>NC_045427.1:49526538-50197371 GCF_902635505.1 Sarcophilus harrisii
AACAAAAAAAAGGAAAATGACAAAACTGGAGAGGCTAGGGGAAAACATATACAATAGGTTGAGCTGTGTACTGGTTCAACTATTCTGGAAAGCAATTTGGAACCATGTCCAAAAAACTAGTAAACCATGTATACCTTTGACATAGCAATGCAGCTACTAAGTCTACAACTCAAAGACATCAAAGAAAGAAAAAAATCAATATGTACAAAAATATTTATAACAATTCTTTTTGTGGTACCAAAGAAATGGAAAGTGAAGAGATGCCCATCCTATAGAAAATGATTGAACAAGTTATGGTATGTGAATGTGATAGAATATTTTTGTGCTGTAAGAAGTAATAAAGGGGAAGATTTAAAAAAAAACTGAGAAAGCTTGTGTGAACAAAGTAAATTGAGGAGAACCAGGAGAAGAATTATATAATAACAACATTATTGTAACAAAACAATTCTGAAAGATTCAGGAACTCTGATCAACATAATGATTAACCACAATTCCAAAAGACACATGATGAAATATGCTATCCTCCTCCAGATAGAAAAGTGATGGACTCAGAACACAGATCAAAGCATATTTTCTTTTATTTCAGTTTTAAAAAACATGTTTAATATAGGAATTTGTTTTCCATGACTTCATATTTGTAATGGGCTTTATTTTTCTTGCCTTCTCAATGAATGAAAGAATGAGGAGGGAGAGATTTTGAAGCTGAAAATAAAAGAAAATTGAATTTAAAACAAAAAGATTCCAGGAAACCTAAAAAGAAAGGGAAAAAAGTAGGAGGCAAGATCTTCTGTTGAGAGTAGAATGTTCCAGGCTCTTGAGGAGAATGAAAGGGATTTGGAACAGTCATTATGAGCCAAAAAGAAATGAATAAAAGAACTAATAAACAAGGATGTGAGTGCACTGGATACATAACTGTGAGATTCGACAGTGTGAATGCTACATGGTGGGCTGATTTTCATCAGTACAGCTTGGCAGCCCAAGAGAGGTACCAGAGAAAGCATCTGGTAAGTGTGATCTAGATTTAGGATTTAATTAGCAAGGTATTCTAAGGTGCTAGGATAGGCTTCACTGAAATAACAACCATGGGGATCTAAGCCTAGCAATAAAGTTGTCCGCTGTGAAAATTTGATCATATGTCCCCTTTGGCTTTGTGATTGTAAAGAGGGCAGCCCCCTCTGACTTTATGAGTTGGAATTCCCTCTTATTTTTTGTTAATCCAACCTCTCCCCCACTTCCAAGATCTCTGCTAACTCAGCTTCCTTAAATATATTATACTGCCTGACTGCTGACATAAGAGAGAATCATTCATTTAAGAATTACAGTTTGCCTGTCTGGCCCTTCAATATTATTTCTTCCCTCTGAGACCTACCAAATATGACCAGCAGTGTACAGAGGTACCTGGTATAGGACAGTATAATGAAGAGTTATTTTTCCCACTTTTGCCTCCACTATGCTCTTAGAGCTTTCTCTGTCCTCTTTTACTTGAATTTGAGTACGTTCTTAAGATATCTATGGACTAATTTGCCTCTTCCAGCCTTTCCCTTTACTGCCATCTTTCAGTAGCTTCTCCTTCTTTGAAGATGATTCAATCCAGAATCCAATGATTCTGGAAGTTGTTATCTACTTGCCTCCAAGACATTCTCCTTCCTTCTCATGAAGTCATCTCCAAGCCTAGTCTCTTTCTCCTCCCCAACAGCTGCCTTCATATCATACCACAGGACTTCGACATACATAATAATACCTCCTCAAATATACTATTTCTTTGTCCCTTGATTTACTCATTTCCCATGACCTCTACTCCACCTTAATCACAAAAGAGATAGTCATACCTTTGATCTCACCATGATCCAAATAGTTCCATTTTCATATACATGACCTCTGAAATTCCTTTAGGGCATCATAATATTTTCTCATTCCATCTTTCCCATTTCTTATAGTTCCCCCTCCCCATTGTTTGTCTTCATTGTGACCTCCAATCCCTCTACTTCTCAATTATTTCCCAAACCATAACCCCTACACTAGCAATATTCTCCTCCCTTCTGAAAATTATCCCTTAGTAAACCAGAGTTGCTTATTAAATTTTCAACACAAGCAATGATACCTCAAAAATAGGCGGACACTGCAAATAAGGACTTGATTTATTATTTTGTAGATTGTTTAATCTTCAGAAAGTGATGTTGAAAATGGTAATAATGCAGATTAAACTTTAAAGTGAGAGCTGGATGTTAACTATTTACAAGATATTAACTATGTCTGAGAATACAAAAATGGCAGAAAGGTGAGTAGGCCACTATGATAGTATGATTTATAATCTGGCTCCTTCTTACCTTTCCCATCTGCTTACACCTTACCAAGCCCCAGTAATCTTGATTTAGTAACACTGAAACAAGACTTGCAGTCTCTTAGTTCTGGGCATTTTCATTTGCTGTCACTCATATCAGGAATTCTCTTCCTCATCTTTGATTCCTGGCTCCCCTTCAAGAAATTTTCCCAGATGCTTCTTAATATTATTAGTGCCTTCCCTTTGTGACTAGTTCTCATTCATCCTATTGATTTCTTTTTGTTACATAGATAATAATAGGAATAGCTAGTGCCCCAGTAGATAGGGTGGTGGACCTGGAATCAGGAATAATCTTTTTGAGTTCAACTCTGGCCTCAGACACTACCTACCTGTTCTATCTCCTCACCTATAAAAAGCTGAAAAAGGAAATGGCAAACCGCTTTAGCGTCCACCAAGCAAACTCCAATTGGAGTCAGACAAGGCAGACATGACTGAAATGATGGAACAATAGAAATAGTTACATGCATGTGTTGCTTCCATTAGTCTTCATAAGAACAAGGATCATCTTTTGTGGATTAAAAAAATTTTTTTTATCTATAGGGTTTAGCATAGTACTTAGTACAAAGTAGGTGCTTAATAAATGCTGATGAAGTGACTAAGTAACAGGCTGGTACAATGGAAGAGGCCCTGGATTGAGAATCAAAGCATCTGCCTTTGAATCCCGCCTGTGTCACCTTGAGCTCGGCGTTTAACCTCTCTGGACCTCAGTTTCTTCATCTCTTAAAAAAAAAAAAGTAGGGGAGCCACAGTGGATTTCAAAACCATCGGCATCCATTCTCCAATTCTAAAGCCGCCCTTCTTTGTGTCGGAAAAGAGCTGCTCTGTCCCAAATCCAAAGGCTAAAAGCTGCTGGGGTGGCGGAGACAGCTGAGCTCTGTGATTAAAGCCCAGACGGGCGAGGAGGAAGGGGAGGGACGGCTTCTCTTGAAAGGAAACAGCCTTCCACAGCCCTCCGGATCCCCGCTGCCAGCCCGGGCCTGGGCGTGGGCCAGTGCCCGCTTCGGAGCAGAAAGCCAGCGAGAGCAGCTCCCGGCACCCTCTGATGGAAAGGCGGCTCGGGACTGGCTGCCCATTGCAATCTAATGGAGCAGGAATGACTTCCAGGCAGCCGGCGCCCGCCGAAGCTCCAGTCTTCACTGGGGACGAGAAAATGCAGCAGGGCTGCCCAGCTGGGCCAAAGCCACAGAAGGGAAATGCGGCTTGTTTGAAGCTCGTCCCTCCCTCCTTCCTCCAATCATCTCCTCCCTCCCAGCATCTCTCCCTGTCTCTCTTTCTGTCTCTTTGTGTGTGTCTGTCTCTGTCTCTGTGTGTGTGTGTCTGTCTCTGTCTCTCTCTGTGTATGTCTCTGTCTCTATCTCTCTGTGTCTCTCTCCATCTCTGTCTTTCTGTGTGTGTTTCTCTTTTTCTTGTCTTTCTCTATCTATCTGTCTCTCTGCCTTTTGTCTTCCTGTATCTCTCTGCGTGTCTCTGTTTCTTTCTGTCTTTCAGTGTGTCTTTCTATATTTCTGTCTCTGTCTCTTGTCTGTCTGTCTCTCTCTGCCTTTGTCTCGGTGTCTCTTTCTCTGTGTGTGTCTCTCTGTCTCTATCTCTCTCCCTCTTTCTTCCCCTCCCTCCTTCTTTTTCTCTTCCCTTCCCTCCCTCCTTCCCTCTCTCTCTCTCTCTCTCTCTCTCTTACTCCTCTCTCTTTCTCCTTCTTTCCTTCTCTCAGTCTGTGTATGTCTGTCTCTCTTCCTCTTCTTCCTCCATCTCTGTCTGTCTCACCCTCCCACTGCCTGAAAGGTCTCATTGAGACAGATTTAGCCTTTTGGCTTCTCTTGACAAAATACAAAGACACAAAACTCAGCAACCCAGTTCATTCTATCATACTCCAGGGACTCTGACCTTTTGTTCATTCATCAATGGCTCCTACTTTTTGCTTGGCCTTTCAACAACTATAAGGCCTTAAAAGCAAATGGTTAGCTTCCTACTGAGAAAGACAAGGCTGGAAATATCTCCTGAGCTAAGTAAGACCAACTGTAAGAGAGCTTAAGAAGAAGGCATCTAGATTTCAGAAAGGCCTGGAGAGACTGACATGAACTGATGCTGAGTGAAATGAGCAAGACCAGAAGATCATTATATACTTCAACAACTATACTACATGATGATCAATTCTGATGGACGTGGCCCTCTTCAACAATGAGATGAACCAAATCAGTTCCCAATAGAGCAGTAATGAACTGAACCAGCTACACCCAGCGAAAGAACTCTGGGAGATGACTATGAACCATTACCTAGAATTCCCAATCCCTCTATTTTTGCCCGCCTGCATTTTTTATTTCCTTCACAGGCTAATTGTACACTATTTCAAAGTCCAATTCTTTTTGTACAGCAAAATAACTGTATGGACATGTATACTTATATTGTATTTAACTTATACTTTAGCATATTTAACATGTATTGGTCAACCTGCCATCTGGGGGAGGGGGGAGGGGGAAGGAGGGGAAAAATTGCAACAAAAGTATTTGCAACTGTCCGTGCTGAAAAATTACCTATGCATATATCTTGTAAATAAAAAGCTATAATTAAAAAAAGAAGAAGAAGAAGGCATCTAGTTTCCAGGTCCCTGGTCAGTACTAACTCCTCCAGTGCTTTGCTTAAGAATGTAAAGAAAATCTCCAAGCTCTGGTGCAGGTGTAGACTGGGTAAGGCAGGCAGCTAGAAACAGGTTGACAATCTCACCCTCTGGGCAAGAGCATTTTTTAATCATCTCTCCTCATCTTGGTCTGGCATGAGAATCCACCCCACCTCCCCCACAGTGCCATGCCTTAAGGCTCTCATTTCTCCATCTGCCTTTCTCTTCCCTAGGATTGGACACAACTTCCTTTCCAAGCCAACAGGCCTCACCCCTATTTAATTGGCTTGTAGCACATGCTGCTCTTACCCGGCCCTTGAGGCAATTTTTCTGGCTGGAACCATTTCAATGGTCATAAAATTTTTTTAAAAGAAAGAAACAAATCAAACATTAACCATCAGCTCTGAAGTAAAATACTTCTTACCAATGTTTTGCTTTTTGTGTATGAGGATTAATAAAAACAGAAGCTGGAATATCCTCATCTTCTAAGCCATATGGTTGGTGGAGAAGAGAAAGGGGGGCTGAAAAGGTCCTGGAGAAGACATGGAGGTCCTGCATTTTTTTCCAGCTCAGTTGCTAATGGAATCTTAGAATAATTCCTTCCCTTTCTGCTGCTTCCATTTTTCCAGCTGTAGATGGAATTTAGAAAGAGAAAAGCTGCATTCAAATTGTGTGTTGGGAATCTGATTTTATCATTTTCTTTTATTGAATTTAGATAAATCATTTCCTCTCTCTAGGCCTCAGTTTCCTCATTTATGAAATAAATAGATTGGGCCAGATGGTATCTAAGGCTCTGTTCCACTCTTAAAATCCTGTGTTCCTCTTTGTAAAGTCTTTGTGTTCCCATGTCCACGGGACCAGTTTAGAATCTTGCTGCCCCATGTAAAATTGTTCTTATAACACATTGTGTGTGATTTTAGCCAAAATCTGAGCCTTTCTACTACAAAAATGGGAATAGAGGCTTGATAAGGTGGTGGATAAAGATGTGATGTCCAGTCAGGATGGTCTATGCTCAAATTTGGGCTCAGGCATGTATTGGAAGTGTGATCTTCTACAAATCATTCAACCCCTCAGTTTTATTGTCATTAAGTCTTGTCTCTTCATGGCCTCATGGGCCACAGTATACCAGCCCCTTCTATCCTCCACTCCCTCTTGAAGTCTTTCCAAATTTGTCTTTATCATTTCCATGATGTTATCTATCTATCCCAACCTTGGCCATTCCCTTTTCTTTTTGCCCTCAATCTTTTTTTTTTTTTTTTGATGCTTCAAACACAATTTAATAAGCCACAGAAAGTACAGAAGCAAAAGTTACAGTGAATATAGGCATACTAAGTGAATATAGGCATACTAATATAGGCATACTAAGGACCCAGATGGGGTCCTGAAGGGAGACAGAGAAAGAGAAAGAGAATAGGAAGGGTGAGAGATAGGGAGTCATTTATCTAACAGAGAAATGGAATTACAGGCATGAACCCCTAGGAAATGAAAGAGTGCGCAAAGTTGCCTTCAATTTTTCCCAATCTTTTCCAATGAGTTCTGTTTTCTTATTATGTGGCTAAAATATTTAAACTTTAGTTTCAGTATTTGACCTTCCAATGAATTGTTGAATTAATTTCTCTAAGTAGTAATTGATTTGATATCTTTATTGTTCAAGGGAAGCTCAAAAGTCTTCTCCAGAACCATAATTTAAAAGTGCTGATTCTGAAGGACTCAACTTTTTTTTATAGTTCAGGTCTCATAGTCATACATTGCTACTGGAAAAACCATAACTTTGACTATGTGGACTTTTGTTGGCAAGATGATATCTCTGCTTTGTAGTTTGCTGTCCAGAATTTTCATAGCTTTCTTTCCAAAAAGCAAGTGTCTTTTAATTTCATGGCTGCAGTTACAATCTGCACTGATCTTTGAGCCCACAAATATGAAATCTAACACTGCTTTTATTTCTTCTTCCTCTATTTGCCAGGAAGTGATGGGCTCAGCTGTCAAGATCTTAGATTTGTTGTTGTTGTTTTTAATGTTAACCTTCAAGTCATCCTTTACACAGTTCTCACAAGGGGTTTCTTAATTCTTCTTCACTTTCTGCCATCAATGTGGCAATGTTTGCATATCTGAAGTTGTCAGTATTTTTGATTTGTTCAGCCCAGAATTTCATATTATGCGCTCTGCATATAAGTTAAATAAGTGACAATATACAGCCTTGTTGTACTCCTTTTCCAATCTTAAACCAATCAGTTGTTCCATGTTTGGTTCTAACTGTTTGCTTCTTGGCCCACAAACAGGTTCCTCAAGAGACAAGTAAGATGATCTGGTTCTCCCATCTTTTTGATGACCTGCCACATTTTATTGTCATCCACAACAGTTAAAAGCTTTAGTGTAGTTAATGAAGCAAAAGTAGGTATTTTTCTGGAACTCCCTTACTTTCTCCATAATCTAGTGAATGTTGGCAATTTGGTCTCTAGTTCCTCTGCCTATTCAAAAACAAGCTTTTAGTTACTTGTAAGTCATATTGTTGAAGCCTAGCTTGCATAATCTTAAGCATAACCTTGCTGATGTGTAAAATGCATGCAATCATTCAGTAATTTGAATACTTCTTGACATTGCCCTTCATTAGGACACAACTTGATCTATTCCAATCCAATTTTGGTCACTGTTGTATTTTCCAAATTTGCTGGCAAATTGAGTGCAGCACTTTAACAGCATCATCTTTTAGGATTTTTATTAATCAGCTGAAATTCCACCATCTTTGCCAGCCTTGTTAGAAATGTTTTGTTACTGTTAGCAATATTTTAGCAAAATATTGTTAACAAAACCTAACACTCACTTCACTTCATTCTCCAGAATGTCTGGCTCTAAATCAGTAACCATTGTGGTTATCAGTGATGGTAATATTTTTCTTGTATAGTTCTTTTGTATATTCTTGCCACCTATTAATCTCTTCAATTTTTATTAAATCTTTATCATTTTTGTTTTTTATCATGCCCATTTTTGCATGAAATGTTCCTTTGACATCTTTAATTTTCCTGAAGACATATATTATTTTAGCTAGTCTATTGTTTTCCTCAATTTTATTGCATTGTTTATGTAAGAAAAAGGAGATCTTATCTCTCCTACCTATTCTCTAGAATTCAGCATTCAGTTAGTTGAATATATCTTTCCCTTTCTCATTTTCCTTTTGCTTTCCTTCTTTCCTGAGTTGTTTGTAAAGCCTCATAAAACAACCATTTCTTTTTTGCTCCCTTTTTCTTTGGGATGTTTTTTGTTGCTGCCTCCTCTACATTATTGTGAATCTCTATCCAATATTATTTTTATTTCCAGATCTAATCCCATAAATCTATGTGACACATTTCATATTTATAAAGGATGTTATTTAGGTTTTAACTATAAGGTCTAATGGTTTTCTATACTTTCTTTAATTTAAATCTGAATTTTTCAATAAAGAAGCTCAATATCTGAGCCATAGTCAACTTCAGGTTTTATTTTAATTGATTGTTTAGAGCTTCTCTACATTTGGCTGCAAAATCAATCTGATTTCTATTTTGACTATCTACTGATGTCTTTGTATAGAGTTGCCTTTGGGTTGTCAAAACATGTTTGTTATGACCAGCACATTATCTTGACAAAACCCTATTAATCTCTGCCTTACTTCATTTTGTAATTTAAGGTCAAACTTGCCTATTGTTTCAATTATTTTTTGATTTCCTACTTTATCATGCCAATCCCCAATGATGAATGTCAGATTTGTGTGTGTGTGTGTTACTTCTAGAAGATGCTACAGCTGTACATAGAACTGGTCAACTTTTACCTTTTTGGCTTTGGTGACTGCAGCATACTATTACTATAATGTTGAATGGCTTGCCTTGGATTCAAACAGATATTCAGTTATTTTAAAAATTATGCCCCAGTACTACTTTTCTCACTCTTTTATTGACTATGAAAGCTACTCCATTTCTTCTAAGGAATTCTTCCCCACCGTGATTTATATATGTATATGTATAGTATATATATACTATATATATATATATTTATATATATATATTATCTGAATTAATATCACCCATTCCCATTCATTTAAAGTTCACTGACACCCACGATATCTATGTTTAATCTTTTCTGTTTGACCATATCCAGCTTACCTTGGATCATAGATCTTGCATTCCTATGCATATAGATATTTACATCAGAAGACTTTCCTGTCATCGCCAGATACATCCACAATTGAGCTTCCTTTGGATTCTGAACTGACGGGATCATCTTTTGTTCTTATCTCTTTTAATATTTTAGTATTGTCCATGGGATTTTCTTGGTAAAGACACTGGAATAGTCTGGCATTTCCTCATCTGGTGGGTCATATTTTGCCAGAACTCTCCACTATGACTTGTCCATCTTGGGAACTCTAAATGACATAGCTCATTGTTTCATTGAGCTCCAGAGGTCCCTCCATCATGGCAAGGCAGTGATCCAGGGAAGAACTCCTGGCACCCCAGGAAATTCTAAAACTAACCCGCTTCAGAGCAAACAAAAAAAATTCTTTGTTGAGAGAATTGTTTGTTCCCTCACCAGTGAAATCACAAATCTGTTCTCCATTATCCCTTCCCAAAAAACAAAGGGGTTTAAGGGGGAGGTCATAACACCTGCATAATTGACAGTGGTGTAACAGTCAAATTAAAATTGCATGCATATAATATAATAAGATCGCTAGGAATTGTACTAGATAGAGACCTGACTTGTAGGCAAGAAGATCTAAGTTAAAGTCTACCCTCAGATCCTTATTAACTGTGTGACTCTGGGCAAGTTACCTCTCTCTCTCTGTGTCCCCATTTGTAAAATGAAAGTAATAATAGCACCTACTTCTCAAAATTGCTGTGAGAATAAAATAAGCTAACATTTGTACCATACTTTGCAAACCTTAATACATTCTAGAATGCTACCTATTATAAAGCTTTAATAACTTAAAGCTATTCTAGGAATTTTCATATATACTATATATGAAAATACCTAATAAAAAGCAATATACAGATCATTTATTATTAGAAATAAATAATAATTACTAGATTGCAAATAAATACTAGACTATAAGGCTTCATGTGTTGGTTCTAAGCTTGGGGTCTCTCCCAGAGGGCAACAACCCAGTATTTTTCAAAGAGTGGATACTGAATGATTATTTGCTATTGAAATGCTAAGAACTAACACATAAGAAAATGAGGATCAAATTCTAGTATTTAGAATTTAGAGTCAGAGAATAAATCCCAGTTCTCCTATTTAGTCTCTAATATGACCTTTCTAGGAATCATTCTTTTTATCTGAAATACAAAGAAATTCTGTCAAGGGTTTCACCATCTCTTTTGTTTTATGATACTGATATCCATGGGTCCATCCTACACTTTGAAGAGACTTCCACTTTAAAAAAAATTTCTCCTGTTTACAGTAAGAGCCCTGTCTTAAAGCCGAGGTGCTCCTTGGTTTGACAAGGATACAAAGCCAGTACCTCAAGTAGGATCAGCTCTCACCTTACTGCCTGTAACACTGCCAAATGCCAGGATAGATTATTTTGTCTTTAACAAAATAAATAAGAATATAATAGAACATGGGTAATGTTAATATGCGATTTTCTAAATCAATGCATCCCTTATATATAGTTCTATGGCCCCCATTCCTATTTGAGTTGATATTACTATAGTAAACTATATTGCTAGTACTGCAAGCTTTCAAGCCTTAAGTTAAGTTAAGCTTTCAAGGCTTTAGTCTGGGCTCAATATGAGTAGGAATTCATTTGGATCTGTGTGTGCCACCTGCTGGAAATACCTAAATCTTACATTTTGTCAAAGAGGACTGAGTCCCAGGAAAACATACCTTAAATATAATGATCAAGAGATTTTTAGGATTGGAAGAGACTTCAGAATTTTCTAATCCATTTGGACCCCTCATTTGACAAATAAGGAAATTGAGATCCAGAAAGTCAAACCACTTGCTCAGGATCACAGGCCTAAAAAATGATAGAACTGTGATTCAACTCCACAGTTTTTGACTCTAAGATGCTTTGTAAAATGAGAGTGATAATTGGTGAGTTTTCTTCTTTAATTCCTTTTTCTTGTGGTGGGAACAGGAGCAACTACCGTTAAGTATCCCACTCCTCTGGAGTTTTGTTTCATCTCTTCCTCATGAGAGGAAGGGACCTAAAACAGTTTTCTTGTGACTCTAATAGCTTAAGGCTGGTTACATTTAATTACAAACTCTTTTCTGTATTGTTTATCCATCTTTTATATACAGAAAACTAATATTCACTAATCCTAGTTGAATGGTTAATGTTTGATAAATTGATAAAAGACATTTGGAGAAATTGGGAGTGAGTCTGCTCTAAAGATGGGAGACATCCACTGGGAAGGCAGCAGAGATAGTGGCTTTTGCTCCAGGAATCAAGCGAGTCTGAAGGTTTCTGTCTCCTCTCCTGCCATCTCACAGAGAGGTTTTTGTGTCTGTTGACTGTTCTATGAAGATATATAGATCTGTGTTAAACAGAAGGGAGAGAAGAGAAAAAGAACAATAACAACAAAAGTAACAATGACAAGATCAAGAAGAAAGGGAAGGAAGAAGAAGGAAGGAAGAAAGGAAAGAACAGGGGAAAGAAAAAAGGAGAGAAGAAAATATACAGTTGGGTCTCTGTATCTGAAAGTGAGTAAGTAGTTTCATCATGAATTCTTTGGAATTCTGGTGGGTTACCATGTTGCTCAGTTTCCAAATCTTTCAAAGTTGACTGTCTTTACAACATTGTTATTTTTCTCCTTGCTCTGCTTACTTTATTTTGTATCAGTTCATCCATGTCTTCCCAAGTTTTTCTGAAGCCATCTCCTTTATCATTTTTTTAGAATACAATAATATTGCTTAACAATCACAGACACCATTGTCTTCTGTACTTTTCTGTGGCTTAGTTTCTCCTGGCTGGCATTTTGCTCATTCTTAAACCTAAAGATTGTCTACCCATTTAAACCTGAAGTAATGGAAACTGAGCAGTCAGAAGAAATCTTTCACAATACTAAAACCAATGTTCAATCTGTTAAGTGCCTTATAAATACAGACCTTCAAAAGATCTGGAAATACAAATGATATGGTTGAACTATTGAGTTTTCTTTGAAGCAAGAATCCTAGGACAGCAATTAGGAAGAGACAAAAATTGTAAAGTCCTTTGTACAGACTACAATGTCATTATTTTAGACCCAGACAAAATGGCCCAAGTCCATATTAATTAACAATGCTGAATTTTTTTCATTTTTATTTGTTATTATTTATTTACTTGCTGAGGCAATTGGGATTAAATGACTTGCCCAGGGTTTCACAGCTAGAAAGTGTTAAGTGTCTGAAATCACATTTGAACTCAGGTCCTTCTGACCTTAGGGTTGGTGCTCTATCCACTGTGCCACCCAGCTGCCCCTAACAGTGTTGAACATTGAAGTACTTGCAGAAATTCTGAAGAAAATTATATTTACCTTGGCCTACGGTTGTCATTACCCAGTGCTTCTAGCTAGCTCTTGATGGAATCTGATGATACTGTGGAATGACTCAATTACCAGCATTGCAAAAGAAGCAACATTACCTGTTGATTAAGAGTATTGATTAATTAGAGTCTTCCAAGAGGAATTTTTGGGGTCAAAAGTGCTAAAAAATCAAAGAATTTCCAGAAAATACTCGGACAACAATCCAGTATTTTCAGGAATGTTGCTTCATTGCACATTGATAAAGTTATTCTTAATGGTAGAAAGTCTAATAGGATTATAGAGTACATAAAGAGTATATTGAATTTTATATCTGAGTCTACAATCAAAGGACATGTACAACCTTACAATCCCAATTTCTAATATGAATTTCATAATATTATGGTGATTTCACAATATTTTATGAGGATGTTCTGTTAGATTTTCCATGGAGAAAGAAGAGGTTTTCATAGAATGCCCCCAGGTGATGGTAGGCCATCCTTGTGAGTTTATGATGACATAAGCCTTTCTATAGGATTCTTACCACCTCTTCTTAGATGTGGTAGTAGGGATGGTAGCAAACTTCCTTTTCCACTAAAGCAACACCTTCTTCCAGAGAAGAAAAACTCAGTAACTATTATGATGGCTTAGTTGGTTTTAGTGCTGATATATCTTATAAATAGATACAATGTCTTAAGGCATTTTTTTAAAGAATTATTGCAAAAGGCAGCTAAGTGGTATAGTGAATAGAGCACCAACCCTGAAGTCAGGAGGACCTGAGTTCAAATCCGGCCTCAGACAACTGCCTAGCTGTGTGGACTCTGGGCAAGTCAACCCCAATTGCCTCAGCAAAAAATAAATAAATAAAATAGTATGTTTTGATCTGCATTCAGACCATCAATTCTCTCTCTGGAGATGGATAGCATTTTTCATCATAAGTCCTCCAGAATTGTACTGGCTCTTCATATTGCTGGAAATAGCTGTCATTTACAGTTGACCATTGTACAATATTGCTATTACCAAACACAATGTTCTCATAGCCTTGCTTACTTTACTTTACAACAGATCATATATGTCTTAAAGCATGCTACTTATCAATTTTCATGAGCACAATAGTATTCCATCACAATAATGTATTATAACTTATTTGTCCATCCCCAATTGATGGACATTCCCTCATTTTCCAGTATTTTGCCACTACAAAAAGAATTGCTATAAATATGTTAGCACTTAAAAAAATCTCTTTCAGATACAAACTTGGTGATGGCATTGGTGGGTCACAGCACATGCACAGTCTGATAGTCCTTTAGACATAGTTTCAAATTGCTCTCCAGAATGGTTAGGTCAATCACAACTCTACCAAGAATGCATTAGTGTTCCAATTTTCTCATATACCCTCTAACATTTGTCATTTTCCTTTTCTGTCATATTAACCAATCTGATAACTGTGAAGTGGTACCTCAGAGTTTTTAAATTTGCATTTCTTTTAATCAATAGTGATTTAAAACATTTTTTACATGACTATAGATAACTTTGATTTCTTTACCTGAAAAACTGCCTGTTCATATTCTTTGATGTTTATTCTTATAAATTTGATTCAGTTCTCTATATGTTTGAGAAATTAGGTCTTTTTCGAAGAAACCTGCTGTAAAAAGTTTCTCCAGTTTTCTAATTTCCCTCTAATCTTGGCTACATTGGTTTTGTTTATGGATTTAATCTAATAAAAATTACTTATTTACATATCATAATGCTCTCTAGCTCTTGTTTGTTCATAAATTCTTCCCTTCTCCATTAATCTTACAGGTAAAGTATTCCATGTTCCCCTGATTTGCTTATGATATTGCCCTTTATGTCTAAATCATATACCCAATTTGATCTTGTCTTCATATATGGTGTGAAATGTTAATCTGTGTTTAGTTTCTGCCAAACCACTTTCCGGTTTTCTCAGAAGGTTTTGTCAAATACTGTATTTTTGTCCTTAAAGTCTGAATTTTTGTATTTATCAAATACAAGATTATTAAGATAATTTCCTACTATGTATTATATATATCTAATCTATTTCACTGGTCATCACTCTATTTCTTAGCCAGTATCAGATAGTTTTATTAATTATTACTTTGCACTTTATATTCTTTACCTTTTGTTTTTCCAAATTAATTTTATTATTATTTTTTCTAGCCTCATAAATAATTTTGGTAGTTTGATTAATATGACACTGAATAAGTAAATTAACTTAGGTAGAATTAATATTTATATTATATTGCCTCAGCTTTACCCACAAGTAATTAGTATTTTTCCAATTAATCAGATATGACTTTATTTATATGAAAAGTATTGCGTTTTTATAGTCCCTGGGTTTCTCTTGGCAGGGAAACTCCCAAGTATTTTATATTGTGTATGGTTATTTTAAATGGAATTTCTCTTTTTATCTCTGGTTAGTAATATATAGAAATACTGACGACTTATATGAATTTATTTTATATCCTGCAAAAATTAATATTAATTATTTTGACTAGTTTTTTAGTTGATTCTCTAGAATTTTCCAAGTATACCTAATATTATATGCAAATATTGATAGTTTTGTTTCATTGTTGCCTGCTCTAGTTCCTTCAATCTCTTTTTCTTTTTATTGTTATAGCTAGCATTTCTAGCACAATATTGAACAGTAATTGTGATAATGGTCATCTTTGCTTCATCCCTGATCTTATGGGGAAGGTTGATAGCTTATCCTCATTACAGATAATGCTTGCCCATGATTTCAAATGGATATCATTTTAAGAAAAGCTCCACTTACGTGTATATTTTCTGGTGTTTTAATAGGAGTGAGCATTGTAGCTTGTCAAGAGCTTTTTCTGCATCTCTTGAGATAATCATAAGACTTCTATTATTTTTGTTATTGATTTGGTCAATTATGCTGATAGTTTTTCTAATATTGTACCAGCCCTTCATTCCTGGTATAAATCCCACCTGGCTATAGTGTATGATCTTTGTGATACATTGCTATAATCTCCTTGCTAATATTTTATTTAAAATTTTTGCATTTGTATTTACTAGGGAAATTGGTTTGTGGTTTTCTTTCTGTTTTTGTTCTGCCTGGTTTAGGATTCAGTATCATATTTGTGTTATAAAAGTTAATTTTTATATAATAAAAACTGTCCATTTTCCCTCCTGTGAACTTCTCTATCTCTTGTGTGGTCATGAATTCTTCCCTGTCCATAGGTCTAACAGTAAATTCTTCCATGTTCCTCCAATGTACCCATTTATAATTTATTTTGATATATAGTGTGAGATGTTGGTCTATACCTAGTTTCTGCCAGACTACTTCCTTCTTTTTCTGACAGTATTTGTTAGATATTAAGTTCTTGCCATGATAGGATCTTTGAATTATCAAACACCAGCTAACTATTCTTTTAGATATTAAACAGAAGAACATAGGTTTGACTGTAAAAGCACAATTCAAGATTATAAGAACCAAGATAATGAGAATTTTCAGATTGTTTACAAAATTCCTAGTTTGTAAAGAAAAAGAAGGGGAGTGGCATGCTTGGGAATAGACATCACACAAATAAAAAAATAATTGTAATATCACATATTGTATTACAAAGAAAATCTAAGAAACCAAATTAAGATCATTTTTTGGGCGAGGACAGTGTTAGAATAAAAGGAGTTGAAATAAACTTTTCTTTTACATTTGTATATGATTTAATTATAGGTTCATATAGTTAATTTCCTCCCTCTTTTTATTATAGGAATTCAAAACTACAATCTTGTTTATGAGTATTCCATTACTCACATTTTACAATACAGTATCTTTATTGTCCATTATCTTACATATAGTCCATTATCCTTTTTTGCAGTTTCCTTTTATCCACACATCAATCACTTAGTTTTAATTGAAAAAAATCACAATCAGTTGATGATTTTTGTCATTTGTATCCCCAGTATTTATTTACACAATGACTGGTTCATAGTAAGTCCTTAATAAATATTTGTCGACCTGACCAACTAATAATCTAATAAATTCCTACACTATTGGATGTTATACTATCAAATGGACTAGAAAAAGGTATGTTGCTTTTTTATGTGGAAACTTCCAAGGATAGACTAGAATAATACCAGTTTTGCAGGTTCCTGAATCAGGGATACAGAAGCAGGCTGAAAAATCTTTGAGAAAGTCCAGTCTTTGTTCCCAGGTCACAATGGACAGTAACTGCCTTAAGTACCCCTCTAGAGGTACCTGTACCTGATATATAGAGATAAGTAGAATGAATGACACAAAGGCACTAGGGTCAGTAGGCATAAAGTCCTGCCCCAGGAAATTTAGGAGCAATGGGAATGAAACCAATAAATGTCAATAGGGGGGAGGGGAGGGGGGAGACACTATATGGAAAACATTTACTAGTTCAAGCAGTGGCCCAGTCAATATAATCCCATCAGAAACTCACAGTAGCTTTATGAGATAGGTATGATCAACCATGTAAAATCATCTCAGGAAACTGTGAACCTGGAGAAAGCATACTGCTGACCAGCTGAGAAAACACAGCAGAGCTGGCCCACTAAGATCCTAGATGTGGGTACTGATCCAGATGGCTGTTTCCAACTATGTGCTAATTGAAGCACACCAAGGATGCCTCAAATAAGGAGGTCATTTGTAACTACAAGTGGGCCAAGAAACATTCAGATATTCATGACAAACTGTCAGGAGAAATTCAGAAGCTGATAAAATTTCCCACAAGAGCCATGAAAAGAATTTTCATGCAAATGAACAATCTTAGAATTTCAGATGTGTCCAACATTCTGTGTCAACTTTACATTTGGGGTTTTGTTGTTGTTGTTTTCTTTTTGCTGAGGCAATTGGGGTTAGGTGACTTGCCCAGGATCACACAGCTAGGAAGGTCGAATTTTAACTCAGGTCCTCCTGACTTCAGGGCTGGTTCTCTATCCACTGCACCATCTTGTGCCAACTTTAAAACTCAAAGCTGGGTGCCTAGATTAGAAAGCATGGGCCAATGATGGTTGAATACAACAGTGGTCCCTGGGCTGCCTATCAGGTAAAGCTGAGGTTTCCCTGAGTTGAGGCCTATTCTCAAACTTAAAAACTCTTAACTCCAATTTGAGTTGTAGTAAAGAGATCATGTTGGAAAATATATTCTTTGTTGTTTCCTCCTCCCTTCCATTGTTTCCCAATACCATGCCTTCAAAATCTATAGCCAAGCACTAAGGGATCATAATGGCACAGATGGGAGTTCTCTCAATTGAAGATTAAAATGATGATAACCATGAAAAAGGAGGAAAAGGGGGAAATGTGGCATTGTAGATAGAGTCCTGGACCTGAGGATAAGAGGTTGTCAGTTCAAATCTCAGTTCTTTCACTTCACTATTTTGTGCAAGTCATTCTACTTATATTGGCCTGTTTCCTTATCTGTAAAATGAGGTGGTTGTACAAGAAGTCCTTGAAGGTCCTTTTCAGTTCAAGAATCTCTGATTCTAGACAAATGTTGGAATCTTCTATGCTTTGTCTCACATTTATGGTGTTAGATAGATAATAATTTTTAATTCTGGCTCTTAGTAAATTTGAAGAGAACCTCTCTGAAATTATCAAAGCTGTTTCCTCTTTTCTAAAATGAAACTAATCTACCTCACTAACTTGTGAAGAAAAACAGTTTGTAGACTCTACATAAAGGGCTATGTAGATGTGAGCTATTTGCATTAGCTCCAGTTTATAGATGACTAAACTGAGATGTGGAGAAAATGATCAAGAACTTTTACTTTGAGAACCAATGATGATCAAGAGCCAAAACAACAAATTAGGACAACTATAAACTCTGACCCTAGTGATGATTATAATTGTCTTCCAATTAGTCAATAAGCATTTATTGAACACATATTATGTGACAAATACTGTGCAATAAAGGCAAGCAAGTGACACAATGGATTGAGTGCCAGTTAGAAAAATCCAGCCTTGGAGGTTTACTAACTGTATGACCCCAGCTAAGTCACTTAATCTCTGACTGACAAAAGGATCCAGTGGCAGGGGAAATGGCAAACCACTTCACTACCTTTGCCAAGAAAACCCCATGAACTGTTGAACAGTACTGGACAGTGACTGAATGATAGCAGTATATGTTGTGCTGGAAAATATAATCTCTTTCTTTAGGTATGGTTATAAGAAAATTGAATACAATTAAAGCCTAATTTGCAATAAGCAAATACAGTTGTAGGGGAATGGAAATTTTAACATTCCATTACATCAGTATATAATGCTGACAGAGTGCTTTGTGATATGAGTAATCGTAGTAAGGATAATAGATAGTGGTAGGGAAGAAGTAGACAAACTATGGCCTGAAGGCCAAATCTGACTCATTGCCTGGGTTTTCTATGATCCACTAGCTAAGAATGTTGGTGTTTTTTCTATATTTTGTACATGTTTTATTTTTAAATACAATAAAATTCCATTTAAAATGTAAAAAATATTTTATACAGCTAGATGGCTGTAATAATAATAATAATAACACCAGATTTGGCTCTCAGGTTCTAGTTTTCCAAAAGATTTTGGTTAAAATGCCAATCATAGGAGTTGGTGTTTGCAAATTCTAGAAGTAAAAGGGAGGCTGTAGTTTATTGAAGTGAGGGAGGGAGTGTGTTCCAGGCATGAAAATGGCCATTGCAAAGGCAGGAAGGAAATGGAGTTCTGAAACTTAGCTTTGGCTCAATATAGGACTGACTGATGGATTGATAGCCTACTTAGTACTGCTCTCCAAAGATCACAAATTCTGGCTTGGATTCTGAGTTTAAGAACTTTGAAGGCTCACCCTAAACACAATATGAAAGCCTCATCTGATAATATTTTTTTTAATTAAGGGCAGAAAGAAAAAACACTTAGAGATAAAAGAAACCTCAGTTTTCCTGATCATTCTCCCAAATGGGAAGACAAAGACCCAAGGCCACTCTAACCTACCAGGAGGCTTACTTTAATTCAGATGCAAGCGGGCAGGTAAAGGACAATTCCTGGTATTGTTAACATGTTTTGAAAACTACACCCAGTTCCAAGTCAACAGTCAATCCAAAGGTTCCTCTTCTTCTGGTGGTGGTAAGTGGATTAGAAACAATGCCTGCTCCTGATCAAATCCACATGGAAGGTTGCTTCAGACAGAGCATAAAGAGCTCTCCCCGAACAATTTTAATTCCCTGTGGATAAGTAAGTCACTTAACCTCTCAAGCTTCAGTCCTTCCACTTCTGTCAAAAGAGGATAATGAGAAATATAGTACCTCAGTCTTCAAATGTTGTTATGAGGTTGAAATCAGGAAATAATGCATATAAAGTACTTTACAAATAACTGTTATTATAAATAACAGGAAGTATAAATATATAAAAGGAAGTATTAAATTGAATTCCATTTGAAAAACTGGACGGTGCTGCTTTCAGTGATCTCAAGCTATCTCTAAAAGAAAATCCAAATTTTTGAATACTGATATTCCTCCAGTGGTGCTGTATGTCTCAGTGTAAGGAGGTTGGGGAAAGGTGGAAAATTTTTTAACAATTAGAACTATGCAAAAGTAGACTAAAGCTGCCTTAGGAGGTATTAAGTTCCCTTTGATTGATTCAGAAAAAAATCTGGATGACTGTTTTTTAAAGATTATTGGTCTCTTCTAACTCTGAGATTCTAGTATTCTATGACTATGCCTATTCTATAATCATAACCTTTGGGGCACAGAACCCTTTGACAGTCAGGTGAAGGCTATGTCAGACTCCTCAGAATATTATTGTTCAATCATGAAATAAAATACCTATGATACAAAAAAATACATTAAAATATAGTTCTGGAAATCATTTAAAAAACCCAACCAAGTTCAAGGTCCAGAATCCCTATAATAGATGATCAATATCCTCCAGACTTACATTAATCACCTCCTCCTTGATATTCTGTTCTCTCAAGTTTTCACAACATTGAATGCCTCTTAGACATCTTAAACTCAATATGTTCAAAATAGAACTCATTATCTTTCCACCCAAATCCTCCCCTTTTCCTGACTTTCCTATTAGTATGAAGAGTTAGCCATCTAGATTTGCAACCTAGATGTCAATACCTCCAGATTCCTCTCAAGAAGCTTAATGCCAGCACCTTCCCTTTTCTGATTATCTTCATTCTGTCTATATTTTGTTTCTATATAGGTAGATAGGGGGCTGTAATCTCCCAAAAAGCATTCTTTACATCTTTAGTGCTTAACCCAATGTCTGGCACACAGAAGGCACTTAAAACATACAGACTGGTTCATTAACTGGTACAATGGACAAAGCCCTGTATTGAGACTAAACAACAATATAAATAGTCACATATATCCATGGGATCTTGTTTGTTTTTTATCCTTAGAGCTTAGCATTGTACTCGGTACAAAGTAGGTGCTTAATAAATGCTGATGAAGTGACTAAGTAACAGGCTGGTACAATGGAAGAGGCCCTGGATTGAGAATCAAAGCATCTGCCTTTGAATCCCGCCTGTGTCACCTTGAGCTCTGCGTTTGACCTCTCTGGATCTCAGTTTCTTCATCTCTTAAAAAAAAAAAAAGTAGGGGAGCCACAGTGGATTTCAAAACCATCGGCATCCATTCTCCAATTCTAAAGCCGCCCTTCTTTGTGTCGGAAAAGAGCTGCTCTGTCCCAAATCCAAAGGCTAAAAGCTGCTGGGGTGGCGGAGACAGCTGAGCTCTGTGATTAAAGCCCAGACGGGCGAGGAGGAAGGGGAGGGACGGCTTCTCTTGAAAGGAAACAGCCTTCCACAGCCCTCCGGATCCCCGCTGCCAGCCCGGGCCTGGGCGTGGGCCAGTGCCCGCTTCGGAGCAGAAAGCCAGCGAGAGCAGCTCCCGGCACCCTCTGATGGAAAGGCGGCTCGGGACTGGTTGCCCATTGCAATCTAATGGAGCAGGAATGACTTCCAGGCAGCCGGCGCCCGCCGAAGCTCCAGTCTTCACTGGGGACGCGGAAATGCAGCAGGGCTGCCCAGCTGGGCCAAAGCCACAGAAGGGAAATGCGGCTTGTTTGAAGCTCGTCCCTCCCTCCTTCCTCCAATCATCTCTTCCCTCCCAGCATCTCTCCCTGTCTCTCTTTCTGTCTCATTGTGTGTATCTGTCTCTCTCTGTGTCTCTCTCTGATTCCATCTCTTTCTGTCTTTCTGTGTGTTTCTTTCTCTGTCTGTCTCTGTTTCTGTCTCTGTGTGTGTCTTTTGTCTTTCTGTATCTCTCTTTGTGTCTCTATCTCTTCCTGTCTTTCTGTGTGTGTTTCTATTTCTGTCTCTTGTCTATCTGTCTCTGCCTTTTGTCTCTCTGTGTCTCTGCTTTTTGTCTCTGTGTCTTTGCAGTTTGTTTTAAGTTCGGTTCCTCCTTCCTTCCTCCAATTATCTCCTCCCTCCCAGCATCTCTTTCTCTGTCTCTGTCTCTCTGTCTGTCTCTCTCTCTGTCTCTGTCTCTGTGTGTGTGTGTGTGTCTCTATTTGTGTCTCTCTGTCTCTATCTCTTTCTGTGTATATCTCTGTCTCTCTCTTTCTCTGTGTGTGTCTCTTTGTCTCTCTGTGTTTCTGTCTCTCTGTGTCTCTATCTCTGTCTTTCTGTATATGTTTCTGTCTCTCTGTCTATGCCTTCTGTCTGCTTCTCTGTCTATCTTTTTCTCTATCTCTGTCTTTCTGTGTATGTTTCTCTGTCTCTATCTCTTGTCTCTGCCTTTCTGCGTGTGTCTCCTCTTTATCTCGGTCTCCCTCTATTTCTGTCTCTGTTTCTATCTCTCTTTCTTTCTGTGTCTATTTCTTTCTATTTCTGTTTTTGTCTCTCTGTCTCTCTCTGTCTTTCTGTGTGTCTGTGTGTGTGTGTGTGTGTATGTG
The DNA here is from genome assembly GCF_902635505.1 of Sarcophilus harrisii. Lineage (NCBI taxonomy): Eukaryota > Metazoa > Chordata > Mammalia > Dasyuromorphia > Dasyuridae > Sarcophilus > Sarcophilus harrisii. The sequence continues at coordinate 49,548,828 of NC_045427.1, forward strand.
TGTCACTGTCTGGAAGATCCCATGGAAACACACATGGCCTTTTTGTTTTTCTTAACAAAAGACAAAGACAAAACATTCTTGAGCTTTGATCCGATTCCAGGGACTCTGGTCTTGGATTCCTTCATCACTGTCTCCTATCTGTTGTTCACCTTTTTTACAGGCCTTTTAGGCCAACCATTGGATTTATGTGGAGAAAAAAAGAATGCTGGAAACAATCGCTGACTAAGACCAAGTGTTATAGAGCTTGAGAAGAAGGTGCCCTGTATTGGGTCCCTCCCCAGTGCTGGTTGCCTATCTCATTGCAGGAGAGAAAGGCAGGGTCCTGCTTAAAGATGTGGAGAAATCCCAGTGAGAAAGCAGCAGGAGTGCCTCAAGTCCTAGGGTGGGTAGGGCCTGGGTGAGGCTGGCTCCTGGAAACAGGTTGACAATCTCACCTGATGGGCAAGAACATTTTCTAATCATCTCTCCTCATCTTGGTCTGACCCCATCCTACCTCCCTCACAGTGCCATGCCTCAAGGCCCACATTTCTCCTTCTGTCTTCTTCTTCCCTAGGTTTAGGCACAACTTCCTTTCCCAGCCAAGAAGCTTCACCCCTATTTAATTGGCTAGTAACACATGCTTCTCTTTCTCCCTACCAATGGTCATGTAAAAAAGCAAACGGTATCTGTTATGAAGCAAAATATTATTAGTTTCAAATGCTATAGGTTTGGGGGAAGGAAGTGTATTCATGAAAACCAAAGCCAGGATATCTTCAGCAAAACTACACCATAGAACTTAGTGGAAGTGAGGAAAAACAAACCTGAAAAGGTCCTGGGAAGGCATGGGGCTCCTGGGTTTTCTTCTCAGCTCAGCTGCCAGTTGACTCAGGATAATTCCTTCTTTTTCCTGGATTTCCATTTCTCCAGTTGTGGATGGAATTTAGAGATAGAAAACCTGGATTCAAATTTTGAGTTAGAATCTGGTTTTGTGGCTTTCATTTTAGGCCCTAGTATCTTTATTTATGAGGTGAAGACTTTGGGCCAAGTTGTGTCTAAGTATCTTCTTTATAATGTGTTCTGGGGTTTTTTGATCCCAGGGTTTTCCCATGTTCATGGGAACAGTCTAGGATCTGCTTCCCCCATGAAAAACTATTCTAATGTAGCATTATACTCTCACAAGACTTTAGCCCAAGGTTTTAATTTAATTTCCAGAAAACCTGGATTCAGATTTTAAGTTAGAATCTGGCTTTGTGGCTTTCTTTTCAGGCCCCTGTTTCCTTATGTATGAAAGGGAGTTTGGGTCAAGTTGTGTCTAAGAATTTTGTTCTACTCTTAGGATCCTCTTTGTAAAGTACTCTGGGGTCCTTTAATCCCAAGATGTTCCCATATTCATGGGGCCAGTCTAGAATTTGCTTCTCCCAGGAAAAACTATTCTAAAGTAGCATTGCACTCTCACTGGACTTTAGCCCAAGGTTTTAATTTTCTCATCTGTAAAAATTAGGGCAGAGGTGAGTGAATGGTAGATAGAAATCTGGTGTGTTCCAATATATGCCTGAGGCAGAACCTGAACCCAGGTCAAGGTCATCCAACTGTGGCACCAGATGTACTATTTCCTCAACCTCTGGGCCTATTTTTTATGGATGAGAAAATTAATGAGTAATGAGAATATTACTGTCCCCATTTTTATCGATGTTGTTCAATCATTTCAGTTATGTTTGATTCTTCATCAGCCCATTTGGGGGTTTCCTTGGCAAAGACACTAGAGTGATTTGCCATTTTCTTCTCCTGCTCATTTTACAGATGAGGAAACTGAGAATCAAGGTCATACAGCTGAGAAGTATCCGAGGCCAGATTTGAATTTCTGACTCCAAGCTCAGCACTCTCCCCACTATGGTGCCATCTAGTTTCCCCTCACACAGTAAGTACTTAATAGGTCTGCTATTAAAACGATAACATTCTATAAAAAGAGATAAATGTACTGAATTTGGATTCACAGGATAAATCTCTGTTCTACTTGTTACACAATATAAGCTTGGGCAAGTCACAAACTATCTCTGTGACTCATTTTCTTTATCTAAAATACAAAGAGAATCCTAATCAAGAGTTTCTAAATTGTCCTTCCAACTCTAATGCTTTATGATGGGCTCATCCAGCACTTGGAGGGATGTGGCTCCAGAAAGTGCTTCTTTGGTCTGACAATGTCAAACAAAGCTATACCCCAGAGGTACAGTAGATTGTGTTCCCAGCACCACATGCTTTCTAGGGCTTTAAGGGCTGGGCTCAATTTGACTAGGAACTCGTTTGGATCTGTGTGCCACCTGCTGGAAATACCTAAATCTTACATTTTGTCACAAGGGACACACATGCACCAATGCAGGGGCCCTGAGGGATTTTAGAATTGGAAGAGATCTCAGAGATAAGCTAGTGCATTTGGATCCCTCACTTCACAGAAGAAGAAACTGAGGCTCAGAAGATCAAGCCACTGACTATTTAAGCCCAGGGCCTCTAATTCCAAAACCAGTGATCATATCCCATGCTGCTTCCCTCTTCAAAAATATCATGCCTTTTTCTTTTCAGAAACTCTAGATAGCCTTTGTAACGTATAAAGCAAAGGCTCAGAAATTTTAGGTTTCCTTCTGCTATTGACTACTTGTTAGATCTTGCATACAAATCACTTTCCTTCCTTGGTCATTAATGTCTTCCTTTTTATTTATTTTTGTGCATGTGAAGCAATTGGGATTAAATGATTTGCAGAGGGTCACAGGAAGTATTATGTGACTGAGGCTGGCTTTGAACTCCTAATTCCAGGATCAGTGCTTTAACCATTGGACCACCTAGCTCAATTTTATTTAAAGGAGAGTAGGACGGATAAACCAAGTACTCTCTAAGGTTACCTACAATGCTAAGTCCTATGCCAAGGTGTTTGCTTACAAATGTAGTCCATATTGCCATGGAGACACCACCCCCAGAATTCACCAGCTAGTGCTATTGTGGACCTGCGGCTTTAGGGAATGCTTTGCAGATATTTATGGAAGAAAAATATCAAAAAGAACTGAACCAAATTGAGAGAGTTTAATGTTCACCCTCTATCTTGGGACCACCATAGTGATGCTGCTGGTGTTTGCTCCCTAACTATCCAATTATCTATAGTGAGGGCTTCTGATGAAGCTGTTGACATCAACAAGGGAAACAACCAAAAGGAAAGACTTGTGAAAAGAGATACATGAGTGACAGGTTAGGGACAACTCTAGTAATTGTTCTACTCTTCCAGAGTTTTGCATCATTTCTTCTTCATGAAAGGAAGGGTCCTAAAGTAGCTAGCTTTATATTGTGGTAGGAATAGCTTCAGAATGGGCTACATATACCCATCAATAGTATGTATCTCCACTCTTATCTATCATTTCATTGCTATAATTTATTCCTTTTTCATATGCAGAAAACTAGTAACCACTAATCCTTGTTATCTCATTAATTTTCAATACATTGCTGATAGACATTTGGAGAAATGGTTAAATCTGTCCAAAAGGTGAGACATGTGGAATGGGAGGGAAGACAAACGAGTTAGTGAATTTGCTCCCTCCCCACAAAAATTTTCTGTTTCTCTATATTAGTATTTCTTAGCCAGTTCAAATTGAGAAACAGGAAAGGTGTTATAATAATAATAAAAAGGGTTGATTATCTAAAGTGAACAAAAGAGACACCAAATTTCTTGGAATATATTTTGCTAGCCAAGAGAATTTGGGAAGCGTGAATTCCTTTCTTTACCCTGGATCTAATGTGCTTTCCAAATTACCATGCTGTGAGTATTTATATAATATCCCCCTTTGGGCTTCACTGACTCCAATCAACCCAAGATGGAGGCCAAACCTTCACCACATGACTCTTTTCCTTCTGCCATCTTCCTTCCAGAAATTTTCACAAAGCAGGCCCTGAAGTTGCTGTTCCACAAAGTCACTAGTTAGTGGATTCTGAGGTGACATCTCCATGGCAACACAGGTTACACATAAAACCATGCCTCAAAAATGCCATTTTGGGACCACATAAACTGTTCATTTACAAGAAGGTCATTCTAATATGTTATTACTGGGAAAACTCCAAAAACATCAAAATTTTGACTTTTTCATCATTTCCTTTGGCCTTTATGTAAAACATTAAGGCTAACAAAAGATAAAATATAGGATGAATTTGATTTAACCTGACAGAAAATGCAGTGTGTTTCTATACTTCAGATAAGCAAAATAAACAAAAACTTTTCTTCTTCATCTTGGTGGTTCTACCACCTTAAGGGATAATACAAGTGTATTGTCTTAGTTGTAGTGACATTCTAGGATTGAACCGCACCTCACATGCTAGAGTCAAGCAAGTCTTCTGCTGATCCCTTAAGACCTATGAAGTCCATATGATTCATAGTGGTAGTGAATGGATAGGTCCAGGTTGCTTTTCCATGTCATGTTTCCACGTTATGCTGATTTTCTGCTCCTTTAGGATTAGGTAGAAGACAGGCTTCTCTCAACATCTAGGTGAGCCTAGATGTGTTTGTCTCCTCTCTCATGGAGCTTTTCCACTACTGCCTCCCCTTAGGCACTAGAGCATCTTCACTAGAGGGACCTTGGCTTCTGTACTCATGAAGTTCTTTGAAGGGCTTGCTACAAGAATGCTTGTGGGGAATTGATGAGGTTCACTGATGTTAGGTGTGGCTAACAGAGGAATTGATAAAAATTAATTCCTGAGGCAGGCAGGGAGAAGGCTCTGATAGCTCAGCTCCAGGGCCCTCTCCTCTGGGGAGGTAGTCTAGTCTGAAATTCAAGTTATGTCAAACCCCTGAGACTCACCCTCTGTAGAAATCATGCCCTGTCAGAAACCCCAATCATGTCCCTGAAGTTAAATTTTTCCTACAAAATCTACTTGTGGGACATCCCAGGGATGATGCCTTCCTTTGGGTCAGTCTGCCACAGCCCTCTGCCTCATGGTGTCTTTTATCTTTACACCCCCATCATTCCATATGGTGTCTCCCCTAACTCCATTTGCTTCAACTCCACTTCTCCTCCTTACAGCTAATTCTTTTAGGGTGCTAAATCCATTTCAGGATTTAGCCTGCCAGCTAAGGCCATGCCCCAATTTCATGGGGTGCTCCCTTTCTATTGAGTAATCAGGAACTTGTCTTTCCTATTCTCTCCCACTCTATTTCATATTTACCATTCCCCATGCCTATTGAATCCCTTCATTTTGTCTGGAACGTATTCCCCTAAAGAAATCTACCTTTTGCCAAAGAGAATGGCCATTGTGAATTCTTCACATGACCAAACCCCAACTTTTGGTGCCGACCATCTGATCTGATGTCTACAGCATCTACATCATTTTGGTCCTAGAACCACATCAAGTCCATAACTGTGGAAAGTCTGTCAAGCTCTGTTTTTTTTCTGACCCGTGTATGTTCGACTACCTTTTCAAAGGAGGAAACCAAATTCTCAGATTGAAAATATAAGTCAATGCTACGTGGAAGAAATAAGAAAAGGAGAATTTGCAGTTTGTCTATAGAATTCCCATCTCATCTGACCTGTGTATGTTCGACTATCTTTTCAAAAGAGACAACCAAAGTCTCAGGTTGAAAATATAAGTCAATGCTACATGATAGAAATGAGAGAAGGAAAATTTGCAACTTGCCTATAGAATTCCCATCTCATCAAGGGGACAGAAGGAAGAGGCTTGCCTGGGCCTGCCTGGACATTCCCATCACACAAAGGAAAGAGTTTCCCCATCATATCAAATGCTCTTGTTGACTGGATACAAAAAGAAAATCTAGGAAACCAAATTAAGATCAGGCATTTTCTGGGTGAGGGCAGTGTCAGAATAAAAGGAGTTGGATTTTTAAAATATAATGAAATTCACTTCTCTTTTACATTTGTGTATGACAACTTTTTCTAGGCTAATTACAGATTCAACTGGTTAATTTTCTCCTTCTTATTGCGATCAGAATTTAAAACTATAGTCTTGCCTCTACTTCACTATTCCACTACTCACATATATGGTATCTTTATTGTCCATTATCTTATTATAATTCACTATCCTTTTTGCAGTTTGCTTTCATCCAGTCATCAATCACTTTTTTTCCATTAGAAAATTACAAACAATTGATGGTTTTTGTCATTTGTATCACCAGTGCTCATTTGGCACAATGCTTCATACATAGTAAGACCTTAATAAATGCTTATTGACCTAATCAACTAAATAGCCTGAAAGACTCCTACACTATGGGATATTATACTATTAGGTTAACTAGGATAAAGTGTGTTTTTTTCCCACATGGAAACTTCCACAGATAGACTACAAGTTTTCAAGCTCTTGAATCAGGGATATATATAGAAGTAGTTCGAAAAATCCTTGAGAGAACCTAGTCTTTGTTTCCAGGTCACAACTGCCTTATGTACCACAGTACAGATACTTGGTACAAAATGGAAAGTGGCGGTAGGTGGAATGAATAATGCAAAGGTACTAAAGTCAGTTAAAGTCAGTGGACATGTAGTCCTCCCCCAGTAAACTTAGTAGCAGTGGGAGTGAAACCGGTGAAGGACAGAAGGGAAAAAACACTATATGAATAACACTTGCTAGTTCAAGCAGTGTCCCAGTCATTATGATCTCATCAGAAGCTCACAATAGCCTTATGAAGTAGGCAGGGCCAACAATATAATATTCCAGGAAGCAGTGTGGCCCAGTAGAAAGCATACTATTGCTGACCAGCTGAGAAAACATAGCAGAGGCTGGGCTTACTAAGATCCCAGATGTGAACATCATCCCACATGGCTATTTCCAAATATGTACTTATTGAAATACACTCAGTTGATGCCAAAGACACTCCAAGCAAGGAGATTATCCTTGGCTACAAGGGGCCAAGGAACATTCAGATATCCATAACAAAATATCAAAAGAAATACAGAGGCAGGCAAGATCTCCCACAAAAGCCACAAGAAGATCTATGTGAATGGACAATCCTAGAATTTCAGATGTGCCCAGCATTCTGTGCCAATTTTAAAACTCAAAGCTTAGTACCTAAACTATGAACTCACATGGGCTAATGATGGCTTATAAAATGGTCCCTGAGCTCCCTACCAGCCTTATCAGTTGAGGATGAAGTGTACCTGTGTTCAGGTCTATTCTTGAATCTAATAACTCTTGTCCCCAACTTCAGTTGCATTAAGGTGGTCATTTAATTAAATACATTCTTTGGTGTTTCATTCTACCTTCCATTGCTTTCCTTTTACCCACATTTTGGGGAATTAGATTGCTTAGTTTCCAATTAATAATTTTTTTTGCTGAGGCAATTGTGGTTAAGTTACTTGCCCAGGATCACACAGCTAGGAAGTGTTAAGTGTCTGAGGCTAATTTTTTAATTATGATTTTTTAATGACAGAACATATGCTACATGTTTTTTACAACATTGTCCCTTGCACTCACTTCTGTTCCAACTTTTCCCTTCCCACCCTGCACCTCCTCCCCTAGATGGCAGGCAGTCTTATATATGTTGAATATGTTATAGTATATCCTAGATACAATATATGTGTGCAGAACTGTACAGTTCTCTTGTTGCACAGGAAGAATTGGATTCAGATGATAAAAATAACCTGGGAAGAAAAACAAAAATGCAAATAGTCCACATTCATTTCCCAGTGTTCCTTCTCTAGGTGTAGTTGATTCTGTCCATCGTTGATCAATTGGAACTGAATTGGATCTTCTCTTAGTCGAAGAAATCCACTTCCATCAGAATACATCCTTATACAGTATCGTTGTTGAAGTGTATAATGATCTCCTGGTCCTGCTTATTTCACTCAGCATCAGTTCATATAAGTGTCTCCAGGCCTTTCTGTATTCATCCTGCTGGTCATTTCTTACAGAACAATAATATTCCATAACATTCATATACCACAATTTACCCAACCATTCTCCAACTGATGGGCATCCATTCATTTTCCAATTTCTGGCCACTACAACAAGGGCTGCCACAAACATTTTGGAACATACAGGTCTCTTTCCCTTCTTTAGTATCTGAGGCCAAATTTGGACTCAGGTCCTCCTGACTTCTGGATTGGTGCTCTATCCATTGTACCACCCTGCCCTCCCCCTAATTATTTTTTAATATATATTTCCACAACTGATTTTAGAAAGGCCTGGAAAGATTTACACCAACTAATACTGAATGAAATAAGCAAAACCAGTGTACAGCAACAGCAAGATTGTGCAATGATCAACTATGACAGACTTTGTGGTTTTCAATGGTTCAGTGATTAAAGGCAATTGTAATAAACTTGGGATGGAAAATGCCATCTACATTTAGAGAGAGAACTATGGAGATAATGTAAATCAATACTTGCTATGTTCAATTTTTTTCTTTTTCTTCTGCTTTTTTCTATCTTTCTTGATTTTTCTTCTAATATGATTCATAAGAAAATATCATAAAATTAATGTACATGTATAACTAAAAAATGTTGTTTTTACATGTAACTGGGGAGAATAAAAAAGACACAAAAATGTTTCCATGCTACTTTATTGAACATAATTTTAATTATGCTCTGAAAAGGATACATTTAATATTTATTTTTCTGCAATTAGTTGTAAGGTTTTTAATGCTTAAATATATGGTCAATTCTTGTGTAGATGCCATGTACCACTGAGAAAAAGATATATTCCTTTTCATTCCCATTTAATTTTCTCCCAAGATCTATCATATCCAAGCTATCATATTTTCTAAAATTCTGCCCATCTCTTTGACTTGTTTTGCTTATTTTTGGCTAGATTTATGTAGTTCTGAAAGGAAAATGTTGAGGCTCCCAACTAATATAGTTTTACTATATTTTCTTCTGTAACTTTTAATTTTTCCTTTAAGATTTTGGATGCTACATCATTTGATGAATACAGGTTTAGTGTTGATATTACTTCATTGCTTATACCTTTCTGGCAAAATGTAGTTCTCTGCTTATCTTTTAATTAGATCTATTTTTGCTTTTGCTTTGTCTGAGATCTTGATTGCTACCCCTTCCTTTTTTAAACTTCACCTGAGCATAATAGATTGTACTCTAGCCCTTTATTTTTACTCTGCATATATGTCTCTGGTTCAAATATGTTTCCTACAAATAACATTTTATCAGATTTCAGTTTTTAATCCATTCCACTATTCACTTCTATTTTATGAATAAGTTCATGCCATTCATATTCACAGTTATAAATTCTGTGTATTTCCTTCCCTTCTATTTTTCTCCCTTTTTAACCTCTCTCTTCCTCTGTTTTTCAATGCCGTGGTACAAGGCTATGCAGCTGAACATTAAGGGATATGATGACAAGGGTGGCTCCTTCCTCATTTGAGGGTATAAGTAGTGATGCCTGTGAAAAGAAAGGGAGGTAGTATGACATTCTGGGTCAGGAAGACCTGGATTCAAATCAAAACTTTGATATTTTTATTCCCTTATACAAATCATAACAATCAGTCTCATTTCCTTATTTGTAAAAAAAAGAAAAAAAAGAGGTAGTAAAACCTCAAAGGTTCCTTCCAGTCCCAAACAAATGCTGGGAACTTCTGTCCTTCATCTCATATCTACAGAGTTGAATAGCAAATAACACTAATTTCTAGTTCTGGCTCTCAGTATCTTTGAGGAAAGAACTCTTTTCAAAACTGTTTCCTCATTGATAAATGAGGATAAGAATACACTTGTCATCTATCTCACTGAGAGGAAAAGTAGTTTGGTTTGTACATGCAATGTAAGGGGCTATATAGATATGAACTAGTTGGATTAGCTCTCGTTACATATGATTAAACTGAGGGGTGAAGAAAAAGAATCATGTAGTTTTGCTTTAAGGTCCAAAATTATTGAGATGCAGAATAACAAGTTAGGATTACTATAGACTCCAAGTCCACATATATCATGTATGATCATATGATGTCGTATAATCACGAAGATCATATTTGCTGCCCCCAAATAGATGTGTGATAGAGCCTAAAACACCCAAGAATTTGTCTGACAACCAAATACCTTTAGAACTGAAAGGCAAGGCAAACTGAGACTAGGTCACTAACATTACAGATGAGGAAGTTTTAAGCCTTGGAGAGATTCAATGACTGGTCCCCATGGCTCCAGAGCTAGCAAAAGTGAAGGAAAAAAGATCTTAATCTAAATTTTCTGACTTGAAGTTTCCACCAGGGTTGTACTGACTGACCACAGAATCCTTATTTATTAGCCTATGTTTAGACATCCCTGGTATATGTAACCTTGGACATGTGATACAACAACATTATATATACAGCATATGTTGGTCACTTAGACTGTACTTTCTTGTCTGGGTATGGAGCTTCCTCTAAAATACCTGATAGAAAATTCAGCCCAATTAAAGTTCAGTTTGAGGTAAGTAAATAGGAAAAGAAATTTGAATTGTAATATTCTATTACATCATTCCATCATGCTTCCCCGGTGTTTTGTAACATGAATAATCATCATGAGGCAGCTAGGTAGTGCTCATATAACATTTCAAACTTAAATAGGAATGGATATCTCCTGGCAGCATACTGCCTTAGAAAATCATAAATTAACATTAGCTTTGTTGTCTTTTTATTTTTAACATTTCTCAATAACATTTTAATCTGGTTTAAGGTGTACTAGGAAGTGTTGTAGAACACATGGGGTTCAAAATTTGACTCTATTCTGATCGAGTGGATAGGGTTCTAGATTGAGTATTATGGAGACGAGTTCAAATCTTTCCTCAGAACCTTACTAGCTCTGTAACTCCTCTAGGAAAGTCATACAACCTCTCCTAGCTGCCTCAGTTTCCTTAATTCTAAAACAGTGATAATAAAGAGAGTGAGAATAATATATAGTAAGTATTTCACAAATCATAAAATGTTATGTATAAAGGCTATAAAGCCTAATAAAAGCTATTACTCCTTTAGTGGGCACCATTCCAGGGTGGCGTAGCATATATAGATCTATCTATCCTCAGGAAAATAGAAAACCTCAATAATAACAAACTTGGGTATCAAAGAAATTGAAGTTTGAATTTTACTTTAACACTTACTCATGATAGAGACATGGACACACTCATCACATCTGGTTGAGTTTTCATGGCCTCCTTGGGAAATACTTGTGAGAATCCTTGTTAATAAAAACCTACATCATACTAAACCTTCCAGTGCTATGGAAATGAAAATTGTCATTTTTTCATTGTCAGAAAGTCTCACCAAGCCCCCACCCTAATGGACCCACACATACACTATTGGAAGCTACTTCAAGCAAGAAAGAGAAAAAGGAGAAGGGGATAGTTGCACATATCATCATGGCTTGATGGATGGTTGAGAACTGGACAGTATGATCTATCTGATAATTAACCTGTCCCATGTATGATCACAAACTTCCCACTGATTACTGTAAATTTGTATCTTTAATCATATCAATGGTACATAGGCTTAATGAGAATAAAATTGAACCATTAAATTTTTTTCTGATTATTCTTGGACACTATATTTGAATATACTGATGGATATTATTAATATGAAGTTTTCACTCTGATGATAAAGATAGCAACTCATCCATACCTGCCCATACTGTACTTCCTCCCTTGGTTATGTTCTCTAATAAGGAGGGGAATGGAATATTCCTTAATTACCAAGAAGGCAGCACGGGACACTAGGAAAGAACACTAGTTTTGGAGTCAGAGGTTGTGAATTCAAATGTGAACTTGTTCTCTTTCTACATATATGACCTCAAGGTAAGCCATTTCATTTCTTTAGACCCTCACTTTTGTCATCCATACCATAAGGAAGTTTTGGTACATGACCTCGGAGGTCGTCCAGTTTCTAGCAACCCAACTCCAGGAATGATACCAATGGGTCCCCTGGGCTATCTATCAACTACTTCTTTTTCCTTGCCTATGAACAACCCATATCCTTTCTCAATCTTCTTTTTTTGAATAGCATTCTTTCTTAGTCTTCTTTTGTCTACATATATCATTTCATTGTCCTCTTGATGATCCTTAACTTCATCTTCCTAGATTAATGAATTCCATAGATGGAATTAGTAGTCCATAATTCCATGTTATATACCATCACTCAAGTATGTTAATAGCAAAAGACTTGGACCTTTGTTTTAGGGTGAAGGTTGGAGTTATCAAAAAAAATAGATCTGTTTCCCAAAAGCAATCTAGCCTGTTTTCCTATTCTTTCTGTTCAGTTTTGGATCCTGTCCAATACCATAGATATGTGAGAACTAGTTCTGTTCATAATAAGCTTACACAACTTAGAATGAAAAGACTTGGACTCAGATGATTTCAATAGATCTCTAAAGTTCCACCCCCTCATTACTAAGGCCCAGATTGGGGAGGTAATAAATTTATACAAGGTTAAAAAAAAAAAAGCAAGTGAAGGAATTGCCATTCCAATTCCAATGTTACTTTCACTAGGAATAAGGACTGTACCAGTGATTTCATTAATGGATAAAGAAAATTTCTGAATAAGAAAACTAATTTGGTCAAGGCAAGTCAAAACCTCCTCTATAACTTGCCATCTTAGTTGCCTAGTATACAGATGAGTTGTGTTTTACAACAAGGATATCCTAGGCAGAGGTGTCAGAGCTGTCACTCAAACACTGTCTTTTTAACTTGGAGGTCAATTTTCTAGCTACCATACCTGTCAGAGTTCTTTTCACGATACCATAAAAAGTGAAGGAATCAGATTGATGAATGATCTAATCTCTTGATTTTGAAACTTTCAGTGACAATGAATTTTGCTCCATGCATGATTCCAAAACACAGAAGAGCCCACTTTTTCCTAATATCTTGTTTCTCCCAGCTTGGCTTTCATTCCCTAGAAAACATCTGCTTTCATTATATAACTTACATAACTCTCTTTGTAGTGATACTTGGGTGCACTTAGCATTTGTAGCACTCAACTGGAATATTTGAAATCACGTTAGATTCTTGGAATCTTAGATTTGGAAAAGGGGAGGCAGTGAGGTCGAAGATTAAATTTCTAGGACTTAGATTCAGAAGAGAAGTTGGAAATCAAATAGCTAAGCTTCTCATTTTTTTAGATGAGCAAACTGAGAAAACACAGAGAAAGAAAGTGATTATATCAAGGTAACACAGATGGTAGTAGCAGAGGAGGTAATTAGCTCCACTTACTTCACAAGAACTCCTATGCCAGTCCTAACACACGATTATTCAGACATAGAAGGCACTTGATATTTGTTGACTATCTCTTCCAATAGAAGTAGCATAGCACAGTGAATGGACAGTTGGTCTTGGAGCTTAGGAGGACCTGAGTTCAAATTCTGCTCAGATCTGATATATACTGGATATGTGACCTACAGGTAAGTTACTTATTTTTAGTGCTATAGTCCAGGCAATTTCCAAGAGTATTCAGTTATACTGAAGGTATCATCCTGCTTGAGAGTTATTTTTACCACTTGAATTTACCAATCCAATCCATATCTGTAATCAATTGCTGGGCAGTTCTTAATATTGAATGAATGAAAAAGTACTAAACAGTGTTTGTATTATTATTAGTACTTTGAGTCCAAATCAAAAAGGGTAGACACTCTGACCTCAAGGAGCTCACATACTAGTAGCACATTTAGGGGAGTGGTGGAGAGGGGTGATATTTTGGAAAGTGAAACTAATTGTTCTATTAGAAATGATAAGCAGGTGGATTTCAGAAAAACCTGAAAAGGCTTACATGAATTGATAAAGAATAAAGTGAGAAGTACCAGTAGAACATTGTACATAGTAACAGCACATATAGGTGAGTGGTGGTGAGAGACACTATGTTGGTTTGGCAAGTGGAGCTAATTATTCTTTAAAAAATGATGATCAGGTGAATCTCAGAAAAACCTGAAAAAGCTTGCTTGAAGTGATATGGAGTGAAATAAGCAGAATATTGTACACAGTAATAGCAACACTGTGTGATGATCAACTATGATAGATTTAGATCTTTTCAGCAATGTGGTGATCTAAGAGAATTCCAGGAGACTCATGATGGAAAATGTTATCCACATCCAGAGAAAGAACTATGGAGTCTAAATGTAGATTGAAGCATACAATTTTCGCTTTTTAAAATTTATCTTTGTTTTTTGCGGTTTCCCCCTTCTGCTCTGATTTTTCTTTCACAACATGATAAAGGTGGGAAAATGCTTAACATGATTATACATGTATAGCCTATATCAGATTGCTTGCTGTATTAGGGAAAAGGGAGGGAAGGAAAGGGGAAGAAAACTTCAGAACTCAAAAGTCTTACACAGAAACGAACATTGAAAATTACCTTTAAATGTAATTAGAAAAAAATAAAATACTAGTAAATGAAAGCAAACCTATAGGACTTAGATCAGCACACTTTCTGTGGGACCAACAACAAAAGTGATTTGATTATTGTTCCAGAACTTGAAAAAGGGAAGAGGCTAATTAGGGACTATTTGGTAACTGTCGATGTGTCTGCATCTTTTTTTTCCAATTTGTGAGGGAAGAATGGTCATGAACTAGGGTTTCTAAACCAGGCAGTATGGTAGAAAGCCATGAGTAAATCATGACCAGATTATTAGGCCTATATATAGTGAGCAACTGAAGCAATGATCATCCTATATGAAGCTCAGATTGGTCGTGCTTTTAGCCCCGGAGCCATAGAAAATGTATGTTCCTCTCTTCACATGACTATTGTCCTTACACAACCACCTTGGTTCTTTGAACTTGACATGATTTTTCAGGTCCTTTGCCTTGCTAGTTATAATATCATACAATTAGGTATTTTAAAGCTAGAGCAAATCCTTGGGAAGGACTTCTTAGAAGCTGGAAAGGAAGCTTAGAGACCATCTGATTCAACCCCCTCATCTTACAGGAAAGAAACTGAGGCCCAAAGAGGGGAAATGATTCACCCCTCACAATGCACCACACATTGCAAGTGCTAAATAAACATTTCTGGATTAATTAACTGGTGGGTTCTTTTTTCCTTCAGAGCTACAGCAAGGTTCTGCCGGCAGCCCTCAATCATTTAGACTCCCTGGCCAAGAATAGGCTTTGCATCCCTGGTGCTCTGGACAAGAGGCTATAGAAATCTTCCCCATGAGTAAGTGGTGTTGAAATACATCAAGGGGTGACACTGTTCAGGGAAGGAAGCCAATGTCCACCAAAAGCCTGAATTGAAAGTCCTCAATTCATTTCCCCAGGTGACCTTTGACAGCCGTGTTTGAGTTCGGATCTCCTGAAGTGAAAATCAACTGCATTAACCCACTGTGTCGCCAATACTCCCCCCTACTTTCCTTCCCTTCCCTCCCCAGCTTCCCTTAGAAGCCCTTTTGCTTTTAGAATCCCCGTTTCCATGGCAACGGCAGACACAATGGTTTCTGTGGAGTTGGGTTCTATAAATAATTTCTAGATCAGTAGTTGTGATATTAACTATGTGGGTTCAGCGAAGCAGTGCGTGGTAACCAGCGGGAACAGATCATTGTCCAAAGGAAACTGCCTCATTTGGGGAAACGTGGGGCAGAGAGCTTCCTGCGTGTTTATTTAAAGGAACAATAATTTTGTTTAGCTGAGACAAATTCAGCTTTGCAAGGTTCTGTGGTTTCATTTCTGTTCCAGTGAAAATATTTGGAATGTACCATCTGGCCCCGGGAAAATCCCACTGGTAGAATCTGTGGATGTTCAAAAATTCTGATGAATTCTCACCAGCTGTGTGACCCTGAGTAAATCAAGACCCTCTCTGGGTTTGCTTCCTCATCAGGATGCATGGGCTGTAGTAAGAGGAAGGTTGGATTTGGAGTCAAAGACCCTTGATTTGAATCCTAGCTTAGCTAAATGAGCTTAAGAAAGTTACTTAACTCCTCTGGGCCTTGTGTATAAAATGAGCCTGAACCAGATGATCTCTAAGAAAATTTCTTCCAGTTGAAATCTATAATCCTGTCACCATCACTTAGAATGGGCTCTCAATTTCTAGCAATACCATGGTATGACTTTATGACTCTGGAATCTGTGGTACAGAGAAGGCATCCAGAGGATGTGGACAAGCTAAAATGATCACCTACAAGCAATCACTTTGTCAATTTAACCTGGTGGAAGAAAAAAATATTCCAGATACAATAAATTCGTGAACTAGGTTAGGAAGGACCTGGGCTCCAACTTCAGCTTTATAACTCCCTGACTTGTGATGGAAATTGTGGCTTCTCTGGGCCTCAGTTTTCCCAAATGCAAAATGGAGACAGAAGAACTGGATGAGATGATCCATAAATTCTCATCCAATTATATCATTCTACAATCTAAATGAATAATGTAAAGAGGGGGAGAGGGAAATCAGTTGTTCAGGAGCTGCCATTATAACACTTCCTGATAAACTGATTTTCCCGGCCCCCTCTTTGCATTATTTGTTTATTTTGTAGAACAATAGAATAAATAGCTTCCAATTCTATGCTTTGAGATTTACTCAGTTCACAATAACTGATAAAGATAAGGAATATAAATTACAGATGAGGAAAATGAAAGACCAACAAGTAAAAGGACCTGCCCACACAATCACAGCCCACTGGGAAGTGCAGAGCTGAAATTCCAAAGCAGGTCTCTTTTATACCAGTTCCAGCAATCTTTCCTCTGTACAAACCTAATGTGCCTTGCAAATAGCCCCTTTGCCCACTCATCCACAGTGAGTCACAACAGAAACCAACAGCCACTCACAGTGGTATTAACCAAGTCTGCCACGCTAGAGCTGACTTTTTAGTGAGCCCTGAATCATAGATTTAGAAGATATTATGACTCACATTCCTCTGGTCTGTTAAGATTTCAAACTGCTTTCTTCCCAAAAAAAACATTTTGAAATAGAATATAAAAGATGAAAGAGACTTTACAAACCATCTAGTAAAACTCTCTCATTTTACAAATGGGGAAACTGACATTCTAGAAGGAGAAGTAATTTGTCAGTCCAAGATCCCCCAGAAGATTGGGGAACAGGAACTGTTTCTTTGTTCTCTCATTTCAATACTATTTCTTATTCTAATACAGGGTGAACAAAGAAGAAAACGGAACCCTGCCCATTTCCATCCAGACCACTTGAGGTTCTAGAAAAATCTCTGTGGGACATCTTGGTATATGATCATTTTGTTTACTAAACATTAAGTGCCTACTATGTGCCAGGCACTGTGTATGTAATTGGAAAATGTAATTAGAGTTTGGAAAAGGATCTGACTTTGACTTCTGTCTCTGATGCTGGCTGTAGACGTAATTTTAATAACAGCAAATATTTATAAATATTATCTCAATCCTGGGAGGTAGGGGTAATTATCATCCCCACTTTACAGAGGAGGAAACAGACACAGAGATATTGATATGGCCAGGGTCATACAATTACTCTGAGTCAGGATTCAAACTCATATCTCTCTAACTCACCAAGACTCTAACCATTGTGCCACAACCCATAATTGTAGACAAATAACATAACCCTTCTGGCTTTCCAGCATCTCTCAGTATAATGGAAATAATCATATCTACTACTGAACCTACCTCATAAAGCTGTCATGAAGAGCTAAAGGTCAGTTTGGAGATTGGAGAAAGTTTTTTCAAAGAAAGAGCAGGAGTTATCTTGAGACCTTGGTCTTGGTAGTTGCACGAGGGAGGAGAAAGGGAAGGGGTGTTTATTTTCAAAGTTGTATTCGATTTAACAGACATTAACTGTTATTATGTGTATGTTTATGTAGCAGTTCCAGAGTATGCAAAGATTTGAGTTTTTATGACACATTTTTAACTGGAATTTTTTAAAATGTCTCTGTCTTCAAGGACATGAAGGACATTATCATGAAGGGAAGGGATGGGGTAAAGAAGAAGATACCACATATACATGGATAAGTATCAAGAGAGAGATGCAGACCAAGTACTCTAAGAAAATTTGAGAAAGGAAAGAATTCTTTGAGCTGGGGAGATTAGAGAAGAGTTCCCAGATGGAAGTCATGATATTGGTACCTGAGCCGGGCTTTGGAAAGAGAAGATTCTGAAAGGCAAAGAGTTGAGGGAATTGTATTACATGATATAAATGCATGGGAATGACAGGAAATAGCAGATCATATTCAGGGAACATGCTAATATTCCAGTTTGGCTGGAACACAGAGTGCATAAAGCATAAAGCATAAAGAAGGATACAAAATAAGTCTAGAAGAATCAGATTCTAGAGGGCTTTAAATTCCAGTAAGTCCTTTGTATTTTATCCTAGAGGCATTAGGGAAATGTTAAAGGTTTTTGAGGAGGAGAGCAATATGGCCAAAGCTATACTTTTGGTTGGTTATTTTGGATACAGTGTAAAAGCAGGATTAGAAGGAAAAAAATAAAAGAAATTAGGAAAGAAATCAATTGGGAGCTATTTCAGTAATCCGAGTGAGAGGTATTGAGATCCCAAACTAGTGAGATGGCTATATGAATGGAAAGAAGGGAAAAGACATGAGATATTGTGGAGATGGAACTGATATGACTAGTCTATATGATCTTAAGATACTCTCTAGAAGCAATTCAGGGAGTTATTTCCTTCTCTAATATCTGACTGCCCTAGGTTCAAAGGGATACACTTAAAGCCTAGAGAAGTAATAAGACTCCTACTCTTTTCCCAACATTTAATAGTAAATGTTCTCTAAGAACATAGTTATGGGGTAAATGTTGCCATTACAATATTAAAGAATGAAAGAAAAACTTTCTGCTTTAGAGTCATTCTTAACCCAGTGTCCCTTCTCTAACAAATCACTTGCCAAAGCTTATCGATTCTACTTTGCTCACACAATAACCTCCCTGGTTCAAATCATAATCATCTCCTGCCTTTAGTATTACAATAGTCTTTAATTGAAGTCTCACTGCATCCATTTTTTCCCCTGGTACCATCTTTCTTCACCGCAGTTGTCAAACTGATATTCTTCAATCACATCTGATAACTATGTTCCTCTCCTGGTCTAAAAACTATTTAAGTTCCCTTATTACCGCCAGGATAAAATATACTTTAGCATTTAAAGACTATCACAATCTGACTCCAGCCTGTCTTACCTAACGTATTATATGTTATTTCTTTTTATACACTTGATATTTCCAGCCAAACTGGCCTGTTGTATTTTTTCCCAATTCACAATATTTTATCTCCTACACCATGCTTTTGTACAGGATGTGACCCATTCATTCCTTCATCTCCCACACTTCTTAGAATCCCTAGCTTCTTAAAAAGGTTCTATGTCTTCTACACAACCCTTATCTTGAGTCCTCTAGTTACAGGTGCCCTCCTAACCCACCAAATAACTTTGTATTTACTTCATACACATTTTGTATTTATTTCTATATATTCTTGTTGTTTCCACTACAATTCCACTTAAGGAATCTTAAGATCCTTCTGGGTAGGGACTGAAGCAGCTAAGTGTCTTGGGGAATGGGATGTTAGACTTGAAATAAAGAAGAGCTGAGTTCAAAGTCCCATTCTGACCTGATAATTGTGGGACCCTGGGCAAAACATTTTTATCATTATGAGTCTCAATTTCTTCAAATGTAAAGTGAAGGTAATATACCTGTTTCACAGGGTTTCTGTGAGGACCAAGTGAGATCATACAAGTAAAGCTCTTTACAAATCTTGAAGTCCTATCTAAATAGAGATATATAAACTCAATAGTAGTTATTATTACTAATATACAGAACATGGCACTTGGTAGACATTTAAGGAATGGGCTGAGTGAATGGACAAACATGCAATAAGAAATATCCTTATATAATGAATTGAAATATATAACAGAATTGACCAAATGGAGAAGGACAGTAAAATGTGACCAACTGCCTCCAATGGTCC
The DNA here is from genome assembly GCF_902635505.1 of Sarcophilus harrisii. Classification (NCBI taxonomy): domain Eukaryota; kingdom Metazoa; phylum Chordata; class Mammalia; order Dasyuromorphia; family Dasyuridae; genus Sarcophilus; species Sarcophilus harrisii. The sequence continues at coordinate 49,568,620 of NC_045427.1, forward strand.
TCCCCAGTTACTGATTAGTTATGGCAGGCAGTGATATTCTTGGGCAGAATGTTTTGCAAGAGAGAGTAATTTGAGGCTGAATTGCTCGTGCTTATATAGAAGGAAAAGCTTTCCATCTCTTATCAACAAAATTTTGTTCATAATCTGGTCTTGGGTTCACTAACTGGGCATTTATCCAATACCATGACTTTAGAGAAATATAACTATTATCAAGTGGATAGTGGAGGGGGTAGGGTGATAGTAGTAGGAAGGCAGTACACCTAGCAAAGATGCCATAATTAGCCTAATGATGACAATACATTAAATAACCATAGAAGGTCAATATTATCTCTGGTGGGCAAATTGCCCAGTACAGAAAATGTTAGCTCTTTTAATTAGGGTTACTAATAATGTTTATAGTACATATTATTATTAAAAAGATTAATCATAATCCTAAAATGACTTTAAAGAAGCTACCCCATCTTATAAGACTTCTTGCAAAAGTTACAAAGGGTTGGGGAAGGAGAGCAATATGAAGAGAGGAGAACTAGATCAGCTACAAGGTTACAAATGATTATGACCTACTTAAAAAAAAAAAAAACTATCAGCTCTTATGAAGCAAGCATAAAAGGGTCACAATGTATTACATTCAATGCAAGTTTTTCTTCTGTTTAGAAAAGCAGTCTTTAAAATGGGAGTTGATTTTATATATGTATGCATGTATGTGTGTATATGTATCTATATACATATACATGCAAACACACAAGTGTATATAAAGGAACTGGTTTTTTGATTTGCTTTAGGACTTGGGGCAGGTGTCCGTCAATCACCAAACACAACTCTGAATTATTATTTCCTGGGCTTTTTATCTAGGTATACATTTACTGATGATTGTCACTCATTAGCTCAGCCCCTACCCAGCAGCTACTACTGCTCAGTCTAGATTAAGAATGTTATTTCAGTCACTCAAACTTCATAATCATGGTTAAACAAATTCATTGTATTAGTAAAAATACCTGATAAAAATCAAAGCATTAACCACTTTTATCATAAAATAAAGCATTTGAAATGCCTCCCAAATCCAATTCCTGAGTCAAGTCCCACTTTCCAGATTGAAATCTATTTCCATTCTATTCAAGTATCCTGAATAACTGTAGGGGGAGGTGGAGAGAGAGAGAGAGACAGACAGACAGACAGACAGACACAGACAAAGAGAGAGACAGAGAGACAGAGAAACAGAGAGAAACAGAGAGACAGAGAGAGACAGAGCCAGAGACCGAGAGACAGAGACAGAGAGAGAGACAGAGACAGACAGAGAGACAGAGACAAAGAGAGAGACAGAGAGACAAAGAGAGAGAGAGAGAAATATAGTCAGAGACAGAGACAAACAGCCAAAGTCAGAAAGAGAAAGAGAGAGAACCAAGGAAGTTTATCTGTTTTAGTTAAAACAACTAGAGTAGCTAGCTGGTGCAATGGAGCAAACACCTGCCTTGAAGTTGGGAGGACTTGAGTTCAAATGTAGCCTCAGACATTTAACACTTACTGTGTGACCCTAATTGCTTCATAAATAAAGAAAATAATGGTCCTACCACTTCCATAATCATTTAGAAGACAAATATAGTGATAATGCCTAAGCCACAGAAGGAAAATGAAAGAAAACTATGAACCAATTTTATTAATGACTATTAATGCAATTTTTTTTTTGCAAAATTCCTGGCAAAAAATATTTTAACAATTTATCACAAAAAATTAATCATTGTGATAAATTAGATTTATAACAGGGATGTAAATAAAGTTCAACATTAGAAAAAACAGCTTTATTAAAAACAAAACTACCCTAAATCACATTCTAATTTATGTTAAAAACTCTGCCTAATGTAAGCATGTGATGAAAAGTATCTAAATCCACAAGCAAGTATCATATACAATGGAGAAGTATTAGAATTTTCCCAATAAAGACAGAAACAAAATAAGAATAATCCTTTTACCCATTATCATTTGACATAATGCTAAAAAGGCTAGTATTAGCAATAGGAAAAGAGAAGATAAGAAAGAAAGAAGATAGATAAGCAAAGAAGAGACAAAACCATTCCTAATTGCTGATGACATAATGGTTTACTTAGAAAATCTTAGAGATTTTCAAAGAAAACTACCACCAGTAAAGAGATTTAATACAGCTTTTGGTTACAAAATGAACCTTTAATAATCAAAAGCATTCCTATATTGTAATATCAAAATTCAGTAGTAGAAAGGTAAGTCCCATTCAGTATAACTACAAAACATGTAAAATATTTGGGAGCCAATCTACCAAAGCATACTTGACACCTGTATCGACCTAATTTTGAAATTATCCTTGAACAAATAAAAGAGCAGCATTAAACATTATTATGATTGTATAACTATAATGCAATATTAATATACTTTAAGCAAGGACAAGCATGATAAATAAAGTGAAGTATGGAAAGACATATGAATGGCTGCAAACTGAAGAACCAAAAAAACAGTGTAAATGAAAAAAATAATAAACCAGAAAAAAATTGAAACTAAATATTTTAAGATTATAAAACCATGCTTGGCCTAAAAGAAGATATATGAAAAGGCACTTCTATGGCATAAAATATTGACCTATACAAATTACATCAGATTTTTAAAAAATAAATTGACCAGTTTTGCTGACATTTTTTTCCTCTTCTTCATTAACAAAAGTTCTTTGTTATAAGGGATGGCTCTCCAAAAAGGTTAAGGAAGGACATGTAGTTCATATCACAAAATATATCAATTAAAATCATTTGTTTAAAAATTCACTAGAATCTGCTTAATGACTAGTGACTAAAAAAAAATCAGGATTTAAAAATAAGGAGGTAAGTTGTTATAGACTACCAAGTCCTCTGTCCGCCTACAAAAGCAGGCTCATTCTCTCAGCTATTTTAGTCCATAAATGTAGAAAAGGATGCAATAGAGTTCTGCCTGTGTACTAGACAGCTCTCTTCCATGACAAAATGTCTTTTTGATAAACAAAAGGTATTTTTCATCCCCATATCCATGCAACCTGAGCTACCTAATTTTGTTCTTCCTCATGCTAATTATCCTCAGGTTAGGTTTCTTTTCTCATTATTAATCACTACAATTTTAATTAATCATTGCCTTTTACCTTGATACAGTCTTTTATATTTATCTTATTTGATGCTCAAAATACCCTGTGAGAAGATAATATATGTATTATTTACCCCCATTTCATAGATGAGAAAAATGAAGTTGAGAAGGAAAAAAAGATGACCAACATTAAACAATGGGTATACGTCAGAGCTAGAACTCAAACTGATGCCTTTTTAAAAGTGCTTAATGTTTATTTTTAAATTTTAATTTAAATATTTTAATAAGCAAAAATCTATTTTATCTCCTATTGAAAAAAAAACAAAAATCATTGTAACAAATAGGCATAGTGAAGCAAATAAATACCTTCATTGACCACCTACTTACCCTGTATATATGTATATGTATGTATGTACATATGTATATGTGTGTATATATGTATACATGTCAGTATATCTGGATATCTGTGTATATACTTTTTGTACTTTGAGACCATCACCTCTGTATCAGGATGTGGGTAGCATGCTTTACTTCAGTCTTCTGAAATCATGTTTAGTCATTGCATTGATATGTGTTTTTTTTCCAAAATTATGTTTTTAAGAAGTTGTTTTTATTATTTAAATTATTCTATTGAATGTTCTCAGTCCACTCTTTATAAGATTACACAATTTATCCTAGGTTTCTCAGAATCTATTCCCTTTCATTATATCTTGTGGCACAATAATATTCCATTACATGCATATATCATAATTTCTTCAGCCATTCTTCAAGCAATGGCCTCCACTACTAACCCCTCCACCTTAGTTTCTGCTTCTCTGCCATCACAAAAATAATATGTATATGTTTGCATGTATGTGTATATGTGTGTACAGATATACATATGTGTATATACATATATATATACACAATATATAATATAATACACTCTCTCATGTCTTATAATGCCACATCCAATGATCTTTACATTGCACACACTAAAGGGATCTGAGTGGTCAGGACTTTCCCAGGTAGGAAAGTAATCTATCTTTTAAACTTTCCAGAAATAACATATCTAAGTATCACGAATACATTCTCATTCAATTCAAGGACCTACAGGATCTCTCTGCAAATATCTGACAATTCATTCATTATTCAAGCTAAAGGAAGGGGATATACCTGATGAACTGAAGACACATACCTTTCCACAATTCCAAGTTTGAAAAATGAATTCACATCAGATTTTAGCAGCTGACTATGTAGCCTTGGGATGTTAAGCTTGGAGGAGAGATGACATAAGGAGTGCACTGAAACAGTCTTGAAATATATGAAATGCTATCATAATGCTATTGTTCTATAAGAAATTATAAAAGGGATGGTTTCAGAAAAACTTGGAGAAATTTGCATGAACTGATGCAAAACGAAGTGAGCAGAACCAATAGAATAATTTATATAATGACAACAATAGTATAAAGCCAAAGGATTCTGAAAAATGTAGATATTTGGTCAACCCACAATTGACTGACCATATTTCTAAAAGACTCATGCTGAAACATGCTATCCATCTTCAAATAAGAGAGCTGATGATCACAGAGTAAATATTGAAGCATATTGTCTTTTTTCCCCTACCCTCCCTCTATCCCTTCCTCCCTTCCTCCCTTCTTCCCTCTCTGCCTCCCTCCCTCCTTTCTTCCTTTCCTGTCCCTCCCTCCCTCAATCTCTTTCTCTCTCTCTCTCTCTCTCTCTCTCTCTCTCTCTCTCTCTCTCCCTCTCTTTCTTCTTTTTTAAAAATTCATCTTAATTGTAGTTTCAAATTCTTTCCTTTCCATCTCCTCTATTGCACTCACTGTAAAGGAAAGAAAAACAAAACCTGTTATAAATATGTAGAATCAAGTAAAACTAATTCCCAAATTAGCTATGTCAGAGAGAGAAAAAAAAAAGAAGAAAGAAAAAGGAAGGAAGGAAGGAAGGAAGGAAGGAAGGAAGGAAGGAAGGAGGGAGGGAGGGAGGGAGGGAAGGAAGGAAGGAAGGAAGGAGGGAAGGAAGGAAAGAAAAGTGGAGAAAGGATGGAAGTGAAACAAGAAAGACAATATAGAGCAATCTGAATTCTGAGTTTCATTTGAAGTAGTCCAGTAATGGGGAACTCTAAAGGCAGCTCATTTTATTTTTGAAATTCCAACTCTGGGAAATTTTCTCATATCAAGTCTAGATCTGTCCTGTAACTTTTACATGTTGTTCTTAATTCTATATTAAGGGGCCAAGCAGAAGAAATCTAATACCTCTTCTTCCTTTTTTGCTAAGGCAATTGGGATCAAGTGACTTGCCCAGGGTCACACAGTAAGAAAGTATTACATGTCTGAGACCAGATTTGAACTCAGGTATTCCTGACTTCAGGACTGATGCTCTATCCACTGCCCCACCTAGCTGTCTCCTCTAATGCCTCTTCTCTAAGACAATTATTTAAATAATTGAAGACTCTATAATATTGACCCAATCCTCTTTTTTAAAATATCTCTGGATCCTTCAACCAAACTTCATACAGCATTCCCACTATATGGCATTCTGGAAGTAGCTGCAACATAGTAGAAAATTAAATGAATGCTCTGCAATCCATCATTTATTAACTGTGTGATCTTCTACAAGTTACTTAACTTACCTGTAAAAAGGGAATAATGATAGCTAGATCTTTACAGGGCTAGTGTGAGAGGCAAATAAAATTGAAGCCAAGGACTAAAATAAAAGGTTGAGATCCAAGGGATGACTTACAATGATTCCACTTAGGATTTTTATCATTACCTTCTTCCTTACTTTAATTTTCATGGAAAATCAAAATATTTTTTAGAAAATTAAGGAAAACCATGGGATCTGAGATTCAGACTTCCATTAGCAATTGGTCAAAGGTAGCCCCTGGATCACTTTGAAGAGTTTTAGATTGTCAGTCAAAACCGAGACACATTGAAGGAGACCTTCTAATCTTAAATTGTATGTAGACTTGGGATAGAAACACTGAGTAGGAGTAAGTAGGCTGCAAACACAGGCTAAAAGATTCTAGGCTTTTTTTAACTGGCTAGGTGTTCTATGTTCTAAAAGAACTTGTCCCCTGGCAGCTATGACTCTCCTAAAAGAAAAGCCATATATAGTTCTAAGAGTCTGGGAATTAACAAACCCATTTCCTTATAGAAAAAAAAAACCTGAGAATTTTTGGCTAGCATGATATCTACATTGTGAAGAACCTGACACACCTTTACTAAGAGAGCTTAAGTTTTTAAACGGGCTTAAACCATTGGGCTCTAAGCTACAAGAGAGATGGTAGAATCAATCTCTCCTTTTATGTGTAATATGTAGCCAGCTCCTTTGCTGAGGAATCTAGCTGAAATCAGATACTAGTAGCAAAGTTTCACAAAAATATACATACGAGAACAATACCTAGCAGTGACCATGAATCCAGCAAGAAGCAATGAGTGACTATTTATGAAGTACCTACTATATGTCAGACATTGTGCTAAATTCTAGGGATAAAGGAGAGAGAAAAGACAACCCTTGCCCTCACAGAATGTACAATCTAATGAGGAGCTTGGTAAGTAAGCAGTTCCTAGGAGGGACTACATACTACATGCAAAGGGAAGTAGGCCCAATGCCATTACCAGAAATCCCAGGTGGCCCTGCAGCATCTGAGACTTCAATTGCCTCCTCATAATGTTCTGTGGCCACCTGTATCTCCCTTATGTGTGTCCCTCCGTTCCCTAGACATAACTGTTCTTCCCACTGATGGTATGTGAATTTATGGAGAATATACTTGAGGTTTGTGGGGGAACATATTCTATTTCTGTTTCCCTTACTATGCTATTTCATTAAATGCCTTTGCTTTGAAATAAGTGTGTCCTCTGGCTGGCTAACAAAAGTAAACATGCTGATAGGGGCTTATGAATTTGCTTTTCAAGTGGATTTCGATCTATGGAGAACCCTGCATCTAAAGTAGTTTGTTCAGGGGATCCACTGGTAGTGGAAGAGGGGCAGGGAAGGAGTAACCTCCAGGTGCTACAAAAATAATAGCGCTAAAATTTGTTGTAAACCAGAAAGGGCTCTGTAAATGTCAATTATGATTATAATGGCTCTGAATCACTTCCTTCTGGAACTCATTTTCCTCCTCTGCAAAAGGAGAGAGACTAATTGCTCTCTGAGACCCTTTCCAGCTCTAATAGTGTGACTCTACAACTAAGACAGAGTGCCTTGTAAACATTCACCAATGCCTCATTACACCCCAGCAGTGCTTCAGGGGACAGACTAACATTAACTGACCTTGTGAACCTCTGCCAGGGTTCCCTGTACAATGAGATCCAGCACCAACCTTATTCATAATCTTCAGCCACAATAAATGCAACCAGTTTTGTTTTGTTTTGTCTTTTTTTTAAATTAAAAGACAGTATCAAACACAAGTATCCAACAAGTTTATCATAATAAATATCCAGTCGATTTTAATTGCTAGTCTTAATTTTTATTTTCTAAAGAAGAAAAAACGAGTTGCCAAGTATCTTCTGTAATGAACTGTTTACCTTGGTAAAGACAGGCCAAATAACATTCCATTCTATTAATTATTTATGCCATTCCTATCTATACCATTGAGCCTCTTGCTTCTGATATTTAAACAGCAACTAGGAAAAGGGGTTAGATGGTGTCTCTTTTGTCAGGGAACAAAATATTCAACCTGAAAGGTTTCACAAGGACACAAGCAATTGGTGATGGGAGACAGATTAACAGGGATAGGAGCATCCCAGCAAGGTGAAAGCAGAGAGTGAAAGAAAGAGATCAATAGAAAGATGCAATTGATGTACAACAGAAAAACAGAGGGTATCAACAAACAGAGGAAATGTGAGGACATGGGATTCTATGATCCTATGATCATAGGGAGATTATCTAGTCCTATTTCTTCCTTTTATGGAGGAAGAAACAGAAGTTTTGAGAAGGGTGGAAAGCTCACTCAAAATCAAAAGCAAGACTTGAACGCAGCATTCATCCCAACTTCAGTGTTCATTCTATTTATACCAAAAGTCTGGTTTTTAAGAGTACTGCCTGATCCGTTTCTGCCATTATTGTATAAATTTAGGCAAGTCTTTTTTCTTCTCTGACTTTGAATTTTCTTGTCTGTAAAATGGGAACATTGGGTTGACTGATTAGTCTCCAAGATTGCTCCCAGCACTCTGTGATTCATCCTGAAAGCCTCTATTATTGCCTTTCTTTACTCGAGAGCCAAGATTAAATGTGTTCTTTGGAGAAAGGAAAGCAGGGAGTCCTGAGGTCTTTCAGTCAATGGGATATACCTGCCTTCAAAAACCCCCAAGAATTAAAGTGATAGATGTCCAAAGGACAATATCACGAATATCAATAGGCTCTGTCACATTAGCAACCATGACTTTTCCAAAACTAGAATGAAAGACCTCGGAATAGGAAGTGAGCTAGTCATGTACTCTGAAGGTTGGACCATCTGGATTTTCCTCTGGTAGCTCTGAAATTAAAAGCCTGAGAAGTCTTCAACACTCAGGGGAGTTCCTCTCTGGAAGATCTATGGAAGGACATGGATGAGGCATTGTGAATAAAATACTAGATCTACTATCATGAAGATCTGAGTTTGCATTCTGCCTCAGAGACTTACTAGCTATATGACCTTGGGCAAACCACTTAACCTCAATTTCCTCATCTATAAAATGGGGATAATAATAAAACCTCCCTCCCAGGATTATGATGAGGATCAAATGTGTTATCATATGTAAAGCATTTTGCAAGTCATAAAGCACCACCTAAATTCTAGCTATTCTTATTATTTAGGCATCAAGTGGTTATCTTTACTAATAGAAGTATCCACATTGGTAAGATCATATCTTTTTTTTTTTAATAGCCTTTTATTTACAGGTTATGTGTATGGGTAACTTTACAGCATTGACAATTGCCAAACCTCTTGTTCCAATTTTTCCCCTTCTTCCCCCACCCCCTCCCCCAGATGGCTGGATGACCAATACATGTTAAATATATTAAAATATAAATTAGATACACAATAAGTATACATGACCAAACCATTATTTTGCTGTACAAAAAGAATCGGACTCTGAAATATTGTACAATTGGCCTGTGAAGGAAATCCAAAATGCAGGTGAGCAAAAATATTGGGATTGGGAATTCAATGTAATGGTTCTTAGTCATCTCCCAGAGTTCTTTCTCTGGGCGTAGCTGGTTCAGTTCATTACTGCTCCATTGGAACTGATTTGCTTCATCTCATTGCTGAGGATGACCAGGTCCATCAGAATTGATCATCATATAGTATTGTTGTTGAAGTACATAATGATCTCCCGGTTCTGCTCATTTCACTCAGCATCAGTTCATGTAAGTCTCTCCAGGCCTCTCTGAAATCATCCTATTGGTCATTTCTTACCGAACAATAATATTCCATAACATTCATATACCACAATTTATTCAGCCATTCTCCACTCAGTTTCCAGTTTCTGGCCACCTGCCACAAACATAATAAGATCATACTTTGATGAAATTATCAATGTATCTGTGAATTTATGTGGCTTTGACTGGCGGTTTGTTCATCTCAAAAATCTACTCAAGGGTTAATTTGCAAGCATTCTCCCCTTCCTCCTTAGGGTATCTCTAGGCTGTGCCCCAAGTATCCACACACATCCCAGATATGCTCCCACTTAACTTCTACGGTCACACAACCTGCAGTCCCTTAGCCAAAAAACGAGTCAAGACTTAAGACTCTTGGTCCAACAAAGACAGTCTTTTTTATTTATCAAAACTTCCTATTGCCTGGTTTGAGAAACTGGGCTAGAGGGACAGCTGCCCCAAGAAGGCAACAGCATCATCTGCTAATATTTGTTGAACGTCTGTGTGCCAGGCTCCTTGTTTGGTACTTGGCAAGGGTATACAGGGATGAATCATCAATCTCAAACATCATTAAACCCATTGCTCCCCCACTCCTATCCCAGGGTGCAGAGGTTTGAACCAGGAGGAGCTCAGAAGGACACATTTCCTGACCCAAAGTCAGTGGAGGAGGGGAATGACCAAGAAGCTTTAGAATTAGAAGGGACCTTATAGATTAATGCAGTCCAACCTCTTCACTTTGCAGATAAGGCAAATGAAACTGTAGTAGTTCTGTCAACAACATTCTGAAAGCTTGATGACACTGGAGTAGAGAGGTCTGAATTTCTTCTTTTCTAAATGTTCTGTGTTACATAGAAGCAATCAATTTAACTAACATTCCTAGAATACTTTGTAAGTGTTAAGTGGTGTCACGAATATTATCTTACTTAATAATTCAGCTAGCACTGAAAGTCAAGCAAGACTAGTATTGACATATCCATTTTACAGATGAGGAAAATAAAAAGACAAATGACATATAATTCTCAAGGTCACTCAGCCAGCAATGGCAGAACTAAGAATAAATGGCTGTGCTACTTTACTTATTATATGCCACTGGATATGTCTCCCCTCTTTGAAACTCAGTTTCCCTGCCTATAAAACAAAGTGTTTAGAAGAGATGAAAAATGAGCTTTTCTCTCTTTTTTACAAAGGCAAGAATTTATGGGTATGGAATATTGCATATAATATGAGAATTGGTGGATGGGTGGCTTAGTTTTGCTGAACTGATTTTTTAACTTTTTTTTCCTATTCTTTGGTACAAAGGATGGTTTTCTGAGTAGAAGACAATTATTAGGAGCAGTGGATAGAGCACCAGCTCTGAAGTCAGGAGAACCTGTGTTCAAATCTGGTCTCAGACACTTAACACTTCCTAGCTATGTGAACCTGGGCAAGTCACTTAACCCCAATTGCCTCAGCACAAATAATAAATAATAAATAAAGAGGACAATTATTAAAGACATACAGGGTATTCCAAAAGTCGCATAGCAGTCCTTAGCTTTAAGGTTTATTTGGAAATGACAGTGATGTTAAAAGATAACAGCAAAAAAGAAATTGCAAGGAAGCATAAACTAGGTATATTTAGGGCTCAGCTGTAACCAGCCAGTCAACAAGCACTTAAAAAGCACATACTCCATGGTAAGCATTGTGCTAAACACTGGGTATACAAAGAAAAGGGGAAAAAAACCTAGGCTCTGTTGTCAAGGGTAGTTGTTCAATTCTTTCTGATCCCATTTGGGGGGTTTTGTGGCAAAGATACTAGAGTTGTTTGCCATTTCCTTCTCCAGATAATTTTACAGATAAGGAAACTGAGGCAAACAGGGTAAAGTGACCTGCTAATAGTGTCTGAGCTAATAAGCTAATAATAAATAAAAATAAATAATAATGAATAGCTAATAAGTGTCTGAGGTGAGATTTGAATTCAGGAAGAGGAGTCTTTCTGACTCCAGACCCAGAGTTCTATCCACTGGATCACTTACCTACGTATTTCTACCTCTAATGAGGGAAATAAGAGAAATACCATGTATATATCTATCTGATTATATCCAAGAGATATACAGAATCTATGGAGATAATATGCCTCTGGGAGGGTTGGGAAAACCTGGAAAGGCCTCCTTCAGAAGGTGGGTGTCAAACTGAGTCCCGAAGGAAGCCAGGGAAATTAAGAGGCGATGATGAGGGTACAGAGCATTCTTGGCATGGAGCCCAGCTCATATAAAGATGGGAAATGGAATGCTGTTTTTGAAGAATTGCAAGTAGGCCATAAATCCTATGATTCTAAAAATCTTTTCTATGACATTCCTGCCCAGCAGCCAGCCAGCCAGCATCTATCTCTGCAGGGCAGAATGCTGAAGCCCAAGTCCTCTGACTCCTACTCCAACCCAGTTCTGTGTCGCTGGAAAAATCAAGTACTTATTTTGCTGTGATTGCTTCTTATGATGATAGATCTGGGTTTTGATTTTAGAACCAGATGTGTATGAGGCAGTGGAGCTCAGGGGAATCACTAGCGGCCTCGGAATCAGGATTATCCTGAGCCTTTGGCAAGTGGAGGAGGAGAGAAAAAGCAGCTGACAACTAAAAAACAATTAGCTCCCATATGCAAGCCCCTGATTTCACCCCTCCCTTACACATTTCTATTGATTGATTGCTTTCCCTGGCATGCCCCAAATATCTAAGAAGCAAAGAACCCTAGAGAACCAACCTCTTCATTTTACAGATTGGGAAACCGAGACCCAAAAAGAAGAAAAATGCTTTGCAAAAGATTACACGGGCTGTAAATAGCAGAGCCGGGATTTAAGCCAGGTCTTTGGATTCCAAGTCCAAGACTTTTCCATTAAGCCACAAGGCCTCTCCTTTGATAAAGGCAACTCCACATACTCACTTGAGCTAGTTGTCCAAATCATTCAATACTAATAGCAAGAAAGACTATGTATGTAAGCAAGGGAAGCTGGATGCAAATCTTTGGTTCTGCTACTTACTTACTTGGTTATCTTGGACAAGTCTCAACTACTTTAAATCTCAGTTTCCTCATCTGTAAAATGAGAAACTTGTGGGGAAAACCCATCAAGGTGGAACTGAAAGAGACCTCAATTACCATCTAGTCTGTGATTGATCTCTAAGTTCCCTTCCAGCTTTAAATTCTAAGAGCTAATTCAAGTCAGTAAAGGTTTATCCAGTACAGAACACTATGCTTAGTGTTCAGAGATAGACAAAATTTTTAAAAAGAAAAAAAAAGTCCCTGTTGTTTTGAATCTTAAAATCCCATAGGAGCTATATAGCAAATAACACAGATAATAATGGTTAGCATTGATATAGCAATTCAAGGCTAGAAAAGCACTTTATCTGTGTTCATCTCATTTGATCCTTACAACTCTGGAAGGTCAGTGCTATTGTGATGTCCCATTTTACACACAAAGAAACTGAGGTGCAGGAAAGGATTAAGTGATTTGGTGAGAATCACACAATTAGGGACAATCTGAGATAGGATTTAAATTTAGGCCTTCTACACTCAAAGTCCAGCATTCTATTCACTACTCTCCTATTGTTCACTCATTTTTCATGTCATGTTCAACTTTTCATGACCTCATTTAAGGTTTTCTTGGCAGAGGTACTGGAGAGATTTGCCATTTCTTTCTCCAGTTGTTTCATCATGTTTGACTCTTTGTGGGCTCCATTTAGGATTTTCTGGAGAGAGATACTAGAACTGTTTGCCATTTCCTTCTTCAGTTCATTTTACAGATGAGGAAAACTGAGGCAAAACAGGCTTACTCGGGGTCACACAGCTAGGAAGGGTTTGAGGTAAAATTTGAATTCAGGAAGATGAGTCTACCTGATTGCAGGTACTATTCACTCTTTCCACTGAATCACCTTAGCTGCCCATAATTATACTACTCAGATACATGAAGGATAAATATAGTATTATGTAGAAGTTAGGGTCAGATATGGAGAGCTAGAAGGAACTTCAGAGTACATCTAGTCAAATCCTTTCAGTCCCATGAGGATCACTTGGGCTACCCAAAGTTAGAAAGATAATAAGCATCAGATGAAAGATTTGAATCCAGTTCTGTGATTCTCAAACTTAGTGATCCTTGTGAGACATTCCATTGCCACCACGGTGGACTATGGATGTAAAATACTGCATACGCTATCAGACTTAGCCATAGTATTGTGTAGTTTTGCTTACTGTTTTTTTCCTTGTAGTAGGAAGTAAAATAATCAACCCATTAGCTTTAATTAGGTATCATTTGTGTGTAAAGCATCATGGTAATAGACATTGGGGATGTAAAAATAAGAATGAAACAGTCCTTGCCTTCAAAAAGATTATATTCATTCTATGGGGAAGTGAGAAGGGAATGCACTCCAGGGATGGGGGAGTCTGTGCAAAATTATAGATTCAGGAATTGGAATATTATGGGTGAGAGGGATAGCAAACAGGTTAGCTTGTATGAGAATACATGAGAATGGATAGAGCACTGGATCTGGAATCACAAAGACCTGAGTTCAAATTCAGCCTGAACCACTTACCAGCTGCATGATTCTAAGTGATTCACTTAACCTCTGCTTGCCCCAGTTTCTTCATCCAAATTATAAGAGCCAGGTTGTTGTGGTGATTAAATAAAATAATATTCATTAAAAACAAACTAATAAAACTTAGTAGGGTGCTTGACACTTTGTAGGCACTATATAAATGTTTTTTCCCTTCCCCAAGAATACATGAAAGGGAATGATGCTCAGCAAGTCTGAAAAAGAAAGCTGGGGTCAGATTGAGAAAGGCTTTAAATGCCTTATAAAGAAACTCTATTTGATCCTTGAGGAAATAGGGAGCCACTGGTATTTCTTAAGCAAAGGAATGATGTGGCTGAGACCTGTGCTCTAGGAATGAATACTATTTTGCTAGCTATGTGGAGAGAAGAGAGAAGGGAAGCAAAGAAACTGATGAGGAGCCTATTGTTAGAATCCAAGCAAGAGCTAAAAAGGCCATGAACGGGGGATGGTGGTCATATAAGTAGAAAGAAGGGGATGGATGCAAGAGAAGTTGACAAGACTTAGTAGTTGATTATTTATGGGGGAGGGGAGAATAAAGGAAATTGAAGAGTTGAGGATATTCTGAAATTTGTGAAACTGGGTACTGGAACATTGGTAATAGTATCATCCAAAATAGGGAGTTCCAAAGAGAATGAGCTTTGTTTTGAAAATTCTGAGTCTGGAATGCTACAGGACATCCAGGTCAAAATCTCCAATAGGCAGTTAATAATGTGGGACTGGAGGAAAGGAAAGAGATAGATCTGGGTTACCACAATGATGTGATCATTTAAAGGCATCATTTTTAAAAAATATAAAATATACTCTCAAGGGATTGAGAGTAAAAGTCCATTATTAACCAGGAGATCAGGGAAGGCTTCGTGGAGGACATAGCATGTGGCTTGTATTAGGCAGGGCTAAATGTCATGTGTCCCAGGCCCCACATGCCCTTAAAGCCCTTAATCTCAATCTGCCTATGGAGTAAAGCAAAGTACCATGGTTAAGAGCAAAGTCCCATTTTATACTATTGTTAGTTAATGTGTTTTTTGAGGAAGTCTGTTGTGTGCAATCGTAGATTTTTGATTTTGAATCCATCTTGCAAGAGCGTGGGTGGGAGGGAGGGGAGTACTATTTAGGGGCTGGTTTGGCACACCAAGTCTCATGGGAGAAGTTCATTGTACTGTCTGGGGCTTCATGCTCTACAGAGATGGGAAGAAGCCACATGGGCTCGTGTTGCCCTAGAATTCCAGACAGGATATGATTAAAGCTCCCAGTGGGTGTGACATTCCGTCAGCCCTAAGGGTGCTATTGTTAGCTTTTTCCATATACAGTCTCCTTTCTACTCCAATTCCCTCCCCCTTCCACCAAAAAAAACCCCAACCCCAAAACAAAAAACCACACCTCCTTCATATTTTGTTGATTTTTTTCTACATGTGTACAAATTCACAGAGCCAATAGCTTAAAATTAGCATCTTGTCCAAAATGTAGTCATGAAACAGAACTGTATGGGGACATAATCATCTCAATGATTTGGAGAACACAGACTACAGAGCAATCTGTTCCTTGCATTAACAATTGACATTCATCACCATTATCTTCTTTTTAGAAGTCAGTTTTCCACTTCAGGAAGAAGGCACTCGATTATAAGTAGCTTTGTATCTAGGCGCTTAATTACTAAGGATTGGGAAGGTTCTCCCCCAAACTGAAATGCCCCAGAACCAATTTAAGCCCTAATATGGAAGGATCAGAATAACACCAAGCTGGTGGGCTAACCATATCACACCCAATCTTTATTATATGTAGTTGTGAGTATTGTTGGAGGAAATGCTACTCTGTGTGTGTGTGTGTATATATATATATATTACAGATTGATCAAACATTGTTGAACCATTCTGGAGAGCAATTTGGACCTATGCCCAAAGGGCTATCAAACTGTGGATATCTTTTGATCCAGCAATGTCTCTACTGGATCTATATCCCACAGATATCTTAAAGGAGGGAAAGGGACCCACATGTGCAAAAAGGTTTGTAGCAGCCCTTTTGGTGGTGTGAAGAAGCTGGAAGCTAAGGGGATGCCCATTAGTTGGGAAATGGTTGAGTAAATTGTGATATATGAATGTTATA
Organism: Sarcophilus harrisii; assembly: GCF_902635505.1. NCBI lineage: Eukaryota > Metazoa > Chordata > Mammalia > Dasyuromorphia > Dasyuridae > Sarcophilus > Sarcophilus harrisii. The sequence goes on from NC_045427.1 coordinate 49,584,730, forward strand.
GAATATTATTCTATAAGAAACGATCAGAAGGATGATTTCAGAGAAGCCTGGAGAGATTTTACATGAACTGATGCTGAGTGAAATGAGCAAAATCAGGAGGTCACTGTATATGGCAACAGCAAGATTATACGATGATCAATTCTGATGGATGTGGCTCTCTTCAACAATGAGATGATTCAGGCCAGTACCAATGATCTTGTGATGAAGAGAGCCATCTACACCCAGAGAGAAGACTATAGGAACTGAGTGCAGACCACAACGTAACATTCTCACTTTTTTTGTTGTTTGCTGGCATTTTATTTTCTTTCTCATTTTTTTCCCTTTTTGATTAGATTTTTCTTGTGCAGCAAGATAATTATATAAATATGTATGCATATATTGGATTTAACATATTTTTAACATTAACATAAAAAATATTGTTGAAATTTTATTGTGCTAAATACATCCTGCATTCATCTTAGATTAATGAATTTAGGGCAATATGTTTCAATGAGTGGGGGAAAAAAACAAAACTATGTGATGACTATTTGAAGAGTTGTTATGTGGAAGAAGGATTAGCTAATCTGCTTGGCCTCAGAAGGCAGAACCAGGATCAAGAGGAGAAAAGTACAGGAAGACAGATTTCAGTTCATGATAAGGAAATAACTATCACAGAGGATAAGTGATTTATCCGGGGAACAGAGCGGGCTGATTCTATGGGTAATGAGATCCCTGTTAGTAAAGGGAGTGAGGCCCTCTTTTTTGGGATGTAAATGCTTCAGACAAAGGGTAAACTAGATGATTTCTGAGGTGCTTTGTTATCTAAGATTCCATGATTTAATGATCTGGCTGCCAAACCAAGCCACAATACTTATTTCTATAAGACTTGGAGCAAATAATTTACCTTTTCTGAACCTCATCGTTCCTTTACTTGTAAAACACAGAATAATAAAATAATCACAGAATTGTTATGAGGATCAAAGTGAGTTAATGTACATGAAAACACTCATGGCACATAGGATTTAGAAGGTACTTTAGTAATATATCACACATATTACAAAATTTCAGAGATAGGAAAGGCTTTAGGGGATATGGACTCTGTTCAAGCCAGTTGATACTGGCTTATGAGAACCAATTGTTAAATTTTCAATCTGAGCACTTACACCTTAGAAACCTTACAAGTCAGAGCTTGATTTGTTGTTTTATTGATTGTCTAGCCTTAAGAAAATGGTGAAAAATGTTAATAATGAAAATTAAACTTAAAAGTGTATCATGCATATTTTAAATTTTCTAAAAGATCAGAGCTTATGCAAAAAATTTAACTATCTTTTTAAAAAGCTGTCATGAGTCGAATCCAGCACACCATTGGCTTCATCACAGAAACTTTAAGATGTTGTTTTATCATTAGTATTTTCTTTCCATAATTGTTTAATTGCTGCTATGATTTGCTCTTGAATTCATTCATTATTTAGAATTTCATCGTAATTTGGATCAGTATTTTGTTTTTTGGGGTTTATTTGTGTGTGTGTGTGTGTGTGTGTGTGTGTGTGTACTATCTGAACTGATTACTATTTTATTGTTGTGGTCTACAAAAGATTATTTATTATTCTTTTTTACATTTTTGTAAAAAGTTCCATCTGAAACTTTAGCAAAGTTGCTGGTTATAAAATAAACCCACATAAGTCATCAGCATTCTTATATATCACTAACAAAATCCAACAGTCAGAGTTACAAAGAGAAATTCCATTTAAAGTAACTACTGATAATATAAAATATTTAGGAATCTATCTGCCAAGGGAAAATCAGAAACTTTATGAGCAAAATTACAGACCACTTGTCACACAAATTAAGTCTGATCTAACCAATTGGAAAAATATTAAATGCTCTTGGGATAGGGCGAGCAAATATAATAAAGATGACAATATTACCTAAACTAATCTATTTATTTAGCGCTATACCAATCAGAGTCCCAAAAAACTATTTTAATGACCTAGAAAAAATAACAACAAAGTTCATATGGAAAAACAAAAGGTCAAGAATTTCAAGGGAATTAATGAAAAAAAAATCAAATGATGGTGGCTTAGCTGTACCAGATCTAAAATTATATTATAGAGCAGCAGTTACCAAAACTATTTGGTATTGGCTAAGGAATAGATTAGTTGATCAGTGGAATAGATTAGGTTCAAGGGATAAAACAGTCAACAAATATAGCAACCTAGTCTTTGACAAACCCAAAGATCCCAGCTTTTGGGATAAGAACTTACTGTTTGATAAAAATTGCTGGGAAAATTGGAAACTAATATGGCAGAAACTAGGCATTGATCCATACTTAACGCCGTACACCAAGATAAGGTCAAAATGGGTTCATGACCTAGGCATAAAGAATGAAATTATTAATAAATTAGAGGAACATAGGATAGTTTACCTCTCAGACCTGTGGAAGGGGAAGGTCTTTATGACCAAAGCAGAACTAGAGATCATTACTGATCACAAAATAGAAAATTTCGATTATACCAAACTGAAAAGTTTTTGTACAAACAAAACTAATGCAGACAAGATTAGAAGGGAAGCAATAAACTGGGAAAATATTTTTACAGTCAAAGGTTCTGATAAAGGCCTCATTTCCAAAATATATAGAGAATTAACTCTAATTTATAAAAAATCAAGCCATTCTCCAATTGAAAAATGGTCAAAGGATATGAACAGACAATTCTCAGATGAAGAAATTGAAACTATTTCTAGTCATATGAAAAGATGCTCCAAGTCATTATTAATCAGAGAAATGCAAATTAAGACAACTCTAAGATACCACTACACACCTGTCAGATTGGCTAAGATGACAGGAAAAAATAATGATGATTGTTGGAGGGGATGCGGGAAAACTGGGACATTGATGCATTGTTGGTGGAGTTGTGAACGAATCCAACCATTTTGGAGAGTAGTTTGGAACTATGCTCAAAAAGTTATCAAACTGTGCATACCCTTTGATCCAGCAGTGTTACTACTGGGATTATATCCCAAAGAGATTATAAAGAAGGGAAAGGGACCTGTATGTGCACGAATGTTTGTGGCAGCCCTTTTTGTAGTGGCTAGAAACTGGAAACTGAATGGATGTCCATCAGTTGGAGAATGGCTGAATAAATTGTGGTATATGAAAATTATGGAATATTACTGTTCTGTAAGAAATGACCAACAGGATGATTTCAGAAAGGCCTGGAGAGACTTACACGAACTGATGCTGAGTGAAATGAGCAGGACCAGGAGATCATTATATACTTCAACAACAATACTAGATGATGACCAGTTCTGATGGATCAGGCCATCCTCAGCAACGAGATCAACCAAATCATTTCTAATGGAGCAGTAATGAACTGAACTAGCTATACCCAGAAAAAGAACTCTGGGAGATGACTAAAAACCATTACATTGAATTCCCAATCCCTATATTTATGCACACCTGCATTTTTGATTTCCTTCACAAGCTAAATGTACAATAATTCAGAGTCTGATTCTTTTTGTACAGCAAAATAATGTTTTGGTCATGTATACTTATTGTGTATCTAAGTTATATTTTAATATATTTAACATCTACTGGTCATCCTGCCATTTAGGGGAGGGGGTGGGAGGGGGGGGTAAGAGGTGAAAAATTGGAACAAGAGGTTTGGCAATTGTTAATGCTGTAAAGTTACCCATACATATAACCTGTAAATAAAAGGCTATTAAATAAAAAAAAAAAAAAAAGTTCCATCTGATTCTAGAAATATGTATGTTTTTAGTTGTGTCATTAAAAAAAATCCTGCAAGTTTTTAACTCTAATTTCTCAAGCAATGTGTTCAATTCTATATTTTTTCTTTTATCTTTCTGTTAATTGTTCCAAACAGGAGACAATAAAATTTCCTGTCACTATTGTATTATTGAACATATCTTCTTATGTTTTTATCTTTATAAACTTAGATGCTAAGGAAATTGGAGCATATATTTAATACTGGTATTGGATTATTTGTGTTTCTTTTCAGCATAATGTATTTTCCTTGTTTATCCTTTTTATCATATGAATGTTTGTTTTTGGCTTCCTCTGATAGCATGATTGCACCTACTGGGTTTTTTTAGACTTATCAAATGCATAGTAAATTTTTTTCAATCTCTCATTTTTATCCCATATACATCTTTTTCCCCCCAGAGGAAATTATACTTAAATGACTTGCCCAGGGTCACACAGCTTGGAAGTGTTAAGTGTCTGCGCTTAAATTTGAACTCAGATCTATCCACTGCACCACTTAGCTACCCTACATCTTTGTTTTTTAGGTGTGTTTCTTGCATTCAACACAGCAAGAAATTGGGGGGGGGGGGATGGGGGATGTTTTCTTATATAATCTTTGGCATTTTCATTTTATTTGAATCTTTAATCCATTCATACTTAAAGTTATGAGTGTTATGTCTCTAATATGTTCCGAAATCAGGATTTCCTCCTTCACTCTATAAACAAATATTTTTTTCTCTAGTCATTTTAGTTTTTTAAGACAATTCTATTTTCTATGGCTCTCTTCTTCTCAAGCTTAGGCCCTTCTGTTTTTTTTACTTCTTTCCCTAGTTTTTGGAGTTTTGCTTATCTTATGAGTTTCTTTTTTCTTTCTTAGTTTTTTTTTTAGATATTTAATTCTTCCTCCCTTTTTTCTCAACTAAATAGTCGAGCAAAATTTTGCTTCTCTTCCTCTTCAAATTGTTTTCTCCTTTTGTTTTTAAAAATTTTGTCTGCATTTTTTGTTAAACAAAGTAATATTTTTTCCTTCATTCTCTTCATTATTTATCTTCCATGTCGTTCTCTTCTAGACTTTTTTCTTTGCATTTATATAGGTCTTTTTTAGTATCTTTATTTTTCATGGAACTAAAATTTCAAAAGTACCTATTTTGTGTCCCCTCCAATAAAGCAATTCTAAGTTATTGCCTTATAGATCCCCTTTGCCCCTTTTCTTCTGTTATACTTCACCATTAAAAATATCAGTTCCTTTAGGAGAGAGAGGATTTGGCTCTAAGGAATTTTCCTGTGTCCCTGATTATATAATTTATTATTAACCTTTTCCCTTCCTTGTAGTTACTTTTCCTTCTTCCTTGCCATGAAATCTCTTCAGGTCCTCCCATTCCCCTGAGTCCTAGTTCTTCTGAATCAGAATGAGTGATTTCTCTAAGCACTAGAGATTATATCCATTTTAAGGTTCACATATTCCCTTTATATCATCTCTCTCCTTATGGGAACATTGATCAATGGTACTCCCTCCCTTCACTGAAACAAGATTTTCCTCTCTTTCTCCCATTTACATCCTTCCCTTTGCCTCCCCTATCCATTCTCCTGTAGGATCTCTTTTTCTGAGAGACTACAAGTTATTTTTCCTTCACTGTTATCCTTTGACTTTAATAAGAATCTTCCAACTCTCCTTCTTTTTATATATTCTCTCATTAGTAATTTAGTTTCACCAAAAAGAAAATATTGGTTCACTTATAGATAGGATGTTATGAAGATCAACTCATATGCCTTAAGCATATTTCTCCATCATCTCTTTATGTAGTCTCTCTGCTGTTATTTTGCTATTTTCTTTGGTTGCTTGCTGTTTATTATTTTTTTAAATATATCTCTACTGTCTGAGTATTTTTGTTCATATCTGGTTTTCTTTCTAGGAATACTTCAAAAGCCTTTTGAGTGGTTATTTAATATTTATTGTTTACTTCAAGTTATTAATATTGACGCTCAGGATTTCAGGACATATCACCTTGAGTTGCATCTTAAGTTCCTTTGCCCTTTAAAATATGCTCCATTTTCTTCTGTGGTTTCTGATGAGTGCAGAACAGCCTTATGTACTTAAATTTCCTTTATCTTGGTTGCTTGAAGAATTTGTTGTTTGTCATTGGAGTTGCTAAATTTAACTACTATGTCTTAAAGTTTGCAGCACATAATTTTTTAGTTGGCACTTTATTCTCTACATTTAGAAATTTGGAGCTGTTTTCTTTCATTTTTTTTTTTTTTTACATTATAGTGCTCAGTTTTTTTAACTTGTAGTGTTCTTCTGAGAGATTTGTGATCTGAAAGTTATCTATCAATCCTGCCTTCAGGATCAATGTGTTTTGCTTGTATGGAAGTCATACTTTCTTTTAATATCAATTCTCCTTAATTAATTCTTTTCTTCTAAACTGTTCTTCACTTCTGAGTATTTGCATTTCCAATAAGTTATTCCCTTTTGTTTCTTTGGTGAGATTTACTACCTTGGATTCAATTTTTTTTTTAATTTAGCTTTAGTTCTACCATAGAAAACATAAATTTACAATTCTTGTTTTTCTTTTAAAATATTCAGAAACGTTTTGCTGTTGTTTCATGCTTTCTCGAGAATCCACAGGGTCCTCTGCCTCACCAGGTATTGATTCCTTTTTCTTTATCTTATGATGTTTATTTATAGATGTCTGGATTCCTTTAGCTAATCTGGAGACCATATTTTTGTTTTTAATGTCTGGTCTGTATTAATTTAAGATTAAAGTTTTTATAACAATACTCCCTAAACTAATCTATTTACTTAGTACTATACCGATCAGACTCCCAAGAAAACTATTTTCATGACCTAGAAAAAATAACAAAATTCATATGGAAGAACAAAAGGTCTAGAATTTCAAGGGAATTAATGAAAAAAATCAAATGAAAGTGGCCTAGCTGTACCTAATCTAAAACTATATTATAAAGCAGCAGTCACCAAAACCATTTGGTATTGGCTAAGAAATAGATTAGTTGATCAATGGAATAGGTTAGGTTCACAAGACAAAATAGTCAATAACTATAATAATCTAGTGTTTGACAAACCCAAAGATCCCAACTTTGGAGATAAGAATTCATTATTTGACAAAAACTGCTGGGAAAACTGGAAATTAGTATGGCAGAAATTAGGCATAGATCCACACCTAACACTATATACCAAGATAAGATCAAAATGGGTCCATGATTTAGGCATAAAGAATGAGATCATAAATAAATTAGAGGAACATAGGATAGTTTACCTCTCAGACTTGTGGAGGAGGAAGGAATTTGTGACCAAAGGAGAACTAGAGATCATTATTGAACCCAAAACAGAAAACTTTGATTACATCAAATTAAAAAGCCTTTGTACAAACAAAACTAATGCAAACATTCTCCAGTTGACAAATGGTCAAAAGATATGAACAGACAGTTTTCAGATGATGAAATTGAAACTATTTCCACTTATATGAAAGAGTGTTCCAAATCACTATTGACCAAAGAAATACAAATTAAGACAATTCTGAGATACCACTTCACACCTGTCAGATTGGGTAAGATGACAGGAAAAAATAATGATGATTGTTGGAGGGGATGCGGGGAAACTGGGACACTGATGCATTGTTGGTGGAGTTGTGAATGCATCCAACCATTCTGGAGAACAATCTGGAATTATGCCCCAAAAGTTATCAAACTGTGCATACCCTTTGATCCAACAGTGTTACTACTGAGCTTATGTTCCAAAGAGATACTAAAGAAGAGAAAGGGACCTGTATGTGCCAAAATGTTTGTGCCAGCCCTGTTTGTAGTGGCTAGAAACTGGAAACTGAGTGGATGCCCATCAGTTGGGAATGGCTGAATAAGTTGTGGTATATGAATATTATGGAATAGTATTGTTCTGTAAGAAATGACCAGCAGGAGGATTTCAGAAAAGCCTGGAGAGACTTATATGAACTGATGCTGAGTGAAATGAACAGGACCCTCAGGAGATCATTATATACTTCAACAACAATATTATATGAGGATATATTCTGATGGAAGTGGATTTCTTTGACAAAGAGAAGATCTAACTCAGTTTCAATTGATCAATGATGGACAGAATCAGCTATACCCAGAGAAGGAACACTGGGAAATGAATGTGGACTACTTGCATTTTTGTTTTTCTTCCCAGGTTATTTTTACCTTCTGAATCCAATTCTTCCCATGCAACACGAGAACTGTTCGGTTCTGCACACATATATTGTATCTAGGATATACTATAACATATTTAACATGTATAAGACTGCCTGCCATCTAGGGGGAGGGGTGGAGGGAGGGAAGGGAAAATTTGGAACAGAAGTGAGTGCAAGGAATAATGTTGTAAAAAATTACCCATGCACATGTACTGTCAATAAAAAGTTAAAATTATTTTTAAAAAATTAGAAAGCAAAAAAAAGATTAAAGTCTTTAAATGAATTTTCTCCCTCCTAAAGTCTTTGATAATTTAAATCCTTATATTCTCACTTTCTGATACCTTCCACTTTAGCACTGGAGTCCTTGAGAGTTGAATATCAAAACTATCTGAGCCTCCTCCTACAGGTGGGCAATTTAATTTCACTAACCTCAGTCCCTACTTCAAATGAATTCTGGGGGATAGGCTGAAGAAAAGAGCCAGAGAGAGAGAGATATCAGGTGAATAGGACAACTAAGAAAGAGCAATGATAGAGAAGTCAAGGGAGGAGAGATTAGCCAGGAGGATTGGTCAACAATATCAAAAGCTGCAGAGATGTGATTAAAAGTGAGGACTAAGAAAAGGCCATCAGATTTAACAATTAATAGATCATTGATAATCTATGGAAGAGAAGATTCAGTAAAATGGTAGGCTTGGAAGTCAGATTACTGGGGGTTAAGAAGTGAATATGGATATTGAAGAAATGGAAGCAGACATTGTAGATGGCATTTTCTAGCAATTTGACTATGAAAGGGAAGAGAGAGGTGAGGACAAGGTCAAGAGAGTTTTTTTTGAGTATATGGAAGATTTGGATAAATTGTAGGCAGCAGTGCATAAGGAGAGATTGAAGATGAAAGAAATAAAAAAGGGTAAACTCCTGAAAGAGATGGAAAAGAAAAAAGTGGGATCAAATACAAAAGTAGAGGGCCTGTCTTGACAAGGAAAAAGATGACTTCTTTCTCAGAAACTGAAGTAAAGGAAGAAAGAATGATGAAAAATGTAAAAAGTTTATGCCACGTGGAATAGGAAAGAAAAGGGAATTAATGGCAACTAGCCTCTATTTTCCTTTTGTTTTGTTTTGTTTTTTCCCTCTATTTTCTCATTAAAGTAAGATGATAGGTTATTAATTTCTTTCCTAAAATATGAGATCTAGAACTGAACATAACACTCCTCATATGATCTTTTCAGACCTGAATGCAAAGGTGGTATCATCTCCTTAGAACTAAATACTTACATACTTTTAATGCAGCCTAAGTTCCCCTTAGCTTTTTTCACTATCCTATCATCCTAAAACAATTCCAACTGTTTTTTTCCAAACTACTAGCTATTCTTGTTCTAGTGAAGTTTACTTTTTTAATTCAAATATAAGACTTCATATTTATTTCTATTGAATTCTGTCAAATAAACAGCAACATAATGAAGGGAGAAGGTAGTGAACTAGCCTTGTAGTAATCAAATCAACTACTCTAAAATACTGAGTATGTGATGCTATACAGATACAGAAACCTCACAGTATCCCAAAGCAATAAACTTCAAATTGCAAAAAGTGGATAATCCCCATTGGGAAGAGGGAATTTCCTTATCTGAGAGCTCCCTACACTAACAAAACCGAAACTCCCTCAAATGCAATCTCATCAGATTTATCACAATGTGTTTTGTTAAGATCATTTGGGATCTTGAGTTTATTATCATATACCAATGCTATCTTTTTCTCCTGGTTCAGTAAAATCTGAAAATGTTATAAACATGCCCCCCCATGCCTTTAACCAAGGCATTAACAAAATTGTTTAATTTGATCTTCCAAACAGATCTCTAAGACACTGGAGAACTTTTCCCAAATTGCCATTGACCCATTGATAAATACTGTTATTCTAGGACCTGGTTTATCTCCTTTTTTATGATGAAACAACAGGCTTAGTGATTTCCTCAACAAGGTATTCATCAACAGGGCCAAAATCCTAAATCTAATGTTGGTACAATACCACACTTGCCCCAGCCTAGCTCAATCTTATTTCATTTTTTGCCTCCAAGGACCACAACAATTTTTTCTGGGCTCTCAGGCTTTGGTACATAGTCTTTGGTATGTATTTGGTCACTTTTTGAATGGTTCCTTCCAGGTCTTAGAGGGAAGAAAAAAGTCACTTTGGTTCAACCAATCACAACCATCTCCATGTACTTGGAGTTCAGTTTTTCCAGCTGTTCTCTTGTACAACCCTAAATGAAAAAGATATTTGAAGTGTTTATATCCGAACAGGCTGGAGGATTATTTTCAGCAAAACAGGAAGAAGCCACAAAAGAGGATGCTGACAGAATTTCCAAAGCATCCTAAGATGGGTCCTATGGGATTCTCCATTTCCTGTTTCCCTCAGTGTCTCAGAGGAACATTGAGATTGGAGACAACTTGGGCTGCTGGTCATGCAAAAGAGGACTTGTTTCTTTAACCTAATTATATATTTTTATGTTATCAAACTTATAAAATCTCTAGGGTAGACAGGGTCTCAACACTTCATTCAGTCTAACTTTCTGCCTATAGACAAGATGCACTCAAATCAAGGAAATATCGTGGTTACCAACAAATAACAGCATTATGGTGCAGTGAGTGAAAAGCATACTGGTTTTTGACTCAGGGTAGATTTAAATTCAAATCATGCTTCTGATACTTAATAATTGTGCAATTTTGGGAAATTCATTTAAACTACATGCAGGTTTTTAAAAATACTTAATACAAAAGGAAGAGTTGGGAGTTTATAATAATTGATATGGAAACTCCCCGGGTCAAGAGGAATAGTTAGTGAAAAGTAAATATGGATTGGCCACTGATCTCTCTGTCTCAACCAGAGAGGTCAATAGATTAATAAAGAATCTCTGGTCATACATACAATATTAAAAAAACTATCAGGTGTCTTTGGAAGTAGTCTTATTTTGAGGTTCACCAAACAGGACCAGGATTCAGGCTCATCTACAGAAAGTTTCATGGAATGACCTTTACAAGCCCTAGTGCGTGACATTAGGGGATCACTACTAATTACCTCATTACATTAAAATTAAGCCAAGACTGTGTCATTTGCAGTCAAAACGAAAATGAAAAAGAAAGTATGATTTTAGGCTGCATTGAGAGATAGCTATGGAAGCCAGAAGGGAATGAATGAATGAATGAATAAAAGAAAAAAACGAATGAATAAAAAAATTAATAAGTACTTATAATGTTCCAAGCATTGTGCAGTGTTGAGTTTAAACCATAAAACAAGATAGTCTTTGCCCTCAAGGAGCTTATATTCTATTGGAAAAAACGCCAACACATAGATGAAGTGATAGATAGCAAGGGGTGTTTTGGTCAAGGAACTGAGAAGTAAGGTAAGTGGAATCAGATGGCAGTTGATTGGTACATCCATTCTAGCAATGATAATGATAATTTTATTTAATTAGTGTTCCTAGGGCAGGAGATGGAAATAGGGAAACATGGAAGCAAGACAACTATCAGACTACAGTATCATGGGTTTGGTGTTCCTGGATATAGTGGTCTCAGGGAAAATGTTGGAATACAGATTGGAGGTGAAGACAGAAGGTAGAAATATTGCAGGAGGATAGCCAGAGAGGGAAGGGGAGGGTGGGAAAAGAGAGAAAGGAGGAAAGAATAAACAGGGAGAGGGAATGAGAAAGGTAGAGAAAAAGAAAAAGAAGGGAAAAAAGGAGGAAGAGTAAGAGGAAAGTAGAGATAAAAGGAAGAAGCTCCATAAAGAGAGATAGAAGAGGAGGGAATGAAGGAAAGAGATGGGGAAAAGGAGAGAGGGGAAGCCATATAGCTGTAGGTGCCTACTGGATTTGTTTTAACTTTATAAACTTGAGTTATGTCACTAGGCCTCTTTTTTTCATCTGTAAAATGAACTCAAAGGTTTATTCTGGTTATAATACTTATGAGATTTAATAGACATAAAAAAATCTTAAGATGATCAGGGATATTTTTATCTGACTTTTCTTGTGCATCATGATAAATGTGGAAATATGTTTATAAGAATTGCACAAGTTTAACTTATATTGGATTACTTGCTATCTAGGGGAGGAGAGAGGTGGAGAGGGAGGGAAAAAATATGGAACACAAAGTTTTGCAAGGGTAAATGTTTAAAATTATCTGTGTGTGCATTTTGAAAAATAAAAAGCTATTAAAAAAAGATAATCAGGGATAAAAGGTGAGAACTAAAAGATTTGATGCTATCATTTACAACTCTTCTTGCTCAGGAGTCATCATTATCAGCTCAGTCACCCTATAATATATCTTTCCATTGCCTTCTGAATCATTCCCAATTTTGATTTTTCAAAGATGTCAGCTTTTCTTTATGTGAAACAGTGATAGAGCAAGATCTGAGTTTAACTCGGGCCTCAGATAGTTACTGTGTGAACCTGAGAAATCATTTAACCTCAGTTTCCCTTAATTTCCTCATCTGTAAAAGGGGTTCAGAATCGCACCACCTCCCAAAGTGGCTGTAAAAATTGAATGAGACTATTGTAAAGGACTTAGTACAATGCCTGGTACACAGTAGATACTTAATAAATGCTTATTCCATTATTGTTCTGTAAGAAATGACCAGCAGGATGATTTCAGAAAGGCCTGGAGAGACTTACATGAACTGATGCTGAGGGAAATGAGCAGGACCAGGAGATCATGATATACTTCAACAACAATACTATATGATGATCAATTCTGATGGACGTGGCCATCTCCAGCAATGAGATGAACCAAATCAGCTCCAATAGAGCAGTAATGAACTGAACCAGCTACACCCAGCTAAAGAACCATTACATAGAATTCCCAATCCCTCTATTTTTGTCCACCTGCATTTTTTATATCCTTCACAGGCTAATTGTACACTATTTCAAAGTCTGACTCTTTTTATACAGCAAATTAACTGTTTGGACATGTATGCATATATTGTATTTAACTTATATTTTAACATATTTAACATGTATTGGTCAACCTGCCATCTGGGGGAAGGGGTGGGAGGAAGGAGGGAAAAAGTTGGAACAAAAGGATTTGCAACTGCCAATGCTGAAACATTACCTATGCATATATGTTATAAATAAAAAGCTATAAAAAATAAATTAAATTAAATTAAAAATAAATAAATGCTTATTCCTTTTCCTTTTTTGGAAGTGGATGTTAGCTTTGCTCTTGTCCTCCCGGCATTTCTAGCATCTTCTAGGTAATTGAGGCCTCCCACTACAATTCTTTTTGGAACATCTAACTTTGGCTTCTTTTTAGCTCTTACCTATGTATCTTCAGTACCTTAGCCTGCACCAGATAACATGTCATAGAAAGTAGGTATCTAAGTGGCTCAATGGGTATTGGACTTGGGAGTTCAAAACCTACCCCAGATTTTTTATTAGCTATGTGGCTCTTGGAAAATCATTTAACCTCTCAATTTTCTCATCTTTAAAATGGGAATAATAATAACAATAGCACTGAAATCCCAGGTTTATTGTGAAGATAGGATGAGCAAAGCACTTTGTAAACTTTAAAATACTATGTAAATTCTAGCTATCATTATTACTAGACACTAACAAGAATGCAAAAATGATTGATGTATGCTTTCCAGAATACAAAAAGGTCCCAGCTGAAATCTAGATAGTCAATAAAAAAATCCCACCTTATCTTGAGACCTTCACCGTCTGCAGTCCTGCGTGATTCAGTAATCCTGAAGCCACAAATTCTTGATTTGCTCCTAAACCTCATGAATCTATGCTTTGCTGTTCCTTAACTCCACCTCCCACAGTTCCTTGGCCTGGTCCAGGAATTTTGTCATGGTCTAGGAACTCTCTTACCACTCTGCCTGGCATCTACTTGTTCTGAGGTTTGGAGGCACCATTACTGCTTACTTCTGCATCTTATCATGAGAAAAGTAAGCTGCATTCTGTTTCCAAACCTACAATCCTCCTCCTCCTGCTATCATCCCTTCCATGAGAAGAGTCCCTTTGGAATGAATCCACAGAGGTCAACATGTCTCAGGGCTAATTCCAGCTTTGTTGCTAGTCAGTCCCACAGCCCTAATGTCTGGAACACAAAAGGACCACTCAAAATGTTTTCAAGACCTCCCAAATCACTGTTCACAACATTTCTCTCTGGGCTCCACTCCCAACCCTCCAGATTTCTTTTCCCATCAATCAGAAGCTCCTCCTTTGGGACCTCCATTGAAAGGGGGCCAAGGCCAATCATATTCATTTCTTCATTCATCTTTTATTTTCTCTTCCCTCCAATCTGACTTTCTACTTTCTTCTATGAAATTGTCCTTTCTTCTATGAAATTCTTCTATGAGTTGTTTTTCCCCATTAGTGTGTAAGCCCCTTGTGGTCAAGGACTGGATTTCTTTTTGCTTATATGTGTATTACCAATACTTAGTACAATGGCTGAAACCTAGTAAGGACTTAATTGAGATCAGCAGGATGATTTCAGAGAGATCTGGAGAGACTTACGTGAACTGATGCCAAATGGAGTAGAATAAAGAGATTATTATACATGGCAACAGCAAGATTGTGTGATAATCAATTCTGATGAACATGGTTCTCTTCAACAGCGGAACAATTCAGGCCAGTTCCCATGGCCTTGTGATGGAGAGAACCATCTGCTCCCAGAGAGAGGCCTGTGGAAACTGAGTGTGGGACCAGAACATAATATTTTCACTCTTTTTTGTTTTCTTTCTCATTTTTTTTCTTCTTGATCTGATTTTTCTTGTGTAATCTGATAATTGTGGAAATATGTATAGAACAATTGCACATGTTTAACATATATTAGATTACTTGCTGTCTGAGGGAGGGAGTGAGGAGAAGGGAGGGGAAAAATTTGGAACACAAGGATTTGCAAGGATGAATGTTGAAAATTATCTATGCATGTATTTTGAAAATAAAAAACTTTAATAAAAAAAGAAAAAAATGCTTCTTGACTTGAGAAGGTCTATGCCTTACCCTTAACTGAGTTAGTATGACTGAATTCCATTTGCCTCTTCGCTGTCTCAAAGTGTTTGAAGTGTGCTAACCTATCACCCCAGACATGGTACAGCCTTTACAATTTTCATCATCCCCTTGTCCTCAACTACTGCTATGCAAAATCTCTTAAGGTTGCGGTCAAGAAGGCATTGGAGACAGTGGACAAAATAAGAGAAAAGCTGTAACTTTCCTGACATTACTGAAAAGATCAATCTCCCCCATGCTGAAGAACCACCTCAATGCATGTCATGAGGAGATATATCCATTTTTCTTTTCTTATGTAAATCATTAGGTTGAAATGTTTTGAGTGGCCACAGATCTCACTGAGAATATACTGCAATGTTTTGGGATGGTTATAATTAGCGTAATGTCATCTACAAACTGGATAAACTCTTCATCTATAGAAAATCCCTCTTCTAGTTGGATTTTGGGACTTCCACAAAGGACACTAGTAAATACCTTTGGTGAGCCTACGTTGCGAAGATTTATGTCTCCCATGAGATGCAGAAGCATGGGAGGCTAGAGACCAGCCTTATATTTTCATTGTTATTGGGAACTCCCAAGGAGGAACCCTCCTCCATCAGGGCAGGTCAGCATCTTCTCCAGAACTTTAAAGAGTTTTAGAGGATTACCTGGATTATTAAAAGGATAATGAGCAGCTACCCAGGATACTACAGCTAGTATGTATTTGAGGTAGAACAAATAAGAAAATTATTACTGAGAGAACAAATAAGAAAATTATTACTGTAGTTCATCTATCTTAAATCTTAGATGATTTTAACATGTGCATAGAAAACAGCTGGTAGAAGAGCTTTTCAAATAGCTTCGTGAGGCAGTGGATAGAGTGCTGGACTCAAGAGTCGGAAAGACTTGAGTTCAAATATATTTTACGACCTTTACTATATGACTCTGGGCAAGTCACTTACCCCCTATTTGCCTCAGTTTTCTCATCTGTAAAATGGGGTCCATAATATAATGTATTTCCCAAGATTGTTGCTAAAGTTCTATTGGTGCAATAATTGTAAAGTGCTTAACATAGTGCTTGGAATATAATTAAATGCTCTATAAATGTTAGCTATTAATATTATAAGTCAGCTGGGTGGCACAGTGGATAATCGAGTGCCAATCCTGAACTCATTTTCCTGAATTCAAATCTATCCTCAGCCACTTAAATGTGTGGACCCTGAGTGAATCATTTAAGTCTGTCTGCCTCAGTTTCCTCATCTTTAAAATGAGTTGGAGAAGAAAAGATACTTCTCCAGTATCTTTGCCAAACAAATTTCAAATGGGGGTCACAAAGAATCAAACATAGCTGAGTGAAACAATTATAAATTATATTATGATTATGATTTCTACTAAACCAAAAATTTCCCAAAATATGCATTATTATTGTTCTGTGCTTCTTTTATTTTTAGTCTTGTTCATTAGGATGTAGGATAGAGAAGATACTGTTTTATTATGTTTTGTTTTTAAAAAGCACCTGTTCTTAAGATCCTACAGCTGTGAATGTTATATAGCATTGAATATTGGAAGTTGAATAAATTTATGATCCTGACCATATTAAGGTAGTTCTCTGCTCTGCTATATGGAAATAGGCTGCTGAATTTTATTTTCTAGTTTCCTGTACAAGTCAGTGAATCTCAGTAGACCTTGAAACCAGTCCATAAATGGAGATTTTCAAAACGTGCTTCTTCTGTGTTGAGATTTTTGGATGAGAACTACAAGATAGTTTGCTTTTTTCAGATCCCTCTCAAAATGCCTTCCAAACACAGCAGAATTCAGTGTTGCTGCACACTTCTCTTCAGATTAAAGCTCTGAGCTCTGAGCTCTGTCTCTGTTCTGTTTATCATTATTTTATTTGGCTTTAAAGCTACAATGTGACCTAAAATAATGATGGTAGTCATGATGATTTCAATCAATTAGTATTTATCAAGGACTGTTTCAGGAACAGGATAAATACAACGTCAGCACCATGGAATGAAGTGAGCTCATTGTGATACTAGTGGCAATGGGATGGTGTTGTGTATGATTTAGTGCCACTGTTACCTAATTCATCACAGTGAGAGAGGTCAACCCAGCAAAGTGGCTAGAGTGTGGATGTCCTGGATTTAAACCCCACTTCTAATCCTTACTAGTGGGTTAGTTAAGTGACTTAGTAGACAGACACCAGGCCTGGAGTCAGGCAGACTCATCTACCTGAATTAAAATCTGGCCTCAGATATTGACTGTGGGACCCTGGGCAAGTCACTTAAATCTGCCTCAGTTTCCCTATCTGTAAAATGAGCTGGGGAAGGAAATGATTAACCCCTCCAGTATCTCTGCCAATAAAATCCTAAATGGGGTCAGCAAACAACTCTTACCATCTATGTGATCAAGTCACTTAAATTCCTTCAGCTTCATTTCCTTATCTGCATAGAGTTAATAATAGTTGTAACATATACTTCTTAGGTTATTAGGTGCCTGTATACCTATAAATATATGTATATCTTAAAGCACTTTATAAATGGCAGCTATTATTAAAAACAATCATGATACTTTTTTTATTCACGGAAAGGACAATGGTCTTATATCTAGTAGACTTTGGCCCAGACCTGTTTCTACCACTAATTAATTGTGAGACTTGAGGCAAGTCATTTCAGTTACCCTGGTTCTCAATTGCCTCTTTTAAAATAATTATAGTAGCCAGTATTTATATAACAGATTAAGGTTTGTAAAATAGCTTACATAAATTATCTCATTTAATTTTCCCAACTCTGATGTTGTTCAGTTATTTCAATCATATCTAATTCTTCATGACCCCATTTGGGGTTTTCTTGGCAGAAATACTGAAGTACCCAGAGTCACACAGCTAGTAAGTGTCTGAGGATGAAACTTTATTCAGATCTTCCTTACTCCATGTCGAGCATTCTACCCACTGTACTATTTAGCTTCATTGTAAAATAAGTGAAGTTTGGTATAAAGCTGACACCAAAATGAAGGTCAAATTCTAAAATACTGTGATAATTCACATTTATGCAGCACTTTAAGTTTTACGAAATGTTTTTTGCATATCCTATAATTTAATCTCCACAACCCTATGCAGTAGGAAACTAAAGGTATTATTATTTTATGTTATTTATTACTGAAGCTCAATAAGATTAAATGATTTGCCTTGGTCACAGCTACTAAACAGTCCCGGGATGCACACAGTCTTTCCTGATTCTATGTCTAGTATTTCTCTCATTTTACCACACTACCTTTCCCTCCTTCAAAACAGAGAAGCAATTGACTTCTTCTATTCTAATGGCACTTAGCAAATTCTCCTTTTCATTATATTTATTTGCACATACTCCTTATTATGCTTACTGGATGGAAAGTTTCTTGAGGTTCCTTCGAATACTTAACACATAGTGACTTAAAAATAGCAGTCATTCAGTAAATGTTTCTGAGGTTTAAAATATTATGGAGTACTTAGAAAAGAACTGATTGTATCTGAATGTAGAATACTTTTTTTTAAGTTTCTTTTTCTTGAGGGTTTTGGTGGGGGGAGGAGATCGATGTTTTCTTTCGCAACATGACTTTTATGGAAATGTTTTGCATAACTTCCCATGTACCTTCTCATTGGGAAGGTAGAGATTCTGAAAGTTTTAAAAAC
The DNA here is from genome assembly GCF_902635505.1 of Sarcophilus harrisii. Lineage (NCBI taxonomy): Eukaryota > Metazoa > Chordata > Mammalia > Dasyuromorphia > Dasyuridae > Sarcophilus > Sarcophilus harrisii. The sequence continues at coordinate 49,603,300 of NC_045427.1, forward strand.
ATGTTTAAAAATTACTTTACATGTAACCGGGGAAAATAAAAATATTAAAACAAAGTAAAATAAAATAAAATATGATAGAGACTTGCCACTGATTCCCCCAATGTAATATTTCTTCAACTTTCCCAACTCTTTAGCAGGGAATGGAAATATTGATAATATTGAGCTCATATTAATGCCAATTTTGAAAGACTTAAAGATCATTGATCAATGAAATGATTGACTATAATTCCAGAAGACTGAACAGAAGACAAACCATTCACCTCCTGACAGAGGAACCTAAACTCAAGAATGAGATATACATTTTTATACAATAGCGGAATTTATTTTGCTTGAACTATATTTGCTTAAGGGGTTTGTTTGTTTTTTGTCCTTATTAGTGGGCAAGGGGTTGAATCAAGATGATGAGGCAGTAAGTGCTTGTTACTTTTAAAAAAAAAAAAAGTAATTTTTTAAAATGAAGGGTTTGGAGTAGATGGCTTCTAAGGTCTCCTCCACTTGTGAGTCTATGATCCTATGAACAAATTCTGGCCAATAGATTGAAGAGTTTGTATTGATTTCTAAGGCTAAAGTTTAAGAGCTTTCAATGGATTCCCATTGTCTTTTAGAAAGTCTATAAACCTTTGACCTGGCATTATGGTCATCCAAAACCTGACCTTCAACCTATCTTTTCCAAACTTATTTTATATTACTTTCTTTTTACATATGAAATTAAGTAGGATTTTGTCTTTTTAGCAATCTAACCTCCCCCTACACTTGAGAATCTTGTGTTAGGGCCCATTCCAGTTCTGGACAAAATGTCTGCCTGCACACCTCATTCATACATCAAGTATTGAACAAAAAGACCTTTAGAAAATGAAAATCTGTTCATTGTAGTCTGGAAGGTGGTTCTGGAGAACTGAGAGGTAAATCAAATTCAGGTCTTGAATAAGCTTTGTTATTTTTTTAAATTTTAATTTTTATTGTCTTTTGGGAAGTTTTGATCAGTAAACATTCCCTTAGGATCCAGCATCTTCATTATTGTATGTACTCATGACTACTTGTCCACAGAATTTCTCAGCAGCCAAGGCCATGAAGAAAGAGCAAGGCTCCTATTTCTATAAGAGCAGGCCCAAAGTCAGTCATAAAATGAGTCATTCTTTTTCCATTTCTCTTTTTCTCTCCATTATAATGCTCAAAAATCCCAGACCTGGGAGCAGAAGGGATAAGAACTTACTTTTTCTACCAGACACTACCATAGAATCCTCCTAGAAGTGAGGATACTTCTCTAACATAGGTCAGAATAAGATTTGTCCTGTACAAAAGGGAAAGCTGGGAAGCCACCTTTGGAAGTCACTCTACCACCCCAATATGGATGCTGTTTAGGAGAAATGAAGGACTACCCTTTTCCCTCTTCTCATCTCCACTTACTCCTACCATTACCTATCCATTTTTCTTGAGGCTTTGATTAGCTGAATAGAATAGCCCTTAATAAATGACTTCTGGATACATTGTCTTGTTTGTGAGTTTTCTCCTTTTCCCTTCTCTAGTGCAAATTACTAGTTAATTATAATCAATCTTTGAAAAGATTTCACCAAATTTCACCAAAAAGGAATTTTAAAAGGTAGTAGAAACCAACCAAGTTTTCTTATTTCAAAACTCCTGACATTCACAAAATCATTCTTATTCCATTTGTTGCAGTGAGTGGTCCTAACTTAAACCCCTTTCTTATGTGCTATCAAGTGCCCAAGAGCTTTCTCTCCTTTCACTGAATGTGGATTAGGATTTGGGGAGAGGGAAAAGGAGTCCTTTCCACTGATTTTGTCTTTGAAACGAAGTAGATACCCATAGACTGAAGTATGGCTAAGCAAACTGCAAAGCAGAAATATAATGGAATTTTATTGTGCTGTAAGAAATGATGTATACTATATATATATATATATATATATATATATATATAGAGAGAGAGAGAGAGAGAGAGAGAGAGAGAGAGAGAGAGAGAGAGGTAAATATTACAAAATTATAAAAAAAACAAGCATGGTTCCTTGTGTCCCTTAAGCCTAGAAAGCAATCCTTCTCTTTCTCCTCTTAGAATCACTGTTTCTTCAAAGCTGAGCATGGATGCCACCATTTATTGGAGATCCTTTCTGACTGTCCAGCAGTTAATGTTTCCTCCCTTTCCCCCTTAAAAAAATTAACTTTATTTCATATATATTTATATAATATGTAAATATTTTAAGTCACTGTATACTTCATATATGTATAATGTATATGCACTGTTATATGAATATTTAAGATTACTTTCTACTTAATATACATATGTACATATATTTATATAATATATGAATATTTTAAAATTACCTTAGAATTGCATCATATTTTAACATTACTTTATACTTAATATACATAACATATGCATATATTTATATACTATGACTATTTTAAATTATCTTACACTTTCTTTATAGGTCTATAATACACATACATGTTGTATTTTCTTGTTTGTGAACATGTTATTTTCCCAGATAGCTCTTCAAGGACAGTGATTTTCAATTTTGTCTTTATTCATAGTACCTCACACAGAATCTTGAACAGAATGTAGTTCACAAATGCTTTTTGATTGGCAACAATCAAACCACAGAATTCCACAGGATATGATGCATTAAGCTAGTCCAATTTGTTAATTTTAAAGGTTGAAGAATAAAGGTTTGAAGGAGGGGAAATCCCCTAAATTCCAGTCTTCTGATCTAATTGGTCTCACTATCCTATAGTTACTACAGTGTGCTTGGATGAGCACATTATCTCCCCATTCCCAAGCAAAATTTACCTTTCTATTATACTGCTTCCCTAAACCTCAATGAAATAGCCTAGGGCCAGCTTCTGGCTTTTTAAATAGCCAGGTGGGGGTGGGGGGGAAGGGAGAGATCAGATTAACTAATCCACTGGGTGAGTTAATGGGTGATAATGGCTTAATTTGTGAACTAGAATCAGCATTTTATAGCCAGGAGGGATTTGGAAATCAGCTTTTGACTGAAGTTATTCAATGAGTAGAACGAAAAATCAAATGAGGAGGATCTCTCAGTTCCCACAAGAACATTTCCCCCTTCCAACTCCCCCCCTCCCCTCCTCACCCCCTATATCTCTAAAATAAATTTATTTTTGCCTTTTTTATGGGGAAATTGTTATATTTTTCCAATTACAGGAAAAAACAATTTTTAACATTCATTTAATCTCTCTGCATTTTAAGAGGAGAAAATGCCTTCAACTACAACTACTGGAATTTCAGTCCTGATGATAGACCCATTGGGGAAATTATTTTTGAATAGATGGAAATTCTGGGCAAAGAGTTGGGATGCCATTGATTCATTACAATGAAATGTTAAGATCAGAGTTGCTCCTTTCTCAGTTTATGAGAGGTGGGAAGTTTAGCCAAGAACCATTTATTTAGATCCTCTACAACATTTCTGACAAGTGGTCCCTGTCTTCAAGCACAGGGTTCTTGAAGCACTGGTCCCTGTGCTTGAAGACTTCTAATGATGTGGCACTCGCTATCCCTTCTCCATTCTATCCTCCAATCCATCCTACACATAAAAGTGTCTCACCACATAATTTTTTTCCTCAATAAACTCCAGTCCCACCCTATTATCTGCAGGATCAAAAAGAAATTTCTCTGTCATTTAAAGCCCTATTCAACTTGGAATCATCTTACATTTCCAGTGGTCTTATACCTTATTCTCCTTCCTACACATCGTAGGGGAGTCAATTGGCCTTCTTTCCATTCCCCACATGGCACTCCATCTCCTGTCTCTATGCCAGGAATGTCCTTCCTCCCCACCCTCTCCCTCACCTCTGCCTTTTAGAAAACAATTTCCTTCAAGCCTCCATCTTCTACTTAAAGTCTCTCTGGATTCCTTTTCCAGTTGCTAGAGTCTCCCTCAGAATTATATCTATTTTTCTTTGTTGTCATTGATGTTTCTCCATCATGTCCAATTTTTTGTGACCCCATTTGGGGTTTTCTTAGCAAAGATACTGGAGTAGTTTGCCATTTCCTTCTCTAGCTCATTTTTTAAAAAAACTATTTAATTTTTAATTTATGGAATAAAACAAGCATCTCCATAACATAGTTTAATAAAAAAGATGATTGTTCATGAAGTTGCAAATCTATTATATTCAATGTGCTATTCTTTTAAAATACACAACAAAATTATATTTTCCCTCCTACCCCTGACCTAGAAATAGCTAGTATTAGACACAAATATGTATATATGTAAAACAATACTATACATACTTCTATTTATCAGTTCTTTTTCTACATGCAGATAGCGTCTTCCTTCATATGTCCTTTGCTATTCATCTGGGTATTTATAATGATCAAAATGATGTATTTTTGTTTGAAGTTGTTTTTAAAACACTATTTCTGTCACTACTCATTTTGCTCTTCATTATTTCATTCAAGTCTATCCATATTTTTCTAAAATCAAGGAACTCATTCCTTATGGCAATGTTCCATCACAATCAGCTAGTTTTTGCAGATAAGGAAACTGAAGCAAATAGAATTAAGTGACCTGTCACACAGAGTCAGTACAGAATCAGAGACTTGAGTAAGAGTCTGAGGTTGAATTTGAATATAGGTCTTCTTGATTCCAGACCCAGAGCTCTATCTACTTTGCCACCTCGCTGCCCCTATCTATTTTGTACCAACCTACATACTTATCTACTGTCACCTCTCACAAGATCATAAGCATCTCAAGGGCAGTGACAGAATGTTTCACTTTTGTTTTAATCCACTACCTGGATTTACACAGTAGGTGTGCAGGCTCGTTGATGTGTACATAGTAGCATAGCATCTACCAACTGATAAATATTTAAGTGTCTACTATGGTGCCAGACGCTGTGCTAAGGCAAAAACAAACAAACAAACAAAAAAACAATTCCTCACCCTCAAGTAATTTACATCCTATGGGGATACATTTTATTTGGAGATAGAAGAGATCTTAGAAGTCTTTGAATTCAACTCCCTCATTTTATAGATGAGGAAAGGAACTTAAAAATATCCAGCGACTTGCCTCAGGTCACAAACTAGAATGACAAAAGTAAGATCTGAATCCAAGTTTTCTAAGTTACCAAGTCTGCCTTATCATACTACGCTATAGAAACACACACAAAATAATTGGGCATGAAGTACTACAGAGAGAGAGACAGCGAGAGAGAGACAGAGAGAGAGAGACAGCGAGAGAGAGGAGAGAGGAGAGAGAGAGAGAGATTGAGAGAGAGAGAGAGATTGAGAGAGAGAGAGAGAGAAGGAGGGAGTGTGTAATTGGAAGGGGAGATACTCACCACACTATAGGAATCAATAAAGGTTTTCCACAAATGGTCCTTTGGATGAATTTTGAAGACTAAGGGTGCTAGGAGTGGAAGGGAGAATGGAAGGCATTACAGCCACAGAAGGAACAAAGTACAAAGTCACTGAGGTTGGAGATGTTAAGACATTTCTTTTGAAAGCCAATTTGGCTGTACCACGTATGAAGAAGAATTGTGTCTAATAATATGTAATATATCTAAATAAATATGTCTAATAAAATTTAAAATATTAGGGTCTAATAGGTTCTAAAGGACTTTTAATGCCTACCAGTGTTTACATTTGATTCTAGAGGTCATAGAAAACCACTGGAATTTATCGAGTAAGAGAATGGCATGGTTAGACTTGTCTACTGGGAAAATAATTTTGGTTATGATTGAGCCATGTGGGGGATAGATTAGAATGGGCAGAGACTTCAGGCAAGAAGGCCAATGAGTTGCAAAACAATTCAAGTGGGAGGTAATGTAGTCTTGCCAGTTTTCATGTTCCCCAAATCTTCACTTATTCCCAGGCTGAATAGTCCCAGTTCTTTATAGTAATCCCCTTTTGGCTTGGCCTGGAGACGTCTTCAATTACCCTGTCCTCTTTTTCTAAATTCTGTCCATCTTATTGTCCTCCCTAAAATGGTTTGGCCGGAATTTAAAATTCCAAATATGGTTGACTTGAGGCAGAGTATGTGGAACTATTATCTCTTTCCTGGCTACCATGCTTCTGGTCAGTCTCTGTAACCTTGATACATTTTTAATAACTTCAATACTGTGCCAGGTCTGCCCCAACACAAGAGGGGGCAATTGTCCATGATTCATCTTTTGACAACTAGACATTCCTTCAGTGCTTAATAATAGGTATAAGAGAAGTTATGAGGGTGAGTTTTGTGGTACTCTTATGGCTAGATGAGACTCAATATATGATATAAACAAGGGTTTCTACACAGTTTTATTGAATGAACACAATGAATTTCTCATTTGGAACCATAGAAGGTTTAGAGCTAAAAGGGACCATTTAAAGATTTCTGGAGAAAGAGTGGATGGAGTCTGACTGAATGCAAATCAAAGCATATTTTTAAAAACTTTTTCTTGTTTGTTTTTGGTCTGTGTTTTCTTTCACAGCAAGTCTAATCTGGAAATATGTTTTGCATAACTGCACATGTATAACCTCCATCAAATTGCTTGCCTTCTCAATGAAGCAACTTGGGAGGAAGAAAGAGAATTTGGAACTCAAAATGTTTAAAAAATAAATGCTAAAAATTGTTTTTACATGTAATTAGGAAAAATAAAATATTATCCTGGAGAGGATAAAGAGATTTGGACAAGTTTTAACCTCTGAGCCTCAGTTTTTCTTGTAGAGTTTAGACTTATAGGATCTCTAAGGTCCCTTTTTAGGGTTCCAGCTATGACCAGGATTTAGGTTCAACTTCCAGCTCATACATTTCTTCATTCTTCAAATATGCATTTAGTACATACCAGGTATAGAGAACTGGCCTAAATATTAAAGGAATTAGGAAACTTTGTTATAGAATAATAGAGTTAGGACTGAAAAAGACAGAAGTCATCTCATCTAAATACTTCATTTTACAGGTAAGGAAATTGAGAACCAGGGAGCCCAAGTGAATGATATGTTACACAGCTAGTAAGTAGCAGCACTTGCCCTAGTGGATCTTTTACGTCGTTGGGGACAGGCACCAATACGGATAACTAAAACACACAATGTTATACAGAAATGCATCCGTTATAAAATAAATTGCTATGTGACATTCAAGGACCAGGAAAGAGTTCCTTGAGCACCAGGCATTTGAATTGAGTTTTGTTAAAACTGTGACCTTGGGGTCATAACTTTCTCTGGGAATCAGTTTCCTCATCTTCAATATGAAAAGATTAATAATAATTAGCATTTTGTATCACTTTGAGTTTTACAAAGCACTTTACAAATATGATCTCATTTAATCCTCACAACACAACCCCGGAGGTGGTGAGATTGGTGCTAGTGTTATCTCCATTTTACCAATGAGGAAACTGAGGCACAGAGATTAAATTGCTTGCCCAGTGTCACACGGTATGTGAAGGTGAAAGTGATCTTGGGACTTCCTGATTTGAATCCAACACTCTCTGTTGTGCTACTTTTGTGGATTATGTGATCACTAAGTGTTTGTGAAACTCTTAAATTCAGTAGTCATCTGGTATAATCCACTCATTTTCTAGAAGAGGAAAACAAAGTCAAAGAGAAGGGGAGAAGGGCTCAAGGTCACATGGTTTAATCAAGGGAGACGAAATTTATAGAGCCATTTAGGCCCATGACACTCACAAAAGAGGTGCTGGTGTTCAACAGCAACCTTTGTAGCAAAGCCAGAGAAAGGGAAATTCCACTGAACTGATGATGTCCCAGTGGGAGAATCGGGAAACCCAGGATGACAAGTCTCTATTCTCCTTCTGATGGTCTGTTGTCTTCTCTGTCTTTCCCAGGGTCTCACAGGTTCATCCCCATTGACTCATTTCCAAAACTGTTTTGTCTGTCAATATCCCTTTGTGAGTGTCATGAGCTCAAATCATTTTCAGTCTTTCTTGGAATTATGGCCTTTCCTAGTTGTTTTGATTTTGGGATGCCCTCTTCCCTCCTCTGGGGGTAAGGGGTAAACCACAGAACTGTATGGTATTTACTGAAATAGTAAATAATAAATTTTTGTTTTGAAACTTGAGTGACTTTCCCAACATTCTTAAATAGATGATGGACACCTGCTGGTCCAATGGCATATGTCCCCAAAGTAGGGGAAAACTTTGAGGAATAGAGGGATAGATAAGAAGCTTTTTCCTCATTCTGTTTTTATGACTTTACTCTAAAATGTGCCAGGGCAGAATGCTCCTCTAAAGAAGACAGTAGAGGGGCAGGTGTCAATGAAGAGGTGTGAGGGGGAAAAATCCATACTTTTTGGAAGTTGGAGGTCAAATTTTCATTTGAGGAGAAAACAGAAGACAAAGAAAGACATAAGGACAGAGACAACGGGAGATAGAAACACAAAGAGATACATAGAAAGACAGAGGAAGTGAGGCAAGAGGGAGAGACAGAGAAAGAGACACAGAGAGACGCCCACACAGAGGAAGAAGACAAGGAAGGAAGGAAGGAAGGAAGGAAGGAAGGAAGAAAAGAACAAAAGAAGAAAAGAAAAATAAAAGAACAGAAGATAAAGAAAAAGAAGAAAACGAGAGAAAAAGAAAGAAAGAGAAAGAAAGAAAGGAAAGAAAGAGAAAGAAAGAAAGAAGAAAGAAAGAAAGAAGAAAGAAAGAAAGAAAGAAAGAAAGAAAGAAAGAAAGAAAGAAAGAAAGAAAGGAAGGAAGGAAGGAAGGAAGGAAGGAAGGAAGGAAGGAAGGAAGGAAGGAAGGAAGGAAGGAAGGAAGGAAGAAAAGAGAGAACTAGGGGGAGAGAGAGAGAGATCTTTGAGTTTTGCTTGTCCAAAACCTCCTTCTCAACATCACACCCATCTTTCCTTCTTCTCCATCTCTAATCCAAGAGTCTCTTAAAACCATTTCTAAGGGGGAATGGGATTTAGAGAGTGGGAAAATAAGAGAGGTCTCCTAAAAGGGAGTATAGAAGGTTGAGAAGTGGGGATGTAAGTCATAGGATTCCAGGATTTAGAGCTGGAAGGGACATTAGAAATAAAGTTCAAACCCATTATTAGTTTAAATGAGGAAACCCCAAAAGTAGACTTGATTGTCCAAATTCACAAGTAACAGTACTAGGGTTTAAAGAGAAAGCGGGAGAAAAGAAGAAAAAAAAAGGAGGGAAGTGAGAACAGAAGAGAGGAGAGAAGAGAAAAGAAGCTCATCTAGAACAGAACCTTAGGGAAAATCCACAATTATGGGCCCTGATACGAATGATGAGTCAGCAAAGTACACAAAGTAGGAATGGATGGAGAGGAAGGACGTGGTCCTGAAGAAAATATTATCAGAAAGACCCCAAAAAGAGAATATCCAAGGGGAAAGAGGAGGTTGTACAGCTGATTGGAACAGGATAAGAACTGAAAAAAGGCCGTCAAATTTTGCAACTAGGAGATTAATTGATAAGTTAATGTCAGTTGGAATTATGAGTTTGGAATCGAGAATAGAAAGAATTGAGCAGAATGTAGATACCACGTATACAGTGGCAGCTTTTTCTGGGAATCTGGATGAGAAAGAAAGGAGGAGGTAGACAGAACAATGGTTTGAGGAGATGGAAGCTATCATACTTTTTTTTTTTTTTTAAGATGAGAGAAATTTAAACTGGTTTGAAGGAGGTGGGGATCGAATCTGTACAATGAATAGATTGAAAATTGAAGAGGGAGTTTAGCGTGGTGGTTGAAGATATATAATTTACAGAAGATGATAAGGAGAGGAGTAGGCTTTAATAGTATTGATTACCTTATCTAATTATCTCATATGAAAAACTCATTCCCTGTTGCAAAACAAACTCTTCAGCCTGACATGCGCGATTTTGCAAAATTCCGGACTAACCTTTTCAGCCTTACATGCTGCAGGCAAACTGGACTACTCCCTGAGGTTCTCTCCCTGCGGCTCACGCACCTTTGTTTGTACACAAAATTGTGGCACGCTGTCTCTGCAGTCAGCCCGTGAGCGCCTGCATTTTGCCTTTCTTTGTCTCCCTATGGCTCCGCACCGTGCCTGGGATACAGCAGGCTTTCCATAGCTGCTTACTGAGTGACGCGTATCCCGAGCTTTTTTCCTCGGGGCTTCCTCTAAACTCCCCATCAGCAGCTCTGCCTATTTTTAAGTCCCCTTCTCTTCCTTTAACATCAGACCCGTCCACTTTCTTCCACGACCATTGTCATCGGGTGAAAGTGACTTCTAAAGAGACGCCTCCCAGGCAACAAGTAAGCCTCGCTCTGCGCCGGCCGTCGGGCTACAAAGCGAGGCAGGAAGTTTCTGCCCCCCCTCCAGGGGCTGAGCGCAGCCAGGAGCCCGGGGTTCCCCCTTCTCCCTTCGCGTTTCTCTCACTTTCCCTCGAAGCCCAGTTCTCGGCGGACTTGTCCTTCCCCCCGTTAAATTCTCCGCTTCTGGGGCCTGGGGCCTGGAGCTCACGCCTCATTTGCTCTCCCTCCGCCCCCTCCCAGGGCTGAGCTGACGCCTAAAACATGTTTGTTGAATCAATGTCAGCTATTATTACTATTACACAGAGAAAGTCTGTCACAAGGCACCCCTCACCCTGGCCGGCTGCCTAGCACATGTCACACCCCTGGCCTCCAAGGGACCAAAGCCCGGGCATGGAGATGCTCCATTGCAAAACGTTCCTGCGCTGGAAAAACATCCCCAGACACACGTGCTCCTCCCTCGTGGGCAGGGACGGTGTCTAGTTTTCCCATTGTATCCCCAGCGAGTAGCCCATGGGCACACAGTAGGCGTTTAATAAAGGCTTGTTGACTTGTCTGATGCTTGGGCCTTCGGGGACATCGTGGGGGTAAGGAAGGGCATTCCATGATCACGATGCAGACAAAGGGAAAAAAAAAATCCATGAACTCCGAGCCCCTCGCTTTCCCCAGAGAACAATGCAAAGCGGCCGAGTCACAAGCGGCGCTGAGTTGGGAGCCGAGCGCCCAGAAACCCACCCTGGAGCCCAGTCCGCCCCTCTCTCCGCCGGCCAATCAAATATCACTACTGTAGCCGGCGGGGGCGCTCGGAAAATGATTGACAGCTCCTCGAGGGAGGAGTGGCCGTTGAAGGAGCCGGACGGTTGGGGAACCAGAACAATCAGGGGCAAAGAAGGGAGCTGTTTGAGCCAATCAGCGGGAGAGAGGGGGTGGAGGGGGCCGAGCTCGGAAACCCGGTGCTCAGACTGTCGCGAGACGAAGCCATCCCCCCCCCCCCCCCCCCCCCCTTTCATTCTGCTTCGTTCCCGCTGTTCGTAAGGGAGCGGGAGAGAAAGGAGATTTCGTCGTTATCCTTCCGCTGCCACCTCCGTCACCTCCCGTTCGCCGGTATCCGTCCGCGATAGCGAGCGAAGGAGCGCGAGGAAAAAGGGGTAGCGGAGCAAAGTGAGGAGGGGGGAGCGGGGAGAAAGGGAAGTCCCGGTCGAGCGAGATCCTTCCGCTCCATCCTTCGCCGGCGGCTGTGAAGTGTCCCTCCACCTCGGCCCTGAGGGAAAGGGAATTCTTTCAGCGGCGGCCGGCGCGGAGGGACCCTCGGGGGCGACCGTCGGCCGAGAAGGCGCTAGAGGCGGCGAGGGCGGCGGCCGTGACCACCCCGGCTCGGGCTCGGGCTCGGCTTCCGGCCCGAGGGGCGCTTCTGTGGTAACCGCTGCCCGCGCCCGAGCAGCCAGAGGCGGAGGCGGCGGCGGCGGCCCGGCGCGGGCCGGCATGGCCGGGCTGACCCCCTTGGGGAGCGCCCCGCAGTGACAGACCCTGCGGCGCGGGGGGAGATGGGGGCGGCCGCCTCCGGGGCGACGACGACGACGACGACGAGGAGCAGCCGCCGCCACCGCCGCGCACCGTCCGCCGCTGGGGACGGGCGGTGGGAAGGAGCCTCCCCGTGAGCGGGGAGCAGGAGGCCGCTCGCCGCCGTCGCCGCCGCCCCCGGCCGCCGCCGCTCCGGCTCTGAGAGGAGGGGCCGCCGGCCCCCCTGGGCCTCCTCCCGCGGGGCCCCCGACCCCGCCCAGCCGCCGCCGCCGCCGGCACCTGGCGGGGGGCCCCGCCGAGCTGCGCCCCCCCGCCCCGCCGCGCCTGCTGCCGCTGCCGCCGCCGCCGCCACCGCCCGCGCCGACCCCGGCTCCGGCCCCGGGCCGCAGCGCGTCCCAGCCCCCGCCGCCGCCGCCGCGGCTGCCCCCCGGCCGCTCCCCCCGCCACTTGGCCCCGGGCCCTCCGGCCGTGCGCGTGTCCCTGGCCCGCCTGCCCCCGGGCTCCCGGAGCGGCGGCGGCGGCGGCGGCCAGGGCAGCATGGTGGAGAAGCGGTGCCCGCTGCAGAGGGACGGCGTGTACCGCTGGTTCTCGGAGCTGCCCTCTCCGCAGCGGGTGGAGTTCCTGTGCGGCCTCCTGGACCTGTGCATCCCGCTCGAGCTCCGCTTCCTGGGCTCGTGCCTCGAGGACCTGGCCCGCAAAGACTACCACTCGCTGCGGGACTCGGAGATCAAGGCCAACAACCCGGCCGACCTGGGCAGCCTGACCAACCTGACGGACGAGGTGGTGCGCAGCAAGCTGCTGGTGTCGCTGGCGCTGCTGGGCTCGGAGCAGCGCGAGGCGGCCGGGGTGCTCTACCGCACGCTCACGCACATCGACTCCATCATCCACAACTACGGGCTGCAGCTCAACGAGGGCCGCACGGGCGATGAGTTCCTCCTGCTCTTCACCATGGCCTCCAACCACCCGGCCTTCAGCTTCCACCAGAAGCAGGTGCTGCGCCAGGAGCTCACGCAGATCCAGAGCAGCCTGAGCGGCGGCCCGGGCGGCAACAGCGGCGGCAAGAGCTCCCCGGGCCACGGCAGCCCGCTGCCCACCTGCCCGGCCTGCCACAAGGTGCGTGTGCGGCCCGGGGGCCGAGGGACCGGGGCGGGGGGGGGATTGTTACCGGGGGCCCCTCCCTCGCCGCGGCCCCGCTCTGCGCCGGCCCTTCCTTTGTTTTGGGGAGGCTCGCAAAAGATGCCGCCCGGAGCGCCGTTCTTAGTCGGGGTTTTGTTTTGTTTCGTTTTAACCACGGATTTTTCATTTTTCCTTAAGGTTAACGTTGATTTCCCACGATTCAGTAAAGACGCGATAGCCACAATGTCGTTCTTAACCTTGTGTTTTATTTTTGCCACAAATGCTTAATATCGCTCTTTTTAGAGGCAGCTCCTTGCGTGTGTTCTGAAAGACAGCTGCTTGGTGCGTTAAGCGACCTGAAGCTACGTGAGCCTTGGGACCCTTTCATTGTTCGTTGGATTGGGACTCTCGGGTTAGATTTCTTCGGAAATGTCCCCAAGGTAGAAAAGGAAAGCCTGCTTTGTGATCCTAGTTTTGTACATTGGAGTTTTAACACTGAGTACTTTGAGGTTATTATGTAATCGCGAGATGCCTGTGGAACAGTCTCCTCCCTGTCTCGGGCCTTCTCGCTCCCTCTCCTCTTCTCCCCACCTCTCCGCCAGCAGATGTTTGTGCCGAACACTTTTTTTTAAAAAGAAAGAGGACTATGGAATTGAAAAATCGTGAGACAGGCCAAAAGCTCTACTCTATTGTTAAGAGTATGAAACTTAGAAAGGGTTAAAAATTAGTGCCACTTTACAGTAACTGATCATTAATTTGAGTTCCAAATCTTCATTGACCAGAAACCAAAAAAACCTTTGAACAGGGATTAGCTAGTGAAGGTAACAGTACCATTTCAATCAGTAGTACCCTCATCTTGTTTTGAGCTTGCTCTTTTTGTGGCATAAAATACCTCTTGTTTTCCATTCAAATTGCTGTGATACATTCTTTTTTATATTTAGGGTTTTTAAATCACTATATACAAACTTCATATGGACACACATTTGTGTATATGTATATGTATGTGTGTGTGTGTGTATTCAGTATCCACCCCAACTTTAATGTCCCTGTTAAGACTATGTACAAATAGAGAATAGGCCAACTGGAAGGACATTTTTGTACTAACCCATTTGGCTAAAGTCAAATAGATTGGTATGTTTGTGATCCAGTGAATCTGTTTTATGTGACCTTTTTAGTCTTAGTTTATTTCTAACAGAATCCAAGAAATTCTTCATTTCTTCATTGGTTATTAATGGAAACCTGGCAACAGCTAGTGCATTTATAATGATAGTGTTTTTTATTCTGAAGATGCAGCTTCAGGAAAGTGATTAAAACAAAACAAAACCAAAAAGGTTTTTATCTTTTTTCTTAGAGATAGGAATGTCCATCTCTCCTCCTTCCTTCCCCCTCTTTCTTTTTCTCTCTTTCCCCCCACTTCCCTACTGTCCTGTTGTTGTTTGTCATGCACTCAGATTTTTACAAATATGATGTAACTAATACAGAATATATATGTGTATTTAGAAGTTGTCCATCTTCCAGAAACATTTTTGAACCAGGGACTTGTTTAATTGGCATTTCTTTTAATCTTGCGAAATTGAAATGAACATTCTAGTTGACTATCACTAAGAAGGGCCATAGTTAAGTAACTTTGAAGTTACTGGAACCCAGATTTATTTTTAAAATATTAAACAAACCATTTAAGTTCCTTGCCTCTCAATTCCCATCTTCCCCCCCAAAAAACAACAACAACAACAACAACAACAAAACCAAGAAAATTAGTTAGCCTAAGGATATAGTGTTCATTCTGATGACAATTTTGGAAGATGACATTTAAACATTTTGCCCTTTTGTTTTAAAAATCTTGAAAAGTTCCCTTGAAAATTGAATTTGTCTCAGTTTGCATCTCTATTGTGAATTCATATTAAGGCTATCTTATATTAAACTCCTAGGAGACCACGTGAAGAAGGCATAAGTGTTTTTCTTCCAAACTGTTGGGGACCTTGGAGAAATATAGCAACACCATTGATTTATTTTTAAGATTTTGATGTTGCTTTAAATAAGTTTTGTTCTTAATTAAAATAAAGGTACACCTGTTGATCTGGTGTTGAGGGGGGATTTTTTTTTTAAGATTCTAAAAAAATTCAAGAGCTATTTTCCATATTTCTCAGGAATAAAAACCTTTTATCTCTATTAGTCAAATAATGGAATTAATTAATTTTTATCAAGAAACTAAAAAACAGTTACAGGTTGGATAATTTCTTCTTTGAAAATTTATTCATGGATGTCAGTTAATAAGGACAAGGCTGGAAAGTTAGCTTTTACCTTTTCTCATGCAATTTTAATTTTTTTTTAAATTTAAAGCCAGTTTGTCCTGTCCTAAAATTTTAGATATATCTGTATGCCCTGAATTTATTTCCATTCTGGGTCTTTGTCTCCTACTTTTGCTGTATCAGTTAAATTCAGCAAACATTATATGGCTAAAAGGAAAGTTGTTTTGTCTATAACATATAGATGTTATGCATCTATGTGCTATCTATTTTAGTCATTAAACTTAAGTTTTCTAGGAAAGAAGTTGGAGGATCTTATCAGGATTTGTATTTAGTGTGCTATCTATTTTAGTCATTAAACTTAAGTTTTCTAGGAAAGAAGTTGGAGGATCTTATCAGGATTTGTATTTAGTGAGCCATCAATTGGTAACTGTCAAAGAGCTTTTTGACTCATTACCTTTAAAAAAAAAAAAGACCAAAATTTATATCTAATAACAGATGGCGCTGTGCTAAGCATTGTACAGATATGTATTGATCTGTTTTCTAAGAATGCATACTGGTGTGCATTCTTAGCTGTAAGCTAAGTATTCTTAACCTGGAATCTACCCACTTTCCAGGCATTCTCAGATATGTGGATTGGCAAATTTCAGGGGTCTGTGTACTTGGATGGGGGGAAAAAAACTTTGTTTTCACTAATATTTAACTGAAACTTAGTATTCCTTCAATTATTAAAAAAAAAAAAAAAAAAGCACTATTCTGAGAAGAGGTCTCTAGGCTTCACCTAATTACCTGCCAGAGGGACTGGGGGGGGGGGGGGGAAGTCTCAGATCCCTGGCTCTCTCCTAAATCATCATTTACATAGTTAATGTTCTTCTCCTGGGTCAAGGGTTAGTTGTATTTTATTTTCTGTTTTGTTTTACATTTTGGATATTCTTAAATAAAAAACTAAAATAAAAGAAGTTAGTGGTAATAAACTGTGGAAATAAAAACTAAAATGTCTTGGGGGGTATACAAATACTTTGAATCATCCTTTCAAATAGGCACTGCTTAGGGCAATCAATAACATATTTTGGTTAACCACTAAGCTTTTTCAAGACTGTTGAAAATCATTACAGTCCAAAGGTGAAATGTTGGATAGTTTGTCTTATGGTTATTATCAGTTAGAAAATGACTCCTTTTGATTCCCTTACTCTGATCCTAAATTCTTTTCTGTTATCATCATAAATATTTCATCATTATTTCTGAATTATGATAGCTCACATTTATGTAGTTTTGTAACAATTTACAGAGCTGTTTCTTTACAATAACCCTGTAGCATAGATCAAGTATTATTTCTGGTGTAAAGGTAGAAAAATAAAGCAGGAATCAAAGGGCATGGATTATGTCCTAAATCTGGTGCTTTCTTCACTACGTAAGTGTTTTTCTGTAAATGTAGGAGATGTTAATACTGACTGAGGCATAGATATGGCCTTAAGGTATGTAGGAAGTTTCTTTAGGGCAGTAGAGATGGTTTTAAAGGGGTTTTGGTTTTTTCCTTTCTCTTTGTTTCCTTGGTGTCTGGCATAATACATAATTCCCTGGTGACTATTAAATGCATGTTGATTGATTTTCTAGCTATCCTTCTGAATTGTGAACTTCTCCACAGTTTGACCTTTCTTTATAAAATGTCACAAAAAGAATATTAGTTAGGCCAGTTTGGGGTTTGAGTAATGATAAAGTATTTGACTCACTTAAAAAAAAGAGGGAGGGGCAGCTAGGTGCTGCAGTGGGTAGAGCAAGAGCCCTGAAGTCAAGGAGGACCTGAGTTCAAATTCGATCTCAGACACTTAACACTGCCTAGCTGTGTGGTCCTGGGCAAGTCACTTAACCCCAATTGCCTAAGCAAAAAAAAAAAAAAAAAAAAAAAAAAAAAGGCATAAAAGACATCATTCCTGTTACATAATAAAGAATACCAGAATAATTCTGAAATGAAATTCCAGATTTCCTGGAATTGCAATAAGGTTATTTTTCTAAGAGTTTTGACTATAGCCTGTTGATTTTCCTGTCCATTGATGATATTCTCAAAGTATTTTCCATAAGAACCAGTTGATGTTTATTTTGTTTCTTCTATCTTGTATTTAAGATAGTAAAATAGTATTTTTTTTTTTAGCTAGTAAAACAATAAAGAATGCTGTTTCAGGACCTGATTTTGAATCTTTAAAAAAAAATTATGTATGTATACAGGTATACATATAAATGCACATATACAAATACAAATAAGTATTTTAGAATTTGTAACTGAAGTCACAATACAATTTGAGAAAATAGCAGGCTTATGTCAGTTTTCATAATAAGATTTTAAATATCAGCTAATTAATTAGGCTTTTATTTAAATTGTGGTTATTCGTTGCTTAGGATATGAAAATAGTATTTATCATATTTTTAGACTAAATGTTTTGCATGTAAATGGCATCATATTGAGGCATGTAAACCATAGTAGATGGAGGGACCTGCTTCTGCTACATCCTGTCGTATGACTCTGAGCAAATTACTGATGACACTAAGATTATTAGGTGAAAAATAGTTGCTGGTTTGTATTAATTTAGGGAGAAAGTTTCCACTTTGGGATACCAGTGGCATCACAGGTGTAGCCCCAGATAACATAGTACATCATTTGTTAGAATAATGCATCAATAGTGGGTGAATCACTTTATCAAAGGTGAAAACTTAAAGATGTACATGTATTATTAAATACAAGATTGTTGTAAAAGGAAAAGCACCTGTATCTGGGGAGATCAAGAGAGCTTTCACTTAGAAGGGGTTGTTAGAGATAACAATGGATTCTGAGAGGTGACAGTGAAAAGGGAGTACATTCCAGCCATGAGAAACAGCCAGTGCAAAGGCAAAGAGATGAGAGATGCAGTATGTTGTGAAAGAAACTGTCAGGAAAACCAAGTACTTTTGTCTTCCCTCCCTCAATTAGCTTGGGTTTATTTTATATTTTCTGTTAGATATATATGTTCTTTCTCTAAAAGAATAAGCTGACTGAAGGAAGGAATATTTTCATCTTTGTCTTTTATCTCCAGTGTCTGGCACGTGGTGGTAAATTAATAAATAAATGTTGATTGATTTTTGCACAGAGTGCAGGAAGAAGGATAATGCTTCATAAGTTTGGGAAAATAAGTTCGGGCTGGGTTGTGAATGATTTTAAAAAGCCAAATTGGAGGTTTTATATTTGATTATAAAGGCAATAAGGAAGCCCTTTTTGAGTAACATAGTTAGAGATATGCTTTAGACATATTACTTTTTTTCTCCCTGAGCTATATATGGAGAATTGATTAGAGTGGAAAGAGACTTTTGAGAGGCAGGACTACCAATTAAGAAGGCAAGAAGTAAAAGGGGTCTTGAACCTGAGGTTGTAGCTGTGAGAGTGGAGAAAAGGGGATCGAGGTGAGAGAGAAGATAGAAATAATAAGATTTGGCAACTTAATGGAAATGTGATGTGAGAAGAGAGAAGGTTGCACTAAACTTACAAACCTGTTTGAAGAGAACAATGGTAGTGTCTTAAGAATTAGAATTGGAGGGGAAAGAGAATGGTTTTGTTTTGGAGTTGTTGAATTTGAGATGCCTACAGGACATAGAATTCAGAATATCTTCTAGAATTGTACATGTTTATTGGATTACTTATTACAATATATTGGATTACTTGCTTAAGGGAGGAGAGAAGGGAAAAAAGAAAGGGAGAAAAATTTGGAACACAAAGTTTTGCAAAAGTGAATGTTAAACTCTCTTTGCATATATTTAGAAAATAAAAAGTTATTTATACGGGGGGTGTGGGGTGTGTATCTTCTATTGAGCAATTACAGATGTGACAATAGAATTTAGGAGAAAAACTAGGAAGATAATGAAACCCGTGAAGGCTGATGAGGTCAATAATCTATAGCTTACCTGGATAAATTTTAAGGGACTATGAACTTGGATGGGGGGGAAATATTATGTCTTTACTTTCCACTAACCTCTAACTGAAATTCAGCATTTCCTTCAGTCTTGAAAAAATCATTTTGAGAAGGGATCTATCAACAGGTCAGACTACCAAAAAAGGTCTATGATGGAGGGAAAAAAAAGTTAAGAATACCTAGTATAGGGGAGAAGAGCTCCCAGGGGTAGAGCTTTGGAGTATTTCTACAGTCAGGGGGTATGAATATGGATGAAGAATCAGCAAAGGTGACTTAGAAGGGGGTGGGTGTCATGGCCAAGAAAGATAACCAAGAAAAGAGCACTTAATGATGTAGAGAAGCTAGGAAGATTCATTTGAGAAGAGAACCATCAATTATTACTGACTTTGGAGAAAGAAGTTTCAAATGAGCAAGATTGCCATGGATTTGAGAAACAAGTAAGTGGGGGTAAAATAGCCTTTTCGAAGAATTTAGCTGTGAAAGAAAGGTGCTATAGGACAATAACTTAAAGTGAGATTTTTTTTTTTTCAGGTTGTGCAGACTTAAGCATGGGAAATGGTTGTGGAGGCAGTCTGCTGGGAAACACCATAAGGAATGGGATTTAGGGTACATGTGGATTGGCCTTGGCAAGGAATAAAGTTACCTCTTCTTGA
This sequence comes from Sarcophilus harrisii, assembly GCF_902635505.1. Classification (NCBI taxonomy): domain Eukaryota; kingdom Metazoa; phylum Chordata; class Mammalia; order Dasyuromorphia; family Dasyuridae; genus Sarcophilus; species Sarcophilus harrisii. Next base: position 49,622,961 of record NC_045427.1, read on the forward strand.
CAGAGTGGAGAAAAAGAGGAGAGAACACAAGGAGGTTTGATATGTAGAGAAGCAAAGAGGAGGAGTGCTATTCAGTCAGCAGGATTTATGTGTTTATTACGTGCCACGCATTGTTCTAAGCATTGAAATTACAGAGAAACACAAAAATAAGTCCCTGTCTTCATAGCTCTCATGCTAATTTTCTTAGTAAAGTCTGAGGCAAGGTGCTCAGTGGAGAGTCGGTTTTGTAGGGCTGGTGCTGAAGGCTGGAGAATTAAATTCAGAATGGCTTTATTTGAGGAGTGGAATGGGGAATAAATTAGGGAAAATTACAAGGACTGTCTTGCTGTGTAGAAACTCATTTGGGGATAGATAACATAAATCTCTAGTGTAAAGATACAAATCAGCCTTTTTGCATAATCTAGGAGTAGAGGAGGCAAATGGTGGGGATTATCCGGGGTTGGAGTTTGGTGAGAAGTGTGAGAGCATTGATAAGACAAAAGGGGATAAGGGCTCAGAAAGTAAGATGACACTTTAGAGTTGACTGTAGGGATCAAAATTTCAAGCCATGGGAGAAAAATGCAAGGACAGTGTTACAAGAGAATGCTAAGATGGAAAGGTTGCATTTCTGTTAAGGATGAATAGCTTTATGAAAAGGGTTGTGCAGAATGATGAAAGTCTTACCTTTAGTCATTACTACTAATGTGACATTGGACAAGTCACTTAACCTTTCTGGGTATCAGTTTCTTTATCTGTAAAATGAGTGGGGTGGTCCAGGTGACTTCTGAGATTACTTCCAGCACTGTTCAACCTTAATCTCTGCTCCACACTGCCTTAAAGACATAGCTCCTGAATTGCCTTAAAGACATAATCTGGATGACTCTTAAACATATTATCCAAAACAGAACCATTATCTTTCCCCAACCCAACCCCCTTCCTGCAAACTTATTTTGGAGACACCATCATTCCAGTCATCCAGGTTTGTAACCTGGGATCACTGTAGTCTTTCTTCTCTCCCTGTCTCTCCATATATATTCTAAGTCTGGATTCCGATTCCACAATTTCAAAACATCCTCCCCCCCCCCCCCCCCCCCCCAATCCACATGATTATCGCCCTTATGTCTGGATGACTGTAATAAAATCCTAATTGGTCATTTTGTTTGTAGTGTCTTCTCCAATCTAACCTCCACAGGGCAACCAAAATAATCTTGCTAAGGTACGAGTCTGATTACTTTACGAAAAAATGTCAATAGCTCCTCTTTGCCTCTTAAGAAAAAAACACACTGCTTATCTTGGCATTTAAAGCCATCTGCTATTTCTACAACCTATCTTTCCAGCCCTATTTCATATTAATGCTTTTTGTTCATTCTACATTCCAAATGTTTTCCTAAAATCAGCTTTCCCTTTCCTTCTCTACCTTTGCTTTGTACAAGTTATTGCCTAAATGCCTGAAAACTACTTCATCTTCAATTTCCATCATCCTTCTGTTCCTTTAAGGCAAAGCTGTTTCCAGCTCCTTTGTGAAACTTCTAATTTCTCTTCCACCTCCTTGCCCAACTACCCAGCTACAGTTGTGTTTTTTTGTCTTTGTGTTCTGAAACACCTAACCGTGTTTTGGGTATATAATAGGTACTTAATGTTTGTGGGATTAAAAAATGATTCTGTGACTTTAATTCTAAATTTATTGTTTTAATTGATGGATAGCTGCTTGCCCTTCATAGAGGCAGTTAATTAAATAATATTGATTGAGCCTTGGCAAATCAGTTTCTGTTTGTATATTATTTGTTCTTCAAGGCATGTGTATAAACCTTTAATTCATGATGTAAGGAACAGGATCCTGGGTGTGGAAACTCCCATACAACTGTAGGTCTGCAATTTGTGCAGCTTTTAGATCCAGTTGTCTTGGAGCACAGAGAATTTAAGTGACTCTCCTGGACTTTCATAGCTAGGGTATGTGTGTCAAAGCTGGACTTTGAAGTTCTTTCTCACTTTGAAGCCAGCCATACTCCCTATATAACTGAATATTTATTATTTTAATTATCGTGCATTTAGAAAAATCTTGGTAAGAAAATTTTCTCAACCAATGCAAATTAGCACTCTGTATCAACTTAGAGTTGCTTAGGACATTCCAAATTTATATAATTTGTGCAGGGTCACCCAGCTAGTTAAGAGTTGGTGGTGATTTCTTGATTTAATGACAAGTTCCCTACCCACTGTTCTATGCTGTTTATTAATATTTTTTAAAAAACTTTTTATGAGTTTTTTCCTTCTATTCAGTACACTGAGTATTATACAAGGAAGTGTTGGTGGTGAAGTAGAGTGCAGGGCCTTTAGTAGGGAATAGGCATCGGTCACTTCCTGGCTGTGTGCCCCTGGGCAAGTTACTTAAGACTTAACCTGTTTGCCTCAGTTTCCTCATCTGTAAAATGAGCTTGAGAAAGAAATGGTCAATCTCCAGTATCTTTGCCAAGAAAAAGGGGTAATGAAGAGTTGCATATGACTGGGAAAACAAACAACTTGGCTAGGGAACTTAAGACTGGAGCTAATACAAATACCATCAATTTATTTTGATTGTTAATAATACTAGATTGTGGTTCTTTGAGTAAAATGTATACACACACACACACACACACACACACACACACTTTTGAGGATTTTTATTATTTTTATTGCTTTCCAGCTTACTTAAATATTTTAATATTTAATAAATATTTTTGGCTTTAATTCTGTTTGTAAAGATTTTTTGTATGTCACAACTATATGGTATTAAAATCTAAAGAGTACTAAAGAAATTGGTTCTTTTTTTATACAGTGAGAATATTAAAGTAGACACTGGAAGAGACATGAGTCTATGAAATTATTACACATAGGTTGGTAGCCAGTTGTTCCTCATATATTTATTTATAACAATTAAGTGGAAAGGGGCTTAAATTATTTAAGGGAAATTAGGCTTAAAGTCAGTTGATAAATATTCATTAAGAGCCTATTATGCAGGAACTATGCCAAGTATTTGGGATCCAAAGAAAGGCAAAAGACAGTTCCTGCTCTCAAAGAACTTCATAGTTCAGTGGGAAAAGACAACAGGCAAACAACTATATAAGAAACAATCTCTGTATGGATAAATTGGAAATAATCAGCAGAAGAAAGGTATTAGAATTAAGGAAGGACTTCCTATAGAAAGTGGGATTTTGGCTGAGACTTGTAGGAAGCAGGCTGTGCAGAAATGAGGCAATAGTATTCCATGCATGGGCAACAGCCTGTCAGAATACCCATAGTTGGGAGATGGAATGTCTTATTTGAGAAAGTGGGAAATGACTGAACAAAACAAAAAACGAAGAAGCCAGTGTTATTAGGTCTCAGGGTACTCTGGAATTTATTTAGTGTGTTTGGATGTTCATGACAGAGAGACCAAGACATAGTCAGACTTTCATTTTAGAGTAATCACTTTGACATCAGAGTGAGAAGAAACTTGTGCTTGGGAGTTCCACCAGCAGTCTGTTACCATAGTCCAGATATGAGGTGATGAGGAGCTGTTACTGGGGTGATGCCAGTGATTTTTTAATGCATACATATTTATACAATTATCTTGCTGTATAAGAAAAATCAAATCAAAACTGGAAAAAATGCGAAGTAAATAAAGTGCAAGCAAATAACAGAGTGAGAATGCTGTGTTGTGATCCACACTCAGTTCCCACAGTCCTTTCTCTGGATGTAGATGGCTCTCTTCATCACAAGATCATTGGTACTGGTCTTGATCATCTCATTGTTGGAAAGAATCATGTCCATCAGAATTGATAATCGTATAATCCTGTTGTTTCCATGTACATTGATCTCCTGGTTCTGCTCATTTCACTTAGCATCAGTTCATTTAAGTCTCTCCAGGCCTCTCAGAAATCATCCTGCTGATCATTTCTTAGAGAACAATAATATTCCAATTTTCAACATTCAGCCTTATAAAACCTTGTGTTCTGATTTTTTCTTTCCTTTCCCCCAGCCCCCTCCCCTAGAAGGCAAGTGATCCAATATATGTTAAACATAGGCAGTTCTTCTATGGATATTTCCACAAATATGCTGCACAGAAAAATCAGATCAAAAAAAAAAAAGGAGAAAACGAAATGCAAATAACAACAAAAAGTGAAAATATGTTATTCAGTTCCCACTGTCCTCTCTCTGGGTGCAGATGGCTTTCTTCATCACAAGACCACTGGAACTGGCCTGAATCATCTCATTGTTGAAGAGAGCCATATCCATCAGAATTGGTCATCATATAATCTTGCTGTTGCTGTATATAATGATCTCCTGGTTCTGTTCATGTCTCTCCAGGCCTCTCTGAAATCATCTTGCTGTTGATCAGGTTTTTCTTATGCAGCATGATAATTGTGGAACTACATATAGAAGAATTGTACGTGTTTAACTTATATTAAATTAATTGTTGTCTAGGGGAGGGGAGGGTGTAGGGAAGAGGGAGGCAGAAAAATTTGGACTACAAGGTTTTGCAAGTGTGAATGTTGAAAACTATCTTTGCATGTATTTTAAAAATAAAAATCTATTAAAAACGGGGGAGCAATGCATACAAGGGACATTAATAAAGAAAAATTTACGGGCCTTGGCAACAGATTGAATATTGGGTGTGAGATTGAATAGTTGAGGATGGACCACTAGGTTGCCAAACTAGGTGACTAAGTACCCTTCTCCATATTTTCCAGTCTTTTTTACACTTTACCACTCTACCATCCACTCTGAGAAACAGTCTGAGATGCTCAGTAGGCAGTTGGAAATGTGAGATAGAGTCAGTAGAGAGTTCAGGACTGGGGAAGTTGATGTAAAGATCTTTCAAGCAGGGCAGTTAAACAACAAAATAGTTTACTAAAGGGAAATTGGTTTTCCTTTTCTCCTTGAGGAATAGCTTGGGTTTGAAGGAGTTATTTTGTTGATAGGTAGGAAAATAAATTCTTGAACAGAAGTAGATTGGGAAACACCCTGGGGTCAGCTTCTTGGCCTGAACCTGGACTAGAGAGGTGGGAATCCAGATGATCTGTATTTTTCTTTATTAAACATTTCCTAATTAACATTTTAATCTGATTCCAGTGACACTCAGGCCAGGCACTTCAAGTTTGAGGTCTCTGACCTTTGTAACTGTAACTAATTTTAGTAGAAAAGGGGCAACCTCATTTCTGTGAACCCTGAAAGTCAGAAAAATTAGTATTTATACCTTAGACTATTCTCACTTATTGAGTCTTAACTGAATTTCTTTCCAGCTCAGAAATTTTATAGAACAACAGAAGTAAGGACTTTATATTATGTTGAAAAGACTTAGTACACAATGGAATACTTTTAGCTAGAATGTTAAATATGGTTGTCAAATATTTTCTTTGGTACTTTTTTTACTCTAAACTAACAGTTTAGACCAGCTCTTTAAGATCTTTCTTAAATGTCTTCATCAGCTGCTAGTTATATTTATTTTTTAAATGATTGCATTTTTCTATCATGAGGAGAAATAAAAATAGATCTGTGTAAGCATTTCACTAGAAGCAGATAGTTAGCTGGTCACATAGCAATGACAAAATCAATAAGTCCACATAATCCTTGGTTTCCTCCTCATGCCCAGAGAATAGGATGAGGCATTTGTGAGTAGATCATCTGTGGCAAGTATATGGAAAATGACAATAAGATGCTATGAAAATAGCATCTCAGTTTTCAGACAAGTAGGGTAGATGTCAGTGTGAGTCCTGCTTCAGGCACTCACTAGTTGTGTGACCTTGGGCAAGTTTACTAGAGTCTTGCCTCAGTTTTCCTCATTTATAAAAGGATGACAATAACACTTACCTCACAGGGGTGGATGGTATGAGAATCAGAGAATATATGTTTAATGCTTTGTAAACTTTAATATAAATGCTAGTCATGGTTATCATCATTAAAGACTGCATTTTTAAAAAGCTAGGATAACTTAAAATGGAATTGTTTTCTCAGGTATTTTGAAGCACCAACTCGTGATTTCATATCATTGAACAGTTTTATATAAACTTCTGCATTTTAAAGAATCAGACTGGATTAGTGTTATAAAGAAGGCAGTATATATAGATTTAATCTCTTATTAATATTTATAAAGTAAACAAAGTAATGTTTTCAAAGAATTAAATAAAATTATTTGAGAAAATTATATCAGATTCCTCATTTGATTTTTGATGCATTTAAGGAATTTGTTATCTACACTAATTCTAAGAAATGTAGTCTAAGGAAAAGATTAGGCAGTTTGGAATCGGAAGAGAAGTGATAATGTGAGAGTAACACTAGCCACCTAACTAATAACGACTGGTGAAACTATTATAAAGTGCTGATTTGTCTAGAAAAAGAAATAGCAAAATGTGCTTGCACATGCGTGCGGGGGTGTGTGTGTGTGTAGCTAGCTACAATAAAGTAAAATACAATTATGTACCAAATCTGTACATGTGGGAGAATGAATTTTTCTGGTTTCTGGATGCTTGCAGAATCTTGCAAGGGTCAATTTTTGGTTTTGTTTTTTTTTTCTTTTTGGTGATAATTTTCTCTCTCTCTCTCTCTCTCTCTCTCTCTCTCTCTCTCTCTCTCTCTCTCTCTCTCTCTCTCTCTCTCCATACATATATAAATTTTTTTTTTTGCTGAGGCAATTGGGGGTAAGTGACTTGCCCAGGGTCACATAGCTAAGACGTGTTAATTCCCGACTTGAGGGCTGGTACTTTATCCAATGTGCCACCTAGCTGCCCCTTTTTATATGTTTTAAGGAAGGGGATGTATTAATGTGTTTTATGGAGGATAGGCCATCAAAATAATTGATTTTGCTTAAAGACTATTAGTAAAAACATGTCTAATTAAATAGCTAATATCCCTCACAAGAATAGCTCTTCTGTTCCCTCTTCTTTCCCCTTTCCAAATTAGTTTTAAAAATATTTAATACTTTAAAGTAGAAGAGAAGTTTGGAAAACATGAGATGTTAACTAAGAGGAAACAGTTCCTGGTATGGTTTATAGAAATGGAGGAGGATTATCAGACAAACAAGGTTTTTTCCTACCTTTACTATTGGCTTCTTTGGTAACCAAGGATTTGTGGGTTCCTTCTTGAGAGCTACTTACTGCCTTAGAAACATACCCTTTCCCCTTTTCTCTCTATCTATCCTTATTAGTAGAGATAAACAGTATATCTTGTCATTCAATTAAGTGTGTTATTTTATTACTGCTCTGTGAATTTATCAATATACAGACAGATGAACAGCTATTAATATGAAGTCTGTCTGTGGACTTTAGATAAAGTTGGCATGGAGTTTCCTCATTCCTGGATGGCTCTGTCAAGACCTTGACTCCAATTCCTTACTGTCCCAGAACATTCTTTCTTGTTCTGCTTTCTAGAAAGATTGTGTTCTTCTGAGTCTAAAACCTTGGTCCCAACCAATAGTATTTGCGTTGGCTACATGAGGTATAGGACAGGTAATTTGTTGACTGTTTAGCTCTAGTTTAGGTTCATAGGATTTAGTGATCCACCTTTGATGCTTAACACCTTTGTGGTCCAGAGCAAGTCACTTAACCTCCATGAATTTCAGTTTCCTTATCTGTAAATGAAGGGGTTGGACTTCTGAGGCCCCTTTTATGAGTATTCTTTAAGTGTGATACATTGGAAAGAGTTCTGGATTTGATCTTAAATTTAAATCTTGACTGCTGCTTACTATGTAGACCTCAACAAATCCCTGTATTTCCTGAGCCTTACAGCTTCATCCCTAAATGAAGAGGCTGGAGGAGATGACCTCTGAGGTCCTTTCAGCTTTGCATTCTTGATGCCCTGATGCACATACCCCCACGATATTCCCTTAGGCTAAGGATGAACTTCATTCTCTCCGAAGTTGATTTACTTTAGCTGCTGCTTACTTTTTTCTTCCCTTCACCTCATGCTTTGATCTAGTTAAACTTAAATAGATGGTTAATGTTTCATAATGATCACTACTTTGGCTGGCTCAACAAACATCTTTTTGACATACTGACAGTTTTGAATGAGGAATCCACAATAGCTAAATTAACTGTTGGATTGAGCAGAGTGGGGCTTGAATGGAAGAATTTTCTGATTGTTGTTAAACTGATTGCTATTTGGAGGGAGCTGACATTTTTTAATATGCTTCTGTCATTGAAAATATTTTCATTCTGTAATGACGTTAAAAGATAACACATAGATTTGAAGACTAAAATTCTAACATTTATTTAGCAGTGGAGTTGACCTTGATACCAGGCAGAACAGCAATTGATCCCTTAGGTCCTCCAAAGAGCCTGTTTTTCTTTCACATTAGACATAATTCTTTAAAATACATATTTCTACGTATATTTGTATTTATTTTTTGTTTTTAACATTTATTTTATATTTTTTGAGTTCCAAATTTTCTTTCCTTCAGTCATTAGACAGTTTAATATAGATTACTCATAATCATGTAACATATATTACCGCTTTAGCCATTAGATATAATTCTAATATATATCTTCTTAGTGGTTCACAGAAGATTAGAAGCAGACAATTTGAGTGGGAAGATGGGAAGGATACGCTGGAATCACAGAAACAAGAATGCTTATAGGAAAAATATAAGAAAAACTGTAAAAACCAGGCAATCCTTACAAAAGCACAGCACTCTGAGGGTATTGAGGTGAGGCGAAACAGTTACCTTGATAACTCCTGAAGGCACTTTATTTGAAGACATTTGTAATGGTGACCCAGATTCAACAAGGAAAGCCTCAATCCCATTCATAAAACTTTTGTTAAGAAACACATGGAAATATGTGATTCGTTTTGAAAATTCTTTTTTCAGGCTTAGAGGACAGAATGCTTGACTTGGAATCAGAAAACTTGAAATTCAAATACTGTCTTTTAACATCAGTAGCTTTGTGACTGTGGGCAAAAGCACAGCTAGGTGTAGAAGTGGAAAGGTGGAGTCAGGAAGACCTGAATTCAAATTCAGCCACAAATATTCACAAAATTGTGTGATCCTGGGCAAGTCACTTAACTCTGCTTCAGTTTCTTCATTGGTAAAATATGAGCGGGAGAAGGAAATGACAAATTGTTTTAGTATCTTTGCCAAGAAAATTCCAAATGGAGTCATGAAGAGTCAAACATTTTATTAACACTTTTATGGGCAAACCACTCAGTCTCTTGTGTTCTTAAGTCACTTCCCAGGATTTAACTACTAAAGACATGGACTAGTTTTTATATAGATTTTGCAGGTATTATGCCAAAAAACAAAATATAGGCCACTTTTAAGAGGGTAGCTTTTTTTTTATTAAATTGTTATAAGCTTAATTTTCTCAAAAATCTACTTGTGAATAATACATAATCCCTGCTGTGATCAGGTCATTTAAACAATACTGAATATTTTCATTATTTTATCTTATGACATTCTGAATGCAGTAAAAGTTTCTTTTCCTCCCAAAATTTATTTTACTTAAAGAAACAGAAAAAAAAAGAAAAGAAAAACAAACAAAAAAGAATACAAAAACAAAAATGAAACAAAGCAAAAGAGAACATTGTCATGTGCCCAGCAGAAGATTAGGGAGGATTCAAAATATAACAAAAAAATTAGCAATTCAGGAAAGTATACATAGGTAGAAGAAAGTATATCCATGTATGTCCATCTTTACTTCCTTGTAAATTGTTCTTTTGTTCTCTGCTGTGTACCTTTTTTACTTTATTCTTCCCCCGCCCCTTTTATTCCCCTTAGTACCACTCCCAAGCAGGCTAGTAGTTAAGAAAGGATATATTTATACATATACACATATATACATACATATCCTACTGTCCCTGCTGATCCTTTATTCTCCTCCTAACTTGCCTTGCTATTATTTAACCTCTTCCCCACCTATGGATTCCACCCTAGTCTTTTTCCTCTCACCTTTTGTTTCTCTGACTACCCATCCCTTCTCCGTTATTTTTTTATAGATTTTGGAGGGTGCCATATCCTTCATATTATATATGTAATGTTGCTTATTAACCTATTCCCAATGTGAGTAGGTTTTCAAAACTATGAGCCCTCCTCCCCCATCTAATACCTCTGTATATATTCTCTCTCCACCTTATTTGTATGACATAATTACTATTTTTACTTTAACTCTGTCCCAATCTTTCTTTTGAGCTCTTGTATTGTTGATATCAATCTTAAACTTATGCTATAACTTTCCCATGTAAAAAAAAAACAAAAAAACAATTTATCCACGGTGAGTTCTTTTAAATCTGATATTGGCTCCTATATGTTAAATTTTCTATAAAGTTCAGGTTTGAATGTATTTTTTTTTGTCATCCAATATTATAGGTAATTTTGTTGTATATGATATTTTTGGCCACAGACATAGTTCTTTTGATTGTAAATAGATTCCAGGACCTACGATCTTTTATTGTGATTGCTGCTAAGGCCTGTACAATTCTTATTGTAGCTCCAGTGTATTTGAATTGTTTTTTTCTTGTTTCTTGCAAAAATGTTCTCTTTGATCTGGGGGTTTCAAAATTTGGCAATAATGTTACTATGTGTTTTCCACAAAAGATCTCATTGAGGTGGTGATCAGTGGATTTTTTCCTATTTCTACTTTCCCCTCATTTCTATCACATTCCAGGACAATTTCTTGGATTATTTCTTATATAATTGTGTCAAGGTCCTTTTTCAATCACAATTTTAAGGCAGTCCAATTATTACATTTTCTCTTTTTGATCTGTTCTCCAAATCTGTCGTTTTTCCTTTTAAGATGTTTCCCATTCTGTTTTATTTTTTTGTTCTTTATAGTCTGTTTTGTTATTTCTTGATCCCTCATAGCTTTATTGGCTTCCCCTTACCCAATTATAATTTTCATTTTTGAGACTATCCTTTTCAAGTTGGTTAACTTTTTTCATAATAACTTTGCTTTTATTGGGTGGTTTTTATTTGTTTGTTTTAGCTTTTCCTTAATGTCTCTTATTTGATTTTAAATTTTTTTTAAAATTTCTTTGATAAATTCTCTCTGGGCAGGGAGCCATTTCACAATTACTCTTTGGGGTAGAAACTTTTATTACTTCATTCCTCCTCTGAAGATGATCCCCAGTCTTCCCGTTCCCATAATATGTTTTTATAATGGAATTTTTAATTCTTTGCCAGTTCATTTTAGAGATACTAGTGTAAGCACTTCTAATCTGGGGGGAAAGGGGAGAGGATGGTGTTTCTTCAGCTCTTCCCTCTAACCAGGAATCCCAAACTAAGAGCTCCACCTTCCAGCAAAGTCCCTCAGCCTGCAGCATCCCTGCCCCACTGTTTCTGCACTCACCAAGTGCTAGTTTCCTGTCATGTCTATGCGGCCCAGCTGGGCCTGGCGTTCCTTATCAGCCGAGGTTCCCTCAGTCTTCTCAGACTCAGGCCTGGATTTCACAAGCAATCCAGGAAGTAAAAGTTTCTGTGGTTGCCACTGAGGTACCAGCCAAACTCAATTAGCCCCAAGGCTCCCTACTTGTTTCAGTGGAGCTAGCCCAGAGGTGTTTGCACTTCACAAGGGTTAATCCTGCCCTCCTCCCCCTCACCCCTCTTTCTTCAGATCTCGGTTTATATCTAAGAAGAACCCCTGTTTTTACTCCAAATCTTTTGGATTTTTCCAGTCTGTTTGCCCTGAGGCGCAAATTTGTTCCATTTGTGGGGGAAATGGGAAAACTTGAAGTTTACCAACTTACTCAGGTACCTTCCCAGAATCCTCCCCTCTTACCCTCGTTCTTTTTATATGGGCCTTCTTACACTCCCCTTCCCGCCTTTTAAACCTTTTTTTTTTTTTTTAAGGCAGAAGGAGGGCCATATAATATAGAGGGGGGAGTGGTTTTCTTTCCTCAACAGAACACAAATATTTTATGATGGAAATAAAGAGGAAAATATGATTCACTTAGAAGAAACTTATTTTACAAAAGTCAGCTTTACTGGAATATGTTCATTTTAAAAAATTTCTTTTAAACAAAATGTTTTCAAAGACATTTGATCTTAGTTTTTTGTTTTGCTAAAGGTTAAGAAATAAATGTTTTTAGGTAAGAATTGAGTGTTGGTTTTTATTTTATTTTCGGTTAGCATCAGATTTCACTCGGGCCTAAGTCAGCAAATAACTTCATTCTTAAACCCATCTATTTTCTTTTTTTTTTTTAACTTTAAAACATATAATTACTATTTTAGTAAAATGCTTACTTGAAAGTTTTTTTTCTTTTTAGATCTTATCAGTGACTTTTAAAGTTTTAAAATTTACATCTGTTCTTCATATCATTAAAAATATCACTTGGAAATTAATTGAAAATGAATGATTACAGCCTCAAATTTATTTCAATTTTGATTTCAATTCAAATTTAAATTTCTTATAAATGTGGGGATGATTTTGTAATTAAGTAAAATTTATATGAATTCCCTAATGCTATTTTCACTGTCCAAATATGTTCTTAAAATGGTGTGATTATATTAAACTTTTTGAATATCTTTTAGCTTGTTCAATTATTATCCAAAGAACTAAAAATTAGAATTTCTTCATATTTATTTTCTTAACTCATTAGTGTTAGGAATAGTTTATTCTTTTGTGTAAAAACGCAAAATGATAACTTGGTTTCCTTAAAGAAAAGTTTTGTTAAGTATCTGATTCTCTTACCAAGCATAAACAACTAGCTAGTGATATATTACCTATTAGCTCTATTAACCTTAGAAGCTAAAGCCCTGGGGGCTATCTTGAGCTCAGGGTTTTAAATGTAGTCAGTTGTGCTGAATGAGGAATCAAATTAAGGTCAGCATTAACCCAAGTACTAGGACTGTGAAACCATCAATTTACCTGAAGAGGAATGTAATAGTGCCCCTGCTGATTGATCAGTATTGAGATCATAAGTAACAACCCCTAAGGGACTCCTAGGTGGGGCAGTGGATAGAGCACTAGCACTGAAGTCAGGAGGACCTGAGTTCAAATGTGACCTCAGACACTTAACACTTCCTTAGCTGTGTGATCCTGGGCAAGTCACTTAAACCCAATTCCCTCAGCAGCCCCCCCCCAAAAAAAAAGCCCCTAAATTTCCAGCATAGATGATACACATTTAGTGCATGTGTACATAGCATTGCCACTCCTGTTTTTGTCTGCTTGCATTTTTGTTTTCCTTCTCAAGTTATTTTTACTGTATTTCTAAGTCCAATTTTTCTTGTGCAGCAAAATAACTATGGATATATATACTAATATTGTGTTTAACATATACTTTAACATATTAACATATATTGGTCTACCTGCCATCTAGGGGAGGAGAGGGGGTGGAGTGAAGGAGGGGAAAAGTTGGAACAGAAGGTTTTGCAAGGGTCAATGCTGAAAAATTACCCATGCATATATCTTGTAAATATAAAGCTATAATAAAAAAAATTAAAAAGAGGAGAAGAAAAAGATTATCATTCAGAAGACCCCAGTGGATATTATTACAAATAATATAATTCTGTCACAGTACCTTTGAAAATGGCTTTAGCCTGTAATGTTGTTATGTCTAGATAACTCAATTCATCTATGACAGTTAAAAAAAAAAAACACAAAAGAAGAAGCCTAGCTTTAGCAGCTAAAGAGGGGTTTCTTATATTTTTGGTAAATCATTTAGTATCTGTGCCTTGGCCATTTTCCCCCTAAAGGTTTTGGATTAATATATTGGATTACTTGCCATCTAGGCAATTGAAAAATATCTATGCATATGTTTTAAAAATAAAAAGTTTTTTAAAAATAACTCTCAGGTAATTATTGTTAACAATGCATTTTGCATTGTTTTCTTACCCATGCATGTACAGAGAAATCTCTTTGTACAGAGGGAGGTGAGAGGGCAGTGTCTAGAGGAAATATAATGCATGGTAGCAAGAGTTTACCTACATTCCAAAGATAGGAATCAGTTGAACAAAAGTAGCAAGCTTCATCTTTATAAATAAAGAAGTACATAACCAAAATAAATAAATAAATAGAATGAATAAATAATAAATAAATGTACATGTATGTGTGTGTTTGCATTCACACTTGCTTTTGTATATCTTACAGTTGTTGAGATGTCACTTTTCATTCAGCCAATATTTGTGATTCACTTTTATACTCCTAGTTTCTGAACAAGCAAAGACAAAAATAAAGCTTATACAGAAAATGTTCTTAATATAAATATAAATTTCCTTGATAACTTAAAATTTATCTCTGAAGTTATAAACTTTTGAAGTTGATTTATTACTGTTAACAAATACACTGTTCTTTCTATTGTACCACACTTAGCCTTTATGTTTAGTTTGTTTCAAAGTTGTTTTAAGTAAATGTTTTTAGCTTGCATCACATTTTTTAAATTGTCTTGGTAAAAGGAATAGAGACTTCATATCAATCTAAGGTTTTTTGGTTAAAATCTATTTCAATTCAAAAGCATTCCTCCCCCACCCGCCTCCTCTCCAGTGGGTTTGGAGGGAGAAAGAGATCAAACTCTTATAAGCAAATATGCTTAGTTAAGCAAAGCAAATTTTCATGTTTAACCATGTCTAAAAATATATGTCTCATTTTACATCCTTTTGGGAGCCTCTAGAATTGTGCTTGATCATTGTGTTGGTTAGAATCCTTTCATGATTATTTGTTTTTACAGTGTTGTTATATAAATTGTTTTCTTGGTTCTGCTTACTTTAATCTTGTATTGATTATATGAATCTTCCTAGGTTTTTCTGAAATTCTCCCTTCCATTATTTCTTACCACAAAATAGTATATCATTATATCATATCCAAAATTTGTTCATCCATCCACCAGTTGATGAATATTCCTTTAGTTCCTAGTTCTTTTGCCACTATAAAAAGAACTGCTATGAAATAAATTTACAACAGTCTTTATATAGACTTTTACTCTTTGATTTCTTTGGGTAGTACAGATTTACTGTCTATTGCTGGATCAAAGAATAAACAAATTTTAGTGATTCTGGAGAAACATAGTTCCAATTTCCTTTTCAGAATGGTTGTTTCAATTCACAGCTTCACCAACATTTCCTGCAGCCCTTCCAATATTTGTTGTTGCCCTTCTTGTTATGTAGTGGAATCTCAAAATTGTCTTAATTTGTATTTCTCTAATCATTAATAATTTTGAAAATATGACTGTTGATAGTTTGGATTTCTTATTTTAAAAGCTGTTTATAGATAGATAATCTTTGGCCATTTATCTGTTGAGGAATGGCTCTTGTTATATATTAGAATCAATTTTTTACGTATTATGGATATCCCACCCTTTCTGAGAAACTTGGTACTAAAAATATATTCCCAGTTAACTGTTTCTCTACTGTATTGATTTTGTTTGTACAAAAATATTTTATTTCAAGTAGTTAAAATTGTCTGTTTTTTTTTCCTCTGACAATCTCTTTGTCCCTTGTATCGTCATGAGCTCTGCCATCATAAACCAAAGGTAATTTCTTCCCTGCTCCTGTAATTTGTGTATGATGTGACATTTTAATGCCATGTATTTATTTGGAGTTTACTTGGTTTTGACCTAAACTTAGTTTCTTCCAGACTGCTTTCCAGTTTGCCCAGAAGTTTTCATCCAGTTCCCTGCTCTATTAGTTTGTTACTAAGTTTGCTACTAGGTTATCTATTGTGTACCTTCTCTGTTATGCTTTCTTAAGGAGGTTAAGTGGTATCTATTTTAAAAAATAAAATGTTGCAATAATTCTTCTTCTTATTCCTCTTCCTTTTCTTCTAGTTGGGGTTAAGTGACTTGCTCAGGGTCACACAGCTAGGAAGTATTTTGTGTCTGATATTACATTTGAACTCAGGTCCTCCTGACTTCAGGGCTGGCGTTCTATCCACTGCACCACTTAGCTGCCCCTTGCAATAATTCTTTAAAAAAAATCCAACTTTTAAAATTAACTTTTTAGAGGCTATAAATGTTTGAGTTATACATTCAAATGGATCACTTACATATTTTGCTTTAAGAAAACATAATTTACTTAAATCTTGTTATAATATCTATATAAATTCTGATTTAAGAATTAGGATAGTAGTATCAAGTATTTTCCCATTCTGTGGAAATGTGAAAGAAAAAGTGTACATCTGTGATCAATAAGTGAGTAGCTTGTGTTCTTTGAAAAGCTAAAGTGCCTTGAGAGTAGGGGACCCAATATGTGTGTTTTATTTATTTAAATTTGTATGTTGTTTGCACATTCACATTTTTTTTCTTTCCTCTAAAATAATTTTGAAACAATAAAAACCTCATGTCACAATTTAAGATTATTATTTGTTTGGTATTCTTCATTTATTGGATACTTGCATTCAAGGAACTTTGACAAGCTGGAGGAGAAGTTTGGCAGGAAGAGGAATATAGAGAGGATTAAAAAAAATGAATCACATGATCCTTCATAAGAGTTGTCAGCAAACTTTTTTGGTAAAAGAGCTTGAGAGTAAATATTTTAGTCTAAGCAGGCCAAGAAACATAATTGAGAACATTAACCATAAGAGAACAAATCAATTTCTACAAAATGTTGGTGACATTCAAAACAATAATAATTGAGTGTAATTTATGTTACACTCACTGGTTTACATATGAGAAGGATGGAATCCTTTTTTGCAAATAATATTTCGCTTAATTGGTGTTCAAAAGTAATGCTTTTGCTTACATGAACTGATGTTAATTGAAATGAGTAGAACCAAGAGAACATTGTACACAGCAGCAAGATAATGTGAATCAACTCTGATGGACTTGGCTCTTTTTAACAATGAGATGATTCAAGGCAATTCCAATAGACTTGTGATAGAAAGAACCATCAGCATCCAGAGAGAGAGAACGATGGAGACTGAATGTACTTTATAAAAGCATAGAATTTTCATCTTTTATTGTTGTTTGCTTGTTTTTTTTTCTTTTTGATCTATTTTTCTCTCACAGCATGATAAATGTGGTAACATGTTTAGAAGAATTGAATGTGTTTAACCTACATTGGATTATATGTCTAGGAGAGGCAGGGAGTGGGAGGGGAAAAAATTTGGAACACAAAGTTTGCAAGGATGAATGTTGAAAATTATCTTTGTATGAATTTTGAAAGCTAAAAATCTATATTATTATTTTAAAAATAAACAAAAGGAATGTTTTTTGTGATTGGGATTGATTGGAAGTGTTTGTTTCATTTTTGAAAATGTGTTTTTACGTGGGTATATGCTGCCCAGTATTGATATTAATAAACCATGAGCATATGATTTTAATTGAACATGCTCATTGCATTTATAGAACATTATTATATTTGTCTTTAGCATGCCATTACATTGCATGTTAATCGCTTTCAATTGAAAGTTAAATTGAAGTTTCCTCAGTTGCAGTTAAATGGATTTTAAAGTATGGAAATTCCTTTTGTTCTTGCATTAACATTCAAAAAAAGCTGTAGGAACTATAGTTTAACTTGGAAAATCTATCTATTGAAAATTTAGATGTGAATGTAAATCTCTATTTGTGTTTTAACTTTTAACAATATAGGAAGTGTATGATGTAGCTTGACATTACTTGTGATTCAGACAGGTTAATTGTCATCTAATTGATTTTGCCACAGTATGTTTCACATATAAGCACTGTTTTGCTTTGTAATTTTAAGTTGAATTCATTAAGGAACATTATCTAGTCTGCTGCAAAAGCTAATTTCTCAAGTCATTTAATGTTCAATAATAGTGGTTAGGGTAAGATCTCGTTCAGAAAAGCTTAAATCTCAGCTCTGGGCTCAAGAAAAAACAAACAAAATAAAACTTTTTTGCCCTTTTTTCTTGTTTGGACATGATGGGGTATTCATTGGTAATAAAGTGTCATGTTATAGTTATACACATGGTGCCCCCCAAAAATTGTCAAGTTATAACTGTGTTACTGTGATGCATCAATATTCTGAGCAGCAATGGAAAGCAATGAGAGCACCACCTATAAGTTGCAACTACTCATGCACAGTATGTAAACAAATGAATATTTCTGTGTTCTAGTAACACTTTATGGTCAGTGAAATGGGAATTTCATATGGTTTTAAATGTCATGAAAGTTTCATTTTATTTTTTCAACCATTAAAAAATGTAAAAACTCTTCTTAGCTTAGGCTGTCCAAAAATAGGTGGTGGGCAAAATTTGTGAGCTGTAGGCTGCAACCCTTGTTTTGTAAGTTCTTTCTGGTTACAGCTTGTGCTTTTCTACACAACTGGATAGGCCTAAGAAGTTTTCCATTTAGCAAGAAAGATTGTGTGTGTGTGTATATATGTGTGGGCAAACGCACATGTGTATGTATGTATGTATATTATATACAAGTATATATATATATATATATATATATAAAAGGTCTATATAAAGTGTCACAGGAGATAGAAGAGTTGCAAATCACTGTTGGAATTTAGTGACATCACCTTTGACTGAAGAAGTCAATGGGATTCATGAAGGGGAGGCTGCATATGATTTGGGCTTTAAAGGATTTTGGGGGGAAAGTATTCTAGTGAAAGTAGATGGCATACTTGAAAGATAGAAAGTAGAAAGCATATATGAAAACTGACAAGTGACAGATGGAATATATAGGGCATGTGTAGAGAAATAATAAGGCAAGGACAGCTAGATGGCATAGTTGATAAACCACTGGTTCTAGTCATGAGGACCTTAACACTAGCTGTGTGACCCTGGGTAAGTCACTTAACCCAATTGATTCAAGATCCCCCCAAGAAAAAAAGAAATAACATTAAGCTATGGGTCTTGCCTCCCCGACTGATTTGCATATTCCAAGAAAAATAAACTTTTGTATTGCCTGCAGTACTTTTAGTACAGTGTCATATATTAAATACAGGTTAGATGAATGGAAAATAAAACATTAAAATTTGTTACTTGAGTGGTCGTGTGGGGAAATAGCCTAAGAATCCACTTTTAAATAGATTTCATGATGAGATGAATTATTAGAATCCTTGCTAATTAGTACTAAAAGAAGCTTTTCTCTGCTGCGTCAGACTGTTAAAACTTGGGAGAAAAAATTAGTTTGGGAATGGAGGGACAAGAAGAAGAGAAGCTACAAGTAAATACTGATGGAACTGGGGAGAAATACGGTGGGAGTTAATGTGGGGGAATTGCTGATATGTAATAATAGAGTGAAGCAGATTGAAGTGAGAAAAATAAAAATAAAAAGGAAGGAAGTGAAGTGATGGAGTAGAGAAAAGGTAGTAATCATGGTTGATGCACTTAGGTAATTATTCTGTGATTCTTGACTTGCTTTGATTTTTAGAAAGATATCTCATGTCCTTGACTTGGCCTACCTTTATACATACCTGACCCTCTACTGTGTGACATCCTTAAAAAGAAAAAAAGTAAAAAGGACCTACATGTACAAAAATAATTTCTAGCGGCTTTTTTTGTGGTGGCAAAGAGTTGCAAATTGAGGGAATGCCCATCAATTGGGGAATGGCTAAACAAGTTGTGACACATGAATGTAATGAAATACTCTTATGCTATAAGAATTAAATAGGCAGATTTCAGAAAAAACTTGCAAAGACTTATACAAACTGATCCAAAGTGAAATGAGGAGATAGATGAAAACATTGTTTGATGATCAGCTATGATTGACTCAATTCTTCTCAGCAATATAATGGTCCAACACAGTTTCAAAAGATTCATGATGCAAAATGCTTTCCACATCCAGAGAAAGAGCTAAAGTCTGAATGCAGATTGAAGCATATTCAATGCTTTCACTTTTTTTGTTATTTGTCACCTTTGGGGCTTTTTCCTTTTGTTCTAATTCTTCTTTTATAACGTGACTGATGTGGAAATATGTTTACATGATTGCATACATATAACCTGTATTAGGAGAAAGGGAAGAAAATTTGAAATTCAAAATCTTATTTATAGAATGTTATATATTGGATTACTTGCCATTTAGGGGAAGGAGGGAGGGAAAAGATTTGGAATACAAGGTTTTGGAAGAGTGAATGTTGAAAATTAGCCATGCATATGTTTTGAAAATAAAAAGTTTTAATAAAACCTGTTGAAAAATATCTTTACATGTAAATGATAAAATACCACTTAAAATTGTATATACTTAATATAGTAAGTATGAAGAAGAGGGAAGTGAGTGTTGAAAACTCCTATAAGAGATAGGTGTTCTAGATAGGTGGATGGAGCTGAAATGTAGGGTATTGGTTAGGCTATGGCTCAGAGATGCATATTGCTTTGCATGTAAGGTGAAAATAGGGACAGTTTCAGAGGTAGGTTCAGAGAAACTTGAATATGTAGAGGAGGGGAAATGATTTGGGATTGAAGCAACAAGGAATACTATGGGGTGTTTTAAAAGAATGCATCTTTAAACAGAATATTGTAATTTTGCAACTGTGATGCTCAGGCTAGTTGAGGGGAAAGGTATATTGTTACAATAAGCTTCTTGGTTGAATCTCTGAAACCGTGTGTGTGTGTGTGTGTGCGTGTGTGTGTGTCTCTCTCTCTCTCATATATATCTATATATATAGATAGATAGATAGTATGTTCACATATCAAAATTTGTTTAATCTTTTCCAATTAGCCTTCAATACCACAAAAATAAGAAGAAAACAAGAAAATAGCATCTCATTTGTAACAGAATATTCTTAATAATTTTGAAGCTTTCAGTTTAAGGTTTTTTTCTTGTTATTTCTGTTTAAATTTTAGTCATTTTGTAGAATTTTCTTGAGTTGGTTTACCTCACTTTTTGTCCATATATTTTTCCCATTCTTCTCTATTCATCAATTTTCCAACAACCAAAAATTGAGTTCCCATCTTCTTGTAGTTCAGCATTAACTCTTCCTCATCTTTTGTTTTTATTTTTATTTCTTAGATTATATATGTACATTCATTTTTTACGTATTTTCATATGAATAATGTTGAGAGAGAAAAATCAGAACAAAAGAGAAAAATCCCAAGAAAGGGAGAAAAAGACAAAGGGAAGTGAAAATATTATGCTTCAATCCACATTGTCTCCAAATGTTTTTTTTTTTTTTTTCTGGATGTGGATGGCATTTTCCATCCAAAGTTTATTGGAATTGTCTTGGATGGCTGAATTGCTGTGAAGAACTAAATCTATCACAGTTAATCATCACATAATCTTGTACAGTGTTCTGGTTCTCTGTACACTTCAGTCGGCATCAGTTTATCGAAATCTTTCTAGGTTTTTTTTTTAATTGTCTTCTATAATTTCTTCTAGATCAGTAATATTCCATTACATTAATATACCATAACTTATTCAGCCATTCCCCAATTAGGGACATCCACTCAGTTTCTAGTTCTTTGTTTGTAGCAGCCCTTTTTGTAGTGGCATTTTTGCACATGTGGGTCCTTTTCCCTCTTTTATGATCTCATTGGGATACAGATCCAGTAGAGATGCTGCCAGATCAAAAACTAAGCACAGTTTGATAGCACTTTGGGCATAGTTTGAAATTGTTCTCCAGAATGATTGGATCAGTTCACAACTCCACCAACAATCCTGACTCATTTTTTAATAATTTTTGGAAGGTTGGTTGAGTTTGAGTTCTTTTGACTTTCATTTCATTATTAGTCAATTGGAGCATTCTTTCATATGGTGATTCATTTTGCATAAACTCTTCATATCCTTTTATCTCTTATTCTTTTGTTAACTCTGGTGTCTAAGTGGTGCAGTGGATAGAACTCTGGACCTAGAATCGGGAAGATCTAAGTTCAAATTTGGTCTCAGACTCTTAATAGCTATGTGATCCTTGGCAAGTCACTTAACCTCTCAATGCCTCAGTTTATGCCTTTGTAAAATAAAGGTAATAATAGTATCTACTTCCTGGTGTTATTGTGAGGATCAAATGAGATAATACTGTAAAATGCGTTACAATTTTTTTTGTTAAAAGTGCTTCTTATTGTCATCATCATCATTAGCAGACATGTATGGTATAAGATAGATGAGTGCATGAGTAACTACTTTGTTCCATCCTTTTTCATTATCTAGGTAAAGAACTATATCTTGTCCCAAATTTTAATTTATATTTAGGGAGTACAATGGATTGAGGACTCCTGGATTTGGGGTCTAGAGGACCTGAATTTGAAAACTGCCTCAGAAATTATTAAATGTGTGATCCTGGGCAAGTCATTTTACTACTTTTTTATTCTCTTAAGAGATTTTACTCTTCGGGAGTGGAGGGATATGAATAAAGATGTAAATCCTGATAAACTATGATTGTAGTTAGATCTTTTATCAATACAGGAAAGGACCTTTTGATAACAGCTAATCAAATATTTCATTTTATAGAGAAACTGAAGGCTACAGAGAGAAAGTGAGTTGCCCAGGGCCACACAATCAATGTGACTGAATAGTTACCTAAAATTCAGGTTTCTTAGAATATCAAGTCCAATGCTTGAGTTATTGGGCTTTTACTACTTGTTACTACTTGTTAATTTCATGCATGGATTATTTCATGGTTTCCTTAAGGAAAAAAATTTGTCAGTTCATATTCTTTATATCAATAACTCATTTTCTATTTGTTGGAAAACTAAAAATGCTGCAATTGGAGTGGGAAACGAGTATGTGGTAAGATGTGAAAAATCAAATTGGGATCTACAGCCGGACAAAAAAATAATTTGTAAGTTATCCACCCTTTAGTTTTCCACAGCTAGTGAAGGTTCCCTCATCCTCCTAAAACTAGACCTCCCTCCATTCTACATTGGCTTCAAAGCCCTTCAAGAGCATGGATTCTTAACCTGAGGTTCTTGAACTTAGAAGGGGGCAAAAATGACATCTTTACCTTCACTAAATTCTCAGTGAAATTTAGCATTTCCTTATATTGGTTTTAAATATTATTCTGAGGAATATTCTGTAGGCTCTACCAGCTTGACCAAAGGATTCATGACACAGAAAAAGATTACAAACTCTTGCTCTAGAGTTCTTCATTTTACATGGGATCTGGAGGGGTCTGGTGCACAACTACCATGAAGATGTGATAGCATATCATTTCCAATGGAGCAGTAATGAACTGAACCAGCTACGCCCAGAGAAAGAACTCTGGGAGATGACTAAAAACCATTACATTGAATTCCCAATCCTCCCTATATTTATGCCCACCTGCATTTTTAATTTCCTTCACAAGCTAATTGTACAGTATTTCAGAATCTGATTCTTTTTGTACAGCAAAATAACGTTTTGGTCATGTATACTTATTGTGTATCTAATTTATATTTTAATGTACTTAATATCTACTGGTCATCCTGCCATCTGGGGGAGGGGGTGGGGAGGGGTAAGAGGTGAAAAATTGGAACAAGAGGTTTGGCAATTGTTAATGCTGTAAAGTTACCCATGCATATATCCTGTAAATAAAAGGCTATTAAAAAAAAAAAAAAAAGAAGATGTGATAGCATGCTATAACTAGGTACTCTTTCATGTCTTTTGAATTAGAGATGTGATTAATAGGTAACCTAGCTGAAAACTTCTCCCTTCCACAGTATTATTAACTTATCTCTATTCCCCTATGCTCTCCCTTTCCATTGTTCTGTTCTTGATAAACTTTTTTATTTTTGATTCCTACCTCTCATAATCCTTCCATTTTCTTGCAAGCACGGAGACCTAGCTTTTTCCTCCTAAGACAAATGAATCATTTGCAATCTCCAGAATATAAAATGCATCTTCTCTAAGTTTGTAGTGAAACAAGAGAAGGAATTATCCTCATCTTATTGCTCATTGCTATTTTCAGACCCTTCTGTTGCCATCACTCAGTAGCCTTTCTCCTTTGAGATTCATTCCATCCAGATATGCCACACTATCTAAACTTTGGTGGCAGTTTCCTGCTAATTTCAAGATTACTCACTCTCCTTCCTTTCTCATGCAATTTGGTATACAATCTTCTGATCCACCTTCTACCTTTAACCCTGCCCTTATACTTGAAGACTTTTAAATACCCTGACTTCTCCAGAGTTCATCACCATCTTCAGCTATAATTATTCTTACTGGCATTCCAGTTTAGCTGTGAGAGCTCTAGCCTTAGTGCAGAAGGCAAACTGAAAACCCCCAAACCCCAGCACAACAGACTTGACTAGGCCAGGCCAACCCAGCACAGAGGGAAAGCCAGCAGCATCTCTGGCCCTAGTGAGGAAAGCTGGTCTAACTCCTTGATCCAAAGTTCTGATAACCTTCTATTTGGCCTTAACCTAATCTTCCATCTTTATTTTATCACTACCCTCACTGAATTTTCCAGTTATTACACCATTCCCTATTTTCTTAGTCCTACTGTTGCTTCCATTTGAAATACTAATATTTTAGCCAACCATTTAGGTTTATCTTTAATTCTTGAATCCCTTGCATTTTTATTCTTTAGCTCTACCTCCTTTTCTAGCTCCCAAACCTTCAGTTAATCCATATCATTCACTCCAATTAAAATGCTGGTGAATAATATACTAGAATGCTTAGTTCATTATAAATTTGTTATATGATCTCACTTCCCTATTACTTGGTAATTCTTTTATTTATCCCATAGTATCTTCACTATGGGATCCTCTTATCAAAGGAACTCATCTTGTACTTTTCCTGAGTAAATTGAAGTTATCCATCTTGACCTTCCTCTTCTCCCCAATTCTGCATTTCAGATTTCCTTAATAGATCCATTATTCTCACCTTCTTTATTGCAGGCTTTGAAGAAGAGATCTTTCCCTTTCCCTCTATTTGTACCCTTGATCCCATCTTCTACAGGATTTTGGCTACTGACTCTTTCCCTACTGCCTGCAAACATACTGAATCTCTTTAAAAAAAACAAACAAAACTCCATACCATCACTTGCTAATTACTATCCCTTCAAGCTATCATCCTGTCTTTCTTCCCTTTTATAAGAAAAACCCAAATACTCCTAATGTATTTCTTTATCTTATTGATTAATTCATGTGTTGCTTTTAGTATGGCTCATTCCCTTCTGTTCTTGTCCATTATGAACAGCCCATTTCTCTCTTCTCCCACAAGTTCACCACAGACAAACCATCCAAAACATTTTGAGGATACCAGTAAGACACTTAGGCTAATACATCTTGAGGATACCAGTAAGACACTTAGGCTATTTATTATGATTATTCTTTGTTTTCCCTGTGTGATCCTTATCATCTTCCCCCTTTAAATGCCATTCTGCTTCAGTCAAGAAGAGGTTTCATAGAATCAGCTAAACCCTTATTAAATGTTTATTTTGTATTAGGTACTGTACTAAGGTCTGGGGATACAAAATACAGTAAAGGAGACATGTCACACATGAATATAAACAAAACATACTGTGAATTTTTATTTATGAGTTAACATGGCTCATGTTTTTTTCAACTAGGCTTCTAGAAAAATCTTGTCTATATTTACTGTCTAATTAATTCCTCATCTTACCTCACAGCCCTTTGCAATTTGACTTCTAATTCTATCATTAAACTTAAAACTATTCTCTTTGAGGTTCAACAGTTTTTTATTGCTAGATTCAGTGACCTTTTCTCAGTCTTCGTTCTTCTTAATCTCTAGAGAATTTGACCCTGTTGACCATCCTTTCCTGGATATTGTCCTTGAGTTTTTGAGAGTTTTCTGTATAGTTGTCTCTTCCCAGTATTCTTTGCTGGATCAAAATCCATATCCTGGATTTTAACCCCAATGAAGAGGCAATTGTGGTTAAGTGACTTGCTCAGGGTCACACAGCTTAGGAAGTGTTAATGATCTGAGGTCAAATTTGAACTCGGGTCCTCCTGACTTCAGGGCTGGTACTCTATTCACTGTGCCACCTAGCTGCTCCTTACCATGTATTTTTTGAAGGGCCTCGCAACTTGCCATTTCATAATAATTATTCTGATTTTATCATTTATATGTTATTGGATCACATGATACCAAAATTTTTATCAGTTCTGTGATTCAGATGCAGAAACATCCAGGTAGATAAGGCAGAAAGATACATAGGCTAATCTATCAGCCAGTATTTATATAAGCATCTTATGAGCTGTTCAACATGAACTCATCTAAAGTGGATTTGTCTTCAGTGTGCTTCAGATTCATTATGCATGCATTTTTAAAAGTTACATACATTTAATGGGATAATTATGTGTATGTGAACTCATGCATGTGTGTGTATATGTGTGTACTTGTGTATATGAAATTAAACACCTAGGAAAATGTGTCAGCTCCAAAAAAATCACTTTTTCATAGAGAAGTTTTTGAATACTCTTAAAATTATAATTTTAGGAATCTATACTTAGAATGTACCTTAGGGATTACCAGGCCACATTCCTACTTATTATGTTTATTCTGTTTCCAACATTACTGATAGATCTTCACATAAAAACAAGGTGATCAGTTTCCAAGGTAGTTTAATCCATTTTCTGGACAATTCTAGTGGTTATTATTTCTTTATATTACACTGAAATCTTTTTTTTTTTAAATTTAAGCTGCATAACATTTTCCCTATCGTTTTCTTTTTTTTTTTTTTTTAATTTAATAGCCTTTTATTTACAGGATATATGCATGGGTAACTTTACAGCATTAACAATTGCCAAACCTCTTGTTCCAATTTTTCACCTCTTACCTCCCCACCCCCTCCCCTAGATGGCAGGATGACCAGTAGATGTTAAATATATTAAAATATAACTTAGATACACAATAAGTATACATGACCAAAACGTTATTTTGCTGTACAAAAAGAATCAGACTCTAAAATATTGTACAATTAGCTTGTGAAGGAAATCAAAAATGCAGGTTACACTGAAATCTTATTCAAAATTCACTTGATGATCTGCATTACTAATTGAATATAAATTGGCAGCATGTAATCTGTGTCATACTAATTTTTACTTATATAAAATAGATTTATAAATTGCAAAAAAAATACTGAATTAAGATTCAGTCTTGAGAAGGGGGAATTAAAGGTGGGAGGGAGTAAATTTTGAAACACAAATTCTTACAAAAGTGAATGTTGAAAATTATCTTTATGTGTATTTAGAAAAAATAAAATACTATTGAGAAGAAAAAGATACATAACCATAATATCATCTTCCTAGCTAAACGGCACCATTTGGAAATTATCAGATTTCTGCTCTTGAGGACATAAAACTAAAATGACTATGCTTCAGCGTGAGTGTGAGTCAGAAATCTTTTGAGTTGAACTGCCTAAGTCACATGGGATAAATTAGCTTTAACCCAAAATAACCAAAAAAAATTTTTGAAGGTTTCTGGGAAGTTCAAATGTGTATAAGATCGCTTTGTGTATAAACAAAATATCAAAGTAAAGATGATAAATCTTGTTGGGGAAATTGAACATATGGAGAATTAAGCAGCAGTAGTTTGGAGTGATATATTGAAGAAAATAAATGCTCTTAAAAAAAAAAGTCCCTTGTGCTTTTATTGGTATATTTTAGTGTAGTAGAAAAAGAGCTGGATTTGGAATGAAAATACCTGAGTTCATCTTCCCATCTTGCTACTTATACTATACCTGTATTACCTTAGGCAAATAACAACTTTTCTAGGTCTTAGTTTCTTTCTAAAATGAAGGGGAATGCACTAGATATTCTCTAAGTTCAATCCTATTCATGTATGGAAAAAAAGGATTGCCCCTACAAGTTCTTAAGTAAAATTTCAAGATAGATAGCTGGGGCGAAAATGTAAGGATCTGAGAGAATGGAGGACATGACCAGAAGAAACTTAATGGGACCTGACATAATTGTTAATGGAAATACATAACTTGTTGGAATCTGATTATGGCCTTAGAGTTAGGATGTAAACCTCTACTTTTGGACTTGTTTTCTCCTGAGATTTTGGAAGGGACTCCACTTTACAGCTTCAAGGTTGGGGATGAGTAAGTAGTACTATGGTATAGTTTGTAAAGCTGGGCCTCTCATTATTCTGAAACCTGTCTAATGAGGGTGTGGTTCTTTTCCTGTTGTCTTGTGGGAGCTAACCTCCATTGGAGAATGAAAAAATGGAAAGAGCTGTTTCTGTGTTAGGCACACACTATCCAACAAAAGTTTCCTTTTGGTGCGTGGCCTTAGGTTGTTAAAGTCTCTGGTCCTCTGTGGAATGAGAACAGTGGAGTTGATCTGTAAAATACATTCCTGCTCTAAATCTGATCATTTAGTACACTAGAGCTGTTTCTGTGTTAGGCACACACTATCCAACAAAAGTTTCCTTTTGGTGTGTGGCCTTAGGCTGTTAAAGTCTCTGGTCCTCTGTAGAATGAGAACAGTGGAGTTGATCTGTAAAATACATTCCTGCTCTAAATCTGATCATTTAGTAAACTATCTTAAGGAAGTTGGGGAGAGGTGACTTTAAAGGAGGAAGAGAGAAGATTATAGTAATAGGAATCAATCAGAGAAGACTTGATGGGAGAGGTCGAGTTTGTCTAGGTTGTAAAAGTCACTGGATATATATATATATATATATATATATGCAAATTTATTTTCTTTTTTTTTTTTTCTTTCTGAGGCAAGGTCACATAGCTGGGAAGTGTTAAGTGTCTGAGGCCAAATTTGAACTCGGGTCCTCCTGACTTCAGGTCTGGTGCTTTATCCACTGGATATGCCCCTGGATATGATTTTTTAAAAAATAACTTTATTTTTCAAAATACATATAAAGATAGTTTTCAACATTCATCCTTGCAAAACCTTGTGTTCCAAATTGTTCTCCCTCCTTTCCCATCTCCTCCCTCCCCTGACAGCAAGTAATTCAATATAGGTTAAACATTTCCACATTTATCATGCTGTGGATTGGGGGTGGGGAGAGATGAGAAAAAAAAAAAAAACAAGCAAACAACAACAAAAGTAAAACTATTTATATTGTGATCTACATTCAATCCCCATAGTCCTCTCTCTGGATGCAGTTGGTTTTCTTCATTACAGGACCATTGGAATTGGCCTGAATCATCTCATTGTTGAAAAGAGCCAAGTTCTTCATTGATCTTCACCTAATCTTCTTGTTTCTGTGTACAATACTCTCTTGTTTTTACTCCACTTAGCATCAGTTCATGTAAGTCTCTCCAGGCCTTTCTAAAATCAGTCTGCTGATCATTTCTTATAGAACAGTAATATTCCAATACATTCATATAACTGGATCTGATTGTAATAGATGGAGATCCAGGGAATGCTTACATTGGACAGTGTAAAGTAAAGCAATGAAGGTTTATGTAGATAGTGAGAAGTGCTCAAAAAGTAGACTACAAATCAGATTGTGAGAGAGTCCTGAATGACAGCCTGAGACTTCCTTTCATAGTACATACAACTT
This sequence comes from Sarcophilus harrisii, assembly GCF_902635505.1. Taxonomy (NCBI): domain Eukaryota; kingdom Metazoa; phylum Chordata; class Mammalia; order Dasyuromorphia; family Dasyuridae; genus Sarcophilus; species Sarcophilus harrisii. The sequence continues at coordinate 49,652,127 of NC_045427.1, forward strand.
AACTTTCTATCCTTTTTACATGTTATTTCCCTACCAACCCAAACTGACCTTCCTCTTGAATGCATACAATATTCTGTCTCCTGCTTGTGAGCTTTTCTGGCTATCTCCTATTACTGAAATGTTCTTGCTTCTCACTAAATCTCTAGTTTCCTTCAAGGCTTATCTTATTGGCTACCTTCTAAGTAAATGCTTTTCACATTCTCTCTGCATTCCTCCCACCTCAGCAGATACTGCTCCTCCACCCTCAATTATTTTCTATTTTTGTACATACCCGATTAAGCATATGTTGTCTTCCCTGGCCAGATTACAAGCTTTTCTTAGGCCAAAACTACTTTACCTGAATTTTTGAAACCCTAGTGTTAATTTTATTGATCAGTTGATAAAGAGTTAAGAATTTTTGTAGTATAGGTTAATAGAGAGTCGCTGAAGATTTTTGAGTAGAGGGGTGGTTGACTTGAATGTTTGTTGAATGAATGATAAAATTAGTGTGTTAAGAGAATTTCATTATTATGTAAGATTTGTAGGGGGAGGGATGTACCAGGGGAAGGGAGGCTGAAAACTCAGAAGGCTGCCTTGGTATGATATAATGTGGTCCAGGCCTAGCATTCTGTTATTGAGAATGGGAAAAGTGGGGAAGAAAGACAAATAAAAAAATACATTATGAATGAAGAATTGATAAGGCCTTTCTGACAGGATTTAGGAGTCCCTGGATAGGGGGTAGTCAAAATTACTTCCAAAATTTGGAGCTTAGGTAACTTAAGAAATACCATTATCGGAAAAAGGAAAATTAGGAAGAGAGAAGATGACTAATTTTTGAGGTAATTGGACATTCAGGTGGAGGTGTCTCACAGTCAGTTAAATAATGGCAACTAGAGCTTTGGTAAAGCTAAAACAGGATTTTGGATTCTTCTTCATAGTGGTAAACTAAATGAAACTAATAATGGAGAAAGTATAGACTAACAGAAGACAGAACCTTGGGCTATGGCTTATGTGCTAAAGATCTCCTTTTATTTCCCTAATGCAGTCATGCCTGATGTGGAGGCATCAGTTTGACAATGCTATAGAAAGCAATTTGAACAATTATTATCAATTCCTCTTTGTATAATCCTTTTAATGTCCTAGAGCACTCTCCTCAAAAAGTAGATAGTATTACTAAGTACCATTCTAAGTGAGTGAAAGTTGTAATACTTTTAATTTTTTAAGGCAGCTAAACAAGAACTATATCTCTTGATTGTTTTATAATTTCATTTTATGATTAACTTACTTGGTTAGAGCCTGCTACTAGTAAAACCAGAGTCATAGGTTCTTTACCTAGAAAAACAGCCACAAATGGCATATACCCCAGCTCTAAACAAATCATCAAGCATACTTGATATTAGCAAAAAATGGAGGAAAGGATGGATAGATAGGTCAGCACAATTCTGTTAGAACTGTTTGGCAGATAACTTAGCAAAGATCCCGTGAAGAGGTTGGCAGAGTTTTCATATACAAAGAAAAGCATTTGTATTACAGAAAATAGCATGCTGTACATTTTTATATTCAAACACTTTTTAAAATAAATTTCACATGCTGGTAGTGGATAATGATAAGAGTACTAGATTTAGAGTCCAGGAACCTGGATTCCGAACTTTGCTTTTACTTCTTAGGAGACGTTGAAGTAGCATGCTACAGTGGAAACAAGTCATAACCAGATCTGATGCTTAAATTTGTGGAATGTTATATAAGTCACTAACCTGTCTTGGTCTTGATTCCTCATCTGTAAAATGAAGGCAATGGAATAGGTAGTCTGTAAGTTTAATTAGGAGCAAAAAAGGTAATAGCTAGAAAGCCCCTTTTGTGGCAATCTGAAGGAAACTTGAACACCTTAAAAATCTTCCTAACTTCCTTTTAAAATTCTGTGACCTTTTCCCTGATGTAGCTGTATCAGTGGCATAACCTTATACTTTATTTGCTTTATTATTATATATTTATATATGTATATTTATATTATATACTTTAATTATACGTGGTAGAGAAATTTTGTCTCTAGAATTTGTCATCTGTCTTATTTGTTTTTGCATCTTTCTTACCTCATTCTGACCCAAATTAGAATCCTATTGTCAATTTTGGCTTTTTAAAGTGTTTCTTAACATCCCAGAAGTTATTTATGCTTGCTAATATAGGAGCTTTTATTTACGCCTTTGTCTGGGGAAGCCTATTGTTTCAGAATAATGTTTTAGATGCATAAAATCAACTACATAGTATTTTAAAAGGAAACCAGTTATCCTGAAATATAGTTATGAAAATGTTTTTAAAAGATCATAGACCCATACTGTAGTAGAAACGTGAGTAGTTCAATCTTATGTCAAGTAACTTGCCCAAGGGCTCTCACAGATCATAACCTGGCTAAGTCAGAATTTGAGCCCAAGTCTTCTGACTTCAAATCCATTGCTCCTTTTACTACCCCCACTGCTGCCTTTTGTTCTGCAAATCCTTTATATTTGCTTACATGTGTATGAATTGTTTCTTTTGAGAGAATGTAGGCTCCTTGAGAACAGGGACAGTTGGATTTTTATCTCTATCTCTAGTACCTAATATTAAGTTTGTGGCATAAAGTAAATGCTTAAGAATTGCTTGTTGATTGTTCACATAAAATTGAAGGAGTTCTAGATTTGTAACATAGGAATAAAGTTTTAAAAAATAATAATTTTTACTCATTAGGCTACTATTTCAAGTTAAGAAATTATTTATTAAAAATTACAAAACTACATATTAATCCACAGATTTCCTACTGTCAGCTAGTTTTATTCTGTGGGCACAGTCATGCAAGAAGAAAAATTAACTTTTTTAATGAAAAAAAGTTGAAAATGTATAATTATTGTATGCTTGTTTTTGTTTCCTTAGGTTACCCCAAGAGCAGAGACCCCTATAAATAGTGTTGGTAACAGTTTGGAAAATGCACTACATACATCAGCACATTCCATTGAGGAGTCTTTACCCAAGAGGCCTTCAGGAAAACACTCTAAAGGTAAGTCCAAAATTGGGTTTGTTTAAGTACAGACTTAAAAAATGAAAGTTTTTTGTGCTTCAGTCATTTCCTTACTGTCTTGGGGTAATTATTTTATTCTGGAGATCTCTACTGAAGTATAGGAAAGGACCTTACTCAAGCCAGTGTTCTGATAGAGTCAAAATTAGAATAATATGGTAGTTGTGGGACATTTATTAACAAAAGGAAATTTACTCGATAGTGGCAAAGTAAGGTTATTAAGTAATATTAATTATTCACTGAGGAAATGGCATTATTTCAGCTGAAATAAGAATAAGAAAGTTTAAGGAAAAACTAATCTAACTCTAGTGGATTTAGTATTTTCCGGTTTTTGTTTTGTTTTCCTTTCCCTATTATATTCTGTCACTAGAATTCATGTCTTAATTATAGATATTTTTCTAGTTGTTACCTGTTGCTTCTTTATCAGAACATAATACTTTTCTTGGATCACTACCATATAGATTTTCTTAGTAAACATTTTGACTTATATTTCTCTCTATTGGTATTAGAGTTTAGTCATTATTGCTTTGATAAATGAGGGGAATCAAGCAGAGAATTTGATTGCTTTGCTTTCATGTCTACCCTGATTTATATATGATGCTTATTTTTCAGTTTTTTAAAGTCATTTAGTCAGTTTTTTGAAGTCATTAATTATTAAGCACCTATTGCATGCTTAGCACTGGGATAAACACTAGAGATAGAAAGAAAGGCAAAAGATAATCCTTGCCCTCAAGTTCATAATATAATGGAGAAAAAAGATACATGAAAAGAAGCTGAAGGGGGTGGTGGGAGGCTGAGATTAAGGTTCTCAGTTCAGAGACATGATAATGGCTTGGTAGGAAATGAAGAGATGGCTGTCCTGGGGACCATCCTTAGAGGATTGGAGAAAGGCTTTCCACTGTCTTTTTTCCACCCCCTCCAATGAGAGAGAGGGAAAGAGGGAGGGGTTCTAAAAGCAAGATGCATTTCAAGGTTAATATGATCCTGGGGGATAGTGAAGTTCTGGAAAGCATGATGAAATTCAGAGGACTGTGGCCTAGTGGAAAGTGAGCAAAGAACTCTTCTTCAGGTTTGATCTCTCTCTAGATTAGCAATTGTTTCCTCTTAGAAAAAAAATGTTAGATTACAATGAATTCTATTAAAATAGATCACATAGCATTAAAATGATATGTAGTTACTTCAGGATTAAACACACTAATGGAGAGGACCAGAGATGTACCTCCCAAAATCTATTTTTTATTTTGGAATGTGTTTTTGTTCTTATATTTGAATGTGGGTATAATTTTAATGAGGAAATTTACTTTTCAGTAAATGGAAAGTGTTCAACTTGTGGTAGGCACTGGATTTGTAATTGGAAAACCTGATCCTGTATCTTTTCTCCAACACTTATGTCACTTGCCTCATTGAATATCTTTGCCAAGCTTTTTTAAAAATTGCTTTTACCTTCTACTACTCTACTTTATTAATATGTTACTGCTACAATCGTCCATCATCCTTCTTTTATAGAAAAGTTTATTTTTTAACCCAGTGATACTTTTGGCATCCACCTCTCCATTTGAAAATTGTAAGCCAAATGTTTGATGACTAAGGTGCTTTCTGGGTTCTTTAGTCCTCCAGGGAAACAGCTGCTGTGGAGAAGGAGCTAGCTATTCCTACCAATTTGTTAGCCATTACCAGAGAGGCAGCACAAGACAACCTCACTCATTCTAAGCAAAGACACACTGAGGGTAAGATAGAAGCCAGGCAAGCCAGACCACCATGACTACCTTGACCACAAATCTTCCCTCAGAATATAATGGAGAAAGCCCAGTACCCTCATTCCAAGAGTGTTGAATAATTGGGTTTTCGGCCCAGAGCCCTCCACCCTCATTCTAGGAAGGATCCCCTCTGAGGAGGTAGCCTGGCAACTGCTCATGCAGGTGCTCCTGAAGACCCAGAAAACACTGTAGTTGTCATCGAAGTCGAATGGTTCAACATCAATAACTGGACTTGATTTTGTCAGTGAAGAATGCTATTAAAGAAGAGGTATCACCATTTCTAGGGATTGCCACTGTATCCTAAAGTCCAGGGAACCTTTCCATCTAACATGTAGCTGAAATCTTCCATTTGGGTTGTCTTCCTCATTAGAATTTGAGCTCTTTGAGGGCAAAAACTGTCTTTCTTTTTTTATCCCTAAGATTTAGCACAGGACTTTGCACATTGTAAGTGCTTGACAAATGTTTTATTCATGCATTCCTTGTCATGGCAATTGTTTTACATTGTTTTAACTTCTGGATGAAATGATAATAGTGTCAGTATTCTTTTTGTTCACCTAAAAATTAGAAGGGTGAAAATCTGCCTGTCATGTCTTGATTTTAAAGTTATAAAGTCCACATAAAGCAAAATGTAAAAGCATGCTCTATTTACATTTAAATATTTCATTTACTATGTATATTAATTTCATGTTTATAAATAAAAGTATAAAAATATGTTGAATTTAATAAACTTAAGAATCAATAGATAATAATTAAAAATCACCTAAAGCCTTTTCATTGTACAAAATAGAACCAAATAATAACATACAAATATTACACATCTCTTGTCACTCTTTACCATTATTTGAAGTTCTACTGTAGTTTGACTTTGTATTTTTATATGTATAAATGAATATTTCACTGTATTTTGAGAGATCATTTTAGGAAGGTAAAGAGATTTTTATATCAACACATAGCAAGACTAGAGATATTCTTAGTTCTTCACTTCTTGTCTTGATAGCTTTCTACCTTTAAGGTGTTTTATATTAAATAATCTTGTAATATGAATTATAAAAATAAAATCAGGAAGTTTTTAGAGATAAACAGAACCTTGAAGAAACCATATTATTTTTCATATGAAAAAGCTGATCCCTCAGTTGGGAAGTAACCTGCTCTGTTATAAAAAATTAAAGACAGATCTGGGAATCTAACCCCTTCCCAATTTTGTTGTTCTTTCTATTACAACATATCTCAGTTTTAGCATATAAACAAGCCTGTTTTTTGTTGTTGTTGTTGTTTGTTTGTTTTGTTTTATTAGGTAATTGAGGTTAAGTGACTCTCCCAAGGTCACACAGCAAGTAAGTGTTAAGTGAATGAGTTTGAATTTGAACTCGGGTCCTCCTGACTTCAGGGTTGGTGCTCTAACCATTACACCATCTAACTGCCCCCAACAAACTTATTTTTAACCCTCAAAATGAATTTGTTTCTGGGGATCTGGGGGAAGGAGAGACTAGAATTGCTTTCTTTTAGATTTGATATTTTTTCGTTTTGTCAGACTTTGAAATATTCTTAAGTTTAATTTCACAAATTGCAAACAATTTTGTACCGTTCTAGATTAGATGAGGCAAAGTTACTATTGTTTCTCATGAAATTCCTTGGTCATTATTCTACTGGTGGCAGTAGAAAGATGGCCTTTCTAAATTTTTATTAATGTATTCATGGGAGAGGAAGGCAGCTTTACAAGTTTGTATGCCACCGGATTCAGTTTCTGCCTCATATGTTAACTAACTCTCTGATCCTAAATAAATCCTTAACTTTTGTGTGCCTGTTTTCTCATAAAATGAAAAGGTTGGGCTCAGTGACTAGAACCCTTCTAGTTCCAGATCTATGTTCCTGTGATCCTATACACATCTTAACTAAGGTGGACCCAGGGAGTCCTTCAAAGGAAAAAAAAAATCATATATTCTCATTTATTTTAAGACTTTTCTTCCATTTTTCTTCTCAGAAGTATTCCATAACTTCAGAATGTGAAGAGTTTTAGTGTATACTAATAATTGTATTGAGAACTCTTGAGTATCATAACCCAAATAAAATTTCTAGAGTTTGCTTTGATCTACTGGACAGCTCATTAGGAGCCCTAGATTGAAAACAGCTGCATTTGAACAGCTAAAAACAACTTTAAAAAAAGAGAATTATTCCATGAGTATGTACCACTGTGCTGTGATGATAATAATTATTTCTTTAAATTTCTTGATGCCTAATGTAATAATTTAGCTTTCACTTGCTTGATTCTAATTTTTAAAGAATTATTTTTTTCAGTGAACTTTTATACCTCCTTTTTCATTTGGACAATTCTTTTTTTTTTTTAATGAATTCTTCTCTTCAGTGAATTTTTGTGCCTCTTTTATCATGTGACCTAATTTTTTAAAAGATTATTTTCTATACCATTTTTTAAGCCTCCTTTACCAAGCTGTGTTGGCTTTTTTTTTTTCCTCATGGATGTCTTACATCTATGTTTTAACTATATTGGATTGCTTGCTGTTTAGAGGAGGGGGGAAGGAAGAAGGAAAGGAGAAAAATTTGGAATACAAGGTTTTGCAAGGGTAAATGTGGAAAACTTACCTTTGCATGTATTTTAGAAAATGAAAAGCTATTATTTAGGGGAGGGAAATATTTTCTTGCATCATTCTCATTTCTTTTACCAGTTTTACCTCCAGCTGTCTTGATTTTTTAAAATCCGTTTTGAGAGCTTCTAGAAATTCTTTTTGGTCCTGAAACCAATTTGCATTTTTCTTTAGATACAGTTGTTTTGACACTATTGCCTTTTTCTGAGTTTATGTTTTGATTTTCTTATCACCATGGTGAATTTCTGTGGTCTGGTTCTTTTTTATATTGTTTGCTCACTTTTCTAGCCTATTTCTTAATTTTAACTTTATATTTTAACAATTTTTTAAATTATTTAAAAATTTTTAAGTTAATTCTGTATGATAAAAGAATATATTTTCACACTATAATATTTTTAAAGTATCTGTAATTTTTCTTCTTACTACCTACTGTCATGTGGTTCCTAACATAGATCTCATAGTAGATGTTTACTGAATATGTATTCAATTGAAATCACCAGGTCTTTTAATATTATTATTATTAATTATATTATTATTATATTACATTATATTATATTATTATAATTATTAATAATGTTAATAATTAATATCAATATTAATATTGATATTTCAGTCTTTCATTGTTGAATGATAAAAATTTTAATAGATTGGTGAAAACTAGTTGTTATTATTTTTATTAAATTCTCAAAGTGAGATTCATTATAGCTTTGAGAATAAAGAATTGGTCTTAAAATCAGCAAAACTAGGGTCTATGGCATATCTTTGACATGTATATTGACTAATCCAGAGAGAAACTTAACCTCTCAGTTGCTGAAGGCCATTGTCTTGAGACTATTAAGTTTCAGAGAAAGGAACTTGGCACAGAGATTTTTTCTACTCAAAAGTTCAGATATTACCCCGACTTGTTTCAAAACTATACCCAATAAATAGATCAACAGATCTCCAAACTGATTGTTGCCAATTCACATGCTGCTTTGTTTTTTTCCCCCAATTTTTAATTTGGGAGGGAAACTACGCATTAGTGAGATGCTCTCCCAAATCTCATCAAAGCTCGGGAATTTTTACTTTTAAAGATTAGAAACTATATTTGATCAAGAAGCTCCTCTATAACATAAAAAACATATTTTTGTCCAGTATTTGCATGACAATCTATAATGAGGGACATCCTACTACTCCAGCAGCCCTTTATGCTTAGGACTAGCTTTGATGGTCAGGAAATCTTTCTGTACATGGAGATGAAATTGCCACATATTGTTATCTTCTGGGGCTTAACAGAACCAACTCAGTTTTGTTTCCATGTAATAACTTCTAGTATTTGAAGACATTTACCACCATATTCAACCTAAACCATAAGTCTTCTACAGGTTCAACATTTGTAGTTTTTTCAATTGATTCTCAGCAGGTCTTAAGTTGACCTAATACTATTGGACTCTATTTAGCTTATAAATATATTGCCCAGAACCAGGAGGACATTGTACACAATAACAGCACTGTATGATAATCATCTATAATAGATTAAACTCTTCTAGCAATACTGTGATTCAATATTCCAAAAGATTCGTGATAGAAAATTTCCATTCAATCCAGAGAGAAAATGGAGACTGAATGCAGATCAAAGCGTAATGTTTTTGCTTTTTTAAAAATAACATTACTAATATGGAAGTTTGACATGATTGTACTTGTATTACCTATATCAGATTGCTTACTGTCTTAGGGATTGGGGGAAAGAGTAGGGAGGAAGAAAAATTTGGAACTCAAAATCTTAGAAAAATAAATGTTGAGAACTGTCTTTACATGTAATTAATTGGGGGAAAATATTGTTAAGTGAAAAAAGAATTATTTCCCAAAACCTGTTTTGTTCAGGTGTGTTTCAATCATGTTCAATTCTTTGTGATGCTATTGGGGTTTTCTTGGCAGGAATATTGGAGGTTTGCCACTTTCTTTTCCAGCTTATTTTACAGATGAGGAGCTCTGAGGCAAACAGAGTGAAATGACTTGCCCAGGGTTACACAGCTAGCTAGTGTCTGAGGCCAGATTTTAACTCACAGAGATGAGTCTTCTAATTCCAAGCCCACTTTGCTCTGTGCACTAGAGTGCTGCTTTGCTTCCCGAGACCCTTCATGAACACTTCAGGGTTTTATTGGCAAAGGTACTGGAATGGTTTACCATTTCATTCTGCAGCTCATTTTAGATATGAGGAAACTTGAGGCAAATAGGGTGAACTGATTTGCCCTGGGTCTGCTACTAAGTGGTTGAAGTGTCTTTCTGATTCCAAGCCCTCCACTCTAGCCATTGTGTCCCCCAGCAGACCTGATAATAATCCTCCAAATATGATCTGATCAATAAGCAAAGTTTTATTAATGGCAGGCACAAGGGAGACAAACCACCACCCATAAAGTAATCCCTCTTTTTTTTTTTTTCTCCTGAGGCAATTGGGGTTAAGTGATTTGCTCAGGATCCACAGCTAGGACTCGGTCAGTGTCTGAGGTCACATTTGAACTCAGGTCCTCTTGACTTCAGGGCTGGTGCTCTATCCACTGCTCCAACTAGCTGCCTCAGCAATCCCTCTTAATCAGCTTGCATTGTCTTATAGGACATGATAGGTTCAGAATCAACGTAGGATTCTGTAAGGCAGAGATAGAGGTGAAGAAGGGAGTATATTACAAACAAAGGAAAAGATTAAAGAAAAGACAAATGGGAAATTGAATGAGAAATACGGAAGTAACAGAGAGAAGACCAGTTTGCCTGGATTTTTGTGTCCAGGAAGGGGAGAAAAATGTATAATAAAGCTGGAAAGATAGAATGAGGCCAAGTTATGGAGATCCTCAAAAGTTTATATTGTATACTAGAGGCAACAGAAAGCCACTGAAGTTTATTGAGTCAGACAATGACATAGCCAGACCTGCGTTTAAGGAAAATCACTTTTGAAGCTGTTTGAAAAATAGATTAGAACTCCTAATAATTCTGAATAAATCCTTGCCTGGTCTCCTACTGTGAAAGTGGTCTCTCTTTTCTCACTACATTGTCCTGGCCTCTCTTTTATATTTATCACTTTGTCATATTTTATCATATTTTTCATATTTAGTGTGGCCAAGAGTCTCTCCCTTAAATCAAGGTCTATTTTCTATCTATTTATTTCCAGCACTTACTCATTATAGGAGTCTGATAAAATTTTATTGAAATGGGTTCAAGGCTATTTGTATTGTCTTAATGTTGTATTTTATTTGTATTGTCTTAATGTTGTATTTTATTTCCATTTTAGAATACTACAATTATTCTTTCAAAGCTATAGGGATTACTTATCATTAGTGTTTTACTCTGATCTCAGTGCTTGAGTGCTCTGTCAACCTGATAGTCTTCAAACCAAGCTATTCTGACCCCAAAGCCATTTATTTGTAATCACATTGACAGAGTAATATATATGCTTCTCACAATGTTGAAAACTGGACACAAAGAAATATTAAAACTGTTTAGTAGAATTGCATGGCTTGATGTATATTTTTAAAAATAGATAAAATAAAATTGTTAATAGTGACAACAAATAGAAGCTATAAGTTATATTTATTTTTTCTCTTCAGAAAGTGTTATACAACTTTTTCCATTCCTGTGCTAATATTAACTTAGAAAGTTAATCAAAATTTGACAGATTGCTTAAACATCTAATGGATATGGAACATCATTCATGATTAGAATGGAAATTAGAAATTAGAAAAGAAATTAGAATTTGCTTGAATGAGACATTTGTGAGATACCAGCAGTGAACTTTGCCTTTGTCTTTAAGTATTTTGTATCCCTAGCAGTTTAACACATAATATCTGGCATAAAGTAAGATCTCATTAAGTACTTTTGCATCCATTATTCATTTTATTGTTCTTTGTAGAGGCATCTAGGTGGTGTGGTGTTTAGAGAACTGGAGTCAAGAAGACCCATGTTGAAATCTGCCCTAAGACACTTAGCTAGCTGTGTAATAATCCTGGGCAAGTCACTTAATCTTTGTCTGCCTCAGATTTCTTAATTCTAAAATGGGGGTAATAATAGGACTTTCCTCACAGGGATATTGTGAGGATCAAATAAGATGATATTTGTTAAGGGTTCAGCAGTGTCTAACACAAAGTAAGCACTTAATAATTGTTATTTTCTTCCCTTTATTAAGGATACCTGATTTAGGACTTTAGAAATAGAAATTTCAGGATGTTTCCAGAGAAATTTATTTTATTTTGTTTTATTTATTAAAGCTTTTTATTTTCAAAATATATAAATGGATAATTTTTAACATTCACACTTACAAAATCCTGTGTTGTAAATTTTTTCCTTCCCTTTCCCCCAGCTCTTGCCCTAGATGACAAGTAATCTAATGCATGTTAAAATGTGCAGTTCTTCTATACATATTTCCACAAATATCATGCTGCATAAGAAAAATCATATCAAAAAATAAAAATGAGAAAGAAAACAAAATGCAAGTAAGCAGCAAAAAGAGTGAAAATACTATGATGTAATCTACACTCAGTTCCCACAGTCTGAGCTCTCTCTGGGTGCAGATGGCTCTTTTCCATCACAGGATCATTGAAACTGGCCTGAATCACCTCTATTGAAAAGAGCTGTGGCCCTCAGAATTGATCATCATATAATCTTGTTGCTGTGTATAATGATCTCCTGGTTCTGCTCACTTCATTTAGCATCAGTTTATATAAGTCTCTCCAGGCCTCTCTGAAATCATCCTGCTGATCATTTCTTACAGAACAATAATATTCCATAACATTCATATATCATAACTTATTCAGCATTCCCCAACTGCTGATGGGTATCCACTCAGTTTCTAATTACTTGCCACTACAAAAAGGGCTGCCACAAACATTTTTGCATATGTTGGGTCCCTTTCCCTCCTTTAAGATCTCTTTGGGATACAGGCCCAGTAGAGACACTGCTGTATCAGAGGTATGCAGTTTAATAGCCCCTTGGGCATAGTTCCAAATTAATCTCCAGAATGATTGGGTAACTTCACAACTCCACTAACAATGTATTAGTGTCCCAGTTTTCCCATATCCCCTTCAACATTCATCATTATCTTTTCCTGACTTTTAGCCAATCTGAGAGATATATAGTGGTACCTCAGACTTGTCTTAATTTGCATTTCTCTCATCAATAATGATTTAGAACACCTTTTCATATGACTAGAAATAGTTTTTATTTCTTCATCTGAAAATTGTGTGTTTATATCCTTTGAACATTTATCAATTGGAGAATGGCTTGAATTTCTTTAATTAATTTAAATCCCCTCTATATTTTAGAAATGAGGTCTTCATCAGAACCCCTGAATATAAAATTTTTTCCTAATTTATTGCTTCCCTTCTAATCTTGTCTTCATTGGTTTTGTATGTACAAAGTCTTTTTAACTTAATATAATCAAAATTATCCATTTTGTATTCAATAATGTACTCCAGTTCTTCTTTAGTAACATTTCTTCCTTTTCCACAGATCTGAGAGGTAAACTATGCTTTATTCTTCTAATTTGCTTCTAGTACCACTCTTTATGTCTAAATCATGAACCCATTTCAACCTTATCTTGGTATACAGTGTTAGGTGTGGGTCGATGCCTAGTTTCTGCCATATGAATTTCCAGTTGGAGAAATTTATTTTAAAAGCATATAAGCAAATCAGCAGATGTGAACACTTGGTATCAAAAGTGAGGGAGTTAAATTGTAATTTGTATTTTGCTTGTAAGTATATGTAAAATGTTAAAAAGCTTATATTTGTAACCCCATGGACCAAACTTTTCTATCCTCTATTCTTTTCCAGTCTGTCCAAGTTCATGTTAGTTGTTTGCATGACACTATCCATCTCATCTTTTATCCTCTTCTCTTTTTGCCTTCAATCTTTCCCAATGTCAAAAGGTCTTTTCCAGTGAATTTTGTCTTTTCATTATATAGTGAGAATATTTAGGCTTCAATTCAGTATTTGACTTTCCAGTGAATAGTCTGAATTATTTTTAAGTATTGATTGATTTAATGATCTTGCTATTGAAAGGACTCTCAAAATTCTTCTCCAGCACTATAATTCAAAAGCATCAATTTTGCAGCTTTCTTTATAATATAGCTCCTATAACCATACATGGCTACCAGAAAAAACCATAATTTTTGACTATATGGACTTTTGTCAACAAAGTTGATATCTCTGCTTTTTAGTATGCTGTCTAGATTTGCCATAACTTTCTTTCCAAAGGACAAGTATTTTTTAATTACATGGGTGCAGTCACCATCTGCAGTGATCTTTGAGTCCAAGAATACGAAATGTGACACTATCTCAGTATTCCTCCCTCTATTTGCCAGAAAATGATAGGACCAGATAGCATTATCTTAGTTTTATTTAATATTAAGCTTCAACCTAGCTTTTACTCTCCTCTTTCACCCTCAAACAAGAAACTTAGTTCTTTCTTATTTACTTTCTGCAATCAAAGTGCTTTGTCTACATATCTGAAATTGTTGATATTTCTTGATTCATCCAACCTGGCATTTCACATTGAAGTGCTCTGCATATAAGGTAAATAAATAAGGTGACAATAATAGAGCCTTATTGTAATCCTTTTTCAAATTTTTCAAATTTTAAACTAATCAGTTGTTTCATGTTTGGTTCTGTTTAGTTCTTGGCCCACATACAGATCCCTCAGGAAACAAGTTGATCTAGTTCTCCCATCTCTTTAGTTAGGATTTGCTACATTTTGTTGTGATCCACCACAGTTAGAGACTTTAGTATAGATAATGAAGCAGAAGTGAGTGTTTTTCTGGAACTCCCTTTCTTTATAATTCAGCAAATCCTGGTAATTTGGTTTCTAGTTCTTCTGCCTCTTCAAAAAGCAAACTCCACTTCTGGTTATTCATGGTTCATATATTGTTGAAGCTTAGCTTGAAAAATCTTAAGCATAACTATGCTGGCATGTAAAACGAGTGAAATCATTTAGTAATTTGAACATTGTTTGGCATTGCCCTTCTTTACACGAGTAGAATGAACACTAATCTTTTCCAATCCAGTAATTACTGTTGAGTTTTCCAAATTTTCTGGCATACTAGGTACAGCATTTAATCTTTTCTACTTCTGTTTTTAAGTCCCTACCATTTCTTTTATCATATCCATTTTTGCATGAAATGTTCCCTTGATAACTCTTACTTTTTTCAAGAGAGCCTTTGTCTTTCTCATTCTGTTTATTTCTATTTCTTTGCATTGCTTATTTTAAGAAAACCTTATTTCGAGCAGGACCAGGAGATCATTATATATTTCAACAACAATACTATATGATGATCAATGCTGATGGATGTGGACCTCTTCAACAATGAGATGAACCATATCAATTCCAATAGAGCAGTAATGAATTGAACCAGGTACACCCAGCGAAAGAACTCTGGGAGATGATTATGAACCACTACATAGAATTCCCAATCCCTCTATTTTTGTCCGCCTGCATTTTTGATTTCCTTCACAGGCTAATTGTACACTATTTCAAAGTCCGATTCTTGTTGTACAGCAAAATAACTGTATGGACATGTAAACATATATTGTATTTAACTTATACTTTAACATATTTAACATGTATCGGTCAACCTGCCATCTGGGGGAAGAAGTGGGGGGAAGGAGGGGAAAAGTTGGAACAAAAAGTCTTGCAATTGTCAATGCTGAAAAATTACCTAAGCATATATCTTGTAACTAAAAAGCTATAATAAAATAAAGAAAGAAAAGAAAAGCTTTTTTCTCGTTGCTATTCTATGGAATTCTGCATCCAGTTGAATGTATCTTTACTTTTCCCATTTTCACTTTCTTTCCTCAGCTATTTGTAAAGTCTCAACAGACAGCTATTTTGTTTTCTCTCTTTTTGTTATATTTTTTGTTTCCCATACAGTATTTCAAACTTCTGTTCATAGTTCTTCAGGCACTACCATATCTAATCCCATAAATCTTATCAATCACCTCCAATTCATATTCATAAAGGATGTTATTTAGGGAATACCTTTATAGTCTGATGGTTTTCTATACTTTTTTTCAATTTAAGTCTGAATTTTGCAATAAGAAGCTCATGATCTGAACCATAGGTTAGCTCCAGGTCTTGTTTTAACTGATTGCATAGAGTTTCTTCACCTTTGACTATAAAGTAAATAATTGGCCTGATTATTAATATTGATTGTCTGATGTCCAAAGTATATTTTTGTATTATTGAAAAGTTTTTGTTATGACCAGTAAATTATCTTTAGTCTCTGTCTACCCTGCTTCATTTTATATTTCAAGACCAAACTTGCTTATTATTCTAAGTATCTTTTGATTTACTACTTTAGCATTCCCATTCCCTATGATGATTGTGACAAAATTTTTTGTGTGTGTTATTTGTAGATGATGTCATAGATCTTCATAAAACTGACCGATTTTGATCTTCAGAGCATAGACTTATATTACTGTGACATTCAGTCATTTGTTTTGGATTTGAACAGCTTTTCTGTCATTTTTGAAATTATATCTCAGTACTTCTTTTCTCACCCTTTAATTGATTATGAGGGCTCCTGCATTTCTTCCAAGAGGTTCTTTCCCATAGTAGTATATGTAATGATCACCTGAATTAAATTCATCTATTCCTATCCATTTAAGTTCATGGATTCCTACCTTGGTTCATAGATCTTACATTCCAGGTTTCTATTCAATGTTGATCTGTGTAGCATTGGACTTTTCTTTTGTCACCAGAGAGATTCACAGCTGAACTTCCTTATAGCTTTGGTCGAGCCACTTAATTCTTTCTGGAGGCACTTGTAATTGTCTTGCTCTTCTCCAGTAGCATGTTGGATACCTTTTGACCTGAGGGGCTCATCTTACAATGTCATATCTAATCCAATTTTAACACTTTCCATAGGGTTTTCTTAGATACTGGAATGGTTTGCCATTTTCTAAAGTGGATTATCTTTTGTCATAACTCTACACTGTGACCTTTATAACTCCTATGCAAGCTATTCAACCCACTCTCCCACAAAGCAATGATCCAGGAAGGGGTTATTAGGGTAGAAGATAAGATTTAGCAATTGACTAGGACATGTAGGGTCCAGAATGACACAGATTGTGAGCCTGGGTAAAAGGGAGGATGATGCCCTGAAATATATCATAGTGCAATAGAGAAGTCTAGAAGGGAGGAAGGTTTGGAAGAAAAAGATGATGAGCTCTCTTTTGGACATGCTTAATTTGAGATGTCTACAAGAACATCCGGGTCCAGATGTCCAGGAGGCAATTGGGGGGATGTATGACTATTTCTTAGCAGAGAGATTAAAGCTGAATGTTTTGGTCTGGGAGTCATTTGCTGAACCAGGAAGAAGTGCCATGAAAACCAGAGAGAGTTTATAAAAAGAGGGCAAAATTGATAGTATCAGTTGTTGCAGAGAGTGTCAGAACTAAGGAGTATGGAAGTAAAGACCATTTGATTTGGCAATTAAAAGATCATTGATTATTTAGGAGAAGAGATCAGCTTAATTCAATGATGAGGTCAAAAATTCCTGAGTAAAAAGTAGAAACACAGATTGTATTTTTTTTCAAGGTTAACTAGGAAAGAGGAAAGAGAGAATAAGACATTTTTTCCCTTTAAAAAAACTAATATTTTATGATTCTATTTAGATTCATTTCTTAATTACAGTATTGGACAGGAGCACTGCAGCTGATAATCCAAAATGTCAACCTAAATATTATTTATTTTGGTTTTAGAATGTGTTTTGTACTTTCATTTGATTGAATATGGGTGTCCTAATCTTGTATTATATATTTAAAAAATACTTAATTTTGTAGGCTACATTGCAATATTTTCAAGACTGCAATTTATTCATCTTAAACCCACTGCTAAATTCCTTGAAGCCTATTTTATTTACATGGTTTTTCAGAGAAGATTCTGAATCTTTTAAAAAACCTTTAATACAAAAAAAACTTTAATAAAAAAATATAATGAAAAAAACCCTTCATAACTTTCTACGTAAAAGTTTCCTTTTTTGCGACCTTCCTTTCTACTCATAATAATTATGTAAAAGGTTTACACTACTTCTTATGTGTTTAATTGTCAAATTTAAAGTACTCATCCAGGTCAACCTATAAAGAAAATGATTTTCTTTCTCTCTCTCTCTCTCTCTCTCTCTCTCTCTCTCTCTCTCTCTCTCTCTCTCTCTCTCTCTCTGTAGAAAAAAAAATCTCTTTAAAAACAACTTTAAAAAAACACTCCTGTGATTAGATCAAAATCAATTTAATTGTACAGTTTATTATTTACTACAAAATCTGGTATTTATTGAACAGTGCCATTAAAAAAAGATGCCAAATTTTTTCCTTCATAAGAAGTTTTTAAAAATCAATGGCAGTATTTTATTTTCTTCTAATTTTATACAGGTTAAATGGGTTTTTGTTTTATTTTTAAAAGCTTGCAATAGAGAACTGTAGCAGGTAATCTTTCAGTGATAGGAAGTCACTTATGACATCTGTCCTAACCAAGGAAAGAAAACAAGCTTTATATATAGCAAAGTATTTATTAGAAGAGTAAAAAAACTGGAAGCCTCATAGATGCCTACTGATTGGGGAATGGTTAAATAAATTGTGATATATATATAAATGTAAATGGAATATTATTTTTCTGTAAGAGATGCTGAACATAAAATACAGACTCATGTGAAATCTTATGTGATCTAATGTAGAATGAAGCAAGCAGAGCCATGAAACAGTGATTAACAATATAAATGGAAAAAAAAAACCCACCACCACAAAATAATTGAAAATGAATGCAATGTATTGGACTATCTTCTATCTAGGCGAGGGAATGGGGGGAAGGAAGGGAAAATTTGGAACAGAAAATTTGGAAAACAGAAGGTTTTGCAAGAGTCAGTGTTGACGAACTGATGCTGAGTGAAATGAGCAGGACCAGGAGATCATTATATACTTCAACAACAATACTAGATGATGACCAGTTCTGATGGATCAGGCCATCCTCAGCAACGAGATCAACCAAATCATTTCTAATGGAGCAGTAATGAACTGAGCTAGCTATGCCCAGAAAAATAACTCTGGGAGATGACTAAAAACCATTACATTAAATTCCCAATCCCTATATTTATGCACACATGCATTTTTGATTTCCTTCACAAGCTAATTATACAATAATTCAGAGTCTGATTCTTTTTGTACAGCAAAATAATGTTTTGGTCATGTATACTTATTGTGTATCTAAGTTATATTTTAATATATTTAACATCTACTGGCCATCCTAACATCTAGGGGAGGGGGGGGGGTTAAGAGGTGAAAAATTGGAACAAGAGGTTAGGCAATTGTTAATGCTGTAAAGTTACCCATGTATAAATCCTGTAAATAAAAGGCTATTAAATAAAAAAAAAAGAGTCAGTGTTGAAAAATTACAATGCATATGTTTTATAAATAAAAAGCTGTAATAATAATAAAAAAGAAAAGAAAATGAATGCAAAAATACAAGTATAAAAATGAATGCAATAAATATAAACAGTCTTGGTCCCAAAGAAGATATTTAAGCCATTGTATTAATTCTCACTCCTTTGTAACAAAGATAATTCACAGGTATGAAATATTGTGCATAATGTAATTTTTAAAAGATACATTGAAAAGTTTTGCTGAAATTTAAAGAATTTTCTTTCTTACTACTTTTACCCTCCTCCCCTACCCTCCTCCCCCATAACAAAGAATTATGTTCATTGTTAAAGAGATGGTTCTCTGAAGAAATCATTCCATTTATCTTTTTGAAACAGAATTGCATCAGGAAAATGTCTGGCACCCCAGAGATACTTGAGGTCTTGGGAAAAAGGTGATATTGTCACAGGTCCTGCTTAGTGTCATGCAAGAAAGTTCCAGAACTGAGTGGATGCCCATCAGTTAGAGAATGGCTTAAATAAGTTATGGTATATGGATGTTATAGAATATGAAATTTCTATAAAAAAAAAAAACAATTAACAGGATGATTTCAGAGAGGCCTGGGGAGATTTAAATAAATTGATGCTGAGTGAAGTGAATAGAACCAGGAGAACATTGTACACAACAACAGCAAGATTATATGAGGATCGATTCTGATGGACATGGCTCTTTTCAACCATGAGATGATTTAGGCCTGTTCCAATGATCTTGCGATGGAGAGAGCCATCTGCATCCAGAGAGAGGACTGTGAGGTCTATGTGGAAGACAACATAGTGTTTTCACTTTTTTGTTGTTTGCTTTGCAATTTGTTTTCTTTCTCATTTTTTTCCTTTTTGATCTGAGTTTTCTTGTGCAGCATAATAATTGTGGAAAATATATTAAAAATTGCACATGTTTAACCTCTATTGGATTACATACCACCTAGGGGAGGGGATGTAAGGAAGGGAATGAGATAAATAACTTGGAACACAAGGTTTTGAAAGGGTGAATGTTGTTGAAAATTATTTATGCATGTGTTTCAAAAATAAAAACTTTATTTTAAAAAATCTTTAAAAAAAAAAAAAAAAAGGAAAAAAAAGTTTCTGGGACCATCCATATCCAAATAGATCATGGTTATTACCGCTGTCTACTTGCTGGAAATAATTTTAGTTTGTGGTATTTTAATAGATTGATCCCTTGACTTGTAAGTTGCTAATTCTTGTTACATATTTAACAACTCAAATAATAGTAAAGAAACATGCTTAATTCCATCCCTTTAAATAAATTTTTAGGTGAAAAATGTTGAGAAATCACCTTCAGAATCAAAGATAAGTGATTAAGTTTCCAATAAGTTTAATACAATTCTTTGTCCATGATTATGATCATAATAGTTGAACCCTTATATCCTACCTGCACCCCATTTTTTTATCTAGGGAAGGAACACAAACTTAAAGTCAAAAGTCCTTGGTTTAAGCCTGAACCTCAGTTTATTGATTTGTAAAATAAGAATAATGTTTACCTTATTTCACATAAACATAAAGACACTATATAAATGTGAAATATAGTACTTCCAATTAGTTGGAATTAAAAATAATAGTACCCAGAATTTGCATATTGCTTAACACTTTGAAAAAATACTCCTGATTATTTTCCTATTACACCCTTGTAACTTTGCAAGTTAGATTAGAATAACAGGTTCTAATTTTCTCAGTCATACCTTGTTGATATCAAGCACTTTAGCACTACAAATATTCTCTGCTGTTTTTTTTTTAAACTAGGAATCTCCTGCTCACTTCACTCAGCCTCCTTTCCTTCTGCTCTTAAGAATACCACTATGCTTACTTTGTGTATTGCCTTAGTTATTAAAAAATGAAGCAGCATTAATTGCAGATAATAGATTTTATTGAAGCCAACAATGACTTTTAGCTCTTAAGCATGTCTTAAGGGAGAAATATTTGGAAGTTTGTTACATTTTTTATAGGAAAATAGTTTGAAAAAGGAAAAGAAAGGACTTCTGCTTGATGCTATTAATTTTCCCTCCTTTAAGAAATTCAGGTCCACTGCAAATGTATTATTTTCTCATGACCAAGTTTTGCTTATTGATTCACCTATCATAATTTCACTCTCTTTTCTTGATGTTTCCTCTTGAGGCTATCCTGTCCTCTCTGACCATAGTATTCTTTTATGATATATTAGCATTCAATTGCCATTAACTTTTCTGAATAAAAAGAGTATTAAAGGTGAAGTTTAGAGTTACCTATGTAATCTTGGACCTCCAATCACCTTACTGAGAAGTAGATATAATATAGTATTCTCTTCATCTGGGAGAATAACTATTAACTCTGAATGCTTCATTTCTTTTGAGGTGAACTTCAGAATGGTGTTAAATCATTTTCGTGCAACTACATTACAAAGCTTAGAAATTCTGTTACTGACAGATAAAGGCAACTTTGCCTGTATAGTAACATATGGCCATTTCAAGGCTTAATGAAAATGAATGGAAAGAACTATCCTGTGCCTAATACAAAGCCCTTCCTAATAATTTAGTTCAAATCTGTTTCAGCAATGAAGAGACAAAAGAGGCAGCTGATTATAGATTAACTATGCCATTTTATTGAGTTCTCAACACAAAGCACTACAGATTGGTCTGAAGATTTTGAAAAGGTCTCACAAACATTTAAGTCCTACAGCATAAAAGCCTTTTTTCTTTTAAAACAGCTGAATAATATCCATCTGTTTTTCACATTTTCCTGTCAAGATATGAGTCACTTCCCTCTTTGAGTCCAGATGGAGAGGTTGTGTGTGTGTGTTTTCATAAACCCTGATATTATGGAGCCCTGGAAAATGTAGGTAGACATGTGGTATTTTTGTGGCCAGTAAAAATGCTGACTGCATCATTCTCTTCTTTAGTTTTTATGTTGTACTGTTTAAGAAAGCTAAAGGAATATAGATGAGAGTGATTGTTTTGAAAGCTCATTTTGAAAAACTGTTTACTGACAGAATTAATCTGAAGAAGTAAAACTGAACCACAGTAATTTCAGTAATTTCACTTAAATGGAAATGTAGAAGTGTTCACCCTATAAAACAGAACTTTCTACATTTTGATTTCAGGATCCTCAAAAGTACATACTAATGAGAATATAACTTTGGTGAGTTGAGGGGAGGGAAGGGGATGTAAAATTAAATCATCAATTCAGTGAGGTATTAAAACATAATTACTATATTTATATATGCACACAAAGACAAAAAGATAATTAGTTAATAAAATTAACTTCTAAATGGAGCCACACTTTCCTCTCCCTATAAAACTTTCATCTCATCTATTAAACTTCAAGCATTTCTTCCCTTTTATTCATTTGAGTGTTGCTATGAGAATAGATATTGTAGGATCATTACTCAATATCTTTAAACACTGTTTATATATATTCTATTTTCAATTTGAAAGAAACATAAATCCATATATTATTTATGTACTTTATAAATTTATGTATCCTTCAGATGAACTTAATTTTAGTCACCACTATACCACTAATGGTTTTAGTCATCATACTATCTGTGTGACCTTTGTTGAGTTATTTCATATAAGTCTTCAGCTTTAAAATGAAAGTGTCTTTTCAACTTTAATATTGTTATTTATTTATACATTGATTAAACTATGGGTTGAAATACAACTTCAAAGATGAATAGGCTGGGTTTTTTTATCATTAGTTCTCTGGAATACTCTTTGGTCATTACTCTGATAAAAAGATCAGCACAATAGTTTTCTGTCACATTAATATAACATAATTTGTCTGTTCCCCAATTTATGGGGCATTCTCATAGATACCCATTCTTTGCCTCCTCAAAAAGAGCTACAAGTATTTTTACATGGTCTTAGAATTTGTTTTTCTTAAGATTCTATCCGCCTTCTAATTCTTCCTCCTCTTCCTCCTCCCTATTTCCTTTGTTGTGTTTTGTATCTAACTCTGGGTTTCTATCTTCCTTCTTTTGACCAGTTCAGGTAAGAGAGGTTCATGTATCAGCTGCTTTTCTCTTATTCACCCTCCCCAATTCTGTAGATATCAATTTATACATCATGATTTTTTAACATAATTTTCCCTTCTCTTCCCTGTCCCCTGCCTTCAGCCATGTATTGCTTTCCCCCTTTTCATTCTTTTCTTCTTAAAGAGCATCAATACATAAGAACACCATTCTCTCAGGTCTTCCCTGGTTGAATTTTTCTATATACTCTGAAATGATATTAGGGATCAGAGGGGACACATGTCATTTACCATATTTGTAAGTAATTTATTCTTGTTTTTATCATTGTTCACCTATATTTGCCTTTTTATGTTTCTCTTCACACCAGTATTTTAACTTCAGAGTTGTTTCACTGCTCTGATCTTTTTATTAGTAATGCATGGATGGTCCTCTAATTCATTAAAGATCCATTTTCACCCTTACTGTACCATTATACCCGTTTTTCTGTGTAAATTATTCTTGAGTGTAAGCTCATATGCTTTGTTTTCTAGATCATATTCTGATTTCTCTACTCCTTCATAGTTGTTGCTGCCAAATAGTGTATGATTCATACCATGGCCTCTTGGACTTTGAATTCTTTCTTTTCTGGCTGCTTGTAGTATTTTTTCTTTGATCTGAAAGCTCTGGATTTTGGCTATGATGTACCTGAGAGTTTCCATTTGGGGGTTTCTTTCTGATGAATTCTTTTCTATCCCCACTTTGTTCTCTTTCTAAAAAGATCTAGTCTGTTTTCTTTTAAAATTTATTGAAACATGATATCTAGGTTTTTTGTTTTGTCATTGGTTTGTTTTGGGTCTTGGCATTCACATAATTTCAATTATTTCGCCTCAGTCTGTAGTCCATATCACTTGTGTTTTTACTATGGTTATCTTACATTTTCTTCCTTTTTTCAGTCTTTTGACTTTGTTTTAATATTTTTGGTTGCTTCATGAAGTCAGTTTGGTCCATTGTAATTTTCAGGAACTTTATCATTTGGGCAAGGTTTTATACCTATGGTGCCAAGCTGTAATTCTTTGTTCTGTAGCCCATGCCATTTTTTTCCATTTTTGTTCCTCAAGTATTCTTATTCCATTTATAAAAACCTTTTTTAAAAAACTCTTACTTCATCTCTTCCAATATTGTAGTTGATTTTGTTAGCGAACTGTGTTTTTCTCTGAGGCATTGCTTACAGAAGATTTTGAGTTTTTGTTTTCTTTGTGTTTGTGTCTTCAACGTTCCTGCTACCATAATAACTCATCATGCTGGGATTGTTTATGTGGTCTTCTAACTTTGGACTTTATGTTAGGGCTGGGCTCAGCCACATTTCTAGAAGAAAGGTCTGAACTGATTGATTCTATTGTTATTTTATTGGGAATTTGGGTGTTATGTTTTTCCAGGATCTCAAGGAGAAGTGGAGAAATTGCAAGCTTTCAGTGCTATCCAAATAGTCTGATCCAGGACATAGTCCGATTGCTGGCTCCCCTAGCCTGAGCTCTACAAGTCCCTGATCTGGGTTTGGATCTGAATTTGGGCTGGACTGATGCTAGAAAAGGATATCTTGCTCAGAACCTAAAGTCTGAACTCTACATCTGCCACTGCCACTGCTGCTGCCTTCTGAATGTCTTTTCTTAGTAAACTGCTTGGGGCCTTTCTACCTGAGAATGGCCATTTCTACATTCAATTCCATCTGCCCATACTGGTTTTGTGACCCCCAAAATAAGCTGTAGATGATAAAGTTGGCACCTGTTGCCATTGGAGTTCACTAATATACGTCTAGCATATCCACTTGACCCTGGTACACAGTCTTGGTACACAGTCTTTCCCAGGCCACCCCAGTGTTTACACACTTTGCTTCTGTCTCCCTATATTGAGCTGGGCTGGCAAAATGACTCAGCTTAACTTTTTTAGATTTGGTCTGATGAATTTTTGTTCTGTTTAGAGGAGGTTGGGGAAGGAAACACTGTAACTCCTGTCATTCCATCATCTTTGCTCTGCCTCTACAGTGTTGTTTACAAAAGCCTAACTAACCATCTCAAACCTTTAATGACAGTATCCTCAATATATAGAGATATGAGAAAGCATATGGGTTAGATGGATTTAAATTTTCTCAGCTTTCTTGTTTTTAGGAAATGATAAAATAATTTTTTCCCTCCAAGCATCTCAGATATTTTGAGAATCCATCTCTTGAGACATACAACATAAACCTTCTTGCTATTCACTTCTTTGTCTTCTTTACATCTATTTCTGCTTTCTCATGCAGCTTATTGGGAGCTCTGATGTTAGAGGCCAAATGTGGTAACTCTGCTATCATAAATGGAGAAAAGAATTTGAGGGTTTTCATCTTCAAATATCCCAGTGATTATTTGGCTGAGTTGGGTTTTGTAAAGTCTTCTGTAAACCTAACTTATCTATTACTCTTTACATTTTTATAAGGCAACACTGTAATTCTTTCCCCAGTTGAGATAATATTTGTAAAGTGTTGAGCACAGTACCTTGCAGATGTAGGCTCTTAATAAATGCTTCTTTTCTCCTCTCTCCTATAATTTCACAATACAAAATTGTCTTCTAAATTACTGTTGACCTTGTCTTTCATAAGTTTCTGTTTGTCGAGATCAAATGGTCAAGACAGTTTCAGAAATCAGTGTGTGCAGGACAGGAAGTGAAACCTCAATTATTTTAACTTGCATTGCTCTTACCCTTAATTTTTCAGAATATGTTTTCAAAGGGTCATTTGGAATCTGCAGTTCTCCCTTTAAAGATGTGCCTGATAAGAAAGAGTTCCTAGTGAATTATATATACACGCAGAAATGAATAAAAAGACGTTTTGGTTATTGGACTTATCACTGCTATGTGATGGATTTATCAGTTCTATATCCCCACCAGCCTTCCTCTCCCTTTGCAATTTAATCTTATTTCATCTTCATTAAAGTTTTTTTTAAAGTAACTTAAATGATTTCTCTCTCTCTCTCTCTCTCTCTCTCTCTCTCTCTCTCTCTCTCTCTCTCTCTCTCTCTCTCTCTCTCTCTCTCTCTCTCTCTCTCTTTAAACTGAGGCAATTGCCCAGGGTCACACAGTTAGGAAGTGTTAAGTGTCTGAGGGCACATTTGAACTCTGGTCCCCCCAACTTCAGGGCGGTGCTCTACCCACTGCACCACCTAGCTGGTGCCCCGGGTTTTTTTTTTTTGTGTGTGTGTGTTTTATTTTCTTTTATGATCCTCTAAGCAAAATTGCTTTCCAGTTTTCCTAGAAGATCTTGTCAAAAAATAATTCTTCCTAATAATTTATATTCATGGGTTTATCACAGATACATTTTGACTGTTATTTGTTTCCTGCTTTGCTGTACCATTCTAATCATGTATATACTGGATAATTTTCATGAACCAATTTTTTTTGTTTAGTCTCTTTTCTTTTCTTTTCTTTTTTTATTAAATAGCTTTTTATTTACATGTTATATGCTGGGTAATTTTACAACATTGACAATTGCCAAACCTTTTGTTCCAATTTTTCCCCTCCTTCTCCCCATCCCCTCCCCTCAATGGCAGGTTGACCAATACATGTTAAGTATGTTAAAGTATAAATTAGGTACAATATAAGCATACATGGATGACCCTTTTTAATAGTCTGAAGTGTCATAATTCTCTTCTTCCTTTATCCACCTAAAATGAAGTCATTAGTACTAATGAACAGATAAGACAATAGACAGCAATACAAGACCATCACAATAACCTAAAGCATTTTAACCATTGTAAATCAATAGCAACAATGAAGCACCAAAGGATTTTGTAATTGTATAAAGAAAGTGCCTAAAGTATTCATTCATGTGATCATCCCCCTATTATTCCAATGCCCCACAGATCTAATATCTATCAAAGTGTCAAAGTATACAAAGAATGGCAGGATTCTTTGTAAAGAACTGGAAACAAAGTGGGTACCTATCAGTTGGGAGTAGAGACTGGCTGAAAAACCTGTCGTATTGAATATGATTCACTATCATTGTAGTGTAAAATTAGAAAGATTGAAATAAATAGAACCATTAGAACAGCATATTCAATGTAAATAAAAAAAGATCACCAAAAAGAAGTAGCTCTCCAAGTAAATGAAAAATGAAGGTTTTCAGAACAAAAGTGAAGCATGTCCAATGCCAGATGTGTAGGGACTACTGGAGGAGAATATTGTGTATATTATTAGCTATGATCAGTGTAATGGATATTTTAGCCTTTTTGTTACAAGGATCATGGTTCAATTCAGAAGGGTGAACATAATAATTTTGGTTTGTTTTCCCCCAGAAATGACTGTTGTCTAAATACAAAAAATAGCAGAACTTATTTTGGAGGAGACAGGAATCAGGCAGTTATCAAAATCATTTGTGAATTGTTAATTCTGTTCTAATTTAGTATTGATTTTGTTTTTTGCTTAAGTCACTAATCTGGAGACAGGTGGTATAGTAGTCAGATTAATATGCTTGGAGCTGGGAAAATTTGAGTTTCAAATATGGACTCTGATAACTTAATAACTATGTGAATTTATTCATTTATGAGGTCATCATCATTTGCTTCTAGTTTATTGTTGGCAGACAAACAACAAAAAAATTCCCCTAAATTTACCCATATCTTTTTAGTGACCTTTTCTTTTACTGGCTGATGAGATAAAACTATTGATTTGGTGCATATTTTGAATTTCAGCAGCACTGACCTTCTTGATGTGCTTCACACAAGACACTCTGTCTTTTGAAACCCTGCCTTTTCATTTCATGCTCAACATGAGAAGTTTTCCCTTCTCCCCTTTGCCTTGTGTTATTCCTGGCTTTCTTTAAGACTCAGTTCAGATTCTACATTTTGTAAAAGGCTTTTCCTAGTGGACACTTTCCCCTCTTCCCTATGAAATAACTTCCCACTTATATTATATATATCTTTTGTGAAAAGATTCTATGAGATTGAAGCAAGGAGAAGAATATACATGATGGGGAAGGAAGAAGAGGGGGTGAATAGTTATGCAAAGGTTCACAGCTGAGAGGTAGAATCCCAGGTGTAAGTAACTTCAGGAAGGCTAGTGCAACTGAACCATAGAGTGCATGTGAAGGGAGAACTGTTGTAAAGCAAACCTTCTTAAATATAAAAATTCACATAAAATTTCTTGGGCAAAAAGGAGTTGCAAGTATAAAAGTTTAAGAAACCCTGTTGTAAAGTACATTGCATACAGAATTAGAAAATCAGCAGTTAAGTTTCTCGAGGAACCAAATGCCTTCTATAAGTAGTTCTACAATATTTATGTTATTTGTGTTTAGGAAAGGTGATAGAAATAGGTTGTTTTCATTTGTTTGTGCTTGTTTAAATTGTCTTTTTAAAATTATAGCTTTGGGAGCCAGATAGGTAGCCCTACAGTCAGGAGGATCTGAATTCAAATGTGGTCTCATACACTTGGCATTCATTAGTTGTGTGAACCCTGGACAAGTCACTTAACCACAATTGCTTTGTGGCCCCCCCCAAAAAAATTTCTAGCTTTGTGCTTCCTTGTATTATAAAAGCAATATTTAACAAATCCTTGCTTGGTTTTTTTTTTCCACAAATTACTTTTGTCTTAGTAATTGCTGCCTCCAATAAAGATCACATTTTTATCACTGACATAATTTTGGTCTATTGAGAACTAGACCATTATTTGCTGAATTAATGACTTTAAAATTCATATTTATTGATTCAGAATTACTATTTTCTTTATCTTCTTCCCCCTCCTCCCACCATTTTCCCCCAACTCAATCATTGTTTTCCTGCATATTTTCTGATAGTTGGGATTTTACCTGCCTACTTCTTTCCATTTAGGGTCCTTTAATTCCACAAAGTTTTTCAAAAGTTATGAAATAGGTGTCTCTAACAATTTATTGGGCAGGTGACAAGGTGGGTAGAACACGAGGATTTAGGATCAGGATCCTAGAGTCACAAAGTGTTGGACATAACTAAAAATGACAGAACAACAAAAAGTAATTTATTGATCACTTTGAGTCTTCTTTTGAAAATTGTTGAGAGCAAGATAGTTGATAATATTATTATTGCACCTCAGTTTAATTTCAGGATTTTTTTTTCTTTTGCAGTGGGTGTTGAAAAGATAGAACTGAAGGGATTATCGCATAAGAAAAATGAAAGAAATGTTGAATGTTCCTTTGAGGTAAGGTTTTAAAATTCTCCTTTGTTCAAAAAGATGTGGAAAGTATTTTTTTGAACTTCACAAAGATTATCAGTGCAACCGCTTTATTTTATTATGTATCTCATGGGGCCTTCCACATTCTGGACTCCCAGTTAGCCACCCTAAATTCTAATTATTTATGGATCAGAATCCTCTCCAAACCATAGTTCATTATTGCCTACTGATATACTTAATTTTTTAAATCAGTCAGTAGGATTACACATTTTGATCACAACAAAAGCATTTTAGTAAATGACAATATAATTAAAATCACTATAGGATAACTTCTTCCCAGTTATAGCTCTTCCCCCAATAAGCCTTGAGCTTTCTCTCTCACAATTGCAGTATATGCAGTTGGAAGAGTAGACTTTGGTCACCAGAGACATCCATATCTGGGGAACCTGTAAAGAAATGCTTATGGAGGATCGGCCTGCACTTTTGATTTTGCAGAGCTATCATTAGTTTATCCTTCTCTTTGCCTGAGCTGCTCTCCACTGAGCTAAATTGCTTTTAGTTTATTCTCTATGGGGTTTTGTTTTCTATTCTCTCAGGTTGCTAATTATCACCCAATATCCTGAAGAAATTTCACCATAGATGATATAGCTAAGCTCTTTCATCAGCTCTTTTAACCACTTTGAAATCCATGTTGCAATAATCAAATAACATATTTGTGAAGAACATAGTGCCTGGCCCATAGGCAACACTATTATAAAGTCTTATTTTCCTTTCCTCTTGCAGCTTCCCCACTGCAAACCCCATACCCCTGTCCACACACACACACATACTAAAATCCTCTCTATTAAAAGAGAAGAGGCTATAGATCTCTCTTTGGTAAAGGTAAAACAGTTTTAAAATCTCTTAGACATTGTTTTTGAAGAACTGAAAGATTCTACAACAGTAAATATCATAGATGATAATCTCTATCACCATCTTATCCTTGCCTGCCTCTCTAGCCAAAAAAAAAAAAAAAAAAAGGAACCAGTAACTACTGATCTTGTGAAATCTTTGAAATCATTGAGGATAATTTAAGCCTATATTGAGATATTAGCTGATGAAAATATGAGAACAGAATTAGGCAAATTTACAGAAGATGTAAAACTTTTCTATAGTAGACTGAATCAACAAAGCCACATAATTCATTGAAAAGTATATTAGTAGATTAGAGTAATTGTTTAAGTTTTAAAGTTTCTCTAGTTTTACCTTTTCTGATCTTTAAAATCAGATAGAAATACAAATCTTTGTTATCACTGATAGGCCACTGATATGGGAAGGTCCTGTTTTTATTTCTAATCCTTCTGAATGAGAGGCTGATACCGCAGGTGGTAATCTCTGGTAGAATTTGTTGCTGAATTCTTTGCATTGAGAAAATCATCATAACCTCAGTTAGTATTTCCAATTAAAAAGCCAAGTCATAATGCCAATCCCAGAGGTTATATTTCTTCTATAAAAGTCCTACTTTACTGTAATTCCTTTGCCATCTCTTTTCAGGTTACCAAATCTATTTTGGAGTTGGCCTACTGGTCAGTAATATTCCTACTTCATGGCATTTCCCCCCTTAATGGTGTCTTCCTTCTGGTTACCACTAGGGAACTTGTCTTCTCCCTTGTTAATTGCTAACAAAACAAAAACAAAACAAAAACAAAACAAAACAAAAAAAAAAAACTTTTCCTCACTAAAAACCCTTATGGATTTAACCCATTCTTATAAGCATAATAAAATAAATAGATACATAGATAAATAAATGAAAACTGAAAATAAAGGAGATTCCTATCAGTTGGGGATGGATAAATAAATTGTGACACATTAATAGATTGAAACAGTCCTATGTTATAAGAAATGGTACATATGAAGATTTCAGAAAAGAATAGACTTGCTTACTTGAACTTGACAGAAAGTGAGATAATCTAGATAAGGAGAAGAGAAAAAGGAAGAAACTAAATACTATATAATTACATTGACTACACTTGGCCACAGAGAATAGTTTCAGAGGTCTATGGGTGTGGAATATTGCATATTTTTAAAGAACGATTTGGTGTGTTAGTTTTACGTAACTGATTTTTCTTCTTTTTTTAAATCTTTATTACTTTGAATGGCTAACTAAAAAGAGGTTGGGGAGTAATAGAATACAAAGCAAAATGATGTAAAAACAGAAGGTATCACAAAAAATAAGTCTTTAAATAAAAAGTTTTGTTTTCACATGGGAAATTTTTATTTTATTTGAAAAACTTCCCTCCAATATTATCTTCTTCAGTAGTGCCAGATAAATGAACTATTGTTATATTGCTGCATATAGTAAAGTTGCTGATCATTTAGTGTATAAATCTCCAAATAATTTTTGGCCTCAAGAAACCAATTTAACGATCCCAAAGATAATTGAATTTATGAATTATATTTGTTGATGAATCATTCTAAATAATTGGAGAAGAATATAACTATTGTCATCATCTTATTTGGAGAGTCACAGTGTATTTAATAGAAAGTTGGCCTTGGAATCAGGAAGACTTGGATTCAAGTCCCATTTCTCAAACATACTTAACCCCTATGTCCTTACTGAACAACCTCTCTTCCTTTGAGGTTCATGCTATTCATATCTCCCACCTAATCAAAATCAAAATCCTGTAAGCAGTTGTCTACAAACTTCTAGATGCCTCTTCTTCCTTTCTCATGAAGTTTAGCACAGAGATCAGTTTTTCTCTCTTCCCTAAGAAACTTCAACATATCTATATCTGTGTGTGTGTGTGTGTGTGTGTGTGTGTGTATAACATACATATTCTCAAACATCCTGACTACTCGTAGTTCCTCAATTTACTTACCTCACATAAACTACTTCTCTCTCCTACCACAGCCACACACAAAAATAGTCATATCCTTGATCTTTCCATCACCCGTAAATATACCACTTCCAAGGTCAAAAAAGTCTGAAATCCTCTTATCTGACCAGAAGCCATTGTCTTTTCACTTCTGCCTTCCCTTGTAAAACCCTACTCTTCTTCCTTACCTTCAAACCCCTGATCATTCAGTTCTCTCTCTGGTCATCTCCTCTGCATTGATTACTACTCTTGACCCATCTTGACCCCTTAGTGAACCAATTCAACTGTATACTGTCTTCATCTCTTGAATCTGTAACTCTCTTATCACATCACCAATTACATCCTGCCAACTTCAGCCCTACATTCATGCTACTATACTAAACAAAGTGGAGAAAAACATAACCATTGGGTCCTATTTCCATATCATCTCACTGTCTAATTTCCCACACCAACTCTTCCAAACCTTCTCATCCCTCCTCAAATCTTCCATAGCTTCCTATTCCACCACTCTGAACTACAAATGTTGCTTCATGTTTTACAGAAAAAAGAGGCAATTTACCATCAACTCCCTCTTCTTCATCTTTTGTCATTCAGATGATTTCTGCCATTCTATCCTTCACCACTATCTTACCTGATGAAGTGGGCTTCTTACCAGGGTTAACCACTCTAACTTGTTCAAGTGATCCAATTCCATCTCCTCATCACCCCAACTTTTTCCACTAATTCAACTATTAACTATATACTGGCTCATTCCCTACAGCCTATAAAACTTGTTAATGTGTCTCTGATATGGAAAAAAGCCTTACTTGATCCTTCCATTTCTGCTAACTATTGCCTCATTTGCCTATTGCACTTTGTAAATAAACTCCTTTAAAAACCCATCTACAATAGATGCCCTCCACTCTCATAATTCCTTAATATCTGCCTTCTGAAACTGCTCTCTCCAAAGTTACTAATGATCTTTTAGTTTCTAAATCAAATGACCTTTGTCTCAATTCTCATTCTCTTTGACCTCTTGCACAGCTTTTGATAATTTATCACACACTGCTCTTTGATATATCTTCTCCCTTCTGAATTTTCAAAGCATTCCTTTCTTCTGGTTTTCCTTCTACCTTTCTAACTGTTCTTTCCCTGTCTCCTTTGCTGAATCTTCCTCTGGATCAACACCCTTTATCTGAGGTGTCCCTCACAATTCTGTCCTGGGTACCATGAGAAAAGGTTAAAAAAAAAAAAGGTAAAAGAAGAGAATTCTCCTATAGTCTTTCATTTGGTGATCTTATCAGCTCCCATTCATTTAATTATTTCCTTTATTCTGACAATTATCATATCCTGACCCACTGTCCATGTCACATTTTCAACTGCCTTTCAGACATCTCAAATTAGATGTTTAGTAGTCAGCTTAAAACCAGTATACCAAGAACAGAACTCATTTTCTTCTCCAAACCCTCTCCACATACAACCCTCCCCCCCCCACACTTCCCCTATTACCTTAGAGAGCAACAGCATCCTTCTAGTTCCTCCCATTCATAACTTAGGGGTCACCCTAGATTCCTTACTATCAGTAAACACCTTCCCCCCGTATTCAGGTTATTGCCATGGTCTGTCAATCTCATCTTTGCAACAAATCTCAAATATGCCTGCTTTCTCTTTTCCCCTAAAACACAGGTCCTCTCAAGCTAGAGGAGAAAAGAAGACCTGGCAAAACTGGTCAGAAAGAAATTATGGGGTACTTCTAGACTAATATTAGTCACAGGCCAGATGTTATTTAACAGATCCATTGTCTATACTCACTTAAGGGTCACAGTACAAGGACGGAGAGGAGCACTAAAGCACATGTCCAATCAAGTTACCCCACACCCCCACTCAATAAACTCCAGTGGCTCCTATCAAAAACAAAATTCTCCGTTTGGCATTCAAAGACCTTGTAAACTTCCTCCTACCTTTCCAGTCTCTTTATGCCTTATTTCCTATTATGTACTCTTTGAACTAGTGGCATCATTGGCCTCCTGGCTATTTCACACAAGACAAGACATTTCTTGGCCTTGGGCATTTTCTCTAGTTGTCCTCTAGGTCTGAAATTCCCTTCCTCCTCATCTCATCTACTTAACTTCCTAACCTTTCTTTGAGTCCCAGCTAAAATTCTATATCCTATAGGAAACCTTTCCTAAACCCTCTTCATTCTAATGCTTCTCCTCTTTTATATTATTTTCTGTTTACTTTGCATAGCTTGATTTGTTTATATTTGTATGTTATCTCTTCCATTCTATTGTAAGTTTTATGATGACAAGGACTGTTTTGTTGCTTTTTTTTTGTCTTTGGCACTTAGCACATTGTCTGGAACATAGTAGGTGCTTAATAAATGTTTATTGATTGATTGAGAACCCCTCAGTGCCCCACATAATATTCTCTGCTTTGGTAGGGAGAGTTTACTCACTAGAGAATTCTCAATAGTCATCAAATAATAAGATGAAGAGTTCCTGTTCTCCTGTTCCCCCACCTTCCCCCCAGCTCCCAAAAGTATTTGGAACTAAAAGGAATCTTCTCATCTAATAATATAAAAGTTCTTTTCTTGCATGCATTGTTGGTTTTTACAACTTTCACTCAGTCAACAATCATTTATTAAGTGCCTATGACATGCCATGAACTGATATTAACATACAAAGAAAGGTAAAAGACGAGAAGGCAAATCCTTGTCCTTCAACTCACATATAAACTACAGTGTACAAACAATCTATATACAGGATAAACTGGAGATGATCAGCAGGGGGAAGGCATTCTTACTCAGGACAGTTGGAAAGATTTCTTGCAGAAGGGTGGCGTCTTACCTGAGACTTCAGAGAAAGCCAACAGCAGCAGAGAGGAGGGAGAAAATTACAGACATGAGATGTAGTAAGTGACCATGGACATGATGAGGGAAATGGAGTGTCCTGAACAAAGAAAGCAGTGTCATGGGATCACAGAATGTCTGGAAGTGTTCTGTGTCAAAAGCCGAAAAGGATAATAAGGTACTAGGCTAGAAAGGGCTTTAAAAACTAAAAAGAAGATAATAGGGAGCTAATTGTATTGAGTGAATAGAGGGGTGAAATAGACCTTTGCTTCAGAAGATTAATCTGACAACTGAATGCAGGATGGCCTGGGATTGAGAAAGACTTGGTTATGGTGATCAACCAGAAATCTATTTCAATAAGAAGGAAGAGAACAAACATTTAAGTACCTAGTTTGTGCCAAGGAATTACAAATATTCTCTCATTTGATCACAATAATCCTGAAAAGTAGATGCTATTATTATCCCCATTTTACATTTGAAGAAAGTAAAGCAAACAAAGGTTAAATGACTTGGCCAGGATCACACAGATATTAAGTTTCTGAGGCCAGATTGAAATCAGGTCTTGACTGAAGAAGCACTAAGCACTGTGCTGCTGAGATGTCTCAATAATCAAAGTATGAGGTGAACAGAATGTACACCATAATCAAGGAGAGAAGGGAGCAAATATGAAAAATACTACAGAGATAGAAACACAGTTTGCAATTGGATATGGAAGATAAGACAGGGAAGAATAGAAAATTATATTTAGTCTACATGCCTGGGTTATTGAGAGCATGTGATACCATCTGCAATAATGAGGAATTTGGGAGAGTATGAGGGGGAAAAATAAGTTCGGTTTTGAACATGTTTGAATCTAAGATGACTACAGGACATCTAGTTTGGAGATATTCAATAGGCAATTGAGTATATCAGTCTGGAAATTTACACATGAAATAACAGAAATGAGAGAAAGTATGGAATTAAAACTGGTTCTTAGTAAACCTCTAGACGAATTCAGAATACAGAAGGAATAAATAAATATGTATATATGTATGTATATGTTAGAATAGAATTCAGATTAGAATAGATGGGAAGATAAGGTCCAAGCAAAGGAAAACTTAGAAATGAGCACAGCAAAATAGCATTCACTAAAATATGAAATGGAAGGGGAAGTGAAGATTTTTAATTATTCTTTTGACTGGGAAGGAAAGGAGAAGAGTCAAAAGAGAAAAAATAGATGCCATTGTTAATTTTTTTTTATTTATGTAGCAAATTGAAGGGACTTTGGATAGGGCAAGTTAGGCAGAAATGGGTTAGAACTGAGGGTAATAGACACATCAAAATGTAGGGTAATCAAAATTATTTACAAGGATAAAGTACTGATTTAAAAAAAAAAAAAGGAGGTGGTAAAAAGTAATACAAAAGTAATAAAAAGTGGAAAGCCCAATCTTCATCATCATAACCTAAGGTGTAAATAGATTCAACAATCTAGTGAAACCAAAGTGGCAAAATGCATAAGAAACAAAACCAAGCAATCTACTGTATACAAGAAATAGTCCCCCAAAAAAATAAAAAATAAAGTCAGAAACTCTTCTTAATGGCAAAGTGAGTGGAAGCTAAAAAGGCCTCCTCCCATAAATTAACTAGATTTAAACAAAGATAACTAAACCAAGCGTTATATGGGTAACAAGAAGTCTGGAATAGGGTCTAGTCAAAGATTCCTAAAATATGAAATTAT
The DNA here is from genome assembly GCF_902635505.1 of Sarcophilus harrisii. NCBI lineage: Eukaryota > Metazoa > Chordata > Mammalia > Dasyuromorphia > Dasyuridae > Sarcophilus > Sarcophilus harrisii. Next base: position 49,688,445 of record NC_045427.1, read on the forward strand.
ATTTTTCTAACTCAAAACTCAGAAATCTGTGTAATTCAGTCAAGAAAGGCCACAATCCCTGCATCAGAGTGCTCAAGCACAGGTTATCCTCCATTTTCCTCTTCACTGCATGGAATTCAGTCTCCAAAGCAGCACCCTAGCCCCAGTCATTCCTTGAAATAATTGAAAAATACATTACCTATTCCGTAGTTAATACAAATCAGTTCTTCCAAACAATCCATAGAACATTTCTTCTTAAAGTGCACAGAGGCTAGTCCTAAGCCGACACAAATCCCAATTAATAAAATGTTCATGATGTATGTGTATCCATATCTGGGCAGGGAGGGAATAAATAAATATGCATATACATATACATATTGACATATACATTTTTGTGTACATATATGCATCTACATATATGTGTGTTGTATGTATGTTTAATATAGACATCAGCTGGGGGTGCTCTAAATGTAAACTGAAAGTTTTAGAAGAGTTCTTTGGGGGACAGAGAGAATCAAGAAAGTTTGGAAATTATAATTGAAATGAAAGTTATAGAGGAAATAATGGGATATATAATTCAAAGAAAAATAAAATAGTAAATTCTTACTAACAAACTTATTGAAAATTAACTTGGATCGGAAATCAAAGAAAAAATATCAAAAATATAATGTATTTAAAAAAAAAACCCGAAGAATCAAAAACTATCTGGAAACTTTTTAAAAACTCCTAAAGACCATGTTTCAAGAAATCATACATAAAAATTGTTCCACTATATTAGAACCAGAGGGCAAAGTTAAAACAGGAAAAACTCAGTGGTCATCTCCTGAAGGAAACCCCAAATAAAATTTCTCAAGACTTTCATGGGTTAAATCCAGTTTTCAGTCTGCAAAGCAACCAGAAAGAAAAACTCCAGTACCAAGGAATCCCAATCAAGATCTCACCTAAGAATCCACAGCTACCATTCCAAAAGAGAAGAGATCTTGGAATATAATATTCCAAAAGACAAAAGATAGTAGATTCTTATCTAAAATACCCAGCAAAGCCTGAGCATAATCCTACAGAGGGAGAGGGGTGGAGAGATGTAAAGTAGAAATAGATCTTTACTGAAATAGAGGATTTTACTTATTCCTGATGAAGATACCAGAACTGAGTAGTTACCATGAAATTAAATGTATTAGTCAAGAGAAACCTAGAAAGGTAAATAAAATAAATTGACCAGTTGGAGATGATTATACAATGATGGTGTTTTTATCCTAATAGAAGAAAAAAACACTCAATGTCTTTAGTCCTCAGAAAGGGAGTTGATAAGAGAGTACCAAGAACAATTTTGTTATATTTTGATGTTCTTAAAAGAAAAAAATGGAATAAAAAAGGAATGTACTTGGGAAAGAAGATGAAAGAGAGAGAGTAGAACTTATTATCTAGAATAATCTTGATGCTTAGAATGACAAGAAATATGGAAAAAGATGAGGGAAAAGAACATGCATTTAGGATTATACACATGAACCCCACTGTCATATTAATTGGACAAACTGATTAAAATATGCATCTGCATGCACAAAAAGTTTGATATAGAAATAATTAAACTCAACAGATAAAACAAGGTCAGGAAGAGAGGGGAGGGCAGATTTAGAGAGGTAGATTAGTCATAATCTATTTTCAGAGGATACAGAGTAAATGGAGAATAAAAGGAAAAAAAGAAAAGCTATAAATCTGTGAAAGAGGTGGCATTAGGGGCCTGGACAAGGAGAAATAGTAATAGAACAGAAGCATAGAATATCAAATCGAGCTCCAAGTCTTTTAACACCCATTTCTTTGTGTAAAAGAGCGAAGAGAATGGAGAAGGTATAAAAAGATAGGAAGGGAGAAATACAGATTTTTTATCAAAATTGTGAATGGGATGAATTCAGTCATAAAATGAAAGAGAGTTACAGAATACATTAGATAGCACAACTCAACAGTGTTATTTAAAACAAACAAGCACACTGAAAAAATAGAATCACGCAGTTAAAATAAGGAACTGGAGCAAAATCTGTTAAGTTTTGGATGAATTTAAAAAACAGTAGTCACAATCTCAGATAAGGCATAAATAAATATAGCCTTAAAAGATGTTAATTTAAAAAATCATTATGTTTAAAGATACCATAGACAATTAACATCACTACTTGATACATATATATATTCCTTGAATGTGCTAAGTACAAATATAAAGAACCCATAATTCAAAAATACAGAAATTAAACATTTTAACTGACCAAAATGCAATAAGAAATTATATTAAATAAAAGGTCTTTGAAGAAAAGATTAAAAATTATTTGGAGAGCAAATAAGAATTTGAATCAAAGAGTAAAACATAGAAACAATAGAATATTTCAACAACAAAAAATTATTCTCCTTCACCATTTACACCTTCTTGATCAAGGACCTTTTGAAGTAACATACAGCCTGATTTTTCCACACTTTAGATTGTCCTTCAATGAATTGTTAAATTGACCTTCCTAAAATGGTATGTACATGACAACTCCATCCCACCCCACCCCAAATCATTTAACTGTAGTGATTCTCTATTATATACAGGGCCAAATATAAAATCCTCTGATTTTTAAAGTCCTTTTTCTAACCTGGCTACCCTCTTACTTTTTCCAGTCTTTTTAGACCTTATTCTCTTCCACCAACTCCTCATTCTAATGGTATTGGGCTCCTTGTTATTTCAATATAAGAGACCCTACCTCCTGACTGGTCTTTTTACACTGGTTTTCCCTCCATAACTTGAATCTTTTTTCTTCCTCATCTGTCTCCTGGATTCCTTTAAGTCTTAGCTAAAGTCCCACTTTTTGCAAGAAGCTTTTCCTGATCTGCTTTAATGCTAAGTGTCCTTTCTCTGTTAATTATTTTCTATTTATCCTGTATATATCCTGTTTGAACATAACTGTTTTCATGTTCTTTAGACTCTGAGATCTATGAGAGGCAAAAACTGTCTTTTGCTTTTCTTTGTATTCTTGGGATTTAGCACAATGTCTGGCAGATAGTAAACCCTCAATAAATGCTTGCTGACTTGACAGCAGACATATCAAAACTTTTTAGCCAAGGCTATCAAGAAGAAAATTTCCATTTCTAAACACTTTCATTAATGGGATGGGAAGGGGAAGAATAGAGAGATCAACAAATGAAGTAAAAATGTAACTTAAGAAAACTAGAAAATGCAATTTAAAAATCTCACTTAATTTTAAAACCTCGACAAAATATACAAACATAGAAATTGAAAATCAAAGAATATATTAGCAAAATTGAAAATCTTTTGACTTGATTAAATAATAAGTAAAACAAACTTTTAAAAAAACAAATTTGAGATGAAAATATCAACAAATGAAAAAGAAATAAAAGGAAATTAAACTTTCAAAGGTCAAACAATTCCAACATTTCATAAACTGCCAAAAAGAAAAAAAGGAAACGAGAGGCTATTAAATTCTTTCAGTTATACAAATATGGTCTTGGTACCTGAGGAGAAAGAAAATTATAGTTTTATTCCTAATCAGCATCAGTGCAAAATTCAAGTTTTAAAATAGTGGTAAAGAGGTTACAATGATGCCATCAAAAAAGGCTATGCACTATGGCCAGGTAAGAAGTTTCTTAAGTTTGGTTTAATATTAGAAACAATTACAGGGGCAGCTAGGTGTCGCAGTGAGCACCAGCCCTGAAGTCGAAGGACCTGAGTTCAGATGTGGTCTCAGACAGACCCTGGGCAACTCACTTAACCCTAATTGTCTCAGCAAAAAAAAGAAAAAAAGAGAAATAAAGAAAGAAAAGGAAAGAAACAATTACAAACATACACTACATTTATAACAAAACAAAAATTCACATCAGTAATTTAAAATTTTTTATAACATGTAAATGTTTTAAAAACACTAAAAAGCAATGAATAAAATAAACCTTTCATATGGTAAATTGTATCCACCTAAGCCAGTGGACCTTTCTATAAGAGTAGGGATAAAAAACAAGTGGTTCTATTATCATAACTATTGACATAGTTTCAAGAAATGCTTGGCATAGTAACTAGACAAGAAAAATTGAATAAAATCTAAGCAAAGAAAAATAAAATGATACTTTTTTTAGATGATAGGATGGTCTACTTAGAAAATCCTCAAAGTCAACAACAAAAAAATTAGAAAAATCATTTCAGAGAAACAATATAAAATTAATCCTCATAAAACTTAGTAGGAGAAGAAATTTCATTCAAAATAACTACAGAATATACAAAATTTTAGGAATTCACCAAGCAGGATATGCAGAAATTATATGAATATAACTATACAAAGCACTTGTTAAAAAATAAAGACAAACATAAATAAGTAGAGATTACTTGTTCATTCTTGGCCCATATCAATGTTTTAAAATAGCATTATCTAAATTATTCAGTTCCATACCAATGAAAGATCAAAAGATATCTTACTAGAAAAAAAATTAATCTTGAGAAACAAAAAGGTCAAGAACCTCAAATAATGGGGAGGAGGGAGGAAGAAAAGAGGAAGCTTTAGTAATAACATATTCAAACTATACAGCAGTAATCAAAATTATTTGATACTATCTAAAAAAATCCACCAATAGAATTAGTTTATATCTAACATAAGTAAACAAATGAACATGGTAATTGATAAACATAAAGATCAAAACCATTTACTATATGACAAAAGCTGGGAAAATTAAAAAGTAGTTTGGTAGAAACTAGACTTGGATCATCACATCACACCATATGACACAAATTCTAGATGTATCAAAATGGATACCTGAATTTTAAACATAAATGGAAATATTAATAGTGATATGATAAACAAATTAGAGGAAAATAATCCTTGCAGCTATGGATGTGTTAAAATTAGAATCATGAAATATAAAATGGATAATTTTTGATCACATACATTTTTTTTTAATTTACAAAACATATGCATGGGTAATTTTTCAATATTGACCTTTGCAAACCTTCTGTTTCAACTTTTCCCCTCCTTCCCCTCATTCCCTCCTCTAAATGGCAGGTAGTCCAATACATGTTAAATATGTTAAAATGTATTGTTAAATCCAATATATGTATACAACTTATACAGTTATCTTGCTGCACAAGAAAAATCGGATCTAGAAAGAAAGAAAAAAACCTAGAAGGAAAACAAAAATGCAAGCAAACAATAATAGAAAAAGTGGAAATTCTATGTTGTTGTCCACACTCATTTCCCATAGTTCTCTCTCTGGGTGTAGCTGATTCTCTTCATTACTATGTACAATGTTCTCTTGGTTCTTCTCACTTCACTTAGCATCAATTCATGTAAGTCTCTCCAGGCCTCTCTGAAATCATCCTGCTGGTCATTTCTTACAGAACAATAAAATTCCATAACATTCATATACCATAATTTATTCAGCCATTCTACAATTGATGGGTATCCCCTCAGTTTCTAGCCACTACGGAAATGGCTGCCACAAACATTTTGGCACATACAGGTCCCTTTGCCTTTTTTAAGATCTCTTTGGGATATAAGCCCAGTAATAACACAATAACACTGCTCTCCAGAATGGTTGAATTTGTTCACAATTCCACCAACAATGTGTCAGTGTCCCAGGTTTCCCACATCTCCTCCAACATTCATCATTATCTTTTCCTGTCATCTTAGCCAATCTGAGAGGTGTGTAGTGGTATCTCAAGCTCTATATCTGAAAACCAAATATTGCTTTTCTTCAAATAAGATGAAAGGTCATTTTGTGTAATAATATAACATTGTTTTATTTGTAAGTATGTTGGATTATAAAATATACCTTCTGCATCATCTTTTTCTAAATCAGGGGGTTTAAAATTTACTATTCTTTTTCATGTTTTACTTTATTTTCTCTTAAATTTAAAATACTACTTTTGTTATTGATCAGTCATATCTGACTCATCATGACACCCCATTTGGTATTTCTTAGCAGAGATACTGGAGTGGTATGTCATTTCCTTCTCCAGCTCATTTTACAGATGAGGAAACTGAGGCAAATGAGGGTAAATGGAGTGATTTGCCCAGGATCACTCAGCTAGTGACCATCTGAGGCCATATTTGAATTCCTGTCTTCTGGCTCTGTCCACTGTACCACCTACCAGCTTACTGCTTAATTACTGCTTAGCAATCTGGAAAAAAAAATCAAATCAATGTCTGAATGTAAAATTAATATGCATTTATGCACATATAAAATGCCTACATTTCATCATTTTTAGAATATGTGACTTTTCTAAAATCACTAAGGAGAAGAATAGGTAAAGTGTTTCCCTATAAAAAATAGCTTCCATTTCACATTAGATAAGATGACTAATTAGAAAGAAAATTCAAAAGCAGACTAAAAGGGCTCTTCATTCCATCTGTATTATATTATATACTAGTGAATTTCTCCCCACACTGACCTTTATAAAATGAAACAAATTTACATGTGAAGTATCTCCCAAAGTAAAAGTTTTTCATTCTAGAATCTTCCCTCTATCCTTAACAGAGAAATCAAGTTATCTCTATCCTAAAATTAAACTTTTTTGAATAGCATGTTGGTTTTCTCTTGAGAACAACCCTAATAGCACTGAATATTTTACCTTATTTGCATGCGTTACCATATTAAGGTTATCATTCATATTTGGTATATGTCACCTGATCACCTTCTAGTTGTTTTTCTTCTTAGTATAAAGCAAAGATTAGCTGCCTGAAGGAAATTAGAAATTTAATTGAGAATTAGGGTAAGGAGAAGGTAAGCATCTAAAATTTTGGACAGTATGAGAGTAGCTTGAGGCCAAGAAAAGGTGGTATTTATCTGCTTGATGGAGTTGACTGAAAAAACCTGAGAGAGCTTCTTGCCTTCCTTGAGCAAAGGCAAAGCTTTGCTTCAAAGCCTTTCATCAGACATTCTGAAGCCACCTGTGATTCTAAAACTGTTGCCCTAACCTCTCTCCCAATGTGCTCTAATTCATTCGGTTTCCAACTAAATACTCTGGGATAATTCTGCCTTCAAGCTGAATCTTATCTGGACGGCAATAACCTACTTGATCTCACTTCTCAATGTTTAGTTAATATACTCTCACCCCTCCTTTTCTTTCCATCCCCTCCTTCTCTTCTTACCCCCTTATTCTCCCCATCCAGGTATCCTGAACTCATGGCTGCCAGTGTTCAAACCCCCCAGCTAAAGATTTTTAGAATAAGAACAATAGAATGGGAAATCTGCTGGTCAAGACAGGAAGAATCACTTTTGTACATATAAGAGTTTGCCTTGGCAAAGGAAAAGACTTCTTGTAAGACAGGAATTGAGGAGGAAAGAATTGTGGAAGGCATCTAGTTGATGTGAGGTTTCCATGATGGTACTCTCTCCTGGTTTTCCTGACTCTTCTTTCTCAGTCTCCTTGTTTTGTAATTATTTTTTATTAAATCTGTTTATTTTCAAAACATATGCTTAGATAATTTTCAACATTCACTCTTTTAAAACCTTGTGTTACAATTTTTTTTTTCCTTTACTTCTCCCCACTTCCTCCCCCAGATGGCAAGAAATCCAATATGTTAAATATGTGCAGTTCTTCAATACGTATTTCCACAATTATCATGGTGCACAAGAAAAATCAGATTAAAAAAGGAAAAAATTGTTTCTCAGTTTCTCTTGATCTTCATCCAGGTGACACCCACTAACTGTAGATGTCCCTCAGTGTTCTGTCATGGAAACCCTCTTTTTTCTCCATCTATACTGTTTCATCTAATCTCCGCTTGAATCTCTGTGCAGATAATTCTCAGATCTTGTTTAACGCTAACCTCCACACTTAGATCTTTAACTTCTTATATAAGATCTCAGATTGGATATCCTATAGACAACTTAAATTCAACATGCTCATTTTTCCCTCCATATCTTCTTCTCTTCCTCACCATCCTTCCAGTCACCCAAGCTTGTAACCTAGGTGTTAATCCTTTTCACCTTCTCACCCCATATTCAATAATTGGCCAGGTTCTGGCATTTTTTCCTTGGTCATGTGGCTCCTTCTTACCTTTCCAATCTTTTTTTTTTTTTTTAGACAGGTTACATTCCCCTTTTGGTTGTTGTTACATTTTGAGTTTTGAGTTTTCTCCGATCTCTCTCCCTACTCCACATTAGAGAAAGCCAACATTTGATATAGATAGATATGTATAACTACTATTTCCAAATATTAGTTCTTTCTCTGGCTGTGAATAGTGTTTTCCTTCATAAGTCCTTCATAGTTGATTTGAATGATCATATTACTCAGAATAGCATAGTCATTCACAGTTAACTCTTTTAATATTGCTGTTACTGTATACAGTATTCTCTTAGTTCTGCTTGTTTTACTCTGCATTATTTCATAAAAGTTTTTTCCATGTTTTTTTCTAAAACCAGTATGCTCATCATTTCTTATGGAATGGTAGTATTCTATCACAACCATATACTACAACTTAGTTTTAAAAAAAACTTTTTAAAAATACCTTTCCAACTGAGTGGATGCCCATCAATTGGAGAATGGCTGAATAAGTTGTGATATGTGAATGTTATGGAATATTATTGTTCAGTAAGAAATGACCAGCAGGATGATTTCAGAAAGGCCTGGAGAGACTTACATGAACTGTTGCTGAATGAAATGAGCAGGACCAGGAGATCATTATATATTTCAACAACAATACTATATGATGATCAATTCTGATGGACGTGGCCAACTCCAGCAATGAGATGAACCAAATCAGTTCCAATAGAGCAATAATGAATTGAACCAGCTGCACCCAATGAAAGAACTCTGGGAGATGACTGTGAACCATTACCAATCCCTATATTTTTGTCCACCTGCATTTTTTATTTCCTTCACAGGCTAATAGTACTCTATTTCAAAGTCTGATTCTTTTTGTACAGCAAAATAACTGTTAGGACATGTATACTTATATTGTATTGAATTTATACTTTAACATATTTAACATGTATTGGTCAACCTGCCATGTGGGGGCGGAGGGGATGGGGGTAAGGAGGGGAAAAAAATGGAACAAAAGGTTTGGCAACTGTCAATGCTGTAAAATTATCCATGCATATAACTTGTAAATAAAAATCTATTAAAAATAAAAATAATAAAGTAAAACAAAATAAAATATTAAACAAACAAATATCTTTCCAGTTCTTTAAACTTCCCTCCTCGACCTCCCACTCTTTCCTTCCAAAATCTAGTGACATTGGCCTCTTTGATGTTTCTTGCACAAAATGTTCCAACCTCTTCCAGGCATTTGCATTTTTTATTAGCTAACCTCATACAAGGAACTTTCCTTAGTTCCCTTTGAATTTATTTCCAAGTTTCTCTGTGTATATTTTTCTTGTATAGTTATTTGTACATTGTCTCCCCCATTAGTTTTTGAGCTATTTGAGGGTCAGAGACAGTTTGTTGATTTTGATTTTCTTTGTATCCCCAATGCTCAGGACAGTACTTGGCATATAATAGGTGCTTAATATATGCGATTGTATTTGCCTACACTGAAGTAAAAGAAAGACTTGTTTTAAAGATGAGTTAGTTAATGATAAACTAGTAGTTTCAGGTAACTCTAATATCCTTTCTGATGTAGGGTAGTTCAAGAAAAGTCTGTCTATCCTGTTGGCCAGTGGGGAAATAGTGATAAAGTCTGGCATGTGAGCGAGAGAGAAAAAAAAAAAAAAGCAAGATTTTTCATTTGTATCCCAGTACAGAAAATCATCAGTACATCCATCTCCACTAAAGTTCTACTCTTATGCCTCTTAGTGGCCAGAATTCTAAAAACAAGAAAGAAACAGGGATTCTTAATCATCTGACTGCTCTGGCAGTTTCATTAATCATAATACTTACACCTTTTCAGAAAAAAAATTTTTAATGAACAAAATATATAGGATTATGAAGCAAAACCATTATTTAAATAGTTGTTTTTAAACAAGTTCACAGCCCCTAGATTTAGTACCGTTAGTGAATATAGCTTGTGACCCTGATAGAGACTGAATGTAGGTTTGTGATTCTAGGATCAAATCTTGCCAAGTATGAAGGACAACTAAATTTTTTATCTCAGCAGACTGTCCTAAAATTAAGAGATTATGATCTACCTCAGTGGAGAGAGTATCCACATCAACAAAATTATACCAACTATCAATGAATTGTTAAAATATTAATAGGTTTAGGGTATATCTGTGAATTCATTCTGGAAAGCAATTTGAAATTATGCAAATAAAAAAAATAATTAACCAGTTAGTTAACAAATAAAATGATTTTTTGACCAAAAGATCCCACTGCTGCCTATTCTTTGGAGGTCATTGACTAGAAAAAAAAAAGTAGTTTCATAAACAGCAATATATTTACAGTAGTACTTTGATATGGTAGCAAAAAGCTAAAAACAAAGCAGATGCAGATGATGCCCATTGTTTGGGAGATGACCAAACTGATTTCTCTGTTCTGTCATTTTTTAGTTGTGTCCAAGTCTGTGGGAACCCATTTGGGGTTTTCTTTACAAAGATACAATAATGATTTGCCATTAACTTCCCCAGCTCATTTTACAGATGAGGACTCTGAGGTAAACTAGGTTAATGACTTGCCCAGGGTCACAAAGCTAATTAAGTCTCTGAAGTCTGGATTTGAATTCACAGCCTGACTCCATGCTGGCTTTTAACCCACTCAATCACCTAGCTGCCCAAACAAACTCTGATACTTGAATGTAAGAAATTTACTGTACTGCAAGAAACAATGAGAATGAACACAGAGAAGCATAGACTTATCCAAAAGGATGGAGCCACCCAAAAAACAAAATACACAATAACTACAATAATGTAAATGGAAGGAACAATTATCACAGAATAACTGAAATCAACCAATTCATTGATTGATTTTGTTAATTTTTTTTCTTTTTCAGCAAATTTATTATAAAAGATAGTAGAAGGGAAAGTGACACAAAGGACATTCTAGTCAATGAAAAATAAAATGTCAACGAAAATCCATTAAAAAAAATTAAATGGACAGATTGTATCATTCATTCATTCACTCAATAGGCACTTGCATGTTTGCTGCTATGGATGGGAAAATAGGAATGATACTTTATCCTCTTCTGATATTGTATCTTATACTTCAAAGAAGTTCACAGAAAGAAAGATAAATTAATGCAAAGAAAAAATTATTATGAAAAATTTTCAGAAAAAATTAAAGAGTTTCAGAGACTTCAGATACCGAATTGGTAAGGATTTTTTACGTGAATTGGGCTTGAAAGAATTGTAGCAGCATGAATTTACAAGTAATACAGTATAGCACATTTATAGGGTTTTCTGGATATTTTTTGTAAGACAGTTATAAAGTATCTGAAAAACCTTTTTAAAAAATTAAGTATTTGATGTTGAGTGAAGCAAGCAGAACCAGGAAACCATTGTACACATCAACAATATTGTGTCAACTATGATAGACTTGTTTCTTCTTAGCAACTAAGTGTTCCAAGGCAATACTAATAAACTTTAGATGGAAAACCACATCCACATCCAAAGAGAGAACTATGGAAATAGAATGTGAATCAACACATACTTTTTTCACCCTTTTTTTTCTTCTTTTTTTTCCCTTCTGGTTTTCCCTTTGTTCTGATGTTTTTCTCTCAATATGACTCATGTATGTAAAAATTAAATGTATATGTATATCCTTAAAAAAAACAATTAAAACAGAGGGAGAATGAAGTATAAGTAAATATTCAGGATGAAATATCTGTTTTATTACCATTCTTTAGTCATTTCTTCTTGATCTTTTTCACTAATCATCTCACACCAAGTGATGGGTGTCTTCCAAGGTCCTGTCTTTAGTTCTTTTCTCTGAATCCTGACAGTATCATTCACTCCTATAGTTTCAATTATTAACTTAATGCAGAGCCTGCAGCAAGGGAAAAGTGAACCTCAGAAAGCAAAATTGGAGTTGGTACTATTTGTGTGTCTCTGGGAAATATGTTATATGAGATTATTTCAGTAGAACTTAATACAGAGCTGTGATGACCAAATGATATGTATCAAGTTAAGTTTTTTTGGGGGGAAGGGGGAGGGTTGTTTATTTTGGTTTTTTCTTTTCAAACCTTAATGAGCTTTATAAAAAGCAGGTATTGTTATAGGAACTTTCAAATTTCATATAATATTCTATCATTTAATTAACATTTATTAAGCATTATATGCCAAGCACAATGCTAAGCATTAGTTAGGCAAAAAACAGTTCTGTCCTCAAGGAACTTACAGTCTAATGGGGGAGATAACTTGCAAATAAATATATGCAAAGCAAGCTATGTATAGCATAACTAAGAGATAATTAACTGAAAAAAAGCACGAGAATTAAGAGGGTTTGGGAAAGGTTTCCTATAGAAAGTGGGCTTTTAGTCTGAACTTAAAAAGCCAAGGAGATGAATAAAGCTGAGGAGAGAAAGCATTCCAGGTACTGGTAACAGCCAGAAAGAATGCCCAGAGCCAATACTTGTAATATTGTGTTGTGGAAGTAAAATCAACAGACCTTGACAACAATCTGGATATTGGGGTGGAGGGGGATGAGAGACAATGAGGAATCCAGGATAATTCCTACCTTATGAGCCTGAGAGACTAGAAAGATGCTGTTGCCCTCTACGGAAATAGAGAAGGCAAGAGGGGCAGGATTTAGGGGGAAAATAAGTTCAGTTTTGTACATACTGAGTTTAAACTGTCTACTGGACATGGAGATATCTGAAAGGCAGCTGGAAATGTGATTTCAGTTATGCAAAGAGAATAGAGCAGAACAGATAGACTTTATAGAGAGGGTAATTAAATCCACAAGAACTGATGAACTCAATCAGGTGAAGTTTTATAGAGGGAGAAGAGAAGGGACTGGGAAAGAATGCTAAGGGACACCCACAATTAGAGAGTGTGATCTGGACCAGTAATCCAGTAAAGGAAACAAAATGAGCAAACAGAGAAATAGTAAGGAAATCAGGAGAGTGTTACTCTGAAACCCTGGAAAGGAAAAAATATCAGGAAGGAGTTGATGATCAGTAATGGGAAGGAGAATGAGGATTGAGAAAAGGCCATTTGATTTAGCAACTAAGAAATTATTATTAATTTTGGAAAGAATCATTTTAGTGGAATGACAAGTTAGGAGCCATATTGTAAGGGGTTAAGAAGAGAGAGAGGAGAAAAAGTGGAGGCACTTTTTTGAGGAGTTTAGCCACAAAGAGTAAAATTATGTATGACCATCGTTAGCAGCAATGGAAGGATCAAGTAAGGTGTTTTTTGTTTGGTGGGGTTTTTTTTTTGGTTTCTTTTTCTCAGAATAGGAGAGACATGAACAAGTATATAGGAAGTGACCTACCTAGTAGATAGCTAAAAGATTGAAAAATAAGTGAAAGAGTGGGGATGGCAGAGGAGATGAGATGGAGTTGAGTCACCAAAAGTCACAAGTGATTAGCTCTGGTAAGGAGTTAGACTACATCATCAGCTAAAATGGGTGAAGGGTAGCAGATGGGGAAGAGAGAAGAGGGCATTGATGATAAATAGCCTCAATTTTTTTCCTGTAAAATACGAGGCAAGATTCTCAGCTGAGAAGGGGTGGGGGAATGGGACCACAGGAGGCTTAAAGAGGGAGGAAAGGTCTTTTACTTTCCTATTGGATACTTGAATGTCCCACTGGCATCTCAACCTTAACATGGGTTACAAAACTCATCAATTTTCCCATATCTAAATCTTCCCTGCCTTTCATCTTGCCTAATTTTCTATTATTCCAGTCACCCATCTTCAAAACATTGTTGTCGTCTTTCTTTTTTCTTCTTCTCATCCCACATCCAATTAGTGATAAGTACTGTCCATTTATTTCTCATCTTTATTTTTGAAATTTTCCTACCGTTTTCTGCCCTCACAATTACATTTTTTATATAACTGCTAAAGAATGCTTAATAATAAACAAATCTGACCAGTGTATTGTGTGTATTCCCCTGCTCAAAAAATAACTCTTTTAGTTCTTAGTACTTTTTGATATTTTTCTCATACTCTAGTGCTTAGTCTTTATTGTTTTCAGTCATTAGGAAAATAGAAAACTAAGAATGATTGATAGAAGTTATTTGTTAGGCTACATAAGTTATCCACCCATCCATAATATTATTATTCTCCTGTTTAAAAAATGTTTTGCATTATATCACAGAGACCTATTATTGTCTCAAATGCAGCATAATAGTGCATAAAATACATTTTTAATATCTATGATGATGATATAGGTACAAGTAATAGAATCTAAATATGGAAAGGTTCTTCACCAGAAAGTTGACTACCAAATGAAGATAAAGGCAAGACATGAAATAAGCATCACTATTCATCATTTCCTTGTTTTGACACTATCAGAATAAGAGAATGCAAAAAGTATTTGTATACTGAGACCAACTGGAAGGAGGCTTTAGTTTTGATCATTATGTTCATCACCAAAAAGTAGGGCCAACAGGTAGTCTTGAGCCCAACTTTTAAAAAACAAAAGAATAAAAAAATCTTGGCTGGCCAGTTTTACTGGTCGGTGTCTTTTCCTATTCAATTTCTTCTCTTTACAGAAAGGGAACTTCCCCCCCCCCCCGGGTGGCCAAGACAATTCTGCTTCCCTATTGCAATCATTGATGCCTAGGTAGCTACTTTGAGGCCATGTGAGGGGTGAACAATAATAAGCCTGCATAGGGACTGCTGTAGTGAAAAGAGCACTCACCTTGATATCAAGATCTGGTCCAGGCCTGGGGCAAGTCAGTCAGTTTTTGCATCTATGAAATGCAGAGCTTTTACCTGGATTCTACCTTCAGCATTTTGTGATTCTCTGTCTTCTACTTTTTACTTGAACATTCTATCTCTTTCACCTGGCTTTTGACATCAGAAAGTACTAAATTAAAGATAGCCATGAAAGGCTATCCATGGATCAGATATCATCGGGGTCCTCATATGGTCATCAAAAGCCCCTAAAATGGATTTAAATAATGTGGAATAGTTAATGTGGCTGAATTCAGACCAAGAGAAGTGCCTTGTTTGCTCATCCTGGTTTTGTGGGTTCCATAAATTGAAATTCGAGAAACTAGAATAACATCTGTATTTTGAAATAATAGAAAAATAAATCCCAGACAAACTATTTAGATTGGTATAATTTGTTTATTTGAAACTATGTAGGTATTGGTGAAAGCAGATAGCCATCTATCTAAACACAAGATATCTATGCTGTTCTTTATTTCTTGAAAATTGAATGTGTTACAATTCTTTTAATATGTTTTTATGTGCTATGTGCAAGTGAACACAGGAAGACACTGTAAAATTAGAAATTGCTTGGGTTTTTGTCATGATGTAAATTATTAGAATAACAATTTTTTAAGTCTTTAATGTATATTTTAAAAATTCACATGCTATTTATCAATGCTTTTCAGAACATTTTGGTTATTGGAAAGTTTTTCCATATATGTCCATAGTTACCACTGATAATTTATATGGGAAATGTTCTTTTCCTATCCCTCCCTCTCAACATTTCTTGTTTTGCTGCAAACAGCTTGGGTTTGATGTTATCAAAGTAGCAGAAATATTATTTGAATGGAATATATTTTAAGACAGTAGTAAAAATTAGCCTACACTGTCATCAGTACTATTTTTTGTAGCCTCTGGAACAATGAAATTATATGACAAACTGCACATTAATGAGAACCCATTCAGTACTCAGACGAATATTCTACATAATAGCAAATAAAAGAAGAATGAACTTAGGATAAGAATACATTTAAATATAGAAAATTCTGAATAATTCTTTATGAGGACAACTGTGCCTTAAAAGATTTGCTATCCTGTTATAATAGGTTATATATTTTGTTTTTATCAATTTTGTTTATATAAAAAAAATAGAAAAAAGACCAAAAAAAAAAAAAAAAACCAGAACACAACATTGTCCTGTGCCCAGCAGAACATCAGGAAGGATTTAAAATACATAACAATAAATTATTCAAGTTCAAGAAAGGAAATATAATAGTAAAAGAAATTATATTCATGAGTGTCCATCTTTTCTTTGCTTCCTTGTAAGTTGTTCTTTAATTCTCTGCTTTGTATTTTTTTTTTACTTTTCTTTTTTTCTCCTTTAATCCCTCTACTTCCCCCAAGCAAGTTATAATTAAGCACAGATATATTTGTACACACACACACACACAAAACCCAACCACAGACCCACATATATAAACATTTATATATATACACATGAATAGAGCAATATGCATACATATCTACATGTACTCAGACACATGTACACATTTACAGAGCATATATTTTTAAAGTCTGCAGATCATTAACAATGACTGTATCTAAAGATAAAGTTGAAATGAAAATGACTGAAAGTTTTGCTAAGTTTGAAAAAGTTACTAGTTTTTGTGAGGTAGTTGTCAGAAAAGGATCTCAAATCCTCAAAAATTGAAGTGAAATCATATCTACTCCTACCTCCA
Source organism: Sarcophilus harrisii (assembly GCF_902635505.1). Taxonomy (NCBI): domain Eukaryota; kingdom Metazoa; phylum Chordata; class Mammalia; order Dasyuromorphia; family Dasyuridae; genus Sarcophilus; species Sarcophilus harrisii. The sequence continues at coordinate 49,704,884 of NC_045427.1, forward strand.
GGATGAAATATAAAGTCCTCTATTTGGCTTTTAATGACTTTCATGACCTGTCCTCACTCCCCACCTCTTCTTTATTATTCTTATATTTTACTTCTACATACTCTAAGATGCAGTAACAACTGGCCTCCTTGCTATTCTTCTCACATAACAGCATCTCCTTACTCTTTTTGCATTTTCACTGGCTTATCTCTATGTCTAGAACTCTTCCTCCTCATCTCTATTTCCTGGAAGCACTATTTCATGTAGATCTCAACTACGATCCCACGTTTTTTAAGAAGCCTTTCCCAGTTTTCCTATATACTACTTAACTTCCCTCTTAATAATATCTTTAATTTATCTTGTTTATATGTTTGTAAGTAGCTGTTTCCATAATATTTCATAAGGACTGTGAGCTCCTTGAAAGTAGCTGTTTGTACAAAAACTTTTCAATTTGATATAAGGGAAGCAGTAAACTGGGAAAACATTTTTACAGTTAAAGGTTCTGATAAAGACCTCATTTCCAAAATATATAGAGAATTGACTCTTAATTTATAAGAAATCAAGCCATTCTCCAATTGATAAATGGTCAAAGGATATGAACAGACAATTCTCAGATGAAGAAATTGAAACTATTTCTAGCCATATGAAAAGATGCTTCAAGTCATTATTAATCAGAGAAATGCAAATTAAGACAACTCTGAGATACCACTACACACCTGTCAGATCAGCTAGAATGACAGGGAAAGATAATGTGGAATGTTGGAGGGGATGTGGGAAAACAGGGACACTAATATACTGTTGGTGGAATTGTGAACACATCCAGTCATTCTGGAGAGCAATTTGGAACTATACTCAAAAAATTATCAAACTGTGCATACCCTTTGATCCAGCAGTGTTACTACTGGGCTTATATGCCAAAGAGATACTAAAGAAGGGAAAGGGACCAGCATGTGCCAAAATGTTTGTGGCAGCCCTGTTTGTAGTGGCTAGAAACTGGAAAATGAATGGATGCCCATCATTTGGAGAATGGTTGGGTAAATTGTGGTATATGAATGTTATGGAATATTATTGTTCTATAAGAAATGATCAGCAGGATGAATACAGAGAGGCTTGGAGAGACTTACATGAGCTGATGTTAAGTGAAATGAGCAGAACCAGGAGATCATTATACACTTCAACAACGATACTGTATGAGGATGTATTTTGATGGAAGTGGATTTCTTTGACAAAGAGATCTAACTCAGTTTCAATTGATCAATGATGGACAGAAGCAGTTACACTCAAAGAAAGAACACTGGGAAATGAATGTAAACTGTTTGCATTTTGGTTCTTCTTCCCAGGTTATTTTTACCTTTTGAATCCAATTCTTCCTGTGCAACAAGGGAACTGTTCAGTTCTGCACACGTATATTGGATCTAGGATATACTGTGACGTATTTAACATGTATAGGACTGCTTGCCTTCTGGGGGAGGCGGTGGAGGGAGGAAGGGGAAAAGTCAGAACAGAAGTGAGTGCAAGGGATAATGTAAAAAATTACCCAGGCATATGTTTTGTCAATAAAAAGTTATAATTAAAAAAAGAAAGAAAGTAGCTATTGTTTAGTTGTTAATTCTGACTCTTTGTGATCCATTTGGGATTTTCTTGGCAAAGATACTGGAACAGTTTGATGTAGAAGACTACAGATAGTAGGGGAACTCTGGGTGAGGTATAAGACCCTTCAGTCCAGAGGGAACCTGCTAACTATGTCTGGTTCGGCTCCCCATCTCCCTTAAGGGCTCTCGGCCTTCTTGAAAAGTGACAACCTGTGATGACCGTGTATTTTAAAATAGCCGGAGTCAGGAATTCAGGTTAAGGGAAAATCTTCAATCTTTATTCTCAGTAGAGGTGAAGAAGGATAGGAGGTGAAGGGGGGTTAGCAATGTGAGCAGCTGCATCAAGAAGCCAGTCAGACCAGAAGCCACCCAGCAGTCTCTCGCTGCTTATCTCCGCCCCTCTGCTCCACCCACCAAAATGGTCATTTCCTATACAACACATCAGGACTTGCACAAAGAGTGGACGGCGGGGCCATTCTTTCTCCAATCATATATATTAATAGAGTATGGTCCAATTACTATTTAGCCTCGTGTGCTTGGAACCTCAGTGCATCAACTCTAACTTCAGCCCATTACAACAACCTATGTTTTAATTAAAGTGGTGTGATACCAAGTGGCAAAGAGTCATCTCCATACAATAGCAAATTGTTTAAGTGGTCCTGCCTGTGCAGTGTTGCTGGTTATATAAGGTTATTAGGCTATATAAGGCTGAGAGAATTTGGAATAAACAGACTCCATGTTTTGAACATCCATATGAGTCTCACTTCATCACTCCTTCACTAAGATCAAAGATTCAGTCTGGTCATAAAATCCTCTAGAGGGCTAGTCCAGATGGTATATTTTGGCACCCCAGTGTGGGAGCTCTAGAAAGCATAGTATATTTTAGAACCCCAACTTGAGAGCTCTAGAAAGCACACAACAATATGCTATTTTCTTCTCTAGCTAATTTTGCAGATGAGGAAACTGAGGCAAAAACAGCATTTTGGGATCACAAACATGTCTGAGGCCAGATTTGAACTCGGGTACTCCTGATTTCAGGACTGGCACTCTATTCACTGTGCTGCCTGCTTGCTTTTTTTGAGACTAAGAGTGGTTTGTTGTTGAGGGAGGGCAGGTTTACTTTTGTTTGTGTTACCTAGTGCTTCAGATAGTTCCTAGGCCGTTAGTTAGTTTGTTCAGACCTATTGCTTTCATAAAAACTCAGTGATGAAAGATTCACTTGTGATACTATTAAATATATGCACAAATTGTTGAAATTAACAATGACTGTGAAAATATTAAGGAACAAAATTTAGGCTTAAAACTTGAGTAATATTTCTTTTGAAATACAAATTCTTTTATAAATTTATTTTGACTTTTTGGTGCTTTTTTATAAGAATGTTTCATCTAATTAGTGTATAGTGTATTACAAACTTAGTACATTCTATACATGTGCTAGCTAATTTATAGATATGTATTTAAATATTGTTGTTGTCTTTTTGTGTGTTTTTTTGTAGGTCTTGTGGTCTGATTCTTCAATAACATCACTAACCAAATCTTCCACTGAAGTGACTGAATTTATTTCAAAGGTAAGGGACTCCAGAAGGGTTCTCTTCTTTTGTTTCATGGCCTTTTTTAAGCATGATGTTTCCAAAATTGGTATATTGTTAATGAAACAATTTTGTTGCCAAGAAATGAAGAAATAAAATCAAAATGCTACTCCAAAAGGATGTGTAGCATCAATCATGGATGTTTTTGCTATGTATTGTATATTAAAGACAAAAACTTAAGTAGTTCTATGGCTATGCTGCACCTATCATATATTTCAATCCATTTTTGTAGTCCTCATTTTATGGAATGGCTATAACAACAAAAAGTGAATAGAATAGAAAATTTTTTCCTAAATAGTTTTAAGACAGAAGTAGAAATTAGCCTTCATATTATGGATATCCTTCAAATAGTAAATATCAAAGTCATACTGATTATATATTTTGCAGCCAAAGGTGGAGAAGATGTATATAATCAGATAAAAACAAGACCTGCAGCTGACTGGCTCAGATCTTATTTCAAAATTCAGACTTAAAGTGTGGATAACCATCTGATGGTTAGCTCATATATAGGTATGAGCTAAATAACATCCCTTATGAATATGAAGTGGAGGTGATGGATAGATTTATGGGATTAGATGTGCTAAGCATAATAACTGAAGAACTATGGATAAAGGTTCAAAATATTGAACAGGAGACAGCAACAAAAGAATATCCCCAAGAAAAAAAGGGCAAAAAAAGCAAAATGGCTGTCTAATGAAGCTTTACAAATAGAAGAGAAAGGAAAGGGAAAGATATACCCAACTGAATGAATAATTCCTGATAATAGAAAGGAGAGAGAAGGTTTTCTCAAATGAGCAATATAGAGAACTAAAAGAAATAAATTTATAATAGAATGGGGAAGATAAGAAATCTTTTTGATAAAAATTATTGATAGTAGAGGGAGTTGCATGCAAAAAAAACTCAGGCATAATAAAAGACAAAAATGGTAGGGATTTAATAGAAGCAGAAGAGATTTAAGACAACTCTAAGATACCACTACACACCTGTCAGATTGGCTAAGATGACAGGAAAAAATAATGATGATTGTTGGAGGGGATGTGGGAAAACTGGGACATTGATGCATTGTTGGTGGAGTTGTGAACGAATCCAACCATTTTGGAGAGTAGTTTGGAACTATGCTCAAAAAGTTATCAAACTGTGCATACCCTTTGATCCAGCAGTGTTACTACTGGGATTATATCCCAAAGAGATTATAAAGAAGGGAAAGGGACCTGTATGTGCACGAATGTTTGTGGCAGCCCTTTTTGTAGTGGCTAGAAACTGGAAACTGAATGGATGTCCATCAGTTGGAGAATGGCTGAATAAATTGTGGTATATGAAAATTATGGAATATTACTGTTCTGTAAGAAATGACCAACAGGATGATTTCAGAAAGGCCTGGAGAGACTTACACGAACTGATGCTGAGTGAAATGAGCAGGACCAGGAGATCATTATATACTTCAACAACAATACTAGATGATGACCAGTTCTGATGGATCAGGCCATCCTCAGCAACGAGATCAACCAAATCATTTCTAATGGAGCAGTAATGAACTGAACTAGCTATACCCAGAAAAAGAACTCTTGGGAGATGACTAAAAACCATTACATTGAATTCCCAGTCCCTATATTTATGCACACCTGCATCTTTGATTTCCTTCACAAGCTAATTGTACAATAATTCAGAGTCTGATTCTTTTTGTACAGCAAAATAATGTTTAGGTCATGTATACTTATTGTGTATCTAAGTTATATTTTAATATATTTAACATCTACTGGTCATCCTGCCATTTAGGGGAGGGGGTGGGGGGGGGTAAGAGGTGAAAAATTGGAACAAGAGGTTTGGCAATTGTTAATGCTGTAAAGTTACCCATGTATATATCCTGTAAATTAAAGGCTATTAAATAAAAAATAAAAAAAAAACACTAAAAAAAAAAAAAAAAAAAAGAAGCAGAAGAGATTAATAAGAGATGGCAAGTAACCAGGATGTATCATTATTTATTTAGAGTCATACATCCCTAGAGAATGAAGTCAAGTGAGTCTTTAGAAGCATTGCTAACAATGAAGCTAGTGGAGGAAATGGAATTCCAGCTGAGTTAGTTTAAACCCTAAAAGATGATACTGTTAAAGTGCCGCAGTTAATATGCCAGTAAATTTGGAAAAATACAGTAGTGGTCACTGGATCAGAATAGATCGTTGTATCCCAATACTAAAGAAGAGCAATATCATCAAGAAGTGTTCAAATTACTGAATAATGGCATTCATTTTACACATCTGCAAGATTAAATTTAAGATTTTACAAGCTAGGTTTCAGCAGTATGATCTGCAAATAACCAGAAGTACAGGCTGGTTTTTTGAAGAAGCAGAGGAACTAGAGACCAAATTGCCAACATTCACTGGATTATGGAAAAAACAGGGGACTCCCAGAAAATCATCTACTTCTGGTTCATTAACTTCACTAAAACCTTTAACTGTAGATCTCAATAAAATGTTGGCAAATTATCAAAGAGATGATTTCACTTGTCTCCCGAGGAACTTGTATGTGGGCCAAGAAGCAAACAGTTAGAACCAAACATGGGACAACTGATTAGTTTAAGATTAGGAAAGGAGTACAAAAATACTATATAGTCACCTTATTTATTTAACCTATATGCAGAATATATTATATGAAATATTAGACTGGATGAATCAAGAAATATCAGCAATCTCAGACAATACCGCTTTGATACCAGCCTCTTCTCTTTCACCTTAATCAAGAGGCTTCTTAATTAAGGTGAAAGAGAAGAGGCTGGTTTAAAACTTAATATCAAATAAAGCTAAGATCTTGGCAAGTGGTCCCATCACTTCCTGGCAAATAGAGGGAGAAGAAATTGAAACAATATTAGATTTTATATTCTTGGATCAAAGATCAATGTAGATAGGGGCAACTAAATGGTGCAATTGCTAAAGCATCAGCTCTGGAGTCAGGAGGACTTGAGTTCAAATTTGGCCTCAGATGCTCAACAAACACTTCCCAGTAACATGGCTTCAAGAGTAGGATATAAGGAAATCTGAGCATTGCAAAATTGATGCTTTCGAATTGTGGTGCTGAAGAAGACTTTTGGGAGTTCCTTCAGTACTTAAAGAAATTAATGCAGGCTGTTCACTGGAATGTCAAGTCCTGAAACTGAAATACTTAAGCACTTTGATCAAATAATGATAAGGACAGGACTCATTGGAAAAGATCCTGAAAAGAGTTGGAGTTGAGTTGAAGAAAAGTGGAAAAGAATTGAAAAGAATCTAGGCAAAAGGAAAGGGGGCCAGTATAAGTTGAAATGGATAGATAGTGTCATAGAAACTTGGACATAAACTTGGACAGACTTTGGCAGAGGGAAGGATTAGAAGACCCCTAGGATCCCTCCTAGGGGTCAAGAAGAGTCAGACATTGTTGTACTACTGAACAACTACAAGTTGTTAATCTGAAAAGACATTGTCATCAGTACCATCTTTGTAACCTCGGGCATAATAACATTACATGACAAACTATACACCAATGCGAAAGGAATCAGGGATGATAGCCCACAGAGTAAGAGAAATTTCTTCAGTAAGATGTTAAAAAATTGGGGCAGGAATGGTAATGATTGTGGTATGCCTGTCATTATGATTACTAGGTAGTGTGTCTCTTAACAATTTGCTTTCTTCTCCATTTTTCATCCTTGTTTCAATTTTTTTTCCTTTTAAAATAATGGGGGTTAAGTTACTTGCCCAGATTCACACAGTAAGTGTCTGAGTACAGAATTGAGCTCAGATTCTTTTGAATCTGAGGGGTTGTGCCCTATGAACTGTACCACCTAGCTGCCCCTCATCTCTTGTCTACAAGTCTCCCTTTTTTTTTTCTCCTTGTTCTTCCTGTCTCAACAGTCTTATACTACAGACATATTTTGTCTCCACAGTTGTAAAATTTTGCATTTCTTTTGGTTCAGTGTCTATGAGCTATTGTAGTATTATAATTTACCATACTAGATATCACTACCTATATATGTCCTTCACTTGAGGGATTCAGTTGATATAAAATGAATTTGTTCAATGTTTTATTACATTTATCTTATATATCAAGTTCATTTTAATTCAAAAATTTATTAAATACCTACAATAGACAAGGCAATGAAATGCAAAAAAATGACAGTTCCTACACTTATGGATTTACTATACATTCATCTGGATAGGTAGTATATATTAAGGAGACCCATACTGTTTTTTTATCCATTGACCTAAACTTTATTTTGATCCTCTTACATTTGTCTCATATTTCTTATTTTGTTTTTCCCCCCCAGTTATCTCAGCTATATCCTGAAGAAAACTTGGAGAAATTCATTCCTTGCCTATCTGGCCCAGATTCATTTTACCTGGAGAGAAACCACATGGACCTGGAATCGGACCTTAGGTAATTCTAGGAAGGCGCTCATATTTCCTGGAAAGGGTATACTATTCTAGAGCCATAAATAAGCCTGGAAAGGGGGAAAAGGTACTGCTTTTATAAGGACCAGTGAAGATTGCTAGCCTGAATCACTGTATAAAAATCCTCCTACTCTCATCCATACATATCTTGGTTAGCCCAAACCTAAGATAATTCTCTTAATTTGCCTTTCAGATGACAACTTTGAACCCATATATACCTTCTTAAGAATTTTCCAAATCAAATTTTCTAGAATAAAACAGAAAAGCAGCAGAAACTGGTTTTTTAGAGTGTAGATAATAAAATTTCAAAGTCTAATGATAATATTAACTGTCCCTTTCAATAATTGGCAATTAAGACTGAATCAAGATTAAAAGTTGTTAGTTATCCAAAATCAAAAACATTTACCCATACTATTTTTTAAAATCATAACTAGAGAAAACTATACTTGTAGCCATATGCAGAATTAATATAAAAAATAACAAAATTAAATTAAATACAAAGATATTTTGTAGGAAAGACACTGTCATATGGAGGGTGGGGTAGCAATGACTTTTCATGTATAAAGGTGATACTTTTGTTACATCTTTAAGGAAAAGCGATGAGCTATGAAGTAGGGTTGAAAATACATGGAGGGAATCGTGGAAGATAGCCATGTGTGAGGAACAGAGGAGACCACTTTGGTTGCCTCAAACAATTTAGGATCAATGGAGATGGAAAGATATGTTGGATCAAGGCTGGGAAGGATTTCATAAGCCATACAAAGAAATTTGTTTTATCCTCAAGATAATAGGATTGCCTAAGGAGTCCAATTTGTGTTTGAAGACAATCACTTTGGCAGCAGAGAGAGATTAATTAGGAGTCGGCAATAAATGATGTGTTGGCCCTGTGGATATAGATAAGAGGTGTCTCGTTTGAGAGATATAGTGAAAATGGAAATGCCAGGATCTGCCAAGTGCTCCCTGATAGACTGGTACTGCCTTGCACAACAGTTGGGGAGTTTTAGAGAGAGGTGGAGGTATCCAAAAAGCCAGTGGTGATGGTTAACTTGAGTTCAGATGAAAGTAAGGCTAGATATATAAAGCTCTGAGTCATTTACATAAAGGTGATAATTAAATTTTTAAAGTTGATGATATAACTAAGATAATAGGGAGATAGAGGAAGGGTCTAGATTTTGATGAAAATAAAAAATGGATTTTAAGAGGAATGACATGGAATGTTTAAGAGACTATATTGAGATAATTTTAGTATTTAATTAAGGAAATTAAGTCATGAGTCAGGTGACAAAGTCCCATTGACAGTCCCACTAGCTGAGGTGTGGGATAAAAGAGTACTTAATGAAGATAGAGGAATTGAGAATTTAGGGAATATGAGAGAGGTCAGTATGAATGATGAAATTTCTGAGAAAAGAATAGTGTACAAAGTGCTGAAATTCTTGAGAAAGAAGGAATGACTGAGGGGTCAAGATGCAAGATTCACCATGATATAGGTAAAATGTTAATCCATTTGAAAAGATGATTAATACTTAATTTGCAATAATAATTAGGTGTTTGGGTTTTGTTTTTTTTTTTTTTTTTAGGTATTTGGCCTCATTACCTTCTCACATATTGAAAAATGACCATGTTAAGAAATTTTTCAGCACTTCAACTCCTACCCAACAACTTCAAAGTCCAAGTGAGTTAGTTTTGGTGTGGTTTTTTTTAAATGAATTTGAATTTTTCAGAGTAATAGTTATACATAATTGACATCACTTTTAATTTTGCATTTATAGGTCCTGGTACCCCTTCCCTTTCTAAAGTAGGTACTATGATGGGAGCATCTGGAAGGTAAGAAATTCTTCATCAGTTAAAATTTTTCAGATAAGAAATTATATAAAGTATCCCCTTCCTTTCGAGCCATTATTTATCATGTATGACTATGGATTTGGGTACACGCAACTATAGAGTTAAAGTTTTATAATCCACTTGATTTTAATATTTAGAAAGGATTTTTCTCAGTGTATACTTGAAGTTAAACTAGTTAACAGAAAAATCTTAGAAACTGAATAATAAAGGCTCATTAATGAGTTTTAACTGATGATTATCTGGTTTCTGCATAGAAATAATAAGTAAAAATAACAACAATCCAGTCCATGTTTAAAAATACTCAACAATTGGAGCAGCTAATTGGTGTAGTGGATGGAGCACCAGCCCTGAAGTCAGGAGGACCTGAGTTCAAATTTGACCTCAGACATTTAACATTGCTTGGCTATGTGACCCTGGGCAAGTCACTTAACTCCAATTGCCTCAGCAAAAAAAAAAAAAAAAAAAAAAAAAGAAAGAAAGAAATTAAGTCATCACTAGGTTTAAAGAGACTAAATACATAAAAGCAGGAGTCTCATTTTCCATTATGCTAAAAGAAATTACATTTGATAACTATCAAAATGCTAAATTGTGATTTTTTTTTTTTTTTTTTTTTTTGCTGAGGACTCGGGTCTCCTCCTGACTGCAGGGGCTGGTGCTTTATCCACTACACTAACTAGCTGCCTCTGACTTAATTTCTTTACAGTTAAGTCCTGAAATTGAGAAATGTTCATGGTGTTTATATCAAAAATAGCTATAAATCCATATTACTTATAATTTTAATGACAATACAAAATAGTTATGTATCACAAGCTAGTGCTAAATAAATAAAAATTGTACTTTCAGGCCTATATGTGGAGTAGCTGGCATTCAGTCTTCTCAGAACAGTACACAGCATCATATTCAACACTCTGCTAGTGCAGCTGTTGCACTGCCCCACTGCTCTCATTCAGGGAGTACTGGCTCATCATTGACCTACCGAACCCAGATGGACACCTCTTCCCCCATATTAATGTCTTCCAGTCTTCAAACCCCTCAGACCCAGGAACAAAATGGGATTTTAGACTGGCTCAGGAAATTGCGTTTGCACAAATACTACCCTGTTTTCAAACAACTCACAATGGAGAAGGTAGAGTTATAAGTGATCCAGCATTTTGATTTTTTTTATTCTTTTCTCAGCTTGTATGCCTAGCTGGGAGCAAGTTTAATTTCGGGGGTGAGGGGGTCGGGGAGGGGAGAGGAGGGAATCTGAAATAATATTGCTTTGGTATTAGATAATTAGAAAATAAATTAAACCAATTATGTGAACTCTTACTGCCCTCTACTGGCTAAAAGTGATGTGAGGATTTTTAGATTAGTTTAATTTCCCACACACACATTCTATTTGAACTTAAAAATTGTTTTGGGGGAGATTAATTAAATTAATTTACTAAATAATCTGTTCTGTGTTTCATTTTCACGTCCTTGAAAAGGAAGAAAAGGCTAAACTATACTAATTATGGTTCTCTGAAACTTTTGATTTAAATTCTTAAGTTGAAAATGCCAAGTTTATCCTAAAGATTTGGGTCTTTTTTGTTGTTGTTATTTAATATTTAGTCTATAGCTTATCATTCTTATTAGATGGCATCTATTTGCTTGTGACAAGTGCCACTTTATAAATAGGGAACTGTATCTTTTAAAAACTTTTTATCATTTTGAGAGGAATGGAGCTTGTTTATCAAGGCGTTCCTTCTTGCAAACCCTCTCCGTGTGGGACAGAAAATACAAAAGCTGGTACGTAGGTGATTATAATTTAGTTGTAAGTTAGTTATAATTTAGGAAGCAATAAAATAAAAATATGTTGTTACACATTTTGGGGAGGGTTGGGGGTGTGGTGATGGTGGAATGAGATAAAAAAACCAGTTGCTTAGTTTTACTTTTACAAGTGAAGATTAAGCTATAACTTGAGGTGCATGTGGCATTGTGTAGCTAGTCACTGACCTTTTTATGAATTCGCTCAGTGAAGGGGCCCTTTTCAAATTCTCAACCCCTACCCAGGTTAGAGGTTCATTCCTTGAAACTTCAGAACCATAGACTCAGCACACATTTCTTGGTGTTTGGCCATCTTAATTCTCCAGTGTCATTGGGATGGCATAAAGTGACTATTAATTAAATTCACCATCATGGTTTCTTTCAGAATCCACGTCTGATTTATAATGATTGTTTACTTTATTTCTCTTGTAAGTTTTTGAGCCTGACTGAGGAAGATTTGAATAAATTTGAATCCCTGACAATGGGTGCAAAGAAGAAGCTCAAGACTCAACTGGAGCTAGAAAAGTAAGCATGAAAGCCATTCTTGATTTATAATAGTCTAAATGATTGACTTTTTTCTTCAGAATGCTTTACAGGATAAAAGCTTTATTTGCTTTTAATATTTATCCATTTAAAATATGGATAATAATTAAATTAATTCTTATAAAATACTGCAAATACATCTCATGTAAGATATCATTAATGGTGAATTTGAAAATAATTGAAAGGACTGATTTAATCTTCATCTTGACTACCCATCTGACATCTCCTTCTTAGGAAATATGTGCCAATAATAACTGTTTGTTATTCTTTGTTTACAAAGAATGCCACTTTCAGGAGAGGGAAGGTAGATGTAGCTGGAAATTAAAGTCATGTAAAAACATATCAACAAATACTTCAATAATAATTTTTAAAAATAAAATTATATGAAGAAATATTATCCCAAAATACAATTTCAATAGTTTTGTAATACTTTACAATTTACAAATCATTTTTTTCCACAATAAATCAGCAACATAGGTAGTAAAAGTAGGATTATGCCCAATTTATAAATGAGGATGTTAAAACTCAAAAAGATTTGTGACTTACATAATAAGTAGATGTGGAATTGAACTTTTTGATTTTGACTTTGCTTTTGACAGGATCCATGATACAGTGAAAGACCACTTTCTGGCAAAGTATTTACATGGGCTAGTGGGGGAAAAATTATGGAACTTGAAGGGACTTGAGAGATCATCTAAGCCAGCTTAGTACATGCTGGTACAACAGCTTCCATTGTGTTTTAGCTATGCTACATTGTCCCTCAAAGCAAAATTTGGGGATTGCATGAGATTCTTAAGTGACTAGTGATTAAGTTGCTTCTCTTTTTCTAGGGAAAAGTCAGAAAAACGGTGCCTGAATCCCTCTACACCATCTTCAGTAACCAATAGTGGTGTAGCCAGAGTTCCCCCTACTAGCCATGTAGGACCTATACAAACCATCCGTGGAAACCATGCTGCAGGTAAATATTTTAAGTGGAAATTTTGTCCCTACTTTTTAAAACAAAAGTATTTTTAATTAATAATTTTTCATGGTAATTAAAAAAAAGCCAATTGACTCCCTGAGAAGTCCATTGAAATTTACTAGCTACCAGCTAAATTTTAGGGGATTTTATGATATAAAATAGTTAGCATAACTAATAAAATTACAAATACTAACTACTTTGTAGTTTCATTACTTTCTTGGAGAGCTGCTAATAAAAGCACAGGACTGCATGAGGTTGTCCTGCAGTGGTAAAAGAGGAATTCTGATTAAAAACAAAACAAAACAAAAACAAACAAATGAAGACATTCTCTCTCTCTCTCCTCTTTCTCCCCCCCCCCCCCCCCCCCCCATACACACACACACACACACACACACACACACACACACACACACAGCATTTTGTAATAAGTACTACATTAAGTGCTGAGGATACAAATAGGAAAAGCTAGATAGATTCTGTTCACAAGAAGTAAATCCCAATTCAGGGAAATAAGACATAAAAGAAAGTTTCGCTTTAGAGCAGAAGGAAAGGCCCAGGAATCTTAAGTTTTTAGTAGGGGTTCTTAAAGGTCCTTAAGCCTTTAGTGGTTTAAGTAGTCAAGTTAAATAAGTCCTGGGCAGTCTAGGACCATCCAGTAAGAGGTGAAGAGGAGAGTGCATCTTGTATTATCTGTCATTTTTATTATATGACTGATTAATATAAAATAAACAATAATTAAAAATAGTAAATAACTCTCCCAAATGTTTCTTTTTTTTCCTGAGGCAATTGAGGTAAAGTGACTTGCCCAAGGTCACACAGGAAGTATTAAGTGTTTGAGGTCACATTTGAACTCAGGTTCTTCTGACTTCAGGGCTGGTACTCCTAGCTGTCCTCCCTTCCCTCTCCCCCCACCTAATTGTTTCTAGGAGCTAATGTAATGTTCTTTTCCACCCCTACTTCCCCCCATCTTGTGTCACCTAGTTATTTCTAGTTAGAAGTAGCATCCCCAGAGTTTCATTTCTCTCCAATTGACTACCATCAGTTAATTACCTGATCTTATCTGTACTAACTTTGAGGAAATGAAAAATACATCTTTATTATCGTAAGGTAGTATTCTTCCACATGATGGAAAAAGTTAATCTTTTTACAAAATGAAATCTAAGAGTAGTTGAAATGTTGTAGAAAACCACTACAATGTAATTTAAATATATGGATTAAGATTCTATCTTAATTCTATACCATTTAAAAATTCACACATATAGGGCAGCTAGACAGTGCAGTGGATAAAGCCTTGAAGTTAGGAGGACCTGAGTTGAAATTTGGATTCAAGATACCTAATAGGTCCTAACTATGTGACCCTGGGCAAGTCACTTAACCCCAACTGCCTCAGCAAAAAAACAAAACAAAAAAAAAAAAAAAACACACATTTCTACATTTCTAGACATATTCATATGTATGTATTTTCATATCTTTTCAGTAGTCATTGCTTTAAAGGGCTGTCTTCTATGGTGTTCTGCTTTATCAAACTTCAAGAGAATTTGGGAACATTTAAAAGTAAAGAAATTGTCAAGTTGCATTATTTAATGCATAGCCCACAAACTGGCTTCTGCATGATTCTTTAGTCTGTGATCAATCTTTTCTTCTCCAGAGCTACGTGTGGATGTGGAACAACCAGCTCATCAGATGCCCCGAGAAGGCAGCTCTTCAGAGTATTCTAGTTCCTCTTCTAGCCCAATGGGGATCCAGGCTCGAGAAGAAAGCTCTGACAGTGCTGAGGAAAATGAGAGACGTAAGGAATCCAAGCAATACTTAAATTTGTGTTGACCTGACTAGTGAAGCTATATTCATAGGTCTGTTTCCATCTCTAGGTTTAGAAATTCACTTGGAGGGTTCAGATAAGGAGAAGCCAGTAATGTTACTGAATCATTTCACTTCAAGTTCAGCCAGACCCACAGCTCAGGTTCTACCAGTGCAGAATGATGCAGGCTCAAACCCGTCCGGCCACCATCCCTTGCCAGCACAAATGATGACAGCAGCTGCCTCTCACATAGCTCCTATTCGAATGCTAAATTCAGTACACAAATCAGAAAGAGGAAACACAGACATGAAGCTTCTTTCATCTTCTATGCACTCACTTTTGTCTCTAGAAGAAAGAAATAAAGTTGCATCTGGACCAAGAGGCAGCATTAAAGTGGAAAAGAGTTTTGGAAATACAATGATGGAAGTCTTACCTGCATCCTCTCCCCACCAGCCCATGCAAGTCCTTTCTGGGATTCCTGAAAGCAGTTCAGTATCACCCACAGTTTCCTTTGGTCCTCGGACCAAAGTTGTCCATGCTTCCACTCTGGACAGAGTGATAAAAACAGCCCAGCAGCCAGCGTTGGTTGTGGAAACGAGTACTGCCGCTACTGTCACGTCTAGCACTGTCTTCCACGTAGCTCGTCCACCAATCAAACTTCTGGTCTCTTCGTCTGTTCCTGCTGATTCTGCAATTTCTGGACAAACATCCTGCTCAAATAACGTGCAGATAAGCGTGCCCCCGGCAATAATAAACCCTAGGACTGCCCTGTACACAGCCAACACCAAAGTGGCCTTTTCTGCAATGAGCAGCATGCCAGTGGCCCCGATGCAAGGCAGCTTTTGTGCAAATGGCAATACTGCCTCTTCCAACAGCCACCCATCGACTTCATTTGCAAACATGGCAAACATGACCAGCTGCCCTGCCCCCAGTTCTAGCCCCACACTTTCCTCTGTTACAGAAAATAATTTCTATAGCAGCAGCAGCAGCAGCAGCAACAGCAGTAGTGGCTCCACAGGAACCATTCCTGTACCAAATCAGAACCATCACCACCACCACCACCATCAGCAGCAGCAGCAGCAGCAGCCACCACAGCAGCAGCAGCCACCAGGGTGCATAGTGTGTACTTCCTGTGGATGTAGTGGGAATTGTGGTTCAAGTGGTATGACAGTCAGTTATGCTAACTATTTTCAGCACCCATTTTCAGGACCTTCAATGTTTACTTTTCCCTTTCTGCCCTTCAACCCCCTATGCAGCAATGGCTACATCAACACACAACAGTACAGCAGCGGCACAACTTTCCCAGTGGTTCATTCTCCTTATAACAGTAACTTAACCCCAGACTCTGTCCTGAGTGGTCAGTCCACATTTGCAGTTCCTCCAATGCAGAACTTTATGGCAGGGACAGCAGGGGTGTACCAAGCCCAAGGAATGATGGGAAATAACAGTTCGGGCCACAAAAAAAGTGGAAACCTTTCTTGTTATAACTGTGGGGCCACCGGTCACCGGGCTCAGGACTGCAAGCAGCCACCAATGGATTTCAATCGTCAAGGTAAAGATTGACAGTTGTAGCATTTTTATATTGGGCCTGGTTTGTCTCTTAAGTGCATTCAGATTCTCTTGGTATAGAAACCTGTTTGTTAGGAACTCATTACTTAGAAAAACATTACTTTTTTAGTTTTACATTATTTCCTTTTCTTTCTTTAAAAAAGTTGACCCAGTGACAATAGTAGATTGGAAAAAAAAGTTACTGTACAAAGTGTTAGTTTAAAAACCATTAAGAGTAGCCTCTGAAACTCATACAGAGGCATTCTTTCAAGTTAGGCTATATTTTGTGGACCATTTAGGTGAGAGTGGGAAATTTTGAGCCCATAAAATTGCCTGACCTTTCTTCTCTAACTTGTGGAATTAGCCTCAAGGTATGATATATTCCGACTTAGACCTAGAAGTGAAGACATGGAGTACCAATTTAAAAGGCTCTAATTGCAGTGCACCAAAAACTACAACTTGAAGGTGTTTTTTTCCTCTCATCCTTTTCCCTTGCCCTTATTTTTGTTCATTTTTCTACTTCTTGCCCTCTCCCCTTCTGCACTTTGATCCTTGTCTCCCTCACCTTGCCTCCATTTTTCTGTAAGACTTAGGTCTTAAGTCAGGAAACCTGGATTCATATCCTAGCTATGACACTAATTCATTGTGTGACACTTGGGTCAACTTAAGCTATAAAGAGAATTAGGAGGCTAATCTCTGCAGTAACTTCCAGCTCCAAGAGTGTATCTGTGTCGCCCTTTCCTTGTAGTTAAATTTTCATCTCCCTCTCTTTATCTCCTCACCTGTCCATAAAGACAATAAATAGTTGTGATGTATTTATTAAATAGTTTTATGTTCTGTTTTTTTAGTGAAAAAGTGCATTGGACTGGGAAATTAGGAGTCACGGGCTCTAGTCCCAGTTCTGTTGTTAATTCATTGTGTAACCCTTGAGCAGTTAGGTTCACCCAGGATTATTTCCTCATCTATAAATGAGGCAGTTGGATTAAGATGATCTCTAGTACCTCTTCTAGCTCCATAATTCCATGATTCTTAATCTTTGAAGTTGGAGTAAATCATTTTCTCTTTAAAAACTTTTTTAATATGGGTCTTAATTTTTTCACCCCTACTGGGACCCATAATATACTTTCCCTTCTCTTCATTTTTTCCCTTGGGTACTTCATCCTCATTCTTCTGGCGGCCTTCTTTTACTGACTCTTTTAGGTAGTGTACCAGAAGATAGAAAAAAAATCTTAAACCAATCTCTGTTTTAGCCATTTCAGTAAAAAGTTAAAAGGAAACAATTGTTGACATTTGACTAAAGGGTTACTTGGGGATTTTCTGGGCATTTAAAATTTACTCTACCATCTTAAACCCCTATGATCAAGATACTGACTTTGTAGGGTAGATGCATGCAGTCTTTTCTAGAACAGTAAACAAAACTATTTCCAATTTTATTAGACCTTATTTGCATTTTAACTAAGTATTTTTAAGGATTCTCCAGAATGCCAGATGTAATTAATTGGATGCCTAAACAGACCCAATACCAGCTATGAGAATCTTTCTTGAAGCTTAGAAAAAGCTTATTAAAATGAGGGTAGAAGCAGCTGTTTTATCTTGTTCAACATTATTAAAAGGTTTTGTTTTTATAAATTTGTAAAAATAAAATCCACTTTTTTTTTTGGTGGGACCAAGTGATAGATATTGATTTCCAGCACCAAGGTGAGGAGCTTGGCTGCTGTGCAACTACATTTTGACAAATCATTTGGTTGTGATAATCATGCAGTGATTCAAATTTGACCCTTTTTTTTTCCCCCTCTCTCCAGGTACTTTTAGGTTGAAATATGCCCCTCCAGCAGAAAGTCTGGACTCCACAGATTGATATTTTTCTCTGGCAACAGAACACTATTAAGCCATGGAGACATAAGGAAAATTAAATACAAAACTGAGAAGTCTAGTTGCTGTTGAGCTTAATATTTTTAATCCAAAGGTGCTTTACTTTACTAGACTGGATAGAAAAAAAAATCTAGCTTAGGGGTACATCATACCCAATTTTATTGATTGCCAAAATCCTAGTTTGGAGCTTGATGTCAGGACTTGCCTAGTGGGTATCACAGATGGTTGGTGAAGTTTACCACCTACATTCTTTGTTGCAATGCAAAAAAAAAAAAAAAAAAAAAAAAAAAACCACAAAAAAAAAATCCACATTTACTGAAGAGCATTGCCGTAATTGGTCCTTCTAGGCTGAAACATAATTCCAGGGCAGCTACGTGTGATCTGAATTGAGAGCCGGAGGTTGAAGTTTTCAAAGTGGAGTTTCGCCAGTCGGACTCTGACACCCCTGGGCTAGGTAAAATGTCTACTTTTTTTTTTTCCTAAAGTGGTCAGGCACTAATCTCTGGGATTTTTAAGGATTGCACTACAGAAGAATGTAAAATGATTTAAAATCTCTGCAGTTCTGGTAGACAATGTTAACGCGTATTGAGACCAGTGCAAGAGAAAGAAACGACCCACACTTAAAGAATTGGCACCAGCAGGCTACATGGCCGACTACACAAATAAAGCAATCTTATATTTTCCTTTCCCTCTGTAAAACATGTGTGGCAGTTTCAGTCCTTTCTGTTCATAAATGTACACTGTCAACACTTATTAGCTAGAAACCGCTGACCAGCAGCAAAATGAACTTAATTTCCTAAGGGTCCAAGTCCCAGAGACGCCGGGGTCATAATGGCTCTGAGAATACCTTTTTTTTTTTCCTAACACATTAAACAGCGTTGAGTCCTGTTCCTATTAGACGTGGAAACCATCTTTCAGAGACATATTAACTACACTACTTTTGTAAATGAGTTTGAAACCAACCTGATGCTGAACACTGTTAGCAGACTTTTTGCAAGCCGTTCTTTTATGTAATGCTGACTTCTACTACCCCAAGGCTTACTGCTAAAGGATTCAGAGGTGTTGAGACAGATATTTCAACAATAGTACAATTTCATAATTAATGAGCAAAAGACTTTAAAGTTTTCCTGTCAACCTCTTGTTACTTTTAGACTAGTTAATTGTTTGCTACCTAGAATGTATCATTTGACTTGATAAAATTTGAAAGAAGCCCCCACTAAATGCACATAATTTTGTAAGTGAATACTATATTCACCATGGATTCCTAAATTTTTATCCATTGGAATGGTAACATTTGGTTTGAAAGTCAGGGATTAGAAAACAAAGATAATTTTCTGCTAAAATAGGACTTAAATGCTCAAAAACCTCTATTATCACCAACATGTACTGAGAAGGCAAAGTGCTGTTATCCAAGGGTTTTCCATCAAGTTTATGTGAAAATTTCAAAATGTTCAGCCCATTTTGAAAGGGTATTTCAGCCTCAGAACAGAACACCATAGAATTGGTTCCAATGTAGAGGCATTGTAATAGGAAATGGCAGTGATAACTACACTCGTTTCAAATTTTTGGAGGTCAGTTTCCCAGCTTCATGGAAAACCAAAGCAAAAAGGTTGTTTTATTTGAATTTGTGAAAAAATAGTACATACAAGATTTTATTAATTATTTCTATGCAATGTAGAAGCTACAGACCTCTGTATTTTCAGCTCTATGCTACACCGTATTACAATACTGAAATAATTGTGATGTTTGCTAATGCTTTTGAGGATGTTTCATTGGGTCTTTTGGGAAAACTATAAAACTTAAATGTGAGAAGGATAAGAACTAACACAGTGCAACTTTGCCTTAAAAGAGTTCTAGACAGTAGGAACAACTTGTCATGCTGTATACACTATGTTAAAGGAAGAGTTTTCAATGATGTTTACGACTTTTAATATTTTTGAGGGCCTTGTACAGTGGCCTGGATGTGTGCTGGAAGCCAAACTTTTTTTTAAGCGAATACTTCAAAATTGTATTTAAGTAAACCCTATTTTCAACAGTGTCATTCATTGTTGGAGACTGTCTCATAGCAAAGAAAAATGTTCATTTATGTAAGTTGTATTTTTAATGGATAATATCGGGGGAGTCAAGTGTCTGTTGCCATTCTGACTTGTTTGGTACATATTAACCACTTACCTACAGTTCAATCCTTTACAAAATTAAAACTCTGATTTGCAAATTTTAAATTCACAAGTTGAGCAGCTCATAATTGTTTTCCAAATTAGTTCAAGTAGCCATTTTAAGAAAATCTTGTGTTTGAAAATGGGTTTACAATACATTGTGTCAGATGAGGACATTTTAAGTTAGGAAAATTTCGTGAGTAAACAAAGAACTCTTAATGCAGAAATGGTTAAAATACCAGTGTTTGAGAGCTTTCCCAAAGCAAATCACTGTTTTGTGGCTTCAGAGTATTTGTCAGCAGTATTATGAATTTCTGTTGAGAAGCCAAAATTAGATAAACCCATACAGCATTTTTGCATTTCATTAAGAGTCTTTACTTATTAGGCACAGATCATCTTTAACCCTTTCCGTTTCTTAGTATCTTGCTTTAAATTGTGGTCTCAATCTCAGAGTGGCTGAAACAACCAGGTAGGTAGTTGGTAATGCCACTTCTTTGTGTATGTCTGTCATGTATTAAAGAAGCTTCAAGCACCACTACCCCACTCCACTTATTCCTGACCCTTTTCTGCTCTGACAGGCAAGCAGGGTGGGAGGGGTAGTGGAATGTACAGGTTGAAGTAGAATTCAGTGTGGGATAAAACAACTATTTAAATACTTTTTTTTAAAGGAAGAACAGTTAACTACCTTATGTTCTAACTTTAAATTCATTGTAGTATAGAAAACTAGAAAGTGTTAAAACTTTCTGGTTATTGAAGAGTACTAAGTACATGGGAGCTAGCACTTCTACAAATTCTTTTAAAACACACACACACTTTATGATTAGAAATATTGGAAATAAAACCAGCATTGTGTGTACCCTACAAAAGATTCTAGGAGTCAAGTTTGTTAATAGAAGGCTTAAAATAGGTTCAGTATTTTTTATTAAATATTTAGAACTCTAGATTCTTTATTGCAAGAGGTCAACATGGTTCATTTACACTACAAATTGTATGTATTGAGGCACAGTAGTAGTAACTTTACCAAAATATCACTCAGCTATATCAAGTCATTAATCTTTCTGAGCACAGTATATAGGCTTCCAATCCTTTTTTTAATAACTTGGATTACTATCAAGCACCTGCCAAAAATTTGGTTGTGAATAGTTCCCTGCCATTGTCATCCCTGATACATAAGTGGCTTTTTTTTCAATGTTTTGGCCTTGCTAGTTCTACATACTGATATAACTGGTGCCATTAATGTCGGAAAGTCTTAAATTAGTAGGGGGAAAACCCCTAACTCGATTTTCACCAAGAAAAATAATCCTTGTGCATAAGTGAGTTTTGTTGTCCATAGTTGTTCACTGTGGATTAGTCCCAAAGAACAAATCAAATAGTTTACATTGAAAGCCATGGATTCTGAAGGAAGGCTTAATTGTTTAAAAAAAAATCCCAAGGGTCTTAATGAAAATGAGCATATTGAACTGTAACACTTGCAATATTCATATATGTGCATATATATGTGTGTGTGTATATATATATGTATGTATATAAACTGTGCTGGTTTGAGGCCAAAGGTAAATGTTACTACAATATTAACTTTGAGGGAATGGAGCAAAGGTAATCAATCCCCAGATGTAACCACATAAAACATGTGTATTGTTAACAGCCCTCATCAAATTTTCTACATGTTTATAAGTTCATACAAATAGCAAAAGGCATTTGGTACTGAATGTGAAAGCAAACCTTATGTACTCAAGTACAAGTTAAACTTCAGACTCTTGGACATAATTTTATGTTAGGAATGAAGGAAAATTTTCCCATTTTTGAGCCATTATTTTGTCACTTCTACAAATGCATGTAACTTTATAAATATTTTTTAAAAATATAGTTTTGTAAATATTTAATATTCCGCTAATTTGATTTTGAACTGTAAATGTCAAGTATTCTGTTATTGGGGTTTTTATGTTTTATTATACTTTGTTAAAAAGGAAAAATTGTACATTTTTAGAATGTTTTTATGAGTAAATTTAATGTACTGAAAATAAAAATTAAAAACAGGTTTAGTGTGCCATTGAATAAGATCTTATTTTGAAAAAAGACATTTCAAAGTCTTCAGGTCATTGAGTCATTGACTCCTAACAACTTTCCTATCTTAGATTTTTGCAAGTGGAATGTTAATTAACTGCTTTTAAATATTAAACAGAATTTTCAGTAGAACATCTTTGAAATCTAGGCACACATATTAGCTGAATTATTACTGTAGTTGATCCAAGATGGCTTGAGGTCAATGTATATGGTCAAGAAAGGGTATGTATGACACAAAGCAAACCAGTCTTCCTTCTTCCCCTCCCCCATGAGATGCTGCCTACTGCTGCTTGTTGTTTATATAATGTAAAAAGTAATTTGACTAAGGAATGTTAAGAGGCCTTGGGAAATGAAATAGTCTAAAAGTTTTCTAAAAAGCAGTAGTAGAAAAATCTTTATCTTAAGTAGCCTACTTACTATACTTGGTACATATTTCCCCATCTCCCTCAGGAAAAAACCCAATGAAAAAAAAAAAAAAAAAAAAAAAAGGAAAAGCCAGTTATGCTGTTTCTGGACTCAAAAAGTTCCCTTTCCAAAACTAACATTACTCAGAAATGCCTAGCTATCTATGGGCCAAACCAGACCAAGGGCTTACTTGGAGGTTAGAGTGGGGCTGAAACATGGGGAATAGCATGATTAGTATGGAATTCAGTAATCAGTGTACTTTTATAGCTACTTATTTATTATGGACAGCCAAACTCTGCGATGATCATCCTGTGGGACAGAATTATGTGATTCAAATCAGTTTTAACTGGGCTAAAACTAGTTGGGCTGTTTTAAACTGTCTACTAATGTGTCTTACTAGGTTACTAGAACTTGTACCAGATTTTCCATGAGCCATTTTCTCATTTCAGATTAGTCAGGTAAGAGCAGTAGTGGTGCTCCTTGTGTGTACCTAACTTCGCTGTCACTCCCACCTCCAATTCCCCACTGCTTTTGCTATTCCAAACTACGCAGTGATCTTGACCCTTTTACTTCTCAAGTGTTCATTCCTTGAACAACCCTGAATCAGACATCCAGCTCAAAGGGTGTACTTTTTACATATTTGGTGGATAGGATGTGACATTCTAGAATCTTTCACTTTAATCCTCTTATTAATCCCATTGTATGTTTTTTTTTATCCTTCTGATCAACATTACTGTTTTAAACATCCTAGAAATAAAACTACCACTCAGTTTAATTTGGGATATAATTCATCCCTATCCACACTGTATTAAATTAAAAAAAGCAACATATTTTACAGGAACCTTACTGATCACACAGCAATTACAAGATTGATGTCAGGTGTTTTGTTAAACATGAACATCTTATACAACCTAACAAGACAGGTTGATTAAGAATTTACATAGCAGTAAAAACAGTCATGAAAATTTAGCACTATGGACAGATGCATGCAGAAGGTAAACATAGGCAAACAAGTTGTATACATTTATTAACTATAGTGCCAAGATGCAATAATATTGCTTTTTTTCCCATTATGGTAAATAACTTTCACTAAAAGTTGTAGATATTTCACACACATCTAAATCATACAAGGGTAATTTAGCTGATCTGCTACATACATACTTCAGTCCAAGTGCCGTAACAATGAACTTTCTGTGGTACTCCATGAAAATAAGTTGTCAACACCCCATGCAAGTAGCAGGAAGCACTTAAATAATTCTTTACTCAAGATATTAAATAAACTGACATTGTTGAAAGCAGCTTTACCCCTTTGCTACATTCTCCTTTACAAAATGACATGCACGTAAACTCAGATGGGTTTGTATGATAATGATAACAGTAATATCTGAAGTATGCTTACACGGTTAAAATTTTAATAAAGTATTTTAGTGAAGCAGTTACTTTTCCACTTGAAATAACAAATCAGACTATAGACTTAACCCAAAAGGTGCAAGGAGTGCAAAATGAATTTTAATGCTCCAAAGTTCTGGGATGATGTAGTAGTTTCTAACAGCATCAGAAGAGACTTATTCTGCTGCACCTGTTTGACAGTCTCTAAATCAGAGCAAATCCATAATATAAGAAACACCATCCCTTTGTGATCAAGGAACTTTTTGGAAACCAAGCATTAAGAAAGTGAGATTCAATTTACCCATAGAATTCATGGTGTTTCTGTATGACTATATAGAAAACAAGTGACAACAAGGAAGTTGCTAGTTAAGTTGGAATCTATGCATCAATTCCAGAATAAGCTACTTTTTTGCCCCCCATTTACCCTGTTTTGCTGCAGCCACTGATAGTAAATGGACTTAAAAAAAAATAATAGATATGACATTTGACAAGCCTACTTAAAGAGAAACCTTCCTATAAAAGTAGCAGTTTCCCTACATTACTAAATGCTTAAAGGTTACCACTGGAATTGAAATTCCCATTTTAAAAAAAATTTCACTACAGCAATTCAAATGTCCATTTTATTGGCAACTTAGAATGCAAGTTATGTTTCTAAACCTAAAACTTAAAAACAAGATATCCTAGGTGAAAAAGGAGTTTCCCAAAGCTGTATTGTATATGCTTTTGGAAATGAACATGTATTATTACATATGCATGTAATACAAGAGACAACTTACTAAAAACCCCTAAGGTGGTAGGTAATACTTCTATTTTGGTGAACTGACTGTGATTAGATGAACTGATCAATTTCAGTTGGTAACATCCCTTTTTTCCTGGATGAGGGCTTAAAAAATTCTAGTATAGAGGCTTTGTACTAGATCTTACACTGAAGATTTCTTTCCAAATGTCTCCTGAGAGGCATATACCATATACAAGAATCCATCTTCATCCTTCTCGCTTTCATACACTTCAGAAATAGGTGTCGAGACGCTCACCATGCTGTGTCCATTCACCAATAGGAAGAAAGCTTGATTAGCATTCAGCTGTAGGCGCCTTCTAATGAAAAAGAACAAAGGCCGATTTAAGCATTTTAAGAATTTAAGGCCTTTATATAACTCCTAGATCTAAACATGTGGCCCACAACACTTCCCAACCAGTGCAGCCTAAATCAGATTATGGATTAGTGACACTATTTCTATTTGAGACAACTTCTCCAGGTTTCAATACTAGTGTCAACATCAAGTGAGAATGGGGGTGGGAAGGGTAGAGTAAGAATGACAGAAAATTATGTCTATGGCCCAAGAGATTCAAATATGCATCTTTTTGGCCCAAAGGTAGTCAATTCTTGTTTATCAATACATCTATTAACTTTTAGTTCTAGGATTGGCCTATACCTAGCCTTCACTTTTTCCCTTATATTGTCAAACTTATTTTAAACTTTATAAACATTAGTAAACTGCAAATAGAAAACTAGCAAGCACATATTTGAATCTTAACTTCTAGAATATAAAATGTGTAAAAGAATTACTGAATACCTAATTATTTTGATTAGTTCACTCATGTTGACATGATCTGGTACAAGGAATTTGGTTTTATCCAGTACAGGAAGTTGTTTCTCACCCTTGTATCTTTCTATTATCACCTAGAAGGGAAAAAACACAGAAAAATGTTTTTAAAAAGGTAACTGTATAATACTTTTGGTATCACACCAAAAATGCTTTCTGTATTTTGTGAAGATTGATATCTATAATTAACAAGCACATATGGTATATACCATGTTCTTTTGTCAAAGATAGAACAAGGATATTGCCAACTAAGTCAAATTAATGACTAAGACTGTCTTCTTAAGGAACTGCTGCAAATACCCTATCATTTAAACACTTTAAAAATTCTTAATGAGAATTAATGAGGACTTCATTGAGAGAAACAAAATAGCATTCACAATAATAACATAAACAGGCCCTTATGGGTACAAGTGTGCTTCCCTAGGGAAAAGCCTTTTTACTTTGTAAACACAGAACTTCAGAAAAATGTGGAACTAAATTTGAACAATCAAAAATTACTGGCTGGCTCTAGTCTTCTCTCCCATGCAAGTCAAATCACTTCCTAGTCAAATACTTTAAACTGACTTGTTAAGGAATTCTCCATAGTGAACCTCTGCTTTTTCTAAGTAATAAAATAAACTGAAATATCTCAGTGAATGTAACAAGCCTTCTATCTGTATATTTAGCATATAAAAGAGTTGAGAAAGATCTAGATCCAAGGGCCCAGATACAGCAGAATGGAGGGTTGAGTAGACAATATCTAAGCTCTTTGGAATAGCCAAATCTCCATATTTGGTAAATTAGCCATGACCGGTTATCTCTAGAAGAATCCAAAGTCACAAAATGTTCCAAGTAAATTTCTCCTGATGCATCTGTCCATAGCTTTTTATTTTTTAAATAAAATCTTGCACTTAAAAACAGGAAGAAAATAAATCAATGCTTTATTTCAACAATCAATACTTTTTTCCAGAATTAAGCCAAATTGGCCATTCCACAGCATCAAGCAAAGACAAAAAGGGGAGGGTCAACTGGAAAGATAACATCCTGAGTCAAAGAATAAATCTTCAGAAAAGCTTGGTCTATGGAACCATGACCACTAAATCAAAGGAGTGCCACATAACTACTCTATAAAGGTGAAATTCACTTCCAACAATCTACAAATAGTTCCCTAATCTGTGACTTTAGTAAACCTATCCAAAAATTAGTCTTCACCTGGACCACTTCTCCCCAATATCATTGGCCATTTTGCCAAGAATCAAGTCAAGTTCACAGGAATATATTCAAAAACAAAGTTTCTGTAACGTAGTAAGGTGCTGATTCAAACAAAAGGCCATAATCAATTCAAAGAGCTCACATTTTATAAACAGATTCCTTCCCCCATCACCTTTTTGAAAACCAGAATAGCATTGTGTTTTAACATTTTAACATTCCTATTTTCCACATATACCAAGAGATTTTTCTATCTTGATAAGTACTAAGTACTAAGAATGAGTCAGAGACCACTGCTCATAAATATCCTCCAATTGAGTGCAAATTAATCCAAAATTAAGACCAAAAAAAAAAAGGCCGAAATAACACTGGGTAGGATGTAGAAAACATTCCCTCTCCATCTCTCCCTTTCCTTCTCCCAAACCCTCTTCCTGCATGAAACAAATCAGGAACACAACCCAAAGATCAGAAGGCCAAAGGATAATACTATCTCAAAGTTTTGATTTTTTCTAACCACAGCTCTAGAGAAGGGAGTTCAGCACAAGAATTCCCTGTGCTAGAACCTGTAAGATAACAATGCCTTTTCTATGTAGCTCCTAAAAAGTAAAAAAAAAAGTTGTTTAAGCAGAAATCCTAGTACCTCACATCAACAGTCTACCAGTCCTTGCCCAGATTTTCCTTACTCTAATCAGAAGTGAAGCCCCAGAAATATAAACATAACTACATCAATGGTGAGTATTTATCTAAAAATTATGAGATAGTAACATGTCCAAAATAAATGGTTAAATGATAAATTCTATCTAAATCACAACTTTGAAAAAGCATTTTTTCCCCCTCCCTAACAAAGCTTTACTTACCGGTATTTTAGTAGGATGCTGCTCTCTAATGAGTCTCACATCTTCTACTCTTTGTTCTGCCAAGGAGACAAAAATCATTAGTGCCATGCAATTCCAAACTGGATGGAAAACACTATCAGTATCCATAGAGAACACATTCTATCAAACACTTTTCCCCTTTTTTCCCCCCTTTTCTGATCTTTCCCTCACCCAACATGAATCATATGGAGATATGTAAAAAGTGAATGAATACATATAGGCAAAATAAAGTTTGAAATGTAAATAGGGAAGATTTCATTTAAAGTGCTATGTTCAAAATATACAAATATTATCTTTAATCCCCTATCCATACATGCCTAGCCCTGAAATTTAGTCTTCCTACCTGTTCTATGCAATGGCCAACAGGCTAGATTTTCCAGACATCTGTATATTTGACATTGGAGACAAGCAGTGTAAATAAAAACAGGTGATAGGCAAAGTACTTGTACTGTAGAACACAAAATGGAGACCATTCAAACACCAAGTATCAGCTTCATCTCCCTACAGTGTTAGAAGAATCCATCCTAAATTTCATAAGTTCAAAGAAATTTTTCCTCCTGCTGTTCCTAGTTTTCTTAACAAACAGCCCTTAAGAAAAACAAGTAGGAGAAAGAGGAAAAGGCATAAAGAAGCTAATTAATATTTGGGTTTTTAAATAGTTTTTGTTCCAATAGCAAATTAAACCAAAATGTGTGCAGTTTGCCACCATGTCCTCAAAATGATATCAAAATGGTAAATTTCTGATCTCAGATACAATTGCTAGCCTTGGGACCATCACCTCTGAAGCACATAAAAGTAGAAAGAGTCAATGACATCATGGAAATCTTTTATATCTAACTCATTACCATTTGATTTTTTTTACATTTTTACCAGCTTTGTTCCAAAAGTATCCCCTGGAACAGCTCACAAAAACCTTTTAAGCCAAAATAGAAGTTAAGGCAGTACTATACCACTAACCTATAGATAGCATTTTAAAAAATGGTCCTCAGCTTAAGAGGTCATAAAGGAAAGTGGAAAAATACACTCTACATCCATTCTAAAATAGCCAATATGTATTTGATACCCTTCCCTATCTCTGCTCTACTTAAGCATATTTCACACCCCAAAATTATTAAATTAATTATTAAAGTTTCATTCAAACTGCTATACTCCTAATTCAGTGTCTCAAGAGGTACTTAAAAGGATGTTGGTTATACCATAAATGTTAGAAGTAGGAAGCAAAAAAATTATGGGGCAAGAAAATCAAAAGGGACTCTCTAAAACTAGTTTCCTGACCTAGAATGTCCCTAGGATGATCTCCCCCCACCTTCATTATGAACTTACAGAGTTCTCTTCCAATATATCCAATATATTCTGAATGGTTACAAAAAGTTTCAAGATGCAGGGTTGGTTGGTTGGTTGGTTAGATGGGGTGAAAGGCAGGGCCAGTGGCTGTATTCCAGTCATTTAAAAATTACACATGTAAACATATCGTGAGTTTACTTAATCATGAGTTCCCAATTTTATCTCTTCTCCCTCCAAACAGATACAGGTTTGTGGCAAGCATGTAAAAACATTTTCAAATTAGTCACTTTGGGCAAGACGACTTGAATTAAGTGAAACATAATATGCTTTCAGTCTGTATTCAATCATTTCCCTCCCCCCTCCCCCCCAGGGACTGATGGATACTATATACTTCATTAATCCTTTGGGATTGTCTTGGATCACTATATTGCTGAGAATGGCCAAGTTGTTCACAATTCTTCACTGAATAATATTGCTGTTACTATATACAACATTCTCCTGGTTCTGTTCATTTCATCATGAACATCACTCCAGGTTTTTCTGAAATCGTCCTGCTCCTCATGCTCAATAATATTCTATCAGAAATCAGACCATTTGTTTTAACCATTCCGCAACGGATGGGCATCCCTTTTTTTTTTTTTAAAGGCATTTACCTTTTTAAGAAGCTGCTATGAATATTTGTGTAAATAGATCCCTTTTTTTGGCTCTTTAGGATGTAGACCTAACAGTGGTACTGCTGGATCAGAGGGTTTAATCCAAAAGTTTGATGGTCCTTCAGGCATAGTTCCAAATTGCTCTCCAGAATGGTTGGATCAGTTACTGTTCACAACAGCTGAATTTTTTGTTCTGCATTTTGCAATGTTAACCAAAATGTAGCAGAAAATGACTAATCCCCATTTTACAGAAGTGACTTCCCTCAAGATGGCAATCTTTTGCCTTCCCCGACTCATCTTTTATCAATACTCTGTTCACTACATCAATAACAAAAATCAACACTGTAGGACAGAAATACAACAAAGCTCTAAATTAAATCAGGAAAAGACCCTAATGTGAGAAAGCATATGCTTCCCTCAATTTGGCATAGTCAGGTTTCTTTTTTTTCTTCTTTTGGCTTTCAATGGAACCTTTTCAGGCCAGAATAATTCTTTACCAAGTAGATACTAGATCCTTTAAATTAAATCATTTAATAAAAATATCCCAAATATACATTCAACCAAATGTGCTCTCCAGTTAGTAATGTAGCTTCCCTCCATCTCTTTCAACCACCATTATCAGATAAAACAGGGACTGATTATTCATATTAAAAAGATTTCTTGCTTTAATCCCTACTTTAACAAAGGATTCAAGTAAAGTTTCCTTTAAATTCTCCTAGTATATCTGAAGTAGAATGAAATGTAGTTCATAAAGCTGTGTTACTATTACTTCACAAAGTGAGTTAACTCCCTATTAGGATCATAGATTCAGATAAAGCAATTTTGGGGATCCTCTCTAACCCTAATCTTTGATTTACACAAGATCAAATGCAAAGGAGTCTTATCAAAGGTTAAAGAAGCAAAATTCGAACCCAGATTCTCAGCGAATCCAAGGCTTGTTTCTACTAACTACACCAAGTGTTTCCCAAGCTCCTGTATATAGTCACTTGCTGGAAGAAAATATATCCAAAACATAACTGGGTGAGCTCAAATTCAATTACTCTTGGCAGCAGTTACTCCCAACCTGAAAGAGACTAATTAAGCCTGGAGCAGAAATCCATGCAGACATTTACATTAGCATCGCTGTTTAAGTATAACTAGTCTTTTACTAAGTAAAACAGGATACAATAGAAGGAAGTGGGAGTTATCAGTAAGTGTAGGTGAAATTTTGTTCATTCAAGTACAATTTATTAAATTGTTTCTCAGGCAAATTATTTTAGAAAATATTGGCATCAGAAGACAATTCAAAACTATGGTTTAAATTTAAGACCTGTTATCTTCATGAATATATAATTTGAGCCATTGACAAAGTATAGTTTTTGTTCTTAAATATTTTTGCCCAAGTTCTGGTACTTGATCGGCCATAAAGGTGCAAAACATCAATGATTCTGTACACCAGTTTTCTATCTCCATTAATATCATTCACTTGTGGGGAAACTCAGACTACAGCAATGTAGTGATCCAATCTTAGAGTTCAGTAGTCTGCACTTAAGTGTATTATTGGTCTCTTGAAGATTCCTCCAAGTTAAGGAATCAATTTAAGCCTGACAGCTACAAATCCCACAAAATTATCAGCCTTTGGATTCAAATTTACCACCATCAGGATTAAGGAAAAGCATTAGCCATTAAGTGATATTTGATACTTTAATACCATAAAGCTATTAGAAGAGCCTTTTAAGAAGTTCCAGAAAAATGAGCTATGGAACCAACTCGCTTATATATAGTAAAGGGAAAACTAATTTTCAATCAAAGCAAATTCAGCAGTCATTAAATTTTACTATGCCCAAATCACAATACAAAAAGACAAATTCCAGTCTCCTTGTATGCATGCTACAATAAAAATAAGATCTGTTTTGTAAATAATAAAGACTGCTTTTGACAGTATGAATTGCAGAGTAGTAAGTAAATGTTTGTTGGCTTATGTCCTGGATAAATTTAATACCTGTGATTGAGATTGCTGACAGGAGTGGGAAAGCAAAGATTTGAGAGCCAAAAGCTGTTGACGTTTTATGCTCCACCCAGAAGAGGGTGGATGAAATCTGATGGCTTTTCTTGCATGAGACTCGGCCCCAATCGAAGTCTTAGTGAAAGGTTGGGGAGGAAAGTAGTGGGGAGAAGCCATTTGAAGCCAAAGAAAATCTGTCATTCTGAAGATTCTTTCTTCCATGTACTAAGTAATAGCTCATAAAGGTCAATGAAGGTAATTTCTAATAAATGAAGTCATGTCTTGACCCAGCTAACTCACTCAGTACTTTAGAAGCTGTTCTGGGCTTGGCAGGCTACAATTATAAAGTTTGTTTTGTGCTTCAAGCACAAAAAAAATTAAATGCTTTGTAAAAGAACCTGCAACCGAATGCTGAGCTTTTCCCGAGTCTTCAAAATCATAGTAGACAAAAGTGGACACAATAAAATTCACTTTCTTTGTGGAGCGGAAAGAATACTTAAAGAGGTCTTCCAGCAGTATCAGAAGAGGGGACTTCCAAGGTCAAACAGTAAACATACTTATTAAACTCCTACCAAGTGCCAGACACTACTGTAGGAGATAGATTGTAAAGCTCTTTGGTAGGGGGTTATAAAAGATTCACATACGTTTTATATTCAGCATTGCTTCTAGTTTGACACAAATTACCTTCCTCAAAAAGGACTAAACTACCATTGTTTTTTCATCATTATTACAGCAAACATTGTAATCAAGACTTTTTTTTCCAAGTGAAATCAATTATGGCTTCTGGTTCCAGTCAAATCTTCAGGGAAACAGTATGGAGATACTACAGGAGCTAAAAATAAGAGCCCAATTTCAGACACAAAAGGAAAACAGCCTAAAGAGCTGTGGGTATAAGGATTCTCACAATAGCCACCACAGTACTTTCACAACAAAGCATCCTTAGGTAGGTAACAACTAGTGACCAAAACAAAGGGTTTATTTCAACCTCAAAAGTATTTCATCAGCAGTTACTCCACCTCAGACTGGTATCTACGATATTCCTACCACTTTGTCAAATTAACAGTTAATTTATAAGGAACCAAACTACCTGTTGAAAATCTAACCTGTAAAGAGGCTCCAAACCATCCTGTATTTAAGGTCGTTTTCACCGAGGCTTTCATCACAGAAAGCCTGGCAAGTTAACTTAACCTCACTGCTCGGGGTTAGAGGTGTCCAAATAGGAACAGGTGCCTCGGGGGCCACATGACATACAAAAGCACAAATTCGCATTATCTAGGTCGTAGTGGATTTGTGATTTTGTTCTAACCTTTCCCGGCGGCACCGAGTTCGGCGAGGAGTGACCCCTTGCCTTCCTGGTGAATAAGGGGTCAATGTCGCCGAACCACGTCCTCTGCTAGCCAAGGGCCAGACTCTCACTCTTGGGGACAAGAAGCTATCCCTGAACCCGGGGCCCAGCATCTCGGGACCGGCACCGGACGCTGCGAGCAGGCCGGAGAAACGGCGGACCCGGCCCGGCTCCCCGGTCCCGGGCACGTCCACGCCCCGACGGGGCTTTCTTTGTCAACTTCCCAGCCCCGCAGGGCACAGCGCCAGGCCCGAGGGCTGACATCCGTCCCACCCAGCGCCCACCAAGCGCCTCCGCCGGGAGACCCCGAGCGAGCGCCGCCCCGGACAGTGCCGCTTGGCGCCCGGCCAGCCTGGCTTCGGCCGCCCCCGGCCTGGGGTCCCCACCCCCCGAGGCGAGGGCAACGGCCGTTGGGGGGGGGGCGGGGGAGCGACGAGGAAACTCGAGACTTGAAGGGAGCAGCTCCCGGGCGCGGAAGCAGCCCAGGCCCAGCAGGGCGCGGATCCCCGCGGCCGGGAAAAAGCGGGCAGGGAGCCCAGCCGGCTCCGGCAGCGGCCTGGGGTCCCAGAGGTGCGCCCCCCCCTCACCGCCCCCGGCCGTAGGCCTCCCGGGTTCCGGGGCCGCGGCGGGACCTACCGAAGGTCCGGCGCTGCTTGAAGGTCTTCTCCGAAGGCATCGTGCGGGGCGGGGGAGGACCGGGGGCGGGGAGCGGGCTTCGACGGGTCCGACGGGGCCGGTGTCGGCGGGACTCTGGCGGCGGAGACCAGGAGGAGACGGCAGCCGCGGAGAGGGAGGCTTCTGAAGTGCCCCTCCGGCCGCAACGACTTCCCTTCTGTCCCCGAAGCCCCGCAGCCGGGTCAGGTGATCCCCGGCGCGTCACAGAGGGGCGGGGCTAGAGGGAGGTCCTCGGGACCGCCATAGCGAGCGTGGCGGAACGCGAGCGGGGAGCAGCGGGCGGTTGTGCGCCTGCGTCTGCGCGGCTCTGGGCAGCCAGTGCGCGTGCGCCCGGGGCGCGGGCTGCGCTCGGCCGGCCCTGAGCTCGCGGCGGGGGAGGAGGGGCGCTGGGTGGCTGGGTAGTGATCGCGTCGGGCGGGGCCGCTGGCGGTCCGGGATCATCTCGTCCCCGCCCCCCTCCGCCAGACCTCCGAGATGGCTTTCTGTGGGCGAGCCCGCTCTGGGCGCTGGGGGTGGGGGCCGAGGCTGGGGGGTGCGAGACCCCGCAGAATTCGCATCCGCCTCGGACGGCCCGGGCCTGTCACTGCACCCTGTGCCTCCGGAGGAGGAGGAAGTGGCAGAGGTTCGGGGCTCTCTGCCCGGAGACGGGACCGAACGCCTGCGCGGCCCTCGCTGTGTGCGCTGCGCCCAGCGCCGGAGCTGTCGTCTCCAGTCCCGGGCAGGGGCCCTCAAGCTGCGGCCGGTGCCCCCTCCCCGGGGCCGGGAAGTGTCCAAGGCCCCCAAACCAAGTTTTGTTGTACTCTCGTCCGGGCCTGTGTGAGGGCCCCTGGTCGGGCCTGTGTGAGGGCCCCTGGTCGGGCCTGTGTGAGGGCCCCTGGTCGGGCCTGTGTGAGGGCCCCTGGTCGGGCCTGTGTGAGGGCCCCTGGTCGGGCCTGAGCTCCCTAATAATACCCGCGAGGAGGAGGCGGCACGAGTAACATTTCTGGAGAGCTTTGATCCAAAAACAGCCCGTCCGCTCACGTGCATCCTAATGGAGACAAGAAGCAGTAACTAACTGCGTCGACACAAGATGGATACAAAGTAGATAACTCACTATTTGGAGTTGGGAAGTAACAGTGACATTTCTCATTTGTCTCCCATAACCACAAATTTGAACGCGTTCCCTTGCAGTTAAAAAAACAAAACAAGAAAAAAAGGGAACCAAAAATTCTTTATGTAGCGCTTAAAGCCAATAATATATTATCATCCCTGTTTTACTGATGGGAATACTGAGGCTCAGGGAGGTCATATAATTTACCTCAATCACTTCAGCTGATGTAAAATTAGGAATTTGTATCCTTGGGATCCTAGAATTTAAAGTTGGAAAGAACCTCACAACGTCTCATTCCAGGATCCCTAGCTTTTAATGTGTCCTCGATTTTTTGCAGTCTGGTAAAGTATATGATCTTCTCAAAATAAAGTTTTTTAATGAACAAGATAAAACGCCTAACTAAGACTTGAAAGGAAACTATATTGGAATATATAGTTACCTATATATATTATATATATATAATTTATAATATATAATTATATATATTATATATTTATATATAATATATGATTATATATAAATATATAATATATATAATGTATATAGGTGACTATATGTTCCAGAACACACACATATATAAAATATATATAATATATAATATAATAATAATATATATAATATATAAATATATAATATAATATAATATATAACATATAATATATAATAATATGTATATATATATATATATATGTTTTTAAAAACAAGTTCACAGTCCCCAGATTCAGACCTCTACCCCCCATTCTTTGTTTTTTATTTACTTTTCTAGATGCACAGAATATCCTGTTAATAACTCAGTTTGCCTTACATTCTGCCAAAGGCTTCAAATCTGCCAATGAGTTAAGGGGATGTTGATCTCAATCAATATTTGTTTGAGTGGTCATGAGGGTGACTGAAGCAGGTGTTGTTGAGAGCTAGAGCTTGATATGACATCAGAGATGTCAAGAAACTGCATGGTGAGCCATCACCAGTCTGACTTTTGTTCTGCCACTAGACTTTAAATCTCTCTGGGAGAGAGAGGTCAGTGATTTGGGGCAATTCTGCCTCATTTAAATCTAATTCATGCAAGTCAAGATATCACCCTATGTTGTCATTAGTCCTCTTCTGAAAAACAAAGGATGAACAACAACCATTTCACAAGCGTATTTAAAGATATAGAAGCTATGAAGCAAGCAAAAATAAAGAATGAGAGTGAAGTGAGAGTGGTCGAGGAACTTGAACAGCAAGTAGGAAGATTTCACATCTGGAAGAAAATCCAAGATAACATAAACCCCCCAAAACAGTTGAAGTTTGAGGCCTGGAAAGATCACTATTGTCTAAAATTAGATCTAAATGTGTCACAATCATGAAATTTAGATCCACAAAAAGACCTTAGGGCATGCCCATCCTGGCACTTACTTGGTGCTGATTGATTATAAGATACTGTCCTCTTGTTATAAAAATGATACGACTGAGAGGCAAGGAGGGGAAGAATCTTGCCTAAAGATATAAAAGTTATTAATAATACAAAGCAATGGTAGTCATGAACAAAGAAGCTTTGACTTCAGAGCCAATTTCTTTTCATAACACAATACTAAAGTTTACCTTTTGTACCAAAAGTGAAGAAAGGTTAATTGAGCATAGGTCAGTTAACATTATAAAGAATCACATAAAGTCCTTAGTACTAATGGTTTGGATAATTTTTAGGAAGACAAGATGATGAAGTGTTCTTTCAGAATGTGTCCGAGCAAGCTTTTGATTATAGGGTCCATCCTCATATTGTGTGAGCTTTCTGGAAGAAAGGTACTATTTTTAAAAGATAATGATTAGGCTTTTGCTATGACCAATCTCTTCCTACTTGTGTTTTCATGAGAAAAACTCAAATTAACTAAAGCATGAAGTAATATGACTAGCAAAAAAACCAAAACCCAACAATCTCCCCACCTCCATCACAGGCAAGAGGAAGAGTACAAACATGAGACATTCAGAATAGTTAATTTTAAAGAAAAAACTAAATATTTTATTTTTTAAAGGATTCTGAAGTTCTTATTCTCACTCCCTTCAGAACAAGCTAATATTCAGGTAATTCCCAAGCAATATTTTACCCAAACTGAGAAGCATTCCTATTTGAAAAAACACAAAGAAAATAAGTTGAATCAATTCTTTGTTCTAGCATCACTCCTTCCATTTGGTGGTGTTCAGTTGTTCATGACTCTTCACGACTCCACAGGCCATAGCACACCAATACTGTCCATGGGGTTTTCTTGGCACAGATGTTGTTGTGGTTTGCCATTTCTTTTTTCTGTAGATGAAGGTAGAGATTAAGTGACTCATTCAGTATCACATAGTTAGTGTTTAGGCCACATTTGAACTCAGATCCTCTTGTCTTCAAAACCAGTGCTCTATCTAACACTGAGTCAACTAGCTGCCTTTTACATACTAATTTCCCACCCCCAAAAAAAAAATGTTTTATATCTATGTTATTTATACATAATTGTTTATCTATTTTTACCTTCAATAGACTTGAGTTCCTTGAGAACAAGAACTTTTTTGTTGTTGTTGTCTTTGTATCCCCAGTGCTTGACACATAGTAGGTGCTTAATAAATGCTTGTTAACTTGAGTGGATTTGACAGATCAGATTACTGATAGAAATAATCATACTTAGCTGTTCAGATCTCTCTCCTAGCCAACTGTAGCATGGAGATCCTGGGTAACACATCATTTCAAATAGCCATGACATCTCAGGTACAGTTCCCAATATGGGATGACACAGGATCACAGAAACTTTAAGAGAGCACCTGCTTTGCATTCTGAGCAAAACACACATGCTCCATATGGGCAAAACAATACCTCATCCCAAACAGATGATGGAGTCACTGTGGGTTTGACACACATTAACTCCACACCTCATCATAGCAAACCAATGATGTGTGCATAGCAGGTTTCACGTGGCATATGAAATAGGTTTCTTGACTTGCCAGGTGGCCCTGAGTCATGTCTTTATATCACTTTATTGATCCCAGGAATTATCATTTTATTTATTCTCATAATTATTAGAGGTTCTCTAAGGAACATCATTAACAAAGTGGAATGCAAGAATATTCTGGCTAGTTTTTTTTTTTTTTTAATATTCCTTTTCTATTGAAACTTTTGTTTAAAAAAAAATAATAGTGGAAAGAAGAGAAACAAATAGATCACCCACAGATACCCACTGATTCAATGGATAGATATTTATTTGAGGTTTTTGTTTATTAACATTTTTAGAGGTTCCAATAGCAATAGCCATTGTAAAAAGAAAATACTGTATGATCTGATGTCAAAAATGAGCTTAAATATCTTCTTTTGTTTCGGTTCTTTACAATTTCCAAATTTGGAATTTTTTTTAAAACAGAGCAAAACAAAAATAATTAAAAATTTCAACTTAGCAGGCTTATAATCAACAATTACTGTATTTCCAAAATACAATTATTAAAATTTTGTGGACATAAAAAAAAAAAGACAGATGCAATCTCTTTCCTGGGCTTTTAATGGTATCAAATACTGACTGTTGAAAGCTTTCTTGGCCCTATCATTGCTTGGTAAGAAGTGATTTTTGCCAGAATATTCAAAATGCAAGGAAAAAAATCAATGTCTGGTATATGGAGAAAGATCTCACAGCTCTTTAATATCCTATGAAGTTTTATGAAATTCACAAAATCTTATTGTGAATATAGGGGAAAATTTATATTAGTTATATTAAGTGATGGGAGATTAATTAGACTATTAAAGTTAAAATTATAGGCATAGTTTAGATATCATTCACTTGAACCCCTCATTTCACAGATAGAGAAAACAAAGGTCCATAGAATTTAAGTGGCTTGCCCAAGGTCACTCAGGTAGCAAAATACTGTACAGTCTCTGGATATGGGTCCTCAGACTCTCAGGAAATTCAGTTCTTCCACTAAAGACAAAGCCTTCAGGGATATATAAAATGGCTACAAATCAAGAGTAGGAGTGTGTCTATACAGGAGTTAAAGAGTTAATCTTGTCATGGCATTTAAAACTTTGTAAAGAAAACCTAATCTCCTTCCAAAGTCCTTATTAATTGGTGTGGGAAATACTTTATGGCAGATTGATGTTTTTAGGACCAGAACAAAGGGCTTCCTTGGCCTAAAACTCTAATTCTAAATATATCTTATGAGGACCTGATAAGATTCCAAAATGTAAGTCAACTCACTGAATTCAGTCCTGCATTCAAGAAGCATGCATTTGACTATCAACATGCATTTACAGCCCTACAAGGTGCCATTTACATGTTGCCAAAAACAAAAAACAAAAAACAAAAACAAACAACAACCCAGAAAGAAATAGAAACAATTCCTACTCTCAAGGAGTGTACATTGTGTTTGGTAATGGGGTTGGGGGAGTGAGAGACTATAGACAAAATTAATATATCAATATAAGATAATTGGAGGAGAAAGTTAAAGAAGGGAGGGGAGAGACAGAGAGATAAAAAAGAGAAACAGAGAGGGACAGAAATAAACTAGTAGAGACAAAAGGAAAGACCTTGTGCCATTTGAGCAGACCTTATTAAGTACCAAGTGCTATGGTAAGTGCTGGGGCTAAACACCAAAAAGAAAAGTCCCTGTCTTCAAGGAGCTTACATTTTGTTAGGACAAGCAACATATGCACAGAAAATTCAATATAAAATATATGCGGTCATTTCCAGGGATAGAGCACTAGTAAGCAACTGGAGGAGGGAGGGAAGGAGAGAGAGAGAAACAGAGACAGAGATAGAGCTCTTCCCAAGGGCCAGGCAAAACACCAGCTGTGTGACCTTTATATTCTAAGACAGAAGACCACAAAAGAGGATCTGAAATTCTGGGAGGGATGTGACCTAGGGGCAAGCCAGAGTAAAATTGGGGTGGAAGTTGGGCCTCCTGAAATAGGGTCCCCAGCAGGCAGTGCCAGGATTTCTGACAAGATCATGTTGACTGTTGAGAAAACAGAAAATTGTTGACTCCTTTCCCCCAATACTTTTCACTTCCCAAAAAAGTTCATGACTGTGTGTGTGCCTTTAGCAGGGACTCATTCAGAACTGTTACATACTTTCCACCAAGGAAAAAATCACCAGTCCTAATTGAGTTTCCATAGCTATCTCTGTGCACCAGCTCTTCCCCCATAACACACAGTGGTACACTGTACAAATAGACTTTGGAGTTGTATCATCTTCAACAGTCAGGAAGTCAACCAACATTTATTGAATTCCTACTGTGTGCCAGACACTGTGTTCAATTCTGGGGATATCAAGAAAGGCAAATGACAGTCCCTATCCTCAAGGAACTCCCAGTCACCTGGGGGAATAACATGATAAACAAGCCATAATCGGGTTAAATGGAAATAATTAACACAGTGAAGATAGTAGAATTAAGGGGATCCAGAAAAAACTTGTTGTAGAAGGCAGGATTTTTAGCTGGGACTTTAAGGAAGCTACAAGGGCCAGTATTTGAGGACAAGGACAGAAAACATCCCAAGCATTGGAGAACAACCAGTGAAAATGTCTGATGACTTGTGCAAAAAAAAAAAAAAAAAAAAAAATAGCCAGGAGGTCAGTATCAATGAATCCCAGCATACATGAGAGAATATAGGATGTAAGAAGATTGGAAAGTTGGAGGTGGTGTGGGAGAAGATAGGTCAGGAAAGGCTTTAAAAACTAAACCAGATTTTATATTTGACATTGGAGGTGAAGAGGAGCTACAGAAGTTTATTGAGGAAGAGGGTATATGGTTAAAACTGTACTTTAGAAAATCATTGACAAGAGCAGAGGGAGCTAGATGCTATTATTATCCCCATTTTACGTTGAGGAAACAGAGGCAGAGGTTAAATGGCTTGCCCAAATTCACATACCTAATAAGTATCTGAGGCTACATTGGAACTCATGTCTTTCTGAATCCAGATCCAGCACTCTATCTACTCTGCCTTTGGGAAAACATGAATATAGCTAATGGAGGGATGGGAAAAAACTGGGGATAGGAGACAAAAGATTAGAGATATTGTTTGGGGTGGAAAGGCAGAGGGAAAGATGGAATGATAATAGATTGCACTTAGACAAGGGTATTTCAAAGCTCAGGAATGCAGAAGTCATGCTTTTGTGAGTACTGTCATGATCCTGGTTACCTCATGTGTATTATTGAGGATGGAGTAGAGGGGAAGGTCATATGAAATGAGTAGATTTAGTAAATTATTCAAGCCTTACTTTGACTACATCTGTCTAATACAAAAACCTTAGGCCCAAAACAAAACTAGAATCTCTAGAACAAACATATCTGCAAGGGGCCTTTTCAGATCTTCTGGAATGAACTTCCCTGGCGCCTACTACTTTGTATTTATTTTGAATAGATTTTGTTTATACTTACCTGGGCACCACACCTTATCTCTAGGGAAAGAATGTAAGCTCTTTGAGGCCAGGGGCTTTTTTGTAGTTGGTTTTTTGTCTTGGTGTTTTCTGATATATAATAAATATTTATAAAATGCTTGATGATTAGTTTAAAAATATCCTTTTACTTCTCCCTAAATAGCTTCCTCTCTCATTCACCACAGTGGTGCTTCTAAACCTTTTAAACTTCCTCAAACCTCCATCTCTCCCCTATCTTCAGAAGTGATCATTTGATCTATCCATTCCCTGTCCCATATCTCTCCTCCCTTTCTCTCTTTCATAGATAAAATAATTTAAAAAGCCACTACTTCCTTTCCTCTCACTCTCTTTTTTTAATTCTGGGTACTCCAGCCTCAAAATTCAACAGAAACGACTATCTCCAAAGTTAGCAGTGTGTTTGTTTGGTTCATTCATCTATAGGAAGCAATTTAGTTAAGAGGAAAAAAGAATTTCTTGAATGTTTCTAGATCTGGGTTCAGAGACTACTTTTTTGGCTAACCAGTCTCATGACTTAGCACTTAAGGATCTCATCATCCTAATTTATAGAATGAAAGAATTGAATTGGATGATCTTGAAGGTTGCTTTCTGCTTTAATACCATGTACCTGTAAGATCATGGAAATAAGTGATAGTACTAAAAATAACTTGCTTTCAAGTGGTGGGAGAGGAGGTCTGGATTTTGTGGTACTCAAAGAAGTCACTCAATCCCTGGGATTTATCATGAAAAATGCTATCCATCCCCAGAGCGAGAACTGATTGCATCTGAATACATATCAAAACTCGCTTTTAAAACTATTTTTCTTGGGTTTTTATTTTGGTTTATGTTTTCTTTCACAATATGACTAATATGGAAATGGGTTTTGTATCAGTTCCATTAGATTCCATTTCCATTTCTACCTTGATGATTCTCAAATCTGGTTTCTTTTATTTCTCCTCCTACCTCTCTGACTACTCAATCTCCTTTGCTTTTATATTTAACCAGATCACGCACTGTATTCTCCAAAGCTTTGTCCTGGGCCCTTTTTCTCCCTCCTTTATATATTTCACACGATTTCATCAGTTTCTAAGGATTTAATGATCTCTAGGCTGATGATTCTACTTATCCAACCCTAATCAGTCTCCTGACCTGCAGTCCCAATTTCAACATTCTCTATTTTTCTCAAAGGCACCATCATCATCTTCCCAGTCACCCAGACTGACAACCTCAGTTGTGTCATTTTCAATTCTTCATTTTTTCTACTCCTCTCTTCTCCCCCCCACAACCAATCTCTTGCCAAGGCCTGTCAATTCTTCACTCCTC
Organism: Sarcophilus harrisii; assembly: GCF_902635505.1. Classification (NCBI taxonomy): domain Eukaryota; kingdom Metazoa; phylum Chordata; class Mammalia; order Dasyuromorphia; family Dasyuridae; genus Sarcophilus; species Sarcophilus harrisii. The sequence goes on from NC_045427.1 coordinate 49,747,217, forward strand.
TCCTAACCCCAACCATTCTATTCTCAAAATCTGTCAATTTAATCTTCATAACATCTTTCACATACTCCACTGTTCTCTCTTCTGATACTGTGACCACTCTTTGGAGGACTCTATCACTTATGCCCAAACTATTGTATAGTAGGTGTACTACAGGTATGTCTCTGATCTAGTGATCCTCTACTCAATTCTCAAAGAAATTTTCCTAACACACAAGTCTGACCATGTAACCCTCTACTCAATAAACTCCAGTGGCTCCCTATTACCCCAGGATCAAATACAAATCCTCTATCTGGCTTTTAAATCCCTTCATAATCAGGCCCTCTCCTAACTTTTCAATTTTATTTCACTCCAAGTGAATAGTGATCCCATTTATTGGCTTCTTTGCTGTTCTTAGACCAAAACATGCAATCTCTTGACTCCCTTGCATTTTCAATTGCTGTTCCTTGGGCCTGAATTACTCTTCCTTCTTATCTCCATTTCTTGGTTTCTCTCCCCTCCCCATATTCCACAAAATATTTCCCTATTCTTTTTAATATTAGCATCTTCCCTCAGTGATTATCTCCAATTTATCCTGTTTATATTTTGTTTGTACATCTTCCCTTGTTATCTCTTTTATTCAACTTTGAGCTTCCTGAGAAAAGGGAGTGCTTTTGCTCGTTTATTTTTTCTTTGCAAGTCCAGTGCTTAGTACAATGTCTGGCACACAAAATATAACCCTTGTAGTACAATTGTCAGAGGAATCTATCCTAATATCTGCCATCTATAGTTATTTAGGCCCTTCCATCAATTTTCCTTCTGCTTGTATTTCTTTTCTAGACTCTGCTATACTTACTATACTTACATATTATTGTAAGTACCCTCCTGCCAGAAGAACCAATCCTGGATGAACCTCCCCCACACACACCCCAAATGTACTCCTATCAACATTCATATTCTTGACATAATAATGTCATGTAAAGAGTGAAGGGAAGCACAGCCAAAATAACACATACACAATCACTACAATGCAAGTAAAAACATTAAAAGGCAATAAAACTCAAGTCAAATACAGTGGACAAAGGTAGAATTATACTTTATTGTTTAATAGTGTCTGGCTCTTTCTGAAATGTATCGGGTTTGGTTTGCCATTTTCTTCTCTAGTAGATGAACTGAAGTTAATTAACTGAAGTTAATATATTAGTAAAATTAAAATATGTGTTTTTTTTGGTTTTGACTATCCGTGGTATTTTAGATTATGATTTTCTTGCAAGTATTTTGGAGGAATTTGTTTCCGTGTTTTTTTAGGAATTGTGTCAAAAAAATATATTTACAATAACAAAACCCTGAAACAATGCTCAGAGTCAGTAGATTGATTTTTTCCTAATTTTCAGATAATTAACATATTTTTGTTTCTCTCCTTCTGCCCCAATGGTCCTCCAAAAATATTTCTCTCTCTCTCCTCTTAAAATATTTGAGAATGAAGGGTAGGGATGATGTGGGAAAGTTTCCTATCTTTGATTCCCAACCCCCCCTACTTAATGTAATTACCCTTTAACTCACAAATCCTGGTCCCTTTAAATTCCAATAGAATATCTAGACCTGTCCCAGCCCCACCCGGATCTGAGCCAACTTTGGGGCTACACCCCAAAGCCCCTCTAGCTAAATCTCCTATAATAAAAGGGCCACATTGGGAACCCTCTCTTTACAGAGATTTCAATGCTAGCCATGTGAGAACCCTCTGTCCACTGGACCCTCTGTCCGGTGCCCTTAATAAATCCCTTCTATCAATCTAGCTCTAGGACCAATAAATGCCTTTTTTGGGGACTCACTCTGCTACTAGATCTCAGCTACTGTTGAGGTTAGGAACCGAATGTTGAGGTGTAGACCACATGTGTTGAGGTCCACATTTGGGATACCTAAATGAAATTAGGGTTTAGTTAGGTCTAGTGGCAGGTTTGGGATACAGGGAGTCAAACAGAGTTCCCCTGCAACCCCCTTAGATTCGGCGCAAGGATACGGCGATATATGAGGTCTAATAGCGGCGCGGATTCCCAATAAAAGCATTTATTGGCCCAGAGAGCTAGATTAATAAAAGAGGTTTATTACTGAGTTTAGAAGTAGGAGACAGGTGAAGGTAGAGATAAGGAGGGCACTGGACAGAGGGTCCAGTGGACAGAGGGTCCTCACATGACGACCATGTTTGGAATCTCTGCAAAGAGGGGTTCCCAGTGTGGTCCTTTTAAGTCGGAGACTTAGCTCGAGGGGCTTTGGGGTGTAGCCCCAAAGTTGGCTCAGATCCGGGTGGGGCTGGGACAGGTCCGGACCTTCTATTGGAATTCAAAGGGACCAGGATTTGTGAGTCAAAGGGTAATTTACATTAGCTAGGGGGGTTGGGAATCAAAGATTGGAATCTTTGCTGCATCACTACTAGATCTCATTTACCGCTGTATCCTTGAGCGGAATCCAAGAGGGTTGCAGGGGAGCTCTGTTTGACTCCCTGCACCCCAAACCTGCCACTAGACTTCAACCAAACCCTAATTTCATTTAGGTACCCCAAATCTAGACCTCAACGGGGGGGGGGAATGTTTTGTCTTTGATTTTTAAAAATGTTTTAAACTAATAATCATTCTAAGGAAATGACTAAAATGGAATGGAATAGTATTAAACATCTACTATGTCAGTCATTTGGCTAAGAACTTTAGAAATATCTCATGCTGCAACCTTATTATTCTACCTTTTGAAGTAACAAATAGAAAAATACAAGAAGAAAAACAAAAACAACAGATGGCTCTCTGGGATGGAGAGCATAGAAATGTAGATGTTGTAAACAAAGGGTTTCAGTAAATTAAAAAAAATTATGCTAAATAAACAAGAAAACAAGTTTATGTGTTGTCCTCTTCTCTCACTAGAATGTAAACTCCTTGAGGGCAGACTGCATACTTGTATTTGTACTCCTCATTTGGTGCAGAATCTAATTCAAAGATATAATAAAGAAGTTCTTTATGTATCTTTACATCTTAATTTACTGTATTTTCCATTAAAAAAACCCTCAATATTTTCATAATTAAAACTGTCAAACAAACATGTAATACTTATAAGTAACATTCATGTCTTATTTTCCCATTTCTATATTTGGGCAAAAATCTCCATAATATTGTTGGGGGGGGAAAGTATTCTGATACTAAAAATCCAGAATCATATTGCTTGTTTTGCAGTTGAGAACTTGTCTGCCCGGGCACATCCAAAGAATTCATCACTGTCACCCAAGGAAGAAAGAAACAACAAAGTGAAACTGATGTGCCACACTCAATATGGCTGCCCAGGCGCGCAAAGCCTGGGTGGAGCTCTTTTCTGCCGGTCCAGGCTATCCCCACCTATTTTTCTGATGATTAGAAGTCAGACTCTCCTAGCATGGCCATCCGGGCTACTATTGGCTTACTCTCCTATCAGTCATATTACCTCCTTGAGCTTTAGAACAAGTAAACAAACAAGAGATTGCTCAACGAGTGTGTTCAAAGTTATTCTCAGAAAAGAAGAGGTCAGGCAGGCTTGCAAATTGAGATCTAATCTTTGGTTTTAGGGAAGCATCTAAAGTATTGTGATTATTACCATGCAACTGTGTTCCTGTCCAGATAGAAAATCAGGCCCTTTAAGAACAAAAGTTCAGGAGCTCCGGAATTCACAGTGTGGTCATTTACATAGGCTGAAACCAGGCTTGGAAGGATTGTAGAGGACCCGACTGGGATACATGGCTAGCCCAAGATCCATAAAATTGTGTCAAGCACCTGAACAATGCTACTGGAAATATTAATCATTCTCCCCAAGTACAATATGGGTAGGGGTAGATCAGGTTTCCCAAGGTGCCATAATTTTATTTTTATTTTGACTTTAACAAACATAAAAAAGAAAAAAAAAATTTTTAGAATTGAAGTAGGACAAAGGATTATTTTGTGAAACTGTGAATCACTGTGATGTACTTCTTAGTTGTTTTTTTTTAAGGATATAATCAATTCATTTTAAATTTTATTTTTATTCTGTACTTAAACCACAAAAATTAATATTTCCACATATAAAATAGAATAGGATTATTTGTGAAAATTCCAGTCTCTCTGTATTAGGAAGCACATGCTTTTTAAAAAGTTTATAATAAATTCATGATTTTAGTTTAATTTTTCTTACCCTGAACTTAACAAACCACACAAGAACTTTTTCTATATAAAATAATTAAAGAGGGATATGAATGTGTAAATGACATGCTTTGCTTTTTTTTTTTTTTTTTTCTGAGTCAATTGGGGTTAAGTGGCTTGACAACAAAGGCGCTTCAGTGTCTGAAGCTAAATTTGAACTCAGGTACTCCTGACTTCAGGGCTGGTAATTCTATTGACTGTGCCATCTAGCTATGTAATTTCATGGTAGCACTTTCAAAGATGTTCTGAACTTCCTTGTACTCTCTCTCCTCAAAAAATGCTTCAGTGTCCCTCTTTTTCTTCTTTCCCCAGTCAGAAAGACAAAAAACAAAAACCACAATCCTTTTAAATAGATAACCCTAATCAAGTAAAATAAACCCACAGATTTGTCTAGACCCCTTATTTTAAATTGTATTAGACTAATCCCTTTTATTAGTTGACAACCCAGGTCTTTAAGTATATTTCCTTTATTCCATACAATGTGGAATTTTCTGGTGAAGAACAGGTAAGGATTATCTTACATGGCATAGTCCACAGGGTGTTTGATTTAAGTCAATAAGACAAGTTCAAAACTTGCTTCAGATACATGCTAGCTGTGTGATCTTAGGAACTCACTTTTCCTCAGTTTACTCATTTGTAAAATGGGGGCTGTCATAAGAATAAAATGAGATAACATTTTGCAAAGTAACTATGATAATGATATTTTCACCATTAGGTACTCGGACCAATATGGATAGTCATGAATCTATTAAGCTATTTGGCAAAAAAAATAATAATAATTTCAGGGAAAAAAAAATTAAGATACCACTGTGAAATTTGAACTTATTTCTAAGCTTCCTTCTCAATTATACCCTGTTAGTTCAAACTAACAAAGATTTCATTGTTGTAGAGCATGTTCTTGGTTTCATAACAAATGATTCTTTTCCCTTAAGCAACCCTGCTTTTCTTTCCTTCTCCCATAGAGAATTACTGGGATCTTCCTACAAATAGAGATTGTTTTGTTCATTATATTTATATACCCTATGCTTAACCTAGTGCTTGGCTCATAAAAGGTGCTTAATAAATGTTAATCTATCTTAGCTTCGCTTAAAAAGATTTGTTAGACTCTGAACATTACAATGGCCAACCATGATTCCAGAGGTCCATGATGAAGTTTGTTATCCACTTCTTATCATAGAAGTGATGGATTCAGAAACACATTTTCAAACATTCAATAATGTAATGTCTTTTCCTTGATTGTGCATTTTGATTATAAATGCTTTGTTTTTGTTTTTCTTTCTCCTCAGTGACTGGGAGGTGGAGAGGAAAGTTGAGGAGAAATAGGGAAAGGTTAATAAAAGAAAAATGGAAGAAAAAAATGAGATTCAATGAGGTATCTTTTTAAAAAATGGATAGATGAGAAAAGGAAAGTGTCCAGAAATACTAACCAAGAAGCTCTGAAAGCTAGAAGCTGAATTTAGTCTTAAAAAGTTATACATATTAGAGACCTGCACTTTCATAAACAATTCTAGTTTTATGGTTTATTATATATATGAGATGCCCATTTTATTTGATATTTGTTTAGTTCAGAATAAAAATTAAAATATTTTTAAAGATACATTAGACTATTACATAGAATGAGAGCTGACATCAAAAATATAATGTACAGGCTAGAACTTTCATTATTTTATATTACTTTTTTAAGATTCTGAGTTCAGTAGTCATCTGTAGGTTCTCAGACTCACTTTCCCATCCATTTCCCTTTTGCCTAAATGTACTTCTTAGATTCTTCATCTGCCCCTTCCTTTTTATTTCCAAAGCAATAGTGTAACAGTCTGGGCCCTTCCTTCATAGCTCATGGCTTGATTATTACAATACCCTATTTACTGCTTTACTACCTTTAGTTTCTTTCTTTTCTAATCTTTCTAGAAAGTCTTATTAAGATTCCTAAAACGGCTTTTTCTTTATGTCATTCCCACTTTCAATAGCTCTCCTGACCTAGGTAGAGATTGCTCCTGACCAGCAATCAATAGGAAGATTGGTGCTATTAAAAAGAAGTTGACTTTTCAACTTAAGTATTTGTTGTGTACCAGACACCATTCGGATTCAAAATCAAACACAATTTCTGATCAATCTGCAGTTTGGGATTAATTAGACCATTTTTCTAACCTAGTCTTCTTAATACTGCAAAACACAAAGCTTCTTCCTTAGTCAAATTGATCTATCATTGATTCCTGGATATGTCATATTCATTCTTTTTTCCCCCCTCAATAGTATTTTTCAAATACATGTAAAGATATTTTTCAACATTCATTTTTGTAAAACTTTGTGTTCCAAATTTGTCTCCCTTTTTCCCTTATCTCTAGCCCCTCCCCAAGACAGCAGACAATCCGATATAACCTAAATAGGTATAATTCTTTTAAACAAAAGAATCTGGTATTTCAGACCAAAAGAGAAAAACCACGAGAAAGAAAAAAACAAAGATGAAAATGCTATGCTTCGATTTACATTTAATCTCCATAGTTCTCTCTTTGAATGAGGATGGCATTTTTCATCTGAGTTCATTGGAATTGTCTTGAATCATCACATTGCTGAGAAAAGCCAAGTTCATCACAGTTGATCATCACATAATCTTGTTGTTATTGTGTAAAATATTCTTCTGGTTCTGCCCACTTCATTCGTCATTGCTTCTGTCATATTCATTAAAAATTTTTTTAAAATAGCTTTTTATTTTCAAAATGCACGCAAAGACAGTTTTCAACATTCACCCTTGAAAAACCTTGTGTTTCAAATTTTTCTTCCTCTCTTCCCCTATCTTCTCCCCTAGACAGCAAGTAATCCAATACATGTTAAACATGTGCAATTCTTCTATACATATTTCTACAATTATCAGGAGGCACACACACACAAAAAAATCAGATCAAAAAGGAAAACAATGAGAAAAAAAACGAAGTAAATAATTAAAAAGGTGAAAATACTGTGTTGTGATCCACATTAAATCCCCATAGTCCTCTTTCTGGATGCAGATGGCTCTCTCCATTACAAATTTATTGGAATTGGCCTGAATTACCTCATTGATGTCAAATTCATTCTTGCCATTTCCTTGCAGCCCTTCCCTTTTGAAAATCTGATTCCTTCCTTTTTGCCTGTTCAAATCCTCCCCATCCTGTTCTAAGTGCTTCTTCTCCAAAGCATTTCCATGTCATCCTACTCCACATGATCTTATCCTTCTCTAATCTTGTTTTCCCCCCAATTTTTAACAGTTTTATTTAAAGTTTTGATTTCCAAATGTTATACCTCCTTTCCTCCCATCATTCCTTCTCTTCCCCTTCCTTGAGATTGGAAGCTATCAGTTATGGGTTATACATATGCAATTATGTAAAACATTTCCATATGGGGACTCAAAGAAAAGAAAAAAACTGAAAAGCTAGGCAATGAGAAAATAGCACGCTTAAGTCTATATTCAATCAATATCGGTTCTTTCTCTGAAGATGGATAGATAATATGCTTCATCATTAGTCCTTTGGGATTGTCTTGGATGATTGTATTGCTGAGAATAGCTAAGTCATTCACATTTCTTCATCGAACAATATTGCTGTTACAATGTACAACTTTTTCCTGGTTCTGTTCACATTCATAAGTCCTTCTGGATTTTTTTGAAATCATCATCCTGCTTAATATTTCTTATAGCACTATAGTATTTCATTACATATATACCATAGCTTGTTTAACCATTCCCCAATTGATGAACATCCCTTTGATTTCCAATTCTTAACCTTTCATAAAAGAGCTGCTATAAATATTACTACAATATCAATATAAACAGGTCCTTCCCCCTTTTGGGGAGGGAATCCCCTTTTTTGGGATGTCTTTGAGATACAGATCTAGCAATGGTATTGCTGGGTCAAAGGATATACACAATTTGATAGCCCTTTGAGCTTAGTTCCAAATTGTTCTCCAGAATGGTTAGATCAGTTCATACCACTACTATGAATACATTAGAGTCTCAGTTTTCTTACTTCCCTTTCAACATCTCAAATTTTCCCTTTTTGTAATATTTATTCTAAAGGGTGTGAGGTGGTTATAATTTATATTTATTTGATCAATAGTGATTTGGAACTTTTTTTTTCATATGATTAGAGATATCTTTGATTTCTCTGTCTGAAAACTGCCCGTTCATATGCTTTGACCATTTATAAATTGAGGAATGACTTGTATTTTTATAATTTGACTCAATTTCTTATGCATTTGAGAAATGAGATCTTTATCAGAGATACTTATTGCAAAATTCCTCCACCCTCCAATTTTTTTGCTTTCCATATAATTTTGATTGTATTTGTTTTGTTTGTGCAAAACTTTTTAATTTTATATGATCAAAATGATCAGTTTAACATTTTGCAATGCTCTCTGTATCTTATTTGGTCCTAAATTCTTTTCTTATTCACAAATCTGGCAGATAAACTATTCCAAGCTTTCTTAATTTGTTTAGGGTATCACCCTTTATATGTAAATCATGTATTCAATTTGAGCTTATCTTGGTATATAAGTTTGAGATGTTGGTCTAGTCTTACTACTGTTTTCCATACTGTTTTCCAGTTTTCCCAGCAGTTTTTGTCACATAATGCATTTTTGTTCCAAAAGCTTGGATCTTTAGGTTTATCATATGCTATATTACTATGGTCAATTAGTATAACATAATAATAATAATAATAATAATCTATTCCACTGATCCATTGACTCTTCTCTAATCTGATTGTACATTGCTTTAGTCAAACTGAGCCTAGTTAAAAAACCTTAGCTTAAAAAGGCCAAGGTTTCCCACTGTATCCAAAATCATCTCTAGTATTCCTGATCTGTATCTTGCCACTGAGCCCAGAAGGCTCAAGAGAGAAAGTGAGGTTGGTTACTGTACATAGCCCTCCCTCACTTCAATCCAATTTACTTGTATGTCATGTCATCATCTCTTTCATGCCATGGTCCTCTCTCAGAATGAAAGCCAAACAACAGTTCTATTTCTTAGTCAGGACCAGATTGTTTTGATAATTGCCATTTTGTAATACATTTTGAAATCTGGTACATTTTTGCCTCTTTTTTCATCATTTCCTTTGATATTCTGGAACTTTTATTCTTCCAGATGAATTTTGTTATTATTTTTTCTAGTTTTATGGAATAATTTTTTTCTAGTTTGGCATGGCACTGAATAAATATATTAATTTAAGTAAAATTGTCATTGTTATTATATTGACTTGGCCTATCCATGGGCAAAAAATATTTTTCCAATTGTTTAGATGTGATTTTTTGATTTTCAAAATTTTCAATTGTGTGTTTAATTGGGAATTTTTAATTTGTTCTTTGTTTAAGTGTTTTTAATTCTATGCCCAATTTATTAATCTGCTTTTTCTCTATTTTATTGATGTAAGCAATTAGGGATATACATTTTTATTGATATAATCAATTTTTTTCAGGTGCCATTTACTGCTGAGAAAAAGGTATATTCCTTTTATTCCTATTCATTTTTCTCTAGCGAGCTATCATATCTGACTTTTCCAGATTTTTATCCACCTTCTTAACTTCTTTCTTGTTTATTTTTTTGTTAGATTTATGTAGTTTTAGAAGGAAAAACTGAGATTCCTCCATTAATATAGTTTTATTATCTGCTTCCTTTTGTAACTCATTCAACTTCTCCTTCAAAAATGTAGATATTATACTATTTGGTGCATATATGTTTACTATTTATTATGAGTACATACTCATACTATGAGCTGATTTCATTGTCTTTATTACATTTCAGTAAATATAATTTTCTTCTTTATCTCTTTTAATTAGACCTATTTTTGTTTTTGCTTTTTCTGAGATCATGATGGCTATCCTTGCTTTCTTTGCTTTAGCTGAAGCATAATAGATTCTGCTCCAGATTGTAGGATTCTGACTTTTTTTTATTTATAGCTTATTTTCAAAATATATGCAAAAGTAGTTTTCAACATTCACCCTTGCAAAACCTTGTGTTCCAAATTTTTTCTCCCCACCTTCCCCCTCCCCTAGACAGCAAGTAATCCAATATATGTTAAAGCAGTTCTATATATATTTCCACAATTATCTGCACAAGAAAAATCATCAAAAAGGGAAAAAAATGAGAGAAAAAAACAAGCAACCAAACAACAAAGGTGAAAATACTCTGTTATGATCCACATTTAATCCTCATAGTTCTTTCTCTGAAGATGACGCTCTCCATCACAAGTCTGTTGGAATTGGTCTGAATCATCTCATTATTGAAAAGAGCCAAGTCCATCACAGTTGATCATCACATAATTTTACTGTTCCTGTGTACAATGTTCTCTTGATTATACTCACTTCACTTAGCATCAGTTCAAGTAAGTCTCTCCAGGCCTCCCTGAAATCATCCTGTTGATCATTTCGTATAGAACAATAATATTCTCTTGTGATACGGGAGCATCCTGACAGTGGCTGCTGGAGGTCTATCTCAGACCTGTAGAATGGATCTCTTCATGTGAGAGGATGATGGTTGTTAAGGACCATGCCTAAGTGAAGAGGCAGGTCAATTCTCCAAGAGCCCCTACAGTTGTGAATCATAAACTTGAGTTGCAAAGTTTACTAACACAGATGTTCCTTGTGGATTGGGAATGAAATAAATTGGAGGCAAGAGGGAAGAGAAGAAAGGTCAGAGAATGCAACTGACTCTCAATCTCCTTGCATCATCATCATCTTCTCACATGAAGAGATACATTCTACGGTCTGAGTTAGACCTCCAGCAGCCACTGGCAAGGGGCTTCCACAGCATTCATACACCATAACTTATTCAGTCATTCTCCAATTGATGGGCATCCACTCACTTTCCAGTTCCTTGCCACTACAAAGAGGGCTGCCACAAACATTTTTGCACATGTGGGTCCCTTTCCTTTTTTTAAATTTTTCTTTTTTTGCTAAGGCAATTGGGATTAAGTGACTTGCCTAAGGTCACACAGCTAGGAAGTGTCTAAGACCAGATTTGAACTCAGGTCCTCCTGACTTTAGGGATGGTGCTCTAACCACTGCACCACCTAGCTTCCCCATCCTTTCCCCTTTTTATGATTTTTTTGGGATACAGACCCTGTAGAGATACTGCTGAATCAAAGGGTATGCACAGTTTGATAACCCTTTGAGCATAATTTTAAATTGTTCTCCACAATGGTTGGATCATTCACAACTCTACTAATAATGTATCAGTGTCCCAGTTTTCACACATCCCCTCCAATTTTTATCATTATCTTTTCCTATCATCTTAGTCGAACTTAGACGAATGTAGTAGTACCTCAGTGTTGTCTTAATTTGCATCTCTCTTATCAATAGTGATTTAGAGCATTTTTTAATGTAACTAGAAATGGTTTTAATTTCTTCATTTGAAAATTGTCTGTCCATATCCTTTGATCATTGATCAGCTAGAGAATGGCTAACATTCTTATAAATTTGAGTCAGTTCTCTATATTTTAGAAATGAGGCTTTTTATCTGAATCTTTGGATATAAACATTTTTTCCCAGTTTTCTGCTTCCCTTCTAATCTTTTCTGCATTGGTTTTGTTTGTACAAAAATCTTTTAACTTAATATAATCAAAATTATCCATTTTGCATTTCATAATGTACTCTATTCTTTTTTGGCCACAAATTCCTTCCTTCTCTACAGATCAGAGAGGTAGACTATCCTTTGTTCTAATTTGCTTATAGTATCACTCTTTATCTAAATTATGAACTCATTTCGACCTTATCTTGGTCTAGGGTGTTGTGTTGGTCAATGTTTAATTTCTGCCATACTAATTTTCAATTTTCCCAGCGATTTTTATCAGATAGTAAATTCTTATTCCAGAAACTGGGGTCTTTGGGTAGAATTCTGGTTTTTAAGTCATTCTAATATCTGCTTTTATTTTATGGGTGAGTTCATTCCATTCACATTTATAGTTATGATAACTGTGTTTTTCTCTCCATGCTATTTTTTGCTTGTTTATCATCTCTCTCTCTTAAACACCACTTTTATCTCCTCACAATTGTTTTATTTCTGATCACTGCCTTCCCCAATATAGCCTCCTTTTTATCAGTCCTCCCATATACCTATTATCTCCATCCCTTTTTTTTCCTTATAGGAAAAGACAGATTATAAGATAAAACAGATTATTATAGGATTAATTGTAGGATAAGACAGATTTCTATATCCAACTGACTGTGTATGTTATTCCCTCTTTGAGCCAATTTTGATGAGAGGAAGGTTTAAGCTTTGCCTGCCACTCCCATCTCCTGCATCTTCCCCTCCATTATAATATCTCACCAACTGATAATCCTTGAATGAAATATGACTTTCTGATAGATATATGTTGATAGAAAATCCCTCTCTAATTCCTTCTTGGCTATCTCTATAAGCCTGAGGGGAGATATAACCACTGCCCTGTAGTCACCTGCCCTGGATCACACTTCCATGAGGAGATGGAGGTGCATATACAGGTGCTAAATATAGGAAAAAGTTTTATTTACACAACACAAAATAAAAAAGACTTATAATGGAACTTGCAGATTGTCAATTGACAGAATATAGATAACTTGAAATGTCCGGGCTTTCCTTCACTCAAGTTTTCTACATGCCACTCTAATTTCTGTGACTTAAGAAGTTAGTTCCTTGACCTCATTTGATAGAAATGGTCTGATACTAGGTGGTACAGAGATTAGTCTGCATGACATGGACATTCAGACACTCACTAGTTTCATGTTCCTGAGCAAGACACTTTCAGCTCTCATTTGTAAAATGTGGAAATTAATAGCCCCTACATCATGGGATTACTATTTTTGAGGAACAAATGAGATAACACAAGCAAAGAACACTTTGCCAGCCTTTAAACATCACATAAATGCTGTTATTACCCAACTTATCTACTCTCCTGGAAAAAAAAAAAGTTCAATAGGAAAATGTCATATTTCTTCATAATACCCAGAATGCAGCAGAGAAATACTCAATGACTAGTCATTTTATTCGAATAAACAAAGATTTAAAGTGCAAGACCTTATGTCAGTTCCTGGGGATATGGAGAGAAGAACAGGAGGTCTTGCCCTCAAACACTTTAACTTCTCAGAGGAGAGGAAACATAACTAGGTTTTGGAGAAAGAAATGTAGGCTCCCAGACCCAAGAGGAAGGGCCCTTTAAGCTGAGCTTTAACAGAAGGCAAGGATGCTAAAAGGGGGAGAAGAGGAAGAAGGGGAGTCTAAATCCTATTTGTGTGGATGCTTGCAAAGGGAAGACAGGATTTTGAGTTCAGGGAACAGCATGTACTAGTTTGCCTGGAATATCAATTAGGGAAAGCCCAAACACTAATGGGAGGAGTTCTTTATCTTAGAGGAAGGAAAGAACCATGAAAAGTTTTTGAGTTTAAATTATCAGATCAGTGCCTGAGAAGGATTATTTTGTCAACTGTGGAGAAGATCATTTGGCAAAGGCAGAAACTGGAAATGAGGAGAGCAATTAGGACATATTACAGTGACCCAGGCAAAAATTGGTGATGGATGGTAAAGCCTTAAAGAGACTTAGCAACTGATTGGCCATGGTGAGTCTGGAAGAGGAGTCACGAATGATTCTGTGCTTACCAACCTGAGTGACTGAAAATAGGTTGGTGCTTCAACTTGTTGCTGTTGTTCAGTCATTGCTGTTCAGTTGTGTTCATGACCCCACTTGGGTTTTTCTTGTTGAGATTGAAAGGAAGTGTTTAGTGGGTTGGGGTTAAGAGGATGAGTTCTTTATTGTGCCTGCTGTGCTTATACCAGCTTCTTGGAGCCATAGGTGAGAGTTCAGTGATCAGGTGGATGCCAAAGGTGGAAAGCAGCCCTGAAAAGGGATAGGCAGTCTTCACCCCAGAGGTATTAGACTTCCCTGATTATAGTCCTATCCCATCTGAATGTACAATTCTCAAAACTTCCCTCCATCTCTTATACCTCCAATTTTTCTGATACTTTATTTCTCCCATCTTGTTACCTTTGTTACAGTGAATCAGAATAAATGAAGTAGAACTTCATCCATGGAAAATTGTGTCTAGAATTTGTATCTGAAAAACTGGACAGTAATAGGTACAATTTGTTTTTTAGGCAGTTTATCCCTTTCCACCTCCCTTCTGAACAAAAATTCCCTGGGGTTTTCTTGACTTCTTTGATGTGCTATGGGTGTCAACCAAAGCACATTCAGATTCTTCCTCATCTGAGTCATTAATGTTTTCTGAACAATTATCTAGCTCAGTCTCTCTACAACTGGGGGTTGGGCCCTTTTTCTCAAGGTTCTCTTGGATAAATCTCCATAATTCCTTTTCTCCTATTCTCCAAAGAACCAGACTAACTCCCTAATAGCATATGTTTTCTGTGCAGAGACTAGACCATTCTCAGGAGCCACCTTGTCACTGACAGGTTGTTCAGTCTTTCAACTGTGGAATTATCCTCCTTATCCAGAATTCATTATCTAAAATTTCATGGTTGTGAAGGTTCATTTGATTTGTAATTTCATTGGTGAAAGGACTTTCCAAAGAGTATATTCCCTCTATTAAAACAGAGCAGCAACAACTATTCTGAAACTTAAGACAGTTTTAGACAATTGACCAGGAGCATTGAGAGGTTTATTGATGGATCTACAGTCACCTTGAGGAGTATGTTGGAGGCAAAGATTCTGAGCCCAGCTCTGTATCAGCTACTGGTAGTGTCTAACTTAGTGCTCATCAAAATATATGGATGCATTCTTAGTCCAGGTTTCAAATTGAATTCTAGAGGTTTGGTCTCAGAACTTCTAAGTGATCGATCACTTCAAAACCTCAAACTGCAGTTTGTGTAGGGGATAAAATGTCTTATTGTCATTAAGTCCTCTGCTGGAAAATGCAATAGTTTTCTAGTGACCTTTGCTCCCTTGCTACAAGATTATTTCTTTACATCAATGGGTAGTATAAATAGATAGCTTGTATCTATGTATTTCAATATTGGCGCATATGCGAGGAAATGGATCAAATCAATTTTTCATTCCTACATTTTAAAAAAATTGCTTTCAATGCATCAGGCCAGATTGACTCCTTTTGCTCAGAATTTTGTTTTTGATGCTTTTCAAACATATATTGCCAAATGAAACCATTGAGTGATTTAGCATTGATATCATAATTCTTCACAAATTTCTGATGGTCATCCAATTATTAAAAAGTTGTGGATTTCTGGGATGTGACCAGTTAAGGAATGCTTCCTTCTACTTTAGATTCATATTCTCTATTTTGAAATTTGTTATAAGAATTTAAAAAAAATCTCTTTGTATACAATTTTATTATGCTATTTTTTTTCTGGAACATTTGGTTAAATAAAGGCTGAAAAATGACTCATGAAATAATATTAAGGGAAGATTTTTTTTTTGACATTCCTCATATCAGAAATCAAAGAAAAGCCTGAGCTTCCCAAGTGATTTAACTATTTGGAAAAGATTCTTCTAAGTGGGAATATTTGGTTACCATTATGACATGTAAATATTTCCCTCTTACCCCACTGTGAATTCTCCAAATGTAGTTTAATTTGTAACCTGACTTAGTTTACCTATACAGTCAGTTTAATTAGGTCTATTTCCTTAGAGGATGTAGGAGATCATGGTTCTATTTACCTAAATGTGTTCAACTTTTATTACCTAAGGAGAGACATGTCAAAAGTTATTTCCCTATCTCTGGGATGTAATTATGTCTAAAAAAAGCCTTGTTAGAATTTTAATCTTTGTTCAGAGTTATTTTTCTACCTCCTGAACCTTCACTTAGATTTTTACCTCTAAAATTTATGCATTGTGATAGATTTATTCAGCAGCAGTTTACCTATCATACAAATCCAATGGAGAGATATTTCTCCCATAATCAACTTATATACTTAGCAAAGGCTCTGCATAATGAGCACTTGTCAATTGACAGCTTCAAATCTGCATCCTCCTGCTATTCTAAGACTTTTCTCTTAGACTCACAGAACCTAAGAGTTGAGTTGAAAGAGAGCTCATTTCTCCATTTTATCAATGTCCTTTCTTAAATTACAACACCCAGAACTGAACACAACACTTAAAATGAGGTCTTTTGATAACAGATTAGAGGGGAACTCTCTCTTCCCTGTTTTGAGCTCTGCCTTTTGTGGTTACCATCTCATACTTATGACTCATAGTGAACTTGCAGTCCAATAAAACCCCAGATATTTTTCAGAATTGCAATTTCTCCCTGGCTCTCCCATTTTATTATACTTGTGAACTTGATTTCATCTCTATTGAATTTCTTATTGGATTGAGAATAAGATTATTCTAGTCTATCAAGATTTTTTTGGATCTTAAATCTGCTATCCACTGAGTTTATTGTTGTTCAGTAATTTTTTTTTTATTTGTGTCCCCAAATCTTTGTGACCACATTTAATGTTTTCTTGGCAAAGATATTGGAGTGGTTTGCCATTTCCTTCTCCACTGGGTTAGATATCTATAAATTTGATAAGCATATCACTAATGACTTTGTCAAAGTCATTGATAAAAATTATAATTAGCAAAGGAACTAACCAGATCCTTGGTGTTTTCCACTGGAGATCTCCTACTACTTGGACATCAAACTCTTTGATCTTGGTCATCCAACCAATTCTTAATTAAATTGATAGTATTATTGTCTAATATGTATCTCTCCATTTTTCCCCCCATAAGAATAGTGTGAGGTTTATTAACCTCATACTAGAGGTCTAAAAAAAAATCTGATTTATCTAGATTTTAGTAAAACTTATGATACATATGTCCATAGTATGCCAAAAAGGAAATAGCGTTAAGTCTATCACGTCCATTTTTGAAGAGAGCAGTTTGACTCTTTGTTATTTTTGTTTCATGTCCTAGTTATTTGCCAACCCTCTCTTTATCAGATCTTTCTAGGATTTCCTCAGGATTCAGAATGAAACTTACTGGCTGATAAATAGTAAATTTTGTCTCTATTCTTCAGTGTCTGGGGTAACTGACATCTATCCTTTTCACTACTGTTTCTTGATGATGATTAGATGGGTTAGGTTCTATAGTTTTTGTAGAACCAAATCTCTGTTTATCTCTCAAGTGAGTCAAGCATGTCTTTGTCTGTCTAAACCACAGTTCTAACAAAATATAGCAAATATATAAGCAAAAAAAAAAAAAAAACCCAAACAAACCAAAACTAAAATAAAATATAACAAAATATACAGATTTGTGACTTTACTCTTGTATTAGGCTGCTATGATCTTTGGATACAGGATCTTTTGTCTTTCCTGGAAGAGTGTTTATATTGATTGTTCCACTCCTTAGCAAATGCTCTCTGAGTCTTCATATATGGTCAACCAAGAGTAGTTTCTCATTTGACTTTGGAGATAATAAAATCATAGATTTAGAGCTGGAAAGGATCTTAGAAGATTGAACTGCAAAATGTGTATGACACACAAAAATGTCTTTGATTTAATCTTAAATTTTTGAAAAATTAATTTTAAATTTAAATACAAAAAGATCAAAAAAGAAACATTTCCATTTCAACAGCATGACATAAAAAAAGAATTCAATATAAAATTATGAATTTTCATTTCATACTGTTTTGTTGAAAAACAATGGTAATAAATACTATATTGTTTTCAATGTTATCCTGCTTTTTGTGCTTCCTTCTAGGTTTTGGTTTCTCTGCTGTGCACTTTTTATTTTTTTTTCTTCTTCCCTCCTTAATTCACCCTAGAGAAGGCCACCATTACATAAATGAACACACACGCACACAAACAATACACGTGCACATGCATGCACATACAAAATCATATTATACAAACTTCTATTTACTAATTCTTTCTTTGATATAGAGAGCACTATAGATGGTACTTTTCCTTTGTAATTGGAGTATTTATAATAGTCAAAATGACAATTGTTCTTAGAACAATATTGCTATTTTGTACAATGTTTTCCTGGTTCTTCTCATTTCACTCTTTATATACTTCATGCAAGTCTTTCCACATTTTTCTAAAATTTTCTAAAATAACAGCTCCTCATTTCTTATACTACAATACTATTCCATTGCAATCATAACCATAACTTTTTAAGCCATTCCCAAAATGACCCACTACCCTTAATTTCCAGTTCTTTGTTACCACAAAGAAAGCTGCTATAATTATTTTAGTACATAGAAATTCTTTTCCTTTTTCCCTATTCCTCTTGGAAAATAGACCTTATAGTGAGTGGTAGGGCTGGGTGAAAGGGTATAGGCAGTTTAATAACTCTTTGGGTATAATTCCAGCTTGTTCTCCAAAATGGTCAATTACAATCTACAAGCAGTGAATGTGTCCCAATTTTTCCATGTCCTTTCCAACACCTGTCATTTTCCTCTTCTATCATTTTAGCCAATCTGAGAGATATGAGATTTAGCACTGGAAGGGATCTTAGAAGATATTGGACTGCAAAATGTATGCGATACACAAAAAAGTTAAGAAACCCTGATTTAGAAACATTTCCATTTATATAACACAACATAAAAAGAGAATCCAACATATTAAAAATTGTTTCAATTTGCATTACTTTAACCAATAGTGCTTTAGAGCACTTTTTTTTTTTTCATGTGACTATGTATAGTTTTGATTTTTTTCATTGAAACACTTGCCTATTCAGACCCAAAAATCAATTGGGGACTTTGACCATTTATGAACTGGGGAACAACTTGTATTCTTACAAATTTGACAAAGTTTTCTTCATATACTTGAGACATGAAACCTTTAAGAAACTGTCTATAAAATTTTACTCCCAATTTACTATTTTCCTTATAATTCTGGCTACACCCAAAAGCTTTTGTTAGCATTTTGTGTCCATGGGAAGGTCTAATAACTCATGCTCAAGTATTCTCCCCAACTTTTATCTCCAAAAGGATGTGAAATGTACCCTTGGCTGTGATATGGATAGGTCTTTGTGTGTGTGTATGCCTTGGAAATTACTTCATCTCTCTCTAAATTATATCACAGAGAGCTCTCGCAATGCTTTGTCATCCTGTTTTTCGGGCAATCCAATAAAAGGAGTTCCCTGTGGGGCTTTTGGGTTCACTATTTCCCACCAATGTTGATACTAATTTTAGCTTTAATCACATACAACTATAGCACAGCTATAAAAAAAATTCATTAGTTATAGGAGAACCATGAGTTTGGTCTCTAAAAGTCACACGAAAGGAAACAAGTATTTATCAAGCTCTTACAATGTATCACACATTGAGCTAGCTTCCTGTAGGGGTCAGTTTTCATAAGAAAATCCTTTTGTGCAGTCACATTCTAAATAAAGAACAATATGCATGTATTACATTGATGTTTGTGTGTGTGTGTGTACATGTGTGTGTGTTTATGCTTTTATTATATATATAAAAGAGGAGGGAAATCTTAAATTCCTACAATGCTAAGGCATTAGAAAATAGATATCTAGAACAAATCTCCAAAATGTAGCAACTGTGACACTTCTCACATGTTGGTCCCCAGAAAAGCTACCCCAAGTTTCAGGGGATCATTATGTAATGAAAACCATAGTCCACAAGCTTACTTTTACTAGCTAATTAGAGGGCACATCTTTTTTTTTTTTTTTTTTTTTTTAATACTTTTATAAATAAAATAAAGGAAAGACTTCTCTCCCGTCATGAGAAACATTTTCTTCTAGGTTAGCACACCATCAGTGTGGGGAGCAAAAGAGAAGGGAATAAGTATATATGTAGCACCTACTATGTAGTAGGCACTATTTTAACTGCTTTAAAAAGACCAAAAACCAAATATTATTTCATTTGATCCTACAACAGTTTTATAATTTAGCTACTATTGTTATTTCCATTTTTGAAGTTAATGGACTTGACCAGAGTTACACAGATAGTAAATGTTTGAGGTTGGATTTGAATCCAAAGCTTCCTGTCCCCTCTCCCAGTACTTTCCACTTTACCAATTATGGAAAAACTAATATTAAAGAGCCACACTTGAAAAGATAATAGGATTGGAGAATTATAGATTTACAGCCAGAAGTGGTATTAGACATCTGAGTTCAAATGCAGCCTCAGACATTTAAATTGCTAGTGAATCTGAGGAAGTCATTTAACCAAGAAGCTGGTTTATTAGAAAAGGTGAACCTGGAGCAGAAAATTAATATATTCTTGTTTCCATATAGAACGATTGTGTGTGTGTGTGTGTGTGTGTGTGTGTGTGTTTATGTGTATGTGTCTATATACTGTTTTTTCTACTGTAAAATGGATAAATAATAATAGCATCTATCTTCCAGCTCTGTTGAGGATCAAAAGAGATATTTGTAACATGTTGAAAATATTGCCTGGCACATAGTAGCTACTGTGTAATTGTTAATTCTTATTGTTGTTGTTCAATCCCTTCAAGAAATGTTCAATTACTAGTCTAAGGTCTATTGATAGTAAGTGGCAGAGATCACTGATTAAAATTCAAGTTCTTTAACTCCAAATATCATATCCTTTTCAATGCATTTGAGAGCCATATGTAACCAGCATCATCTCTACATGTGGATTGTGTGTGGTTAGGGTAATTGATACATAGTGACATTACACATACTCAGTCTCTGGTGATTTCTTCATGTTGCTCTCTGCTAAGTATCTCTGATGTTATCATACTCATCAAAATTCTCTCTGCTACCATCTAGACTTCAGCTCTTCAGAGCCATCTTTTGGACTTGGCTCACGAATCTGCTAAAAGTATAGTGATAGGAAACCTCTCCTGAAAAGGGCAGGCTGATAATATTTACAGTACATAGTTGAAGACATGAGCTATCACAGCTAATTTAGGATGCTTAACAATAGCAAGTAGAATGTATCCAGGCTAACATTAAATCTATTCTGTTGAATTCTTGTGTCTGGTGCTGATTCAAAGTTATAGTCCCAGATACCTATCTGATTTAGAGTTAGAAGATTACCTTTAATTCTTATTAAACCCATGATGGAAGTTCTATATTCCCTAAATACATGAAGCTGATGAAATTTCCCCAAGACTCCTTGGAAGCTTTGTGGAGATTTGTAGAATGATGCTCATCTTGCTTCTAAGATTCAAGAACAGTAGTTGAGTGAAATAGGCAAGTCCATAACTCGCTTGGCCTGTATTTCTTCTTTCAATATGTATGTTTGCCAACTTAAAAAAAAAGAAAAAGTAAAAAAAAATTGACTTCTGTACTTCCTTTTGTCCAGAGCACTCTTACACTCACATCTACTGTTTAAATTTCATGACTGATCCTGTCTAGGGCATTCCCAAACCTCCCCAAAGAGGGGTAAGGGATGAAAGGTTGAAGTTATTCTTAGACCAGTATAACTCTTCACCTTACTTACAAGATCCAGTTTTCCACAGTAGACTCTGAGGTGGTCATATCTCTCAAACAAATAAACAACCTTCCCCTTACCCTCTGCTCTATTATCCTGGTATAGTACAATATAGTACAATTATAGATGAGGGCCTTTATATTAGCTCTAGAATCCAATTGTTTGCCTGGATGCAATGAATCTTTGCATTTCAGTGTGCTTTAAAAATGTATGTCAATTCATATACAAGAGTAAAAGATGGGTTGAAAAATTATTTTAAAGAGAAGAGATAAAGAAAAAAATCGGTGAAAGAAAGCTGAAAACAAAGTTTTCACAGAAAGACAGGCTTAAAAGCAGAGAAGGAGAAATACAACAAAGTCTGGTAAAAAAAATCATCTCTGTACAGAAAGGGAAGAGAAAGATTATTGTCATCATATGATGATGTATTTAAATATAGATCTATTGTCATGAGATGAACCCTCTTCATTGTCCTCCTGTTGAATCTTGCTCATTGTGTTTATTCACTAAAAGTTTCTCTATAAATATACTCATTGGTTAGGCTAGGAAGGCTGACCCTTATAATCTTGAAAATCATAAAATAATAGTATTAGAACAGGAAGAGATTTTACAGATTATCTAATCCAATCCCCAATGTTTAAGCTGAGACCTAGGAAGGTAAAATGACTTGTCTAAGATTACAGAACTGGTTTGCTGGAAAACTAGAACAGAAACCTAATATATTCCTGCTCCCATATTGTGTGTGTGTGTGTGTGTGTGTGTGTGTTTGTAAAGCTTTTAGCTTTTTGATGATATGAGTTGCAGATATGGTTGAAACATTGACATAATGTACATTATAAAGAATTCATGAGGGCACTCAGAGTACCATACAATGAGGCAATCAGAGAAGATGTCCTCTAATGTCCCTTCCAGTTTTAATATTTAATGAACAAGCTTGGATTTGAGAAATCATCATCATTATCATCATAAAATTATAAACTCTTTGAAGGCAGGGACTGCCTTTGAGGATTTAGCACGTAGCATAGTACCTAGAACATAGTAGGTGCTTAATAAAGGATTAATTATTAATTTCTTATTAATATAATTTATTATTGATTTTTATTGAGAATAACATTATCAGCAAATTACATGATATATTAAGATATATTACTATAATACAATAAGATTTATATATACATTGATTACCAATAGTGATAACTAACATATGAGCTTCAATAATTACTAATGTGTGTATATTTCCAGGTATTATATAATAAATCTGTGTTTATTCACATATATGAAGTTCATGACAATTATAGAAGTTCTATATGGGAAGTTTCATTTTATGTGCATACACACATTTATGTGTACATATATGTATACCTTCAATAATATATATCTGAATACGTCTACAATCATACAATATATAACCCAGCTAATATCACACACAGATAATGCACATACAGATGTATACATATCTGTACATATTTATTTATTTATTTGCCGAGGCAATTGGGGTTAAGTGACTTTCCCAGAGTCACACAGCTAAGAACTGTTAAGTGACTGAGGCCAACTTTGAACTCAGGTCCTCCTGACTTAAGGGCTGGCGCTCTCCATTCCACTCTCCAACTGCCCCTGTTTTATATTTATTTATGCTTCATAAATAAACTAAGGTTAATAACTAATGTGCATCCCCCAGAAAGCTACAAAACCTGCTAGACTGGTTGATGTTACAGTCTAACTTCTACACTAAGAAGGAAATGTTAAAATATGAGAAAAACCAAAGAAAAAAAAATTAAGCAAGTAGCTGTGATTTTTAATTGTCCTTTCTAATTAAAAAAAAGCTGGACTTATTTGGATGCTGAGGCAATTAGAGTAAGGCAGAGTATGTTTACTATCTTGGTAGACATAATTCTTTTGGAACACCTATGAAAATTGGTAGTTTATTTAAAACTAGATTTAGAATCTTGAAGTGGTAACCTATAAGAGCTTAAGAGAATTTTAGACATCATCTCCAATCCCCTTATTATTTGACCTTATGCTTTAAAAAAAAAATTATTTGATGGAAACAAATCTTGCTAATGTATTACCTTTATCAAATTGTTTGCTAAGGTAGGGAAGGAGAAAGGAGAAAATTTGAAACGCAAAATAAAAAAAAAAACCAAGTTAAAAATTGGTTTTACATATGACTGAAAAAATAAAATATATATCATATTATATATAAAATCTAAAAATATAAAACATTTTTCAAATTAAAAAAATAATTTGCACGAACTGGAAAATGTAAAATACACCTAGGTTTAAAATGGGATTCAATATAGTAAAGAATGGGAAATATTTATCATTTCTTTTCTTCAAATCCAAAAGATCGTTAAAAATTTTTTGTTATCTAAGAGCCAGCCCTGTAATCACTGGGGTTCAACAGCAAAGAACTTAATTGATGGCGGCCTTTCAAAGAAGGGAAGGGTGTCCATGAAAAAAATATTAAGATGAAATATCATTCTGCAGTCAACAAAACCAGTTTCCGAGTTAAAACATTTCTTGAGCACTTGCAGGAAATATGCTGCCTGCTTTCTGCATAGGTTTCATGATAATTAATAGTTATAAATATTATTAATAGATTTCTACAATGGAGCCGGGTACCCACCCACCCAGAAGAACGTGATGACAAATTGGAACCTGATTTCTTTCCCCTTTAGTTTTGGTTTGGTACAAAATGATATTAACATTTTAATTCAACGACTGCTCTTATAATGTCCGGGAGGTTTTAATTCATTAAACAAGTTCGAATCCAGTCTTTTACTAAAAATGTGGGGACATTTTTAATTGAAATTATGCAAAGAACGGAAAATAAAAGAAATCCAGTTGCCGCGCTCATAAATTTATTCAAAAGCCCTTTCACGGAGCTCGTTGCTAAGGAGCCTCGTTAGCGCAGTAGGTAGCGCGTCAGTCTCATAATCTGAAGGTCGTGAGTTCGATCCTCACACGGGGCATCCGCATTCGTTTTTCTTTTCCTCCTGAGTTTTTAAAATATAAAACTAATCTTAGCGATTTAAGGAGGATGCGGCATAAGCTAGAAGGGAAGCGGTTAGAGTTCGGAAAGTGATTTTTTGTTTTCTCTAAGTTTTTTTTTTAAGTTGTAAGAACCGGCGCATTTAGGGTTAAGGAAGGAGAAAACGCCCTGCCCCCTCCTCTCCTAAGTGGGAATTACACTGCTCGGATCTAGCTCCTTAGGGGAGGAGAGCTGGCTGGCCCTATGCGTTGCCGCTACGATGTAATAAGATAGGCTGGGCTACTTGCAGAATGGCTAAAGCAGCCCCAGCGGTACTGGGACGGTTGGAATCGCAGCAGCCGCTTCTTGCCTCAGCCCCGGTTTCCTCATTTGGATAAATGGAGGGATAGCAGTGATTTTTGAACTACTTTTGTGTCTTTGTCGGGGGGAGTGTGAAACCTCTGCCCCTCTCTTAAACCGCTCCCCCCCCCCTCCCCCAATTACAAATCAACAATTAAGCGCCTCCTAGGTGCTCTGGGGAAACAAAGGCAGGCTCTCCAGCTCTCAGACTTCTCTGGATCTTGTGTTAAATGCATTGAGTTGTAAGTGAAACCCATCCTGCAAGAATACAATTGTCCACATAGCTGGGATCAGTCCCAGCTCAGACTTTATACGTAGGCAGGGTATGTTTTGATATGATTTTATGGCTTTCCTCCCTTCCCCATAACAATGTCAGCTCCTTGGAAGGGGGTGGTTCCATTCGTTACACTCATGCGCCCCAAACCTGGCATATGGCAGGTGCTTAATCTATAATTGAGCTCCTTTCTTTCACTGTGCTTGTATACCTGGCATAATGTGGGCGCTTAATACATCCTTCGGGTCCTTGCAGTAGGGTTGTTTTATTCATTGTACTTGCATGCCCAGCACCTGCCACACGGTTGGTGGTGCTTAATAAAATGACGTCCCATGGCGCACGAAGCTCTAGAGTCCCCCTTCTCAGTGGGGAGGAGAGCAGCTGCAGTTTGCGACGCAGCTGCGGGCGGAAGCCTGGGCTACCCTCCCCTCCTCTTTCCCCCCAACTCCACCCTCGCTCCCCCCAACTCCACCTCGCTCCCCCAACTCCACCCTCGCTCCCCCCCAGCCTCCTTCGGCGCAGGCGCAGTACTCTGGCTGCCGCCGGCCGGCGGTCCCTGGGGCGGAGAATGCCTTCCAAGGGCCGGTTTTAGACTCCAGGTGATTGGAGAGGAGGGAGGCGTGGCTTCGGGGGACGGGCTCGTCCGCTCTGTGTTGTCACACGGGAAAGGAGAGGGGGCGGGGCCTGGCCTCCTCGGGAGGAGGGGCAGCGAGCACGGGGCGGGGCTAACCTCGGGGAGGCTGGAGCGCGGGCGTGTGTACCCTCGGGCGTATAGCGGGATTGGCCTAGGCCGGGAACCGACTCCGCACCTGTGGGGGTAGCCGGGGCTGCTGCGCGGTGCGGGGGCGCAGGCGCGCGCGTGCGCGGAGACCGCGGCGGGGGCGCGGGGGCTGGGGTTGTCCACAGGAGCCGGGATGGCGGTGTGTGCCCGGCTCTGTGGGGTGGGTTCGTCCTGGGCTGCTGCGGCGGGCAGCAGCGCAAGGGCTCGGCTGAGGCGGCGGGGGCGGCGGGCGAGAGCGAACCCGACACTGACCCGGAGGAGGAGAGGATCGAGGGCGCCCCGGCCATGCCCAAGCCGCCGGGGGCCTGCGGGGCCGCGGGGCACGGGGGCGCGGGGGACCCGGGGGCGGGCCTGGCGCCGGGGGGCCCGGCCTCAGCCTGCCCGCAGCCCCCTGCGGCCCCGGCGCGCTGTTCGCTCCTCGAGTTGCCTCCCGAGCTCCTAGTGGAGATCTTCGCCTCCCTGCCCGGAACCGACCTGCCCAGCTTGGCCCAGGTCTGCACCAAGTTCCGGCGCATCCTCAACACCGACACCATCTGGAGGCGGCGCTGCCGGGAGGGTGAGCGGGCTGGTGGAGAGGCGGGAGGCGGGGAGGGGCGGCCCGGTGCGTGCGCGTGTGAGTGCGCGCGCGTGTACGGGGGCGGACGTGTGTGTGCGTGTGTGTGTGTGAGTGCGCGCGCGCGCGTGTGTGTGCAGGGGAGGAGTGTGAGTGTGCGCGCGCTCGTATGTGTGTGCAGGGGAGGAGGAGTGTGAGTGTGCGCGCGCTCGTGTGTGTGTGTGTGCAGGGGAGGAGGAGTGTGAGTGTGTGCGCGCGCGCGTGTGTGTGCAGGAGAGGAGTGTGTGTGAGTGTGTGAGTGTGCAGGCGAGGGGGTAAAAGTGTGTGCAAGTGAAGGAATGTTTGTGCTAGGGAGGGGGCTAGTATGAGGAAAGTGACAGGGGAGGGGGAGGAAGTGTATGTTCCTTCGAGCAAGAGGGGCCAGTGAATAAGTGCAAGGGAAGGGTAAGTTGGGGGGTGTAGGGGAGGGAGAGCATATGTGTATGCAAGAAATAGTGAGTGTTCAAGGGGAGAGTGTGCACATGTGTGTGCAGGGGAGGAGAGAATGTGTAAGGGAGGGGGAAAGGTGTGCTCGAACAGGGGGAGGAGTGAGTCTGTGATGGGGAGGGGGAGACTGGGGAAACTTAGTAAGGCCCTGTGTCAGCTAGTCGGCCAGCATGTATTAGGTGCCTACTCTGTGCCAGGCACTATACTAAGAACTGGGGATACAAAAAGAGGCAAAAGACAGTCCCTGTCCTCGAGGAGTCCGCGTGAGCTACTCGGGAGCTATCAACAAATAGGAGGTAATCAAAAGAGGGAAGGCGATGGAAGTAAGCGGGATCAAGAAGGGCTTTCTATAGTGTGTGTGAGGAGGGTGAAAATCGTAGAACTTTGTACTATGTGGAGGGAGGTGGGAGATTAATTACAGTGCCCTCTGAGGGGGAATTCACTAGGACCATGTATGTATGTAGGGGAAGAGGGAGCATCATTGGGGGGAAGTTAAAGGGGTGTGTGTGTGTGTGTGTGTGTGTGTAAAAGAAAGGGGAGAGTGTCAAGTTAAAAAACCTTTATTGAGTACCTACAGCACTGTAATATGTAGTTATAGTGGGGATCCTTTTCCACTGTTGTTCTAGATGGCACCTGAGGCCCCTCCCCAGGCCCAAATTTTGATTCTGGGGTTCCAGGGTGATGAGGGGAATGAATGCCTCTCTACCAAGGGAAGGGAAGTTTGTGGTGGAAACTGATCTCTTAAGGGTGTTGAGGGAAAACTTTTGAAGTGCCCTTTGTGTGTTTTAAAGGACCTCAAATTCTATGATTCTAAAGTTCAAGGGCTATATGAAGGGAATGAGTGTGAAGAAGGTGGGAATAGAGTTACTGACTAGAAAGTAATAGAATTGTAGTGAAATAGGAATAGAATATGTTGGCTTCTCAGTGTTGTGTGTTTTAAAATAAAAAAAGC
This sequence comes from Sarcophilus harrisii, assembly GCF_902635505.1. Taxonomy (NCBI): domain Eukaryota; kingdom Metazoa; phylum Chordata; class Mammalia; order Dasyuromorphia; family Dasyuridae; genus Sarcophilus; species Sarcophilus harrisii. The sequence continues at coordinate 49,775,067 of NC_045427.1, forward strand.
TCATGTCTGCCTTTATTAAGGGTTACTTACTTCATACAGGTAACAGTTTATATATTTTCTAGGTTTTAACAACTAACTGAATTTAACTGTTGACTAAATAAATACTCTGTTGATTCCATGACAATGCAGGATGAAATTGTATAACTCGAAATTTATTCCTTCAGCATTTAAAAATGAAAACAAGGAAAAAACACATTTTCTTTCCCACTATGGACTAAATAAAGATTAGGGGATGATTAGATCTTTAGCGTTTGCTCCAACTTGACATTTTGAGAACGCTGTTTTTTTTTTTTTTTTAAATTTGCTGCATTTACATTGTCAAAGCTGTAAGATGTTGGCTAAAAAAAATAATTTCAATCTAAAGTACATCTTTTGGTATATATAGTGGATAAAATTGGATAAGATATTAAATACAATTTCTTTAGCATATTGGATATTGCTTGATATAGAAAGCAATTTAAAGCCTATCATCTCTCTTAAAGTCATAACTAGGAATTTTTGTGCTTAGGGAACAATCAGCTCCTCATCTGAGAATGAACAGCACTAGGATTGTAGTAGTCTGTTGAAATCAAAACTGAAAAGATGACAGTTATATCAGTATATATATATATATATATATATATATATATATATACACACACACACACACATATATATATATATAAACACACTGTAAATACATGTATATTATATATATACATATATATGTACACACACTATATATACATGTATATACATTTATAACAGCAGAGAATAGTGATGAAAATAGGAAATGGGAAATTATTGCTTTGATTCTATGGATGATCTTGCTGAAATAAACTGATTTCATTGCTCTCATTCTGGACTGTCATCTTTTATTTAGATGTAATGTCTCTGCTGATGCCAGGTCAAGTTGGTTAGAGGAGTCTAAATATGTACTTCTTATCAATGCTGAAGAATGTATGAGGCCATCATAACTTCTGTAAAAACAATACAAGTTCATCTATTAATAATATTATCAGTAGAATCATCATTGTTTTTAAAGGATGGTATCTTAATTGTGGAGAAGAAATGAGTAAATTTGAATTGTCCACAATCAAACATTTATTAAGGATCTAGTAGGTCCCGGGGGTACAAAAAGAGGCCAAAGACAGTCCCTGTTCTCAAAAACTCACGATTTAGGAAAGGAGACAATATGCAAATATAAACAAGCAAACTCTTTATAGTATATATGGATATAAAGAAAATAATGAGGAAGGCACTAGAATGAAGAGAGGTTGGAGAAGGCTTACTGTAGAAGGTGGGATTTTATTTGGCACTTAAAGGAAGCCATGGACAGATCATTTTGAGCAATTAAAAAAAAAGCCAAATACAAATAGGGAAAGAGGGTCTCAGAGGGTGTCTTTTAATGCATCTTATTTCACTACAGAAGCATTCTGGGTATTGGTTCAATTTCAAGTTGGCAGCAGATCCTTATTTTTACATAGTGCTTAGGGATGATTTTAGAAGTCTTAATGTTTAGCTAGTTTGAATTAAATTTTTTAAGCTTCTTATGAACATTATTTTAGACTTATATGCAGAACATACATATGGATAAATTTTCCTCTGTTTTAAAGAACAAATCAAAATAAAACCCAGCATTAATGTTAGAATTTTTTTTTTAAACAGTTTGAATCTTTTAGATTTACTGTTTATGGAGTACTTTTCAGATTAGCTATTTTGATATTCAGTGTAGGTTAATTACATTTCAGAAGGTGACTTTGTGCTTTTAGTGGGAAAGGCACAGAACCAGGTAACATTTGCCATCTTTCAGAAATATGAAAGGATGATTTTTAAAAGTAAGGTAAACGCTTTTTCTGAAATCTGTCTCCTTTGGTAATTTATGTCTTTTGGTAATTTGCATCAAATTGTGTATAGTTCTATAAATAAATGATTATTTTTTCAGTGTCCTGAGATTATAATCCAAATATGTTTTATCTGTGACTATAACTTGAATTATTTTTGTTAATGCATAACAATTTACTGAACACTTTTGAAAGCGTTATAGTCGGCTTTAACGCAGAGAAGCTTAAAACATCCAAGGAGTATCTAACAGACTGAAGTGCTCAAAAAAATTCCAACTGTGACTTTAAAGGAACAGAAAGCAGACTCTCCTAGTGATTCTTACGCAAAATTCCCCTATGGAGCCTGAGAAAGCAGATAGAATATTAGAATTTTATAGTTTTGGATGACTTGCTTTGTGTGTCCCTAAGGCTAAGCTTTTCCATTTTTAACATGTCCTTAGGAGAATTTGTTTATGTAATACTTGAGGGCTGGATGTTTTCAGGATTCTTAAAATAATATTTGTAACATATTTTAGCTGAAGAAGAAAAATTCTAAAAATTTTAATCTTTTATTTTTATCCAGGGCACCAGAGTTTCCATTTAAATTAGTTGTACATAATCAGAAATTCTCTTTTCCTATGATACTAATCTCTGTTGATGACTAAGTAGGAAATGTATAATTATCATCATGCTTTTTATCTAGATGAAAAAATGCAAAGCTGTCTTGTATATATATGAAGTAAGGTACATTTTGCTTTTGTTGACAAACTTCAAGTTTTTTTTTGACAGTGCATATGATAAATTAATATATAATATAATGAAAATAATATAATATTATATAAATAATAAACAAAGCCACTGACTCCCTTGATTTGTTCAGAGGTCATATAGACCAGGTTGTATCCTTTTACTTCCCCTTGATTTTCTGTCTTCTAAAGAGCCTTTTTAAACTTAGAATGGAGAGTGAAGAGATTCTAGTTCTGGAAAATAAGTTAGACAAATTAGAAGGAAAGTTGCTGTTATGTAAAGTATTGTTCCATCATTGAGGGTTGAGGGAGGGTTTAGAGATGCCTGAGCCTGAGATTTCATTGGTATCAAAAACTGTCAGTGCATGTCACTTATTTTGTTGGGTGTGTCAGGGGACAGAGACAAGAAGACCCAAGTTCAGATACAGCTGTGGGACCCTGGGTAAATCATTTAACCTCTAATATTTGATGCAAACATTTATTAGTCTCTTCCCATTTTCAGAACATACCAGCTGCCTATGAAAAAGAAAATGCTGTCAAATGAGGGGTTTGGGAAATGCTTAGCGAAGTGAGCAGCACTTAATGGGTGCTCAATCAGTGCTTGTCCTGTCTGTCTCCCCCTCTCCCACAAATCATTTAAAAACAACCCTTTATTGATACTTTTTGTTGTTATATCTGACTCATTTATAAGTAAGGACTGGCCTCCTGGATCATTGAACTCTCTCTGATACCAAGGAAAAATGTTAATGTAAAATCAACTGACATCCAAACTTCTTGTGACAGTGTATGCAACATTCTTCATCTTACTTCCAAAATCAAGAAAATAGACTTTATTATAATTTGTCATTAATCTTCCTCAGGGTTCTTTTCATTTATATCATTGTAGTCACTTTATATGTTCTAAGTTCTCACTTGATTCTACATCAGTTAGTTATATGAAAGTTTCTTAAACTGTGGGTCTCAGCTCCATATAGGTTTGAGTAACTGAATGTGGACTTGCAAAAAATTTGACAATAGTAAAAGGTTTTGAATGCAAGGACCAAAAATTAATTTTAATGAATCTGAGCTGTTTCTGACAGTGCTTGCCTGTGTTGCTTCTTGAGACTTTACTGCAGTTCTGAATAGACAACATGCACACTTTACATTGCACATGCATGAATGCTGCCAGAAACACCTTGGCTCAGATTCAAGATAGGGTTATGTGAAAATTTCTCTTGGGAGTGGAAGAAGTTTAAGAAGCTCTCAGCTAGATAAACTTGTCATGTTTCAGTTCAGTATGTCTATCATTGTTACTCACTGTCAATAACATTCGTCTACCACAGTTCATAGAATCAAAGGCTTTGACTTTTGGAAGAGACCTTAGCAACTGTCTGAGAAAAAAGAACAGCTCTCCATAATAAATCTCGTATGATATTATCAGACCTTGTACCGATCCCTAAGGTGAGGAGGCAGAAGCTTAGTGTGTGTTGGGAGGGGAGATATGGGAGGTTTGGTTTGAATATCCTTGAAGACGAGCACTGATGAAAAGGAGGTTTACAAGAGGCCAGATGGAGAATGGAATAGTGAGTTGATTAAAGGGGTGAGGTGTAGAGGCATTATCTAGTAGCAGTGAGGGCCCAGTCAAGGTGATATGATTCATAAATAGCCAGGGAAGCCATGGGGATAAGGAGAGAGCCAGATTTCAGTATAATTGATAGATAAAAGGAGAAGATTTTTTTTTTTTAGGAAAAGAAAAGATTTAGGGTGAAAGGAAGTTTGTTGCCTTTATGGAATAGGCATTCTACAGGGCATAGTGGAAGGGCTCAGGGATGTTTGGTTGAAACTTTGGAGTGAAAAGGTTGGGATGGAAATAAGGAATTGGGAGGTGGGGGTGGGGAATATGGGGGTGATGGTCTGGGGGATCAGAATTACTGGGATGTGAAGGGTCTGACCAGGTGAGAGAATGTTTCTCATGGAGTGGAGGGCACCATTCCTCTTCTCAAAGGAAGCTGGAGGTAGATGCATGGCTCAGTGATCAGATGGGAGGTCCTGCTTTACTACTTCTTTTCTCTCCAGAGGGGGGAAGGGGAAATCAGATCTCCACTGAAAATGAAAGAAGTCCAGCACTCCCTCTACTCCCTCTTCCTTCAAGGGACAGACACAGCAGAAGATGTAAACCCTGAGGTCAAAGGTGCACCAGCGAGGGTCTCCGCAACCCATCTAGGAGATCAAGCAGGTGTGACAGGGGGTAGAAGTTTCCTTGTGCTGGCAAAGAAGGGAATTGTTGCTTTGAGGTAGTCGGTAGATGCTCCTGTGGGCTGGCCCTTGTCACCTTTACTCAGGGGACACGAGATAGAATGTCCAAGGAGTGGTCTGAGCAAGGTTTGACTCTTCTCCCCTGAGAAGGCTGAGGAAGTGGTAGACTCCATGAATGGGGAGGGGGTGTCTCTGGGGCAGGTGGAAGATCCTAGGCCCCTTGTTGCCTCCCCTGGGGATCCTGGGCCCAGCAGGAGATGGAAGGTGCAAGGTGAGTGGTGGTTCTCTGTTCTGTTAGGTGAGATTCCCATCAGAGGTGTGGTATTTAGCTCTGGGTGCTGCATTTAAGAAGGAGTTGATTCCCTGGAATGCATTCAGAATATGGCAGGCTGGGTGGTTAAGGCTTGGAATTGTGTCATATGAGAGTCTCTTGAAAGAAGTAGGACTGTGGAGCTCTCCTGGGGGATGTCGAGTTAGTCTTGTATACAGAATTGGTAGCAGCTGTGAAGGGGATGATTTTGTTTCTGTGTCAGGAAAAGCTTCCTCCTGATGAGAGCTTTCCAAAAAGTAGTGCTTATTGTTCTGGACCATAAAGATCGAGGGCCTTGCTGTAAGTCTTCAAGAAGATCCCTTGTTGGGGTTGACTTTGTTTGGGGACGTAGGACTTGATAGCTTCAAGATTCCATGATTTTCTGACCTCTCAAAGGAGAAGGTGCTCTGAGGTCTGTGAGTGACCACTTTGTTTTTGGGCTTTGTGCTTGAAGAGGAACAGAATGACATCACCATGTTGGGATCAAGGTGTGCAGTGTCTGACTGATGAGACCCCTCAGGAGCTCAGAACCCTGAGTCGGGCACAAATAATCCATATGAACATTTGGAGTGGAGATGTCTTTGCACCTTGGTAATGAATTAGAAAATAAAACAGAGAGGTGAAGACATAGCACCTGTAGGATTCCAAGCTGGGAGTTATTGGCAATAGTGATAATATTGACAGAAAAGTTTGGAGAGACACCTGACCTGTTTAGAAGGAAATTCAGTTCAATTCAGCAGACATCTGGTACCCATATTAGAAAGGCACCATGCTTGTTTTTTAGGGATATAGAAGTAAAAAGAATTATCTCTGTCCTCAAGGACCCTGCATTCACTTGGGTGGGATAGACTACCTAGAGGTAAGGATGTAGAAGAACAATGATAGTGAAAGAGATGAGGAATATCTGAGGATTAAAGGAGGTGAGGGACCTCCAAGGAGGCGGGGCTCAGCAGGTAGTGGTTGCAGAATAGTGGAATGCTTCTGACTCATGATCTCTCTTCTAGTGAGTTACAACTGCTTTTTGTTTTATGGTTTGATTTCTAGTAGGGATATCTAGATTAAGTTGGTCACTGGCTAAGAATCTTTCACTAAAAATGCAAGAAACTCACAATGCAGATACAAGTAAGTAAATAGAAGCAGTTTTAGGAAAAGAAATTGCTAAGAATTGTAAGGATCACAAGAGCTTCTGTAGGTGAGAAGCATGAGCCACTCATGGGAGGAACCCAGGGATTCTTTCCATAAGGCATGAGTGAGGAGGGCGGCAGGTATTCCTGGCATAAGGCCTGCTTGCTTAGAAGCATGTTGTGGGGATAGTGTATTGTTTAAGGGGACCAGTCTGTTTGTGTATGACTGCAGAACAAGATTGCAAAGGGACTAGGGGTCAGTTGGAATGGTTTTGTCTTTTATCTAAGAGGCAATAGGAGTCATTGGTGATTTTTAAGTAGAGGGTAGTGGTGTGATACTGGTGTTGACCAAAAATCCAGCGAGATTCCAACAGAGAGAGTATATATAGGAGAGGATGCCAGAAGGCCTAAGACAGGGGTTTGGAGGATCTGCTTGGACATAGGCAGAGGAACTGGATTGATTCAGGAAAGGAGACAGAAGGAGCAGTCCCACAGGAAATAGAAAGCAGTGTAGCAGAAAAAAAAGCAGAAAGCAGTGTAGCAGATGAGGGTTGTCGGGCAACAGCATTGTCCATAGTGTTGAAAGCTGCAGAAAGATCCACTAGGATGAGAATGGAGAAAAGATTGTTGGATTGGACAGTCTAGAAATTGTTGGTAACCTTGGAGATATGGGGCCTGGTTGAACAGTAGTCCCAGATGTCACATTTTAAAGGAATGAGAAGTGAATAGAAAGAGAGCAAGTGGATGCAAGGATTCTGGGAGAGGAGTTAAGCTGTGCAAGAGAGAGGGTTATTACACTTTTGCTTGAGGCATCAGATGGCAGGTTCATCAGATAGAGAGTTGAAAGGGATATTAGAGGAAGTGGAAACCTGGGGAGGGTCAGTGCCTTGCCCATCCTTTGGAATGTGGGCCCTATAATTTTAGAGCCCAGTGCCCCTTCTGTGGTACCATGTTGGATTTTAGTTATTAAATGGACAATAGGGAAAAAGTAAGGAGATTAAAAAGAGATTAATGATGAAAGAAGCACTCGAAGGCATGTATTTGCCCGGGATATACCTCAAATACTCATCTTAAAGCAGTGCTTCATACTTGGCTGATTTTTCTCTATTCTTTGCCAGTAGATTTGTTTGGAGATTGGCAGTAGAGCCTTTTTAAACTTGAGTCACTTGTTAATGATTCAGCATATGGGGAGTTAAGAATTACCTTGTATTTATGTGGCTTTGTTTGGATGATCTCATCAGTCATGGGTGGCAAGTATGTCATAAATTTCCACAGATCTTCAGGCTTCCGTATATTCAGGTAAAAAATTTGAGTCAAACAGATGGCTTTGGTCTGAACAAACATACATGCTCCCTGACAGCTAGGGAGCAGTTTTCTAAATGGTGCTCCTCTGTGGAGGGTATTACTAAATCAAGTGCTTAAAGTGACAGCCTGCAATACGAAGATGTATTATTTATTTAGAAGACACAGCCTGGCCGCATCGGTGATCGGCTTTTCATCATCTCTGAACTAATGGGTCTTACTCAGCAGGATGGAATTGTGTCTAAAGGGGAGGACATTTTGTTGCAAGCAAACATAATTAACTTTAAAAGCATTTAAGGGTAGAGTTTATATAACAGATAAGCTGTTTTTAAGTTGGTCCCAAACATTTTTAAAAAATAGTTTTTCTCCTTGAATTAGGTAAATGCTGAACATTTTGTCTTTTTTTTTTTTTTTTTTTAACAAGGAAAGGTTGAGTGAGTCTGGGATTATTTTAGCTTTTCCATTTCTGTTTCTATCATAGGTTTTCAAGAACATTAAGGAACACTTACTGGAGAATTGCTTTATTTATGTCATAGAACTTGGCATGTTTTTTCTCTTTTCAGATTATCAAATATATTTATATATATACATGTACAAATATAATACATGTACATACATATTTATTTCATTTGTTTTTATCATGTATTTTTTTCCCTTGATCTCAAAATTACCATTTGATAACAAAATATACCGAATTTTCTGGTGTCAGTGTGCAGTATAGTTACCCAGCCTTAAAAACATGAGTTCACCCTAATTTCCCTTCCATGTTCAGGTAATACTGAGCACTATTGAATCTTCATTTGCACTATCTACTTTCACTCTATTTTTGTTCTTTAACCACTTGCCACCAGACTGTCTGGGAAAGGGAAAGATAATGTGTGTACTACTTTCTCCCAGTATTTTGTGAGAATCAGTCAAATTAAGTAGACAGTGTATATGAAAATGTTAGTTTAATTATACAAGGCTTTATAAATATAATTTGCTATTGTTGCTTTCCCTTCCATGAACTTTTTCTTCAAACCAAGCCAGTCTTCTCATCGCTTAAAAGTACTGTTCGTATCTCTGCAGTGATGATAGTCCATCGTCCCAGTCTTCAGTGCTTTTTTTCTCTATTCTTTGTCTTTCTCACCTTCCCCATTCCCCCCACTTCTCAGGTTCTTTCTCTCCTTAAGTTGTAGTTCATATTTTCTCTTTGGTTCTCTAGAATTTTGCCAGAGTAGCTCTATTTCAAATTCCTAGAATACTCATTATCCATACCAATAGTTCTCAGAATGTAGTTGGTCAGTAAGCATTTTGGAGTTTGAGATTATTTTCAGGATGTCTGAGGGGAAAAAAGAAACATACCCAAAACAAACTCCAGCAAACTATTTTCATGATAATACTAAAACATTTTAATTTCTAATATGGTGATTATTGTTAATTTTTAGACTATTTTTAATAGTCTAAATTGGTCCTGAGATCAAAAAGTGAGAACTGCTGATTTGTGCAGATAATCTGACAACTTAAGCATCCTAAAAGTAATGGTACCCATTTCCATTCTTCAGGTGATTAACTGTAAATATTAAAAAACAACCCTAAGACCAGAAGCAAAGGTTTTTGTATTTTCTCATCATTGCTCTATCGGGGACAGGGTTCATTATTAATAATAGTTTGTACTTTAAAGTTTACAAAATTCTATGTATATTTTATTCCCTCATTTGATCTAAACATCCAGGAAACAGTCTAAAGGTAGTCACAAGGGCATAGGTCTGTCTTGTTAGGTCTAGTGACTGGCAAAGTCACTATTGAATATAGGTGTTCCAATTGTTAAATGTAGAGCTCCCTTGCAGTACACCACACTGAGTTCCCCCTCTCCCCAGGTTGAAGAATGATATATTTGTCTAGGTTGGTTGAAATGTGGGTTTATTTTTCTGTCTACAGTCTTTTTCTATTTGACAGTCTCACTTTATAGGCCATTTTTTTGTTGATTCCATCATTTCTTTTCTTTTCTTTTCTTTTTTTTTTTATTTAATAGCCTTTTATTTACAAGTTATATGCATGGGTAACTTTACAGCATTAACAATTGCCAAACCTCTTGTTCCAATTTTTCACCTCTTACCCCTCACTCCCTCCCCCAGATGGCAGGATGACCAGTAGATGTTAAATATATTAAAATATAAATTAGATGCACAATAAGTATACATGACCAAACCGTTATTTTGCTGTACAAAAAGAATCAGACTCTGAAATATTGTACAATTAGCTTGTGAAGGAAATCAAAAATGCAGGTGGGCATAAATATAGGGATTGGGAATTCAATGTAATGGTTTTTAGTCATCTCCCAGAGTTCTTTCTCTGATTCCATCATTTCTATAACAATTACTTATTTAATGTCTACTATGGGCAAAGTATAATGGAGCTATAAAATAAACAGTCCCTCATCTTGTACCTGGACCCTCCTGACCTTAACAAACAACTACTTTAAATTTTTTTTAACTTTTTATTTTGGAAAACTTAAAAATTTTCTTGCTTTTTCCTAGTTATTTATTGATATTATTTAATTTGAGTGTTTATTTGATGTTTTTCCCTAGTTATTTAATGATTTTGTTTGTTATGAGATTATTTTAATGTGCCTTTTGCTTTGAGAGAGCCCAAGTCCTCGGTGTCAGCATCTGTTTCTGCAGAGCTCCTGGTTCCCTGCGGGTCTCTGTGTTCTAGTGTTTGCTCCTGCGGACTGAAACTGTTTGCTCCCCCTGCTTCGGCCCTCCAATGTGGAGCCCAGTGCCTGGCCTACAGGAGCTGTCTATCAATGTTTCCTGATGGACATTTTAATGGAGAAACTGGGCTGTGAGGAGAGGTAGCTAGGCAGGAGGTCCCTTGAATGGCCTCCTAGGGGGATAATGATTTGATTACTCTTCTTTGAGCTAGAGTTAGAAACCAAGGGGAAGGATGGCTGCTGGTGGTGGGGCAGGTTTGGGTCTCTGTGAGATCAGGTGAAAGGTTCTCTGTGGGGGCCTAGAATCCGGGGAGTTTGGTGTGCAGGCCAGAGAATGGATTAGGGACTTCCAGTGACGTTGCAACCTAGTAATCCTGCTCTAGGTGGAGCAGTATGGAGGCCAGGCCTGCACTCTGAGGCTTCGGATACACTCCAACTCAGAGACTGCATTAGGCAGCTGGGATCATACCTGTAACAGGGAAAGTTTCAGAGCCCTAAAGTCATGGTGATTGTGAAATTGGGATTAAAATAGAAGTTAAAACTTCATATTTGTTTTTTGGATTTTATCATCTTTCTCAAAGAGAAGGCATGTGGTTGGTATAGTGGAAAGACCATTCACTCTGGAGTCAGAGAATACTCATTCTACTTTCTGCCTTCATGACCTAGAGGGTTTTTTCTTTAGAGAATTCTTTTTTTTTTTAAAATTTGTTCTTCTATTCATCTTTTTTAATGGAACTGGAAACTTACATTGTTTATCATCTTAAAGATAGGAGAGGAAATGAGTCATTCCTTTGTCCTCTGATTTAAGAGTCCTGGAGATTCCCTAGGGTTTCTTGACCTGGAGCCCTTGGGCCCTTATGAGGTCTGTGGATAAGGGTCTCTGTATTTGGAGGGCAAAAGTGACTTCTGTGTTTTCACTGACCCCTAAAACTGAACTTTAGCACATTCTTCACTTATTTTAAATCATTATTCTGAGGTGTCCACTGGCCTGACAGAGGCTATATGACACACACAACAATGGAGAATCTCTCATCTCATTCATTCTCTATTATTTATAAACTTAAGATTGAAGCCCAGAGTGATTTGGCCAATCTAACACGAGAAGTGACCAGAATCACTGTTTTCCATTGCCCCTCCAGATGTTTGATTGCATTCTTCATTAATGAGAAATGTTCTTTTGGTTGTTGAAATCCTCAACGTTTGTCTGTGGTAATGGTAATTCCCTTGATACTTCTGATGCCTGTACCCTGAGGATTCAATAAATTCAAATAACAGATTATTTCAGATGTTATAAAATAGTTTTAAGCAAACACCAAATTTTTTATTTTTAAATTTAATTTAATTTTTTCTTTCTCCAGCTTATTTTTTTTAAATTATAGCTTTTTATTGACAAAACATACATATGGGTAATTTTTCAACATTGACCCTTGCAAAAGCTTCTGTTACAACCTTTTCCCTCCTTCCTTTCACCCCCTCCTCTAGATGGCAGGTAGTCCCATACTTGTTAAATGTTAAATATGTTAAAGTATATGTTAAATACAATATATGTATACATATTTACACAGTTATCTTGTTGTACAAGAAAAATTCGGATTTAGAAAGGCAAAAATAACCTGGGAAGAAAAACAAAAATGCAAGCAAACAATAACAGAAAGACTATAAATGCTTTGTTGTAAACCACATTCATTTCCCAGAAACACCAAATTTAAAGAGTCAAAGCTGTATAAAACTTGGAGAGTTAGAACCTGTGATGTATTGTCGTTTAGGGCCAAGTTTTCATTTTTTATAACTGTTTGTCCTTCCTGTACATGGTGTGCCAATTGCAAAGATAAGCTCAAACCCAGAACTGATTTGTACAATTCTTTGTACCCTTTTTGAAGACCTTTGCTTTTATAATCAGACTTTTTGGAAATCAAAGATTCTTGGAAAAGAGAGTAGGGTCTGGGACAAACAAGTTTTGAGTTTGTAAATCATAAACTTTGGCTGATTGGGGACTGCCTCTTTTACCATATAAATTTCTTTTTAAGAGACCTAAGGAATACTATTTCAAAGCAGATCTAGTTTAGCCAGTCAACATTTACTAAGTGCCTACTATGGAATACAGTGTGCTGAGCAGTGGCCCATGAAAATATAGTATGCTGGGAGTATTATTTGTATTTATGTTGTCTAGTCAGGGGTAGTTGATAAGTTCTATTGTTATCCTAGAATACTCCAAAACATTCAGATATTGTGCAGAACAACAAGGTTATAGGGAAATAAGAAAAAAAAAAAATGACCTGCAAGATGGAACCAAAAGACCTTAAAGAGTAAATCCTGTGTCTTTAACATATTCTAATCCTGCTCCTAAAGTAGTATATTATTGATCTAGCATAATAGAATCCACCTTGTTGATTGTTTTGTATTTTTTTTTTGTCCTTTATAACTTGGATTTGTTGACTTTTTTTCCCCCCTGTCTTTATATAGCTCTATCAATTAATAAAATACCTAAACCCAGTGACAGTGGAAATACAAATAAAGTGATGAAACAATCTGTGCTTGAAAAGAAAGGGGAAGGTGAAAGGAAATAAACATTTACATAGCACCTACTATGTGTCAGGTATTGTTCTAAAGACTTTTACAAGGATTATTTCATTATATCCTCATAGCAACTTTTGGAGGTAGGTGCTTTTGTTATCCCCATTTTGCCAGGAAGGAAACTGAGAGAAATAGGTTAAATGGCTTGACTAGTGTCTGAGGCTGACTTAGAACTCAGAATTTCCTAACTACAGTTCTCTGTCCACTGTGCCACATTTTGATTTCTTGAAATAAAACTCAGAAAAAACTGGCTTTAGAAAGAAATACTGGTTTTAAAAGTGTCTAATATTCTCTGGACCAGCCTGTTGTGTTTCAAATAGAACTACCTGACTGTACTTTTTAAACCCAAATCATTTTGGCCAATGCCTAGTAATAGCCCCAGCCCAATCCTCTGTGGTTCTAGGTTTTGAGCATTTAGAATGAGTTAGAAAACAGGGACAATTGTTTTCTGTTCTGCTAGAAACTTGGGAATTCCCCTCCCAGACTGATATTTTTGTGGCAGTGAATTAAGGCATCTTTCTTTATAGTTCTCATCCAGCTCCTCGTCTTTGAATGGGTTTGCTTCATACTGAGACTGGAGAAGGGTGTTAATTTGGAAAGGCTTAGGTCACCCTGCAGAGCCTGGGCCAGCTTGTCCCGTGGCTCTGGAGGGGAGAATGAAGCTGCCTCCCTTAAATGCAGCACCCTTGCAAGTCAAGAGTCACCCTCGTGATGTGGCGGCCAGACTGACCGCCACCTTATGTGACCTTCCCTTCTGAGGGGCAAGAAATGAAGAGGACAAGGACAGAGCAGTTCTGTGAAGGGTCTTGGACGAAGGGTGGGAGGCTCTGCGGTGGGGAGGGGTCCCACAAAGATTTCACAGGGGAGGTGGAGGGAAAGGGGCAGTATATGTGAAGGCACTGAGGTGGGACACGGGGTGGGTCGTGTTTTAGGGACACAGAGAAGGTACAGAATGTGGGACTGGAAAGGGAGGCCCGGAGGTGAAAGACTTAAAACAACTCCAGAGTGCTTCTCTTTGGCTCTAGAGGCGGTCCCTGGGAGTCAGTTTATTGAGTGGGTCAATGACCTGGTTCTTCTTTGTGCTGCAACTGTGCAGCAGGGAGGCCCATTTGGGAGGCAGTTGTGATAATCTTGGGGAGAGGTCAGAAAGGCCTGGTCTAAGGTCACAGATGTGTAAGGAGAGAGATGGGATGTGAGTGGGTAAAAAAAAAGTAAGGTTTGGTACCTGATTGACCATGTGGGTATATGTAAGCATTGTGTAAATTACATGATGACTTTATTTTTTTTCTGAGGCAGTTAGGGTTAAGTGACTTGCCCAGGGTCACACAGCTAGGAAGTGTTAAGTATCTGAGGCCAGATTTGAATGCAGGTCTTCCTGATTCAGGGCTGGTACTCTATTCACTGTGCCACCTAGCTATCCCTCATGATGATTATTATAAATTTAAAAGGAATAGCAAATTGTATATAATAGAGTTGCAGTTTTATGTAGTTATCTTTTTAAGTATACTGTTTTATTCCATAAATTAAAAATTAGGTAAATAAAAATAAAAAAAAAGAATTTATCTTAAGGCACACTAATATTCCATTACATTTGTTTATCTACTTCCCAGTTATTGAGTGCATCTACTTCTTACTTATCTAGTACCTAATTTGTGTCTTTTTCTCCCCTATTTATTACAAATAGTGATATTTGAAATACTTTTGTTTAACATAGGTCTTATTTTTGAGGATATAGTCTTGGTAGTGGAAACTGAATTAAAATGTGCACATTTTTATAAATTGTATGGTTTGATATATATATATATATGTGTATATATATATATATATATATATATATATATATATTTTTTTTTTTAATTCTGGACTTTTTCTCAATCCCTTTAAGTTGCTTCATCCTTTTTGGGTTAGAGGTGAAGTTTGTTTTAATCCTTATTACTATTTTTTCAATTTGATAATCATATAAGGTAGAATCTTAGTCTTAATTTATATTACATTGATTTAAGTATTTTGAATGTTAATGTGTTGGTTGGTAACTTCTGCTTTTTTTTTTTTTCAAAGACTATACGTTTAACATTTTGTCTTTGTTTATTGATTGCAGCATCACTAGCCTATTGATCATTTTAGATTGGATCTCCTGAAGACATCTCAAGCTCAATATGTCTAGAACAAAACTCATGATCTTTTCCCCCAGATCTCACCCATTCCTAAATTGCTCAATTTTTGTCAGGGGTGCTACAATCCTTCCATTCTCTGAGACACTAACCTTAGCTCCTTACTCTTCCTCACCCCATATCCTCAGTTGGGTGCTACACCTTATCATTTCTATGCTTTATCACCCCATTCCCTTTCCCAGCCCTTCCCCTTCAGGTCCTTCATACAGCTCCCAAGATGACTTTCCTGAAGCATAGGTCTGACCTTGTTACTTCTTCTCTTGCCTTCTAAGTGTTGGGGACTCCTTAAATTCCAATATTTTGAAAGCCCCTTATAACTTGTCCCCAACCTATCTTTACAGTCTGATTTTAGATTCCTTTTCTTGCCTTTTGGAGTCCAGCCAATCATAACCATGAATGTGACTGGAATAAGCCCCCAATTATTCTTGGAAGTTATGTAGCTCTTCATGCATTTTTGACATTACTTTAGGATCTCTCTGACTTCTCCATTTGCTCTAGAAATCTCATTTTGGGGAAAACCTCATCCACCTTGCAAGATCCCATCAGCCTTGGTCCACTGTCTCATCTTTGTGCCCTGTCCCTCATGATCTTCTAAATGTCCTTTTTAGGAAGGAGCTCAGCTTGGAACACTACCTCAATTTTTCATGCAACTGCAGTACTTTGGGACTTCTTTGACTTCACCTTTACAACCCTTTTCAGCTTCTTGTTGGGTGTTGTCTGCTCCCATTAAATTGTAAACTCCTTGAAAATGGGACTAGCTTTTTTCATCTTTGTGATCCTAGCTCTTAGCACAGAGCATTTAGGCACCAAATAAATACTTATTAGTTGGCTGACTTCTGAAGTTTATTTTTTGTACCCAAAAGAAATACCTTAAATTTATCCCCATTGAATTTCATCTCAGATTCCATATGAATTTCAGTTTCATCAGATGACCTTTTTTCCTTTCTTTTTTTTTTTTTTTTTCTTGCTGAGGCAATTGGGGTTAAGTGACTTGCCCATGGTCATATATCTAGGAAGTGTTAAGTGTCTGAGCTCAAATTTGAACTCAGGTCCTCCTGACTTCAGGGCTGGTGCTTTATCCACAGGGCCACCTACCTGCCCCTCTATATGGTGATCCTTTGGATCCTCTTATCTCAAATGTTAAGTCAACTTTCTCAAAGCAGATTTGATCTTTGTTCAAGTCATTGGTAAGAAAGTTAAAGAGTCCAGGGCCAAGATCAGTTCCTGGGGATGTCCATGAGCACTTTAATCTTCCTGCCCTGTTGACATATTCTTTGAGTCTGGCCATTCCACCCTGTGATTCATCTTCACAATAATAATGGGAGATAGTTGATCAAGCACTTTTCTAAAACCCGGGTGAGTGACAGAGGCTTCCTGCTGTCCTGGTGACCCTGTCTAGAAAGGGAATAAAGTTCCTCTGGGATGACCTGTTCTTAGGTCAGGTCAGCTCTTGGTCATGTGTGGGTCCCTGTCTAGATGTTTTGCCAGCCCTCTTTTAAATGAACCCTTTTGAGAATTGAAATCTGATTCATTGGCTTTTAGTTTGAAAAATGGAGTGGAGAAGACTTGGAAAAGCAACATGATAGATATTTGGAGGATTGTCCCATAGATTGCATTAACAACATATGGGCCAACATTTATAGAGCGCCTATTGTGTGCTGGCCCCGGGGCTAAGGGCTTTTGCCTGTATGGTCTCAGTCCTCACAGAGACTCTTAGATGTAGGTGCTGAGACGATTCCCAATTTACAGACGAGGAACCTGAGGCAAACAAGTTACAGACTTGCCCTGGACAGTGAGGCTGTGTATAAATTTGGATTTGAACTCGGGTCTTCTTGACTTGACCTCAGATTGGATGCTCTCTGCTGCCTCCTAGCGGTTCCCTTTGGCTGCGTGGAGGGTTGGCAGAGCAACAGCCTCTGTGCAGTGAGAACTGTCCCCCGCCAGGTGCGCAGTATGGGGCCTGAAGTCAGGGGTGCTCATCCACCAGCTAGGGGACCCTGGGTATGGCCCTTGACCCTGTCTGCTTCAGTTTCCTCCTCTGGAGAAGGAAAGGGCCAACCCTTCCAGTGTCCCTGCCCAGAACACCCCAGATGGGGTCACCTGACTGACAGTGACTGGGCAGCACAGTGTGGGAGCACAAGGGAGAATGGGCACCCCCCAGGGAGAGCAGCAGGGCTCCCCTTACTCGGGCCAAAGCTCTGTGGACACTTGCTGCACAAACATGGGGAGATCCTCACTGCAGATGGTCTTGGAGGGGTTTGTGATTCTAAAGACGTCTTTGCTCGTCTTGTCAGTTAACTAGAACTGGATCCTGTATTGCACCACCCTGAATCGGGATCATATTTTGGCAACTAGCGCAACTTAATGCTTGTCCATTGGCTTAAGTCATTAAATCTCTGGACTAACCTAAACTTGGCGGGGTTCTTAAAGACTTTTTTTTTTCTACTACCCAGTAGTAAGTATACTAAAAATAGTATAGATTCTTATAGTCATAGAACTTGGAATTAGCAGAATGGAACATGTAGATGGTGTTCATTCACCCTGTTTAGCCCAGAATTCTATGGATGTATAAGGAGCCAAGATGTGTCCGTTCTAAAATTGGTGGGTAATCACTGCCCAAGTGGTGCCAGATTGAAACCATTTAAATAGGTCCCATATATACATACATATAAAAGGGGGCTAAAGGAGAACTGCTCAGTAAAGTAGGGAGCTAGTGCTTAAATCAAATGTCCAATAGGTTCCTCATTTCAAAACGATAGATTTACAAATTCCCCATCCATACAGCAGTTGTGGGTCTTTCTGCCAGAGCCCCTCTACTGCTTGTGACGGAGAAATATAATAGCATTTACTAAGTGTGCATATATGCTAGGCAGTTATGCTAGGCAACAGTGTGGAGTGGGAGTGACTGAAAAACTTGGGAATTTTTAGATTTTGTTGTAGGTTCAGGAGCTTAAGAAGGGAGATAGTTAAGAAAATAGCTTATTTTCTCAGACTTGCCTACTTTTTTCCCCTGCTTCCTTTTCCTACTTGAATCTTATTTCATTTTGTCACACTCTAATGTGTCCTAAACACAGTAGCAGCTTAAATGTTTATTGAATTGGGTTGTCTAAAATTCCATCAATTTAACACTCCATTAAGAGTAAGCATATTTTACAAGATTATAAAAACCTATTGTGTGATGAAAGAGTTATTAGTCATTCATTCAAATAGTAATAGGAATTCACCCAATCAGACTTCTTTCTTTCTGATATCTTGCTTGGGTCTTATGTACTGAGGGGTCTTGAGTTTTGCTTATGGAAGGAGAATGGAGGTGGCAATTTTAAGGAAGAGTAGTTTATATAGGACAAAGCACAAGGTAAGCTTTGGGGTTGCCACTAAAAGGGAGTTTTAGGCTATAGTGAGAGTCTTAGAGATCTATTGAAAGAGACTATTCTGGAAAGCTGGAGGATAATGCGGAAAGGCAGAAGCAGAAATGCATCAAAGGGATTATGTTTCAGCAATTTTCCCATAAAATTGCCTAGTACTCATTTTTGATACTTGTTTATATTCTTTCTCTTCTGTATCATGGTCACAGTTGCTCAGGGATAGCTACATTATACCTCGGCTAAATCTTTATTTGTTGCGATACTGAGGTAGCGTAACCGCCACAGAAATGGCACTCTTCTGCAGTCCAATTTCCAAACAAATGTGCAACCTGTTCAAAAGTTCAATGTTTAACCTTTTCTGAAAATTCATAACATTGATTATTATTTAGTGCTGGTTGACTGACAAAGTGGAATAATGGGAAAATTCCAGACTATCTCCACAGAGTGGGACAGATTGAAATTTGAGGGAGTGAGGATTTTGATTTCTCCAGTCTCTGGTTTTGCTTGTGTTTCTTTGAATTTAATTTTTTAGTAAATTTCTATGTTTTTCAGAATATGGTGTATGTGAAAACTTACGGAAGCTGGAGATTACCGGTGTATCCTGTCGAGATGTCTATGCCAAGCGTGAGTTAATCCATTTGTTATCATAAATATTTCTGCTATGAAAAGTCACCTTATTGATCAAATTTTAGCTTTGAATAATACATAGAATATGACCCATATTTGGCAGTCCCATCTTTTCAACACTTCC
This sequence comes from Sarcophilus harrisii, assembly GCF_902635505.1. Lineage (NCBI taxonomy): Eukaryota > Metazoa > Chordata > Mammalia > Dasyuromorphia > Dasyuridae > Sarcophilus > Sarcophilus harrisii. The sequence goes on from NC_045427.1 coordinate 49,794,142, forward strand.
ACTTAAGGAATTTGTCACTATTTAAATAATATAACAGGACTTGAATCTGAGAATTATACATTTGCCACTTATTTTTCCCTTATGTTAATATTCTAGTAATGTAGTTCTTGTTTTTTAGTCTGCCCTGGATAAGAAATTATGCGCCTGGAAATCAAGGAGCTTGTGCATTGTGCAGTCCTAGGTTGGCGTGGAGCAATAGTTGCTTCTGTTTTTAGTAATTTATGTTGTGATTTGGGGATTGCTCTTTGATTCCCGTTTAAGGATCTGCTGCTTGTTTAAATTCATGGAGAGCCTTCCTCTAGGAGATATTCAAGCCATGACTTAATTGGATTTTGGATAGGATAGACTGTAATCTGAATGAGAAGGTTTCCCCTTTCAGAAATCTTTTAACAGTGACTTTCTTCCATACTGTGAAGTGGGCCTTGAGAATCCTAAGTGTGGGACCTTAGTAACTATGATGAAATCACTCTACTTCTTGGGTCCTCAGATTGAACTACAGCAGGATTCTTCAGTTTTTTATCTATCCACTTTTCAAATCCAACCTCAGACACTTACTAGCTGTGTGACCTTGGGCAAACCACTTAATCCTGTTTGCCCCAGTTTCCTCATCAGTAAAATGAAATAGAGAAGGAAGTGGCAAACCACTACAGTATCTTTGCCAGGAAAACCTCAAATGAGGGCATAAAGAGTTGGATGCAACTGGAACACTGAACAAATTTCTTAAACTTTAGTGCCTTGGACCCTTTGGTAGTTTGATAAATCCTATCATGGACACGTTCTTAGATTAATTTTTCAAAAATGTAAGAAATAAGATACGATTACAAAGGAAACCACCTATGGAGAAATAGTTACAATTTTTAAAAATTAATTAATCACAAGAGTAGATGATTTCTTAAGTCTATTTCAAATCTAAAATTCTGTGATACTTCTTTTCTGCCTTTGCTTTCCTACAAGTGAAATTCCATGTAGAAAAAAGGACAGATTTTATTCTCCCTGGTTCTGCTTTGTTTTATTTCTTCCTTCTAGAGTTAGAGCACCTGTTCAAATATAGCTGGAAGCTGCTAAGGGGAACAATGTAAGCTGTTATCCGCAGTTATCTTTGGATTTTTTGTTGCTAATAAGTCATTAGCTTGAAGAATTTGGGTATAGCAAAGAGGTTGCATTTTTTGTTTGTTTTTTTGTGAGACGCAGTTTGGAACTTGAGCCATTATCTCTCGTTACAGGCCTAAATGGGCATCATAGAGAAAAAGGACCTTTAGTCAACAGAGATGGGCACGAGTACTTTTGAAGATGATTCAGAATGGAAGCAGAAGGGAGATAGTTCTGTTCATTTCATTCTGCATCAATATCTTCCCAGATTTCTTTGAAAACTGTCCCTTTTGTTTTTTCTAATAGTAATATTCCATTACAATCCTAGGTCATAATTTGTTCAGCCATTCCCCTAGTTGATGGGCACCCCTTTTATTTCTAGTTCTTTGCTCTAACACAGAGAGCTCCTGTACATATTTTTGTAAATATAGCTTCATTTTCTTTGATCTCCTTAGGGGCTCATATTGACCCCACAATTAGTGTCCAAGACTCTGTGACTTTGGAGGCCCTAAGTTGTTTATGTTACTATCCAGAATGACTGGATTGATTCATGGTTTTATCTACAGCGCATTAGGGACCATTTTAGTCTCAGCCCCAGAGGGTAGAGGCAAAAATTCTGTCTCTTTATTTTGTTAGTGTAAGGAAGCTTTTGAAAAGGATCCTCATTTTGATTTTGAAAAGGGATCCTCATTTTGATTTTGGCCTTCAGGCAGACGACCTGAATTCAAATTCTGTCTCTGATGCTAGTCATTTATGTGACCTTGGGGAAAGAGAGTGAGCATTGATTGAGTGCCTTTTCTGCATCAGGCATTTGCTACATACTTTACAAATATTTTCTAATTTGGGGAAGGTAATTTCCCCTTTCTGGCTTCAGTTTCCTCATTTGTCAGTAGAAGATTTGCCTGGGGTGAGGTCCCTTTACACACTAGCCCTAGACCTAGAGCCAACACCAGGTTAAAGTAGGCTTCTGATTGATGGCTGCTTGTTTCCAGGGAAGCTGATGCCACCTTCAGTACATCTGATGCCCTTATAGGGAACTTGAGTCATTTTCAATCTTAGTCTCCAGGTGATTATTCTGTTGATTTTCTATCTTCTTGAAAACTCTTGGGACTGAAAATACATATTAATTTTGGGCAGTATGCTGCAGTGATAGAGGAGAGACCATAGAGTTAAAAGGGTTTTCATGAGCTTCCTTCTCTCATTGTGCATACTGTTCCTGTGCCATTTGTCTATAACATACGGTCTTCCTTCTGTTTCCTAACTTGAGGCTGTTGCTTTCTTTGGGGTTACTTTTCTTTCTTTCTGAGGCTTTTTCCCTGTCCTTTCTCTGGCTGCTTCTGCAACCCTGCTGGGTAGGCCTTCATCTGCAGTCACATTTGTGGGCCACTTTTTGCTCTTTTCCATTATTCCCCTTACCTAGGACCTCTGACCTCTGCTGTTTTCAACCTGTTCCTCATTCTCTGGGCTCTTGTCCCTGTTGTTCCCCTCGTTCCCAAACTCTAAGGCAACCTTGGCCTGCCCAAAGTCCACTTCTTGCACAAATCCTTACAAATCATAAGTTTCAGAGGAGATTGTGTGTCTTAAGAAAACCATCTGTAAATGTGTTACTGAGGTGGAGGACTTAGAGTCTGGGAGCCCGGGGTCACATTGATCTGAATTCACTGTGAGATTTCTCTGCTGTGTGACCTTGGACAAATCATTTTACCTCCTCTTAGATCTGGTTTTCTTTAAAGCTCTAAGGGCTTGGAATTAGGCATTTCTAATCTAGTCATTCCAGGGTTGAATCCTTTGTTCTTAGGAATATTGAGTATTCTCTTTTTATTCCTAAATCTTTGTATGTCAAACCCTCTTGTGATAACAGTGTTTAGGATTGTTAAATGCTGAGGATACAGAAACAAAATGGAAAACGATTTCTGTGCCCAGGGAGCTTGTTTTAAGAGGGGACCTCAGAGTTTGGATTTAGATGCTGCTTGGAGGTTTGCCAGTTTATTTACATATGCTAACTCATTTGCTTCTCGTAGTCCTGTGTTACTAAGTGTTGTGATTTCCTCCATTTTCCTGTGAGGAAACTTATGCTGAGAGAGTGTGACTTGCTTAAAGTCACACAGCTAATAAGTACAACAAAGTTCGAATTCAGATCTACCTGACCACAAGTCCAGCACTGGCTAATTTTTTTTTTAACTGAAATTAATACAACAAAATGTATCTTCTCAGTTGTAATGTCCTTTGGAGCTGGTTATGGCACTTGGCCTGAACCTTCCCAGGCTTCCCTCAAAGAACCAAGAGGACTTATCTCTTAATCTTAGCTATAATAATATGGTAGAAAATCCCTTAATATCTTCCTACTGGTGAGTTGGTGTGCCCTATGATCCTGCGAAGTATGCAAGTGAAAGATAGGAAAACTCTTTCTGGCTAGCTTGTCTTGGCTGAGGCTGTAGGAGGCTGCCCAGACACTGGTCTGTGTCTTTGAGAGGGGGATCTGGCCAGGTGCTGCCGCTAAGGAGGGAGAGAAGTGGGGAGGGAAGTGATTGGGAAAATTGAGCCCGAGTGTGTGCATGAGTGTGTGTTTGTGTCTACGTGTGTGCGTGTATGTATAAAGGACATTCCTAACTAGTGAGACGGAGGCCGTGTTGTATGTAATGAATTTTGTAGATTGTAGAAACAATGACATCATTACATTATAGACTGGAAGCCTCCACAGAATGTTTCCAGTGATTGTCATTACCTTTGTGGTTAAAGAACCTTGAAATAGTTAAGCTGACATAGAGTTCAGTTTACTGCTGCTCCTTAGAACAGGAGCTGCTATTTTCAGGGCAAAATCAATTTAATAGTTCGACCAATTGAATTAGCAAAATAGAGATGCTGCATATTTCTTTCCATTTCTCCAAAACAAGGGGCAGCACATCCAGTTTTATAAGAGGCTTCCATGGAAGAATTTACCTTATCCTAAGGAGAGGTGGTTGAAAAGATACCAAATGGTGGTTGTCAGATCTTGGCCTGTCTGCTCAGACCAGTAAAATGAACTTGAAGATACATGAAGAAGGTCTCTGTTTGAATCATTTGGCTGTCCACTATCAGGGAAGCCAAGTCTTGCAAACATTTTTGTACTTCTTAATACCTGCCTCTAATAGGCTCTAGTGAACCTCATTAATCTCTTGAGTTAGAAAAAAATTAAGCACAAACTGTTAAAATGGAAATGGAGAGTGAATGAGAGAATTGTTGTAAACATTGGTAATATCCCATTCTGGGTTTGTTGTTGGAAAGTCCAGAATTGGGTGTACAGGCCAGAACTGAAGTTTTTGACTAGAAGCTGATCACATATTTGTACCTTGTATTTTATTTGTTTTTTATTTAGCACTAAGGAAAAAGACAGTGTTACAGCCTATGAAAATGTGTATATAGTCATAAAAATTGGAAACATCTTCTTTAGTACTTTCCCTGCTGTGTCTGTTCAGGTATAAATCCACGAGTGAAGTCAGGACGTTTTATGAAAATTCTCCCCGATTACGAGCACATGGAGTACAGAGATGTTTACACCTGCCGTACGTACTTGCTGTCAGCTTATGCTTTTTGCAGAGAGCACGCCCAAGATGCTGCATGATGATCCTAACACACAGAGAATGTTAGGATTTTACCATCTCAGAGCAAACTGACGATCACTTTGGCTTTTTTTTTATACTGCTCGTCACTTTTCCAGAAGATATACTTTTGTTTTGGGTAGAGAGAGTATTTCTGAGTGGTGGCACTGGTTGAAGTTTATTAGGCTTAGAGAGTAAGTTTTCATCATATTTGTGATCAGTATTACATAAGACCCAGGAGCCTACCAATTATATAGGGTTAAAAGTGTACTGAGAGGACTCTTAATTTGGTTCATGTAGGATCAAAGCCAAGAGTACTGAACAGAAGTCCCCAAATCTTTTCTCTTCCTCTAAAATGAACAGTTCACTGGTTCTGACCATTAGCCACCATTTTACATTTGAATTCTAGATGGGCTCCCTTGATGAATTTACATCCTTAGTTATGTGGGGTGGTAGTTGGATAGGAAAAAATCCTTTGGAGCCACATAATATTAACTTGCCCTTCAAACTCACCCCGATTCTTCCTACTTTCATCAGTGTCATCTCCATTCATAATTCTAGTTACCTTAACAACTTCTCATTTAAGAGGATGAATGTATGCTTTGCATCATGATATTAAGATTAAGTTATCTTGATTATTTCACAATACTTTTTAGATAATTTATACAATTCTAAAGAACTTTGAGAGAGGCAGTATAACATAGAGAGTCCCTAAGGAGTTGTGAAGACCTAGGTATAAGTCCTGCCTCTGGACATCTGGTGGGTCACTCAGCCTTCTAGGGATACTCTGGACCACACTGCTTTCTAAGACTATAAATTACAGGTTAAGATTTCTGACTTAAGTGAGTAGGAGTTTCCCACACAGATGAAATTAGATTAAACAAGTAAAAAAAAACATTTGTGTCAATAATGACTCAAAAAAGTGAAGGTGACCTAGATATGATAATACTGGCTTCTAATAGGCAAAAGGGGAGGCAGGCTTTTTTTCATCATTAATACATCTTCTTTTCTACCACTGTTCCTATCCCTCTTTTTCACCCTCCATAGGTAATCCTTATCAGCTATGAAATAGAATTTAACCTGAACAGATACTTCTAAAGATGTAGAAGAAGCTCAGAATTAGCTGAAACCATCCTTGAAAATAGTAGAAAACAAGAGTAAGAGTGATGGGAAAATAAGCTGACTACAAAGACATTTTGGATGTCTTTGGATAACAAAAGACATGTAAAGAAGTCTTGGGAAAAAGGTAGGGGAGAGATCAATAACCGGCATGAAGGGGATGATGCAGGCCAGTAGAAGGGCCAAAGATTTGCTGCAATGGTCACATTAGAATTTGAGCCCGTTTGTTATGTGCTGTGACTCTATGGGTGTGGGCTTAAAAAAAAATTAACTTTACTAAAATTCTTGTTTATTGGAAAGCAGATATTATTGCTGATTTGAAAAAATGATTTCTTTCCAGATCTGAATTAAGTATTAAGTTTTCTTTAAAAGCCTTTTTCCTTTTGGAAGCTTTTTTTTTTTTGTGTGTGTGTAGAAAGAATTTATAATTTAAAAATTATTCTAAATGTTTTTAGCATCTAACATTCTAGCTTTTATATTTATATTGAGAATAGTGGTTCTTTATTATTACATAGGAATATTATAGTTTTTGACATGTTGATTGATAGAAAGCTGAAATTGTTTTATGGCCAGGTATATCCTATATTTTGTGTAATGCCATGAACTTTAAAAAATTGATTTTGATTATGCACTTACATTGAATAATAGGAAACTATTGTAATTTGTCTTAAATTATTTTTTGAGCTGGGGGGAGAAATAATTTAACTGGAGTGCTGAATAAAACAACCTAAAGAAAAAAAAATTAGCTTGGCTTTAACTAAGTAATATAGAGATCACATATAATGATCTTTTGGATTATTTTATGAGAAACATGCTGCATTTTTTTAAAATAATAGTTTTTCATTTTCAAAATACATGCAAAGATAGTTTTCAACTTTCATCCTTGCAAAACCTTGTGTTCCACATTTTTCTCCCTCCTTTCCCCACTCCCTTCCCCTGGACTGGACAGCAAGTAATCCCATATAGGTTAAACATGTTCAGTTCTTCTAAACGTATTTCCACATTTATCAGAGCATGCTGTATTCTTGAGTGTTTAATCCTGTATTTCATGGTTCTTGGGTATAAATATTTTCTCTATTAACCAATCTTAGATTTAATATCAGGGTAGCTTTTTGGTTTCCCTCGTCTATGTGATCTTTAATGGTTCTTTCTCTTTACCTCTCTCTGTTTCTCTCTGGCTGTCTTTGTCCATCTCTCTCCGGAGAGATGGACACTGTAAGTTGCTTTTGATGCAATTTCAAGTCACATAAATGAAAATAGAAACTTTAAAGAGTTTAAAATAGATGTTCAGGTTGTGACACTGCAAAGTCCTTTCCCCTTCATGTTTCCCTGTTTGTGTCAGCATAGTTACAGGACTCTTGCTCTCTCTCACTATATTGCCCATTTTGAATAAAAGCCCTTCGGGGGAAAAATATAGATTTTTCCTTCCCAGATATGTTATATTCTAAGGATTCCTCTCCAACATTTCCAGTTTCTTTCAAATAAAAAAAAAAAAACAGCAAAGAAAATAGGACTTGAAGTCAGGAGAATTGAGTTCTGGACTTGACTCTCTCACTGACTGACCATGTTGGGATTCTGGATGAAGCATTTACTTAATCTGTAAGGAGGTTTGTGAGGATTAGATGAGATGGGAAAGTGCTTTGAAAACTCTGGAGGAAGGAAAAGGCATTTACTGAGTGCTTCCTAGGTACCATGCACAGTGTGAAGAAGCAGCTGGTGTGGTGCCAGAGTACTGGGCCTTATGTCAGCAGTGTGACCTCAGGTGCTTATTAGCCGGGTGCCCCTCAACAGCAAATCACTTCCCTTCCGATTGCTTCAGCTTCTTAAACAGCAAAATATGGCTCATCATAGCACTTACGTCAAAGAGTTGTGAGGATCAAATGACATAATAATGATAAAAACTCTTGGCCCAGTGTTTGGTGCATAGGAGGTGCAATTTAACTATTTATTCTTTTCCTTTTCCTCCTTGAAATAGAAAAAGGTTGTTATATCCACCTCTCTCAAGGAAGTCACATTCTGCAGTAGACTTTGAGTTTGAATGCTTGGCAGTTCAGCTTGAGAAAGCATTTAAGAGTGTGATACCATATCTTAGTGGACAATCTTCAGAATATTCCTAAGAGACATTTCAGATAGTCCCAGGACAAGTCATTTAACCTGTCTGTTTCAGTTTCCTCATTTGCAAAATGGAATAATTACAGTAACTACCTTCTAGGATTTTTGTAGGGCTGAAGTATGCTGATTGGGAAAGACAATATATCAAAGAAAATTCAGCTGCAGGTTGGCTAGAAGATCTGGTTCTAAAATTTTAGTAGAGGGACAGATGGCAAGACTCAAGTTTGTCATTAGGTCTACTTGGCAGTTACTGGGATTTTTCAGGGTATAGAGGCAGAACAGATGGTAAAACCTAGAAGTCCTTTATCTCACTTGACAAGAAATAAAATCACTTAGACCTCTCAGATTGGCTAAGATGACAGGAAAGGATAATGATAAATGTTGGAGGGGATGTGGGAAAACTAAGACACTAATGCATTGTTAGTGGAGTTGTGAAATGATCAAACCATTCTGGAGAGCAATTTGGAACTATGCCCAAAGGGTTATCAAACTGCATGCCCTTTGACTTGACAGTGCTATTACTGAATCTGTATTCCAAGGAAATTATAAAGGAGGGAGAAAATCCACATGTGCAAAAATGTTTGCAGCAACTCTTTTTGTGGTAGAAAAGAATTGGAAAATAAATAGATGCTTGTCAATTGGGGAATGGCATGAAGTTAATATTATTGTTCTATAAAAATTGATGAACAAGCTGATTATAGAAAATGCTTGGAAAGATTTACATGAACTGATACTAAGTGAAACAAGCAGAACTAGGAATACATTGTACAGAATAACAGCAAGAATGTGTGATGATCAACCATGAAAGGTTTGGTTCTTCTTAGTAATTTAGTGATCCAAAACAATCCCAATAGACTTTGGACAGAAAATACCATCTACAACTAGAGAAAAAACTGAGGAGACTGAATATAAAACAACACATGCTATGTTCACTGATTTTTTTTCAGTTTTTTTTTTTTTTAATTTCTCCCATGATTTTTCTCTTTTGTTCTGATTTTTCTCTCCCAACATAATTCATAAAACGATGTGTATTAAAAATAAATAAATAAAAAAAAAACACAAGAAATAAAATTGGAAACTCCTATCTTATCCAACTGGTTTGAGTAGTGAAGCAGCAAAGATATGTTCTGGGGCAAGGGAGGAGATGAATGGGGAAAGAGTGGGTGGAATATCTGGGACTTTTCTCTTCCTCTTGGAGTCACCCCCTCCTTACCTTAAACCACACCCACTCCCCAAGTTCTGGAAACATTTGGGGTCAATGAATGTACAAAGTTAAGACTCCTAAACCCCCCCCCCCCCAACTTATGTTGCTCTGCTGTTCACCAGTGTTGGCTGCTGAAAAGTCTTAGAGTGTTTCTGTTGAGAGTTAACCTGAGAATAGTCTATTCCTGCTGAGTCAGAATATTTGCTACTTTGAGTAGTTGTCAGAACAAACATTAATATTGGTATAGAATTTTCCTTTTTGTTGTTGTATAGTTTCAGTCACATCCAGCTCTTCATGATTCCCTTTTTTGGGTTTTCTTGGCCAAGATCCTGAGTGGATTTCCTTCTTCAGCTCATTTTACAGATGAAGAAACTGAAGCAGAGAAGGTAAAATGATTTACCTAGGGTCACACAGTATGTTTCTGAAGCAGAATTTGAACTCATGAAGATGAACTTTCTTGATCCTTTCCACTGGTAGTAGATATACTTTAGCCAGAGTTGTCAAGTTAACCAGATAAAATGTAACTGGGAAATGTTTAATTAAATGAAAACACTGTGACATATATGTGATGTTAACTTGTTTCTAGGTCAGTATGTCTGTAGGAATTGTTTCTATTTGAGTTAAACAGTGATAGAAGTCTATCTGTTCTTTGGGTAGTCTAAGGTTAGTAAGCTAAATGTAAATTTTAGCACCAATCTGAATTTTTATAATGACTTGATGTTTCAGTTTCATAAGTATAACTCTATATGAATTGAATTGAATCCAACCAATAAACAATTTAATTTGAGAAATTTACTTGAAATTTAACAATTTAACTTGAGAAATATTAACCAGCTTTGTTAAGTGAATTTTCAGGGTTGCTTTTTTTTTTTTTATACTAATAGCTTTTTATTTTTCACAATACATGCAAAGATAGTTTTCAACATTCAACTAAAATTTTTCTCCCCACTTCCCTCCTCCCCTATATAGTAAGTAATCCAATATAGGTTAAACATGTGCAATTCTTCTAAACATATTTCTATCTTTATCATGCTGCACAAGAAAAATTTGATCAAAAGAGGGAAAAATGAGAAAAAAAGTAAGCAAACATCTAAAAAAGTGAAAATATTATGTTGTGATCCACACTTAGTCCCCATAGTCCTTTCTCTGGATCTAGATAGCTCTCTCCATCACCAGTCTATTGGAATTGATCTGAATCATCTCATTGTTGAAAAGAACCATGTTCATTACATAATCTTGCTGTTCCTGTGTACAATGTTCTCTTGATTCTACTCACTTCACTTATCATCAGTTTATTTAAGTCTCTCCAGGCCTCTCTGAAATCCTCCTGTTGATTGTTTCTTATAGAACAATCATATTCCATGACATTCATATACCATAAGTTATCTAGCCATTCCCCAAACAATGGGTATCCACTCAGTTTCCAGTTCTTTGCCATTACAAAAAGGACTGCCACAAACATCTTTACATATGTGGGTCCCTTTCTAATCATTTCTTTGGGATACAGACCCAGTAGAAACTGCTAGATCAAAGAGTATGCACAGTTTGATAGCCCTTTGGGCATAGTTCCAAATTGCTCTCCAGAATGGTTGATCAGTTAGTGATTAAATTGTTGCAAAATATTCTAAGAACTTTCTTTTTCAACTTAATTGTTAATTTTTTAAGGTGGGTTTTAGTTTAGTTCCACAAAAACAGGAAGGGATCTATAGACTAGTGTAGGGAATTTCTGGTGTAAGAATTTCCTTTACCACATAATCACTATGTCTCTGCCTTAGCAGATACATCCCAGGTAATTGTCTGAAACCCTGAGTGGTTAAATGACTTGTCTAGGATTACATAACTAGGAAGATCAGAAGCAAATCTGAAGCCATATCTCTTCTTGCTGCAGTCTGGCATTCTGTGTTGTTTATGTGAGACAGTAATCATATACAAATTGAGAGAGAGAGAAGGAGGTTTGAAAATAATATTGTAAATAAAAAATGTTTTTATTAAACATTAAGTAATGCAAATTAGTTCCACAAGTAAAAATTCTCTACTTATTTGGCAAATTTCTTTGCTGTGGAATGACAGAATAAGACTGTTATTGTTTCACTCTCTTTACACTGTAGAAGAATTTCAGTGTATCAGATTGTAAAACTCACTTTAAGGTGAAAGGTTCTGAGTAGCCAAATGCATGGCTAATAAATAACACTGGATAAAACTGGATTCTTAGAAATAACCTACTTCATTCTCCATGTGATCCCTATATAAAAATTAATGACTCCTTCAGGCTACTTTATATTAAGCTGCTGCTTGATAGTAGAATTGTGTGTAGTAAAAACAATATGCTTTCTTAGATTTGGTACTTAGAAACCCTAGGAACCCAAGCGTAATAGAAGCCCAAATATCCACTTGAATGAAAAGCATTGTTTTCACACCAAAGTTTAATCTGCCATTTGTTACTGATTTTTCAATTAAATATTTCTTTCTCATTTAGTCAGAGTTGGAATATTGTAAAATGTTTTTGTGGCACTTTTCTTGAGCATTTTGTTTCAAGCTTTATTTGGATGCATTAGAGAATTCTAATACAGGTGATGAATTACCACTTTTGTTATAACAAAGCATTGAAGTTGTTTTGGTACTGTAGTTTAAAAGATTAAATTTTGAAAAAGTAAACTATAAAATGATTTTTATGTATAACAACTTATATGTAGACTTATTAAAATTGGAATATTAAAAAACTAAATAAAGCCATTAAATAATATATAAGAATGTATATTTAAATGCTAAATTATATTCTATTGGAAATTTTTTAAAAAAGAAAAAAAGCCAGAGAAAGCTCTTCATTGGACTACTTGTATTTATATAAAGAATCCTAGATCTGAAAAGGACCTTCATAATCAGATATTCTGATTTAATATATTAGAAATGAGGAAACTTAAGGCCTACAGAAATGAAGTGAATTGACTACAGTTAAAAGCTGAGACTGGAAGTCATGTCATCTAGTCCTTACTGGTACTGTGTTTGTATGGGGAGACAGTCACATATTCCCTTCCTGCTGATGTATACTTCCCATTATTTTTAAATTCTGATTTGTATTTTTTAACTCTTCCAGTGGTAGTCAACACTATTGTGTTTTAGTACCTACAAAATAATGTGGAAATATAATTTCATAGTCTTAATCCCTTACCCTTGAATTCAACATTTCTTTCTGTAGGTTCATGACAACTAACTTTTTAGTTAGTTAGTTGTAAATCAACAAGGATGGTCCTAAGTATCACTATGGAGGAAAAAAAACCCAACTTTTTACTAAGACTATGTAATGGTCAAAATTTCTCTAGTATTACATTTTCTTTCAATTTGATCTTTGAATCGAAAAGAAGAGAGTTTGTGGTGGTGTAAAGGGATATAGCTGTCTTTTCCTAATATTAATATTTGTCATTATTTCTCTGATTCTTCATGACATTGAATTTATACACATTTTTTCCCCATGTATACAAACATTTAAGTACTTTATACAGCTTTATACAATAGATGACCATAACACACCATTTGGAAACGAACTTAAATTACTTAGTCACTATTGAGACCTGAGGAACATTGTTTAAGACTAAATCATAATTTAATTCTGTCTCTGTGACCTTTAAGTTTGAATATCTAGAATGCAATGTGATGTGTTGCATCAAAATGACAAGCAGCCATGGCTTACCTCCAGGGACAGTCTCTGTTTACAGATATCTGAAGTTCACTTGAACAAATCCCAGCCGTTGTTTTGTTTCATTTAAACTTAAAACAGGTGCTTTGCTGTTTTTTAAGTAAAATTAGTTTATGGTTTAGCTCTTAAAAAAGAGAGAGTATGAGGCAGATTCTTTGTGTTGTAATATGACAATTTTTAATCCTGTATATTTACTAAAGAAAGATAGCTGTGGCAGAGGGATAGACAGGGCTGACTTGGGAGCCAGGATAACCTGTTGTTCTTCATCTGGTCAAATCATTTAATTTTTTATTCTTTGGCAAACACTCTATAAGTAAGCTAGGTGTAGTAGAAAAAAGGACCTTTTTTCACCAAAAGTTTTTCCCACAGAGATGGAATCAAGGCCTGGAACAAAAAAAAAAGTAATTAAACTATAACTATAAATTTATTTTTGAATTATAGCAATGTCTTAGATTTATCTAATGGTAGCCATAGTAGCAGCAGCAATAGTAATAGTGATAACGTTAGTATCTGCTTCCAGAGTTTATCAGATATGATTACAACGTAATAGTTACTTTCATTTTTTTTAAACATATCACAGAAACTTTTCCAAGGTGTCCCCTTGGAGGGATGGCAATGGGGATGGGAAAGCCTCTATACTTATTCCAAGAATGTTACCATTGCTTAGTGCATCTTTAGAGCTTCTCTTGGGGAACAGTTTTCAGAGCCTCAGCCTTGTACTGTAGAACTTCCCAAGAAGTGGCAATCTTTTTCTTTTGAGAAGAGTTCTCATTTTGGGCAAGAACAAGATGTTTGGAGCCAACTCTGGTGCTTGAACTGGGTAATCACCTATTTGCTCCAAAAAGAGGTGTTGACTGTAAGCTAATGAGACTTCTCTGGTGGGGCTTCTCTACTACAATGCCTAATAACACTGTTGGGAATAGAGTCTGCTGGGATGGCAGTTTTGAAGAAGCAGTATTAATTGGATGCGCATGTTTTCAGTAATTTTTGATTACCACTTCTTTTATCCCCATATTGATAGTTAGTTACTACGTTGATCCATTTCCCCCACGTGTCTGTTAGGTCAGTCCTTGACTTTCTTCCTGTACCCACCTCAGGGCCTACCTCCAACGATGGCATGCTTATATTAGTGCAGTGGCCTCCAGATTGTTCCTGTGCGCCCAAGCCCTTCACACACAGCCACCGTACCCTGTGTGGACAGAAAGCCTCCCCTATCTTCCCATAGTCACCAATGAAGTCCAGGCACTTCATCCTGCTCCTTTACACAGTGGCCCTAGACCTTTTTCTAGGCTTAATTATTCTCCCCTTCTGATGCTTCTCCCATCCCTCCCATTTTCTTGACCTGTCCCAGGCTTACCTCTGAACCTCCCTCTTGAGTTATTTTGCTCATCTAGCTCCTTCCAAACCTGGAATGAATATTGCTCCTGGGCAATCTGGTCTGCTTGGGTGGGAGTGCAGCCTGACCTTCCCAGAACTGATGTAATTTCTAACCCACTCTGCCTATTAGGGTTATTTTTTTGTGCAGGTCATACCTCTCCTCAGCAGTTATAACTCTGCCTTACATAAAATTCCCATGGGATTGTGGGATTGTCTCTTGCAAACAGCGGGTGCACACTAAATACTTGCTGTTTGAATGAATTTTTAAAAAGCTCCCACTTAAGCTCATAACTTTCTATGTCATTTAAAGGTTTATTAAGCACTTGTAGTAATAGGGAATATCCTCGATTATTCATTGTCCAAAAAATTCTAGATAATATTTGCTGCTTTTTCTATTTTCGTAATAGACTTTCCCCCCAAAAAACTCCATGTGATGTGATCTCTTCTTTCCCCTCTTCATTTCCCCCAGACCCCTTGGCTTTATTAGCTTCTTTAATTCAACTTAGGGTATTCAGTTTTCAGTTTGAAATGTAGGCTTGATGTTTCTCTCTTTCCCTAGTGCTTCACCGATATAGACATATTTTGGGATTGTGGCAACCAGACATTGGGCCATATGGAGGGCTGTTGAATGTTGTGGTAAGTAGTCAGAGAAGTTTTATTTATGTAAAAGTAAACAGTAAAAATCTCCTTTTTCCTTTGTTATTATGTGTCAAATGTATCAAATTATTAATATGGGTGTTTTTTTTTAATACAAAGAATCAAAAAAAGGGACTGCCTATGAAACCTTTTTTCCTTCAGACAAGCTTTAGTGATTGTCTTGTATGTGAAGTTCAGAGCTATTGGAATGGTTTCTATTTAGCGTCATACCACACTGGGACGTTTTGGGGAAATATCATGGAAGGACCCAGACTGAAGTTTTCATTTCCAAGTTCCTTTTATTCTTGTGTGCCCAATAAACACGTCTGGGGTTCTTGATTTATTTATTTATTTATTTGCCTTTTTACATGAAATTTGGGATATTATTAAGAAATTCTACATATGTAGTTTTTCAGGACACCAGATTTTATTATCTTATCAAGCAAAGTGTGATTGGAAGTAGCTTTTTCATCTTAACTATTCATAGACTCTCTGATAAACAGATGTTGATGTCAGAGAAAAATTTCCATGTAGCTTGGTTTATGTTTGTTTTCTTATAGCTAGTGAATGATAGGCAAAAATTTATCAAAATGGCCCTCCCCTAGAGAGTAATTTGTGGCTGGGTGATTTTTCTCTTTTGTTTGTGCCTCTGAGTTTAAAAGAGTAAACTTAAAAACAAAAATGAAACTCCCCAATCAGCACCCAACTTTATTCCCAAAGCTTTATCATAACAGCTTTGGGGAACTAGAGTCTCTGGTTGGCCTTGATTGAAGATCAGATCTTTCCTGAACAGCTCCAAACTGCCCCCCTGGCCCTTAGGACCAGGCCTTGCACATAGCAGGCATTTACTGACTGTATGTCTCCAGATCCTGTTGTCCCTGTGGGACGTGCTATTGTCATGAATCTTTAGCTTTAGGGCTAGATTCTGACTAGTGATTACAGAGAGTATCAGAGCGGTCTCAGAGTGGGCACCACGGGACCTCTAAGCACAGCTGCTCCTCTCTGCCAGAGTCCTGTAATCCCTGCCTTTGGGGAGCAGGTGCCCTGATTAATTTATTTTTCCCTAATATCATGTGTGCTTCTAAAAGTACTTAAGCATTACTTGGTATACTTATCTGTATGTTAAGTTTAAGAGAGTAGTAGCATGCACAGGAAGCCACTGTCCTCAGCAAGAAGTGACATTAAAACCAGGGAAGCAAAGCAAGTGAAATTGGCTTACTTCCCTCCAGGCCTCTTTGGACAAATTGGAAGAATTGAAATTGGCATTTAGAAATAGGGTTTATCTGTTCTATTAAATTTATTCTTACTTTCCTCTTAGAGTTTACAGATTTATTAAATTTGTAGCTCTTGGATTTTAATAGGAGTAAGTAGATTAATTGTAGGGATTAATACGAGTCAGTAAACAGTGGAGATCTTACATAGTAATTTGGTATCTCAAGAATTATGTGTGATAGTGTTTTATGCCATCTGTATATTAAAGGGGTAGTGCCTTCTTTCAGGGATGTGAAACTCCAGCCCCAAGTTCCAGATTAAAATGTCATTGGGAAATGTGTAACAAAATAAATAAAGATACAATACAATTTAATGTTAACTTGTTGTTTTCCAAGTCTAAATGCTGCTGCTGGGATTAGTTCTATTGGAGTTTGACACCACTGTTTTACATCACAATATGCCAAATGCTGCTGCTGAACTCCAAACCCCATTAGTAATTTGGGAGTTGATTGGGACCATCCAAGGCATGAGCCCTTTAGACTTTGTCTGGCACTCATAGTCTGGAGGAGTTCTTTTGAATCCTTGGCCGGTCGCTAAAAATCTAATAAATTCGTTGGGATTTCTAGTTTTGCCTATGTCTGAGCCTGAAGCCTGTGTACTCCTGTTATGAATGTCCCTCAGTGGGCTAGAATTTTCTTTGTCCTTGTTGGCTAGGGAAGTGACCATGCAAAAAGGATGAAAAAGTGGGGGAGGTAAGGCTGAAATTGTCCTTTCTCCATTTCTGATTCTAACATGAAATCCCAAGGACCTCAAGGTCTGTGGCCAAATAAGCCTATAGTGTACCAGCTTCAGAACATCTTCAATTAATTCCTTGTGAAATTTCATTGCGACTCATGTTGCTGTTATGATAAAGTTTTGGGAATAAAGTTGGGTGCTGATTGGGGAGTTTCATTTTTGTTTTTAAGCTTACTCTTTTATATGTACCTAATGTTGGAGTTCTGGAAATCAAGGTGGGAAGCTGCTCTCTTTGACTCTCCTCTTTTATACAGTTTATGTGACCCACTAAACTCCACAAGCCCATTTCACCATTGAGTTTCTAGCTTCTTACCTACCTACAACAAGTTCATCATGAATCTACTGAAGATTAAGTTAATTTTGAGGAAAGATCCATATGGAAATAAACCTGTTGTTCCCTGACTCCAGAATATTTTAAATTTATATTTTAGCATTCTTTTTGAATAAATTGGATCCTCTTTTGACTGTTTTCTATTCACTTTAAAAAGTAGATATAACCATTGAGACAGATATGAATGTAAATATGGGCGCCCCTAGTTCATTAGTTGTATAGCCTCATTTTTAGTGCACGCAGAGTTGGTTTAAATGAACCACCCTATACATTTTTGACTAGTCTTTGTCGTTCCAATTCATTATTTTGTTCCGTTGTCTTGAGTTCTGCAACCTGGAAGAAGAAGCAGTAATGAAGAATTCATTTTTGGGAGGGACTTATATCTAATGTTATTAAAGAAAACATATGGCTTGCATTTTGATTGTTTTCCCTTTGAAATGAGCCTGGTAATTTTTTCTTTTGATCAAGGGGAGGAGGCATTGTTTTTCTTACTGGCAGTGAAGAGTAGAGTAAGGAGAAAATGTTATCTTCCAAAAGCAGTAAATAAGTAGATGGAAATAAATAATTCCTTATAAAAGGATAACTGTCCCAGTTATCTTGCCCCAGACAATGATCTTTGTGTAGCATAATGTAGTTCAGCCAACTCTGGATTGGGCGTCAAAGTCTGCATCTTTCTACCTGTGTGAATTTAGGCAGGTCACTTAACTTCCTTTGGCCTTTGATAACACTGTGAAACATGTAGGTAGGCTTGGATGTACTGTAGAACCTCTTCCAGCTCCAAACTTGTGATCCCCAAGAGTTACAAATTGAAGTCTCATTTTCCCAACCCATCTCTGGAATTAGAAGCCACATGCTTAGATTTAGGTTTTGCATGATAAAGAAGGTTTTGATCAATCAAACATTGGTTCTTAGAGTGTCTTAAAACTGGCTTTATTAGAAGGTGCCTTTCTTTTTTCTAGTTCTCACTGAGAATTTGCCATCTACTTGAGTCTCAAGCTGATAATTGGAAAAGCAATCTCTAAAATATACTCAGAGGAGATAGTGGGAAAACTATAGCATATTTGAAGAGGCTATGGGAACATTTGAGATCAGTCAGTTGTTGAAGGATTTTTAACTCTTTCTCATAGCTTTCTCTCTTTTGGTACAGGTAGATGGTTTATTTATCATTGGTTGGATGTATCTGCCTCCCCATGACCCCCATGTTGATGACCCCATGAGATTTAAACCTCTATTTAGGATTCACTTAATGGAAAGAAAGTCTGCAACTGTTGAGTGTATGTATGGTCACAAAGGGCCCCATAACGGCCATATTCAGGTAAGCATATTGCACACTTCTCTATTTATGTAAACGAGGAGCATGTGTTTGATCACATGCCAGTTGAGTTAGGAGTTCATTTTCTTGGCTTATGTTCATATATTCTACCAGTAATTATGCCGTGGAGAGAAGAAGACAATCTTTTAAACCCTCTCCCTCTTATGAATTATTTAATCTCTTTTGACTGATGTAATTCTTGAAAGGAAAATTCAAAGGAAACTATTGATTATTCATTCACATTGAACTCTGGGTTATCACATGGTGGTTTTCCCACACTTGGGTCTTTCCTGTTGCAGGAGAACCTGCATTGCAGTAAACCACCCTATCCTTGGCATTAGATTTTGGCAAATAGTCAAGGCCTCAGAAGTTCTGTGAGGACACAATGCCTGTCTTTCTTCCTTCAGTGTCACTTGTACCCTTCCTTCTGAGAAGGGAATTGTTATTTCAGGGTATTGATATGTACTTCTGCCATTTTAACCTTTCATACTTATGACTGCCAAAATTGCCTTCAAAAGAGGATTGTTTGGTTAATCGAGTAAACCAGAGGGGCCTACCTTGGAATATCCCCGATTTCCTGTTTCATGTTGTGTGCTTGAATCCTTTCTGCCAAATTGCTCATATAATACTTCTTGTTGTCAGTTCTCTTTTTCTCCTTCTATGAATTACTAGATTGTAAAGAAGGATGAGTTTTCTACCAAGTGCAACCAGACAGATCATCACAGGATGTCTGGTGGTAGACAAGAGGTAAGTCTGTCTTGGGAATGCAGGTGGGTGGGCACTCTAAGAATAGAGATATATTAACCGGGATATATTACTAACTCTTTATTGTATTCCTTTTGGAGAAGGAGAAGGGTAGAGATAATATTAGCAGCGTATTTAGCATTGAGATGTATTTTAACACATTTTTAGAAGTTGCTCCATATGAATATGTTTATATGTATAGATTTTCTTCCCTAAGATGAATGAACTAAGCTTAATGTTTATAACACCTTTGTTAAGTGACTGGAGCTATCTGTAGAAAGCTTTAAAAAAGCCTTCTGAAAAGTAAAAGTGTTTAATTTGATCAAAAGGCATTTTTAATCAAATATGTTAGCTTGATTTAAGAAGTTCCTGAGTCTGATTTCTCAACATTTTGTAGCTAATCTAAATTTCATAACTGAAGAAGTGCTATTATTGAAGAAAGATTTTGAAATGCTAATTTTGCTGGGTTTTGTAGTGAGGATCCTCCTTTTGGAATATGACTTTGAGAAACAATCTGATGCATTACTTTATTTGCAATCTTCATATTCTCCATTCGCCATATTCGCCATTAACTGGAGATCAGGTGGTGCAGAACCTTGTGTTGCAGATAGAATCTTAGGGGTGCTGTCATGAATCAGTGATTCATTCTTCAGTGTAAATTGCAAAGTGATTAAAAAGAACTGATTGAATTTCAAGTCTCTTTTTTTCTGTGTAAATGCCATTTTTGGTTTATTTTATTAAGAGTAGTTGATGTGTGTGCAAATGGGTTTATGTACATAGTTCTTAAGGTTTATGAAGCACTTTCACATGTATCATGTCCTGTAATGCTCAAAACAACCCCCTTGAGGTCTATCTCAACAGAGACATTGTTATCCCCATCTTACAAATGAGGAAACCAAGGCTCAAAGAAGTTAAGGGACTTGCCTACAGTCCTACTAGTGGTCAGTGGCTGAGGGAGATGTGAGCCAGATCTCTCCTAAGTCTGGATCCAGCACTTTTCCCATAATACCCTACTGTCTTCCATTTTATATCAGCTAACGGTATCTGAGAAACTGGCTTGTAAAAATGTAATTAAGATGGTGGTTGTATTTGTGTGTTATAAATGCTTCTGGCAGCTGTCCCTGTTCCTGTCGCCTGCCTTCCAGTAATTCCTTTGTTTAGAGTCTGTTACAGTTTGAATTAGAAACAAGCAGAATGTACCCAGTGTTAGCATTTTAAGAGTGATTTGTGCTTCTGAACACCCGGGTGATTGATGTGATAACTAATGGAAGCAGGTACCTTAGTGCTACTCTCTTGCCTGCCTCCTCAGAGTCTTCTCTGATAATGAAACTTCTGCTCTGTGCTTTGGATACCGATCAAGGAGGATGCTCCACACACTGTATGGGAGGCTGTTTTCTAGCTGGCCAGTATGGCTGGATGGGCAGCCAGTGGAAACATCTTCATTTGCTAATCTCTGCTTGTATCTGTTCTAGTTAGTTTGTGGTTGTTTATCTTGGGGTTGAAAGGGTTAAAGGCACATTAAAAAATAATTCCCCCTTTTTACTAGTTTTGAGTGCTATTTCCACGAATGCTGCCCTTTGCAATGCTTTTGGCATACCCACTGATTCTAGTGGCAGGGGTGGCAATTATCCCTCTACACAAATGTATAAAAAGTTTTTAGGTAGTCTTCTGTTAGGTTTGAGTTTTTTAAGAATATATTTCTACGGTTGTCAGGAAGAATGAGTGTCCACAAAATATTAGTTATATTTTAACTTTTTTGTCAGTTAAATGACATCTTTTATAACCCCATTTAAACTCATATAATTTGTCAGCTAATAAATTTACATAATTGGCTATTCATTATGGAAGTAAAATGAGTGGATTTAATACCTAACTAGATTTATTTTTTATTTTGATTTTAGTTCTTTATTTTTAACATTCCTTTTCTAAAACAAATTTGAGTTCCAAATGTTCTCCTTCCAGCCCCTTCCCCAGCTATGAAGAAGGCAAACAATTTGACACCCATTACACATGTGGAAACCATGTAAAACATAATTAGTCATCCAACTACATTTATAATATAATCATTCTTAATAATCATTATGAATCTTTATGCCTTGGGTTGGGCTCAGCTTGATATGAGCTGAGAAGAGATAAAAAGATCTCATCAAATGAGCTTGTGGCTTCATCAAACTATTAGTAAGTAAGTATTTATTGAGTGCTAGCTATAATTAATCTTTCCCAGATGGCATATCAAATTTATTTTTAAACTTCCTGAGACCCATGGACATCCGGTTCCTGTGGGCCTAGGTTAGAGAATACCTGGCTAGGTTATTCTAAGTACTTTATTGTTAAAAACCATCTCATTTTGCTCTTTACTATAAATTGCCATCCAACCCTAGACCATGTATTTATTTATTAAGGTGTATGAAGTCAGTAGAGATTCTAGGATTGTTCCTTGATTTTATCTAGAGCTTTTGGAGCTATTGCTTCTAGTTAGAAGTTGATAGTTCCTTAATGAGTTCTTTGGTCCCTTCCTTTTCCATCCTCAGATTCAGTGCTCTAATAAGCTATTATTAGAACAAATAATTTATTAGAACAAACAAATTTTTTTCCTGGTTTGTTTGGATTAGTAGGTTTTTTTCCCCCAATTTTTATCATTTGTTTCTGTTTTATTTTTTATTTATTTTTTTTTTGGGGGGGGAGGCAAATTGGGGTTAAGTGACTAGCACTGGGTATAGTCATACAGCTAGTAAGTGTTAAGTGTATGAGGTCAAATTTGAACTCAGGTTCTCCTGATTTCAGGGCCAAGGCTCTATCCACTGTGTCATCTAGCTGCCCTGGTTGGTATTCTTGTGGTTACATTGAGAGGTTCTTTGTGTTCATAGGAAACTGAACTCTAACTCTAAGCCCTTATCTTTGATACCATTCACATTATTTATAGTAAAATGTTTGTATGTTATAATGATATCTACATTTTCACTTTCGTATTAATGTTAATTTTTTTTGGTCTTTATAATATCTATTTTTCTTTCTTTCTTTTTTCTTTTCTTTTCTTTTTTTTTTTTTCCTGAGGCAGTTTCCTGATTTGCCCAGGGTCACATAGCTAGGAAGTTTTATGTGTCTGAGGTCGAATTTGAACTCAGGTCCTCCTGAGTTCAGATCTAGTGCTCTATCCACTCCTCCAGCTAACTGTAACCTAATATCTATTTTTCAAAGAACTCCATCACAACAGGCACTTGATTCACTTTTGTTAAACTGCTTGGATTGGGAAAAGAAAAATATTCCTAAAATAGTCCACAAATTGGAATAATTTGAAAATAAAATCTGAATCTGCTGAATGTTAAGATTAGTTCTAAATAATGTTGAAAGACACTGTAGAATTAGGAACTAAGAGTTTTGTATAAACTATGTTGGCTTGGGTAATTTTAAGAGTTAAATATTATATTCTAGTACATGGTGGAAATATTATTAGTAAATCATCTACAAACAGCTGGGGGATGATCATTTAAAGATATGTCTTCGTGCCAATTTTCTGTGAAGAATTTAATAAATTTTATTATTTTGGCAGGAATTCCGGACATGGCTGAGAGAAGAATGGGGGCGGACCTTGGAAGACATTTTCCATGAACACATGCAGGAGCTTATTCTGATGAAGTTCATATATACCAGTCAATATGAGTAAGTGTCAGCATTACATGCCAAGAAGTCCTAGTTGCCTCCTACCCCCTCTGAACCTGAGGAAACTTCCTAGAGCAGTTCCACAAAAGGCTTGCATGTTTGACAGTACTTTGAGCATTTGCATTTTTGTCTATGCAAAACAGATACGCATTTAACATGCCTATGTTTATATACACAAACTGCAGCGCTTTAGTGGTCTATCATTACTGTGAGTCTCTCTCTCCCTTAATCAGAATTAGACTTTAATTAACTTTCTCTTTGTCTCTGTTTTTTTCTTTTTTTCATCTTTGTATTTTCTCTGTATTTCTTGATATACACACACACATTTATGCATTGATAAATACAGATATATGTATTCACTTTATTTAAAACATTTTTTTCTCATTGGTATTTTATTTTTACAAATGCATACAAAGATAGTTTTCAAATTCATTTTTGTAAGACTTTGTGTTCCAAATTTTTCTCCCTCTTTCTGCAAAAGATAAGCAGTCTTTTTTAAACCTATTTCCATATTTGTCATGTTGTACAAGAAAAATCAGATCAAAAGGGGAAAAGCCATGAGAAAGAAAAAAACAAACAAAAAAAGATGAAAATACTAATCTCTGATCCACATTCAGTCTACATAGTTCTCTCTCTGGATGCAGATGACATTTTCCATCTCAAGTTTATGGAGATAAAACAAACTGTGACATTTCCTGAAGTTTAAAGAAAGAAAAATAGGTGATGGTTTCTTCCATAAATCAGGAACCTTGATGTGGACACTGCTCTGTCTTTGTACCTTTGCAGCAATTGTCTGACGTATAGGCGGATCTACCTCCCTCCTCGAAGGCCCGATGACCTCATCAGGCCAGGCCTCTTCAAGGGGACTTATGGGAGTCACGGCTTAGAGATCGTCATGCTGAGCTTCCATGGGAAATGTGCCAAAGGAACAAAGATCACAGTAAGTCTGCTGGTGCTGTCTCCCTGCCAGCCTGTCTGGCTCCAGGGTAATTTCCAGCATCTAACTTTTTATGGTGTGATCAGGTAGGGGAATGATGCTCTTGGTGTTGGAGAGCCTGTGATCCTCTCACTGACTTGGAAATGGAAGAGACCTTAGAAATCGTCCAGTCCTTTCTTAGGTTTTTATACTTGAAAAAACTGAGGCCCACAGAGGGGATGTAACTTGGTAAAGCAGGACTTTGATTGTCATAGGCAGAGCTGGGATTGGAAGTCAGATCCGTCCTGGCTCTAGGACTTGGACTTGAATTCTGTCTCTGTTTCTCCTTCTCATGTGACTTAGGGCAGGTGTCAGCTCAGCAGCCTTGAAACAGTTTCTGATGTTCTGTGAGGGCCCAGCCCCCATTCCCAGGTGATCAGCATCTAGTAAGAGTATGTCTCTGGATAAGCATCTCTGCTCATCATACACCCTAGAGGTCAGCTTATCCCAATGCTCCAACTTGTCCCCTACTTCCTGGGTTAGTTGTTTCTTGCTAGTTCCCCCATTTCAACTTTGGACCAAGAGTGAATCCTTATTTTCCGAGCCCTTCAGTTTTGTGGAGAGATGGTAGGATTTTTAGGGGGCAGGTGGATGAGGATCTGGCCTCAGTTTTTCCTCCAGGGATGTCAGGTTAAAATTGTTTTCCTTGAGGCTGCCTGGCCCCACATCCCAGCTTTTGTGTATTGAACTCTACTTAGAGATATTTCCTCCTTAAGTCCCTCTTTGGACACTTTGCTCACTATCCACAGGGATCTTTAGTTCCCTTTCCTTCAACATTGTTTTTTCATGGCTTGACATAGACAATTGCAAATCAGTTCTGATTTAACTTAACTATACATACCCACCTTTACACTGATTTTTACTACAAACCTTTGAATAAAGATGCACTACAAGAATATCAATTCAAGTGATATAAGTGACATAGGAGCAAATGGATGGGGTTCATGTTGATTCTTAACAATCCCCCCTTCCTCTCCCCCTCACCCCCACTCCTCCTCTCCCCTACCCCGACCATATCCCATAATCACCAGAATCCCTGACAAAGAGAGCACTGGGCCTAGTAACCCAATGAGCTATGCGGAATGGGAAGTAAGCTTAGTAAAAGGCAGCTGAAATGTCTTTCTTTGTTACAACTGAATGGGAGAGAGGAAGGAGATCATATGGTCTTCAGTAAAAGCTGGACCATCAAAGAGTCAATGCATGTTTTCCAGGTTACTCCTGAAATAACATTCTGCTGATTCCTTGGCCCTTTTAGGGAGATCCCAATATTCCAGCTGGCCAGCAGACTGTAGAAATTGACCTCATGCACCGAATTCAGTTGCCTGACGTCGAGAACCTGCGTAACTTTAATGAGCTCTCTCGTATCATCCTGGAGGTACGAGAGCAAGTCCGTCAGGAGCAGCAGCAGCAGGAGGGGCAGGAGGAAGGGCAGAGCCGTGCCCGTCCGAGCACCAGAGAAGGCCCGCCAGGGCCTGCTTACCAGAAGCCGGAGCCGCCCATGCCCACTCCCTCTCGGGCCGCAGAAGGAGGAGGTGAGACTGAGAAGGGGGTGGAAGCCTCCGGAGGGGTGCCACCAGCAGCCCCAGACCCGGCTCCATCTGAGGCTGGGCAGCCTTTTGTGCTACCCGCAGGAGTGATCTCCAGAAATGAAGACTACCCTCGAACCTGTCGGATGTGGTAAGAAATGGGGACAGCCCAAGCTTTGTCTTCTGTGTTGTGAATTGGGAGAGGTGGGGAAGTTCTGACCAGTCCGTTGTGAGCGGTTTTAAGTCCCTGCTGTGGGGAGCAGCTAAGGGTGGGTTAGTTCTCTTGTGCTCTGGGCTGGTCTGTGCTCACGGCAGGTCCTGGGGCCCTTTGGGAGAGCCTTGGCCTGTGGGAATTCTCCGCTGCCCACCCTCTCCTCTCAGCAATACCGGTGCCTGTGGGATCTGCTGACAGATTTCCAGGGGTTGGCTCCTGGTTTCTTTCCTTCCTCCTGTTTTTCCCTTTTCTTTGTGTCCATCTTTGGTTCATGAGACAGCGTGAGCACAAAAGGACCCCCCGGTGAGGGTTAATCTGCCTCTCTTCTTCTTGTCGGCACCAGACTTACCCGACATGCTGTGGAAAGAGTTTGAGATGATTGCTTCTCCCTGTCTCTCTGGGATGGACCTATAGTCCAGGGACCCCCACTCTAGCCTAGCCAGGCCTTTCATCTCACACTCCAGCACAGTGGATCTTTCCTTCTTGTTTCCTAGCTGAGAACTTACTTTCTTCTTCACCTAATCTTCACCATGGCCACTGCCTTCAATCAGCATTTCTGAAAGCTGGTCATGACAAGTCCCTACAAATGTTGATTCAATTAATTGGTTCTAGGAGTTTTTTTAAAAAGCTTCTGTCAGGTTAGGACTTCCTAACTTACTTTATGTTCACATAGTAGGCACTCACTGAATAATTTTTGAAGTCATAAAAACAGCACAGTGAAATTAATTATTTTATCAGACTAAAATGAATGGGGTATTATTAATCCACAAAAGTCATCAGACTCAGCTTTTTCTGTGCAGTCAGGCCATTGTAAAGATCCAAATCCACATCAAATTAGAAGGATAGAGAGAAGAAATCCCTGAAAAGTTATAATAGCTTCAACATGAATTATTGACATGAGTTGTTGATTTTGAAAAAATGAGACATGGAAAAAAGGCAAAGATACTGACCTTTGTTTCCACCAAAACCTTTAAGTTGATGTAAGGCAGTTACCCCAACAAGAAGAACAGATGATCTCAGAAACCTTTTTAGAGACTCTGGCAAACACTTTCTTTTCTTGTCAGATGTAGAGACATGGTAGCCAAGGATACCACTAGTTCAGAAACTTATTTGTAAAACACTGTAGGAAAAATGGGAAAAGATGATGAGTGATATCACCTCATAAAAGAGCAAAAGGCAATGGAAACAGAAACAAATCTTCTGAAAACTTGGCATGGCATCCAGATGAGACCTGTCATCCTAAGAGTGTTTGTAGATAAAACAGGGATGTAGGATTCGTTGTGATAAAAATGCTGGCAATTCCTTTTCCTTTATTATTTTTAACTAATTTTTTTAAATTAAAAAAATTTAAGTTATTTTTCAAATTAAAAATAATTTTAATTGAAAATTTTAAATTATGGTTTAAATTTTATTAATTAGCTTAATTTTTGAGGTTCTGTGACATTTGGATCCTAATATCTACTACTCCATTGTGTTACGTAAGTCTGGCAGAGTGAGTGGTCCAGACCAAGTATGTAGAGGTTAGAGGTGACATAAGCATGGAAGGAGTGATATTGTTTTCTTAAGAACATTTAGGAAGGAAAAGGATGGAAAATGCGACAATTTCTGAACCCCTAAAAATTTTTAGTGACTAGATTTTGAGAATGCAGCAGTAATTGACTCACAGACATCCTTCTGAGAATGCTACACACATAATGAGGAAATTCTCCAAGGGGAATTGGCAGAATTTCAAAAATGGTTTTCTGTGACAAATAATATCTTAGTCTCACAATTGACTAAAAGGAGGAAAGAATGAGATCCCATTGTTTGTAGTTTGTTGATCACTTGTCAGCAAATTGCTTAATATCTCAGGCCTCAGTTTTTTCATCTGTAAATGAGATGATTGGACTTGAGGACCTGCAAGGATCCTTTCTACTTCCTAAATCTGTGATCATTTGATGTTGAAGAAATATTTGATTAGAAAGGAAATTGGGATGGGGAAAGCAAAGAATAATAGATGGATGATATTGTGTCGTCCTAGTCCCCACAAAATGTTGTTTTAAATAACAATTCTAGAGACTCTCTGTGAAAGCCCTTGTAAGAAGAAAGCATCGATAAATTGCTGTTTGTATTAATAGAATTTCCCACAATGATGAACCCCAGATCTAGCCAGGTTTTGAAATATGAAATAATCGATGCCTTACTGGCTAAGCTTTATTGCTTGAATGTTGTGAATGATCTTCACCTGTTTGGAGTCTATGGTAACTTTTTCTCCCCAAAGTGAGAAATCATTTATCTCTGTTTCTTAGACTCTTGCAAGCAAGTGCCGGTCTTTCTAGGCACAGGGTCGGGCTCTATTTTTGCCCCTCCTGCTGATATATTCCTAACTTCACCATTTTTCATTTTTAACCAGGAAGCCAGAGGCTGGTGTTACTCTGGGTTTTTTGGAAGAAAGAGGCTGAAGGGGAGGGAGGTGACTTTGATTATTCTCATTAAGTTTTAGCCTGCTGCAGAAGGAGTCCCATTGGACAGATCTGTTGCGATTCGTCATGGGATTGAAAGCCTCTGGTTGAGCCTGGTGACACTTTTTTGTCCAGGTCACTGCTCTTCTTGAGCACCTGACTGTCCACTGCGCGGACTCCATCCTTCCTCTGGTAGCACACGAGCTGTGTGCAAGGCCCGTTCACTCTCTGACTGCAGTGGAGACATTTTCCACCCCCGGATGGCTCTCTTGATAAAATCTGGGACTGGGCCTCTACAAAGAGAACAAAATGAAAACCTAATTTTGTGCTCTACCATCTTTACGATTTGAGCTCGGAGACAGCCTGAGGAAGGAGCGTGGGATCACAGGATGATAGGCTAAAGCTTTATTTTTCAGACAGAGAAAATGAAGTGATGTGTCCAGGCCCCCAAAGACCTCCCAGGCTTCTTCTGCTCTGCTTTGAATGGGTTCTAAGACCAACTCCCTTTCAGCTCTGTGTTCTCTTGTATGAATCGTCACTTGCTTCAGGGCATGGCTGACCATGTCACTTCCCAGCATTATTAATTAGCAGGGCCTTTCTGTTGCCCTTGGAAGGAGTTCTTTACCTTTATTGGATTGCCAGACCCTGTGGCAGTCTGGTGAAACTTGTGGACTCTTCAAAATTATGTTTTTAAATGTAGAAAATAAAATGCATAGGATTACAGTGGAAGCATTTATAGGGAATGACAGTTGTCAGAATGTGAAAGAAACACGTTCTAAGACCCTACATTAGGAACCCCTTGGTCTAGAGCAAAGGTGGGGAATATCTGGCCTGCAGCCTGTGTAAGGCCTGTAAAATCATTCCCTAGGGTAACTAACGGGTGATGATCTGAAAACTAGGTAATAACAACCTCCTGCTGCTGGAGAGCTGTAAGTTAATCATTTTGTGTGGCCCACGAATGATGTTACAGATAGCCAAATGGCCCTTGGCAGAAAAACATTTCTCCATCCTGGTCAGGAGTATCCAGTATCGCCTTCTCAGTGGGGCTTGTATCCTTCACAGCCCATCATGTCTGACTTAATTTTCCAGCTTCAGTGTAGGAGCCTCCACAACATATTCTCCACAGCCCAAAACGACCTTTTCTCTGTCTCACACACAGCTCTCCATCTCTCCCCACCTTGCTTTTGCATGGGCTGAACACTTTCTTCTCCCCCGCCCCGGGGACCTACTCCCTTTCACCTCTGCTTGCAGAAGCACTCACTTCCTTCAGGACTTCTCTCAAATATATGGAGCAGGCAAGGCTGCCCCTGCACAGCAAATGGGGCCTTCTTCCTAGCCTTGTAGTTATTGGGTAGGGACATTTAGTAGGGACAAGCAGTATAAGCTCTTTGAGGCAGGGTTATTTCATTCTTTGCATTTATATTCCCATGCATAATACAGTTTCTGGTACATTCTTGGAGCTTGATAAATCCATTGATTATAGGGACATTCTGTGTGTACTTGCTGTTAGCTAATGCTTAGGTTCTAATGCATTACTATCATATCAGTAGTAATATTTAGGTTGAACAAAGACAAAGGGGAGGGAAAAAAAGCTAAAGCATTAATATGCATGTAAATGATCTCGTTATTAGAAAAAACCATTGTAACCTAACTCCTTTTCTCTTTGCTGTGAGCTGGGTCTTTTCCCCTTGAGAGCAGCTTGTTATGTTGGTGTAGTACTGTTGCAGACTTCCCTCATGTGGAAAACTTGGCTCCCTTTTGGCATAGTCATTCCTGGTGGTGTCTAGTTTTTTAAAACCAGTTTTACCTAAAGGCCGTTTGAGTTTGATTAAAATTAGAATCTTTTCTTTTCCCTCCCAAAGCATATATATGAATAACTGGAGCCTGTTATTTGTGTATCTTTAAAAGACTTTCCTTTGTCCCCCTTTTTCCCCTCTCACCATCTCTTCCTTTTTCTTTCCCCCTAGTTTCTATGGCACAGGTCTGATAGCAGGACATGGCTTCACCAGCCCGGAGCGGACTCCAGGCATCTTCATCTTGTTTGACGAGGATCGCTTTGGGTTTATCTGGCTGGAACTGAAATCCTTCAGCCTTTACAGCAGGATCAAGGCCACTTTCCAGAATGCCGAGCCCCCTTCCCCAGAAGCTTTTGATGAAATGCTCAAGAATATTCAGTCATTGACAACTTGATGATCTACTTCTCATCAAAGAGGGAGGCTCGCTGGAAGGGAATATCTCATCTCCTTTGGCTTCTGGAGGATGAGATAAGACTTGCAGACATTGGTATCTATGACTCAAAGCAGCATGCACTTTTGAAATAAGGCCTTTTTACCAAAATGCACACTTTATTGTCAAAGGAGTATAAATTCACGCACCCTTCCTTGAAGTACTTTCTATGTAGTATGTAATATAGACCTGTATATTTGCCAGTAACCTTTGGAGAAGAACATTGAGCATGTCGCCACTTACACAGAACAAAACTCAATCATAACCAGATTGAGAGAAACAGTCCAGGTAGTTGTGAAGCTGCTAGCTTGAGGGAGGTGAGCCTGTCTTTGGCTCCAGGCAGTTTTCCAGGGAAAACAAAAACCTGTTTCAGGGAAGTTGGTACTATCATGTTCGAACTCTCTTATTGTAATCAGGAGAGGATTGATCAGAAAATGGATGCCCCAATGGCTTTTAGACTTTGGACAAAACACTTAACCTCCAGCCTGTGCTTCTCCATTTGTAAAATGAAGCTTATATTTGTCACTTGAATGTTAGAGTGTTCTGAGATTCTTGGAGGAGCAGCCCCAAACAAATACAGAGTAGGGTTAGAAGAAGAAAATGGAGTCCGTTCCCCCTCTTACTGTACACAAAGCTTGCCTTGTACTCTGTATCATTCATACTCTAGTTCAGATGACCATCTTCACAGTCACTTCCATGTCTAACTAAAGCTAACATTACATTGATTTTTATATTATGCTATGCTTGATACACCTGTGTGGTGATACTAGGAATGAAACATTGGGCCAGATAATTCTCTGAGTGCAAAGTGTAAGGGATATACCTAGAGATTTCCATCTTAGACCATCACATTACAGTCACTATTGTAATCTCTTTAGATTGGTGCTGGGTTCGACTAAAATTGTTTAGCAACTGAAATGGATGCACCTCGAAGGCCTTTTGTTTGTATATGAATTAAGTCCTCGAGTTTGAGAAATATTGTCCCAACATATTGAATATTTTGTGAATTACAAATAGTGAGTACTATCTGTCCCTTGAGTGTTCTTTACTATCTGAAACTCTTATGGATAGTCTTGTCTCATGATAGAATAAATACTCATCCATTTTCAAGACCCTGTTTTAATGTTGCCATTGATTTTACTGTTAAGAACTATGACTAAATGCCAGGCTTCACATTTTGCTTTTATATTTTTAAGCCTTTTCTTTTGTCTCAATATAGGCAAGTAGGACATTTCCCTACACTGAAGAGATTCTTTTATTTTTGTTTGTTATTGTGTGTGGGGCACATGTGCTTGGTAAGAATTCTCTTCGATTACCCTGGCCAGTATATTCTATTTGGCAGTTGGACATATGGAAGAGGTAGTAATTTGATATGGTGTCTTTGCTGACCCTTGCCTTAGATATTTCTCTGAAACTCCCCTTCTGTATTTTTGTTTTTTGGTAATAGTTCCTGACTGGCATTTTTCAATTTGAAACAAGGTCATCCCAAACTTCATATCCTAGGCACTGTCCTTAATCAGCTTAAGCTTTATTATTCTTAGATTCTCTTTAAACCCTGAGAATAGGGTTTTGAAAAATTATTTTGAAGAGCCTTTCTTTGTACCTAAAGAGAGTGTCGTTAGAGTGTATGTTGAGATGCGTAACAAGGCTCTGGTTCAGACCAAGTGCCTCTGGTTATCTTTGCCACCCAGGAGTTTAAAAGCATCTATGCCCAAGCACTTTTTAAAATTGGATTTTTCTGTCAGTGAAGCAGTGAAGTGAAGCCTGCTGCAGAAATGAAATGTTTTGTACCAGACATTTTTTGCTTTTTTTCTTGATAAGACCAACTGTAAGCCTTAGAATCTTTTCTCATCCTGATATTTTAGGCAGTGGTTATGGAGAAAGTAAAAAGCCTAAGGGTAGTTAGGGTGCTAATTGTGTGTACCTTTTAGGTTTCAATAAATCCAATTAAAAAGATATTTTTGAATAAGATACTTAATACCTGATCTCCCAAGATCACTGACTCCCTCAGAGTGAACTTAAATAAACCCTTTATAATGTATGTTTTGTTCTCTCCCTCTTTGGACTGTGTCAGTAAGGGAGTCCCAAGACCATTTATTAAAATAGCCTAGGTAACAGCCCATCCTTGGACTGGGAATCTCTGTTTTGGCTGAGGAACAGCTTATGTTGGGCTTGAAGGAATGCTGCGGCCATCAAGAGCAGTTGTTTGCTTCAGGTGGGCCAGCACCTTCCAAGCTGGCATTTTTCCACAGAGGACAATCTGTACCAATTACGAGGGTGCTTTGGTTTCTCAGATGCCATCATTTTAATAATTATGTTCTTTCATTCTTTAATGGCTTGATTTTTTTTTTTTTGCTTTTTTAAGGCTAGATTAATATGTGAGAAATTACCATAAAAAAATTACATGTGGAAATTATTATACCTATAAGCTTCCAAATACCAGAAAGTCCCATTATGGCACAGTTGTTTAATCACACTAATTTTGAAATTTATGGTTAGCTTTTATTTTTTGCTGAGGTGAGAATTTGATCCAGATTGCCAACAAAGGCCAAAACTTTGTTGATCAAACATTTGATGAGAATTTCAGTTTTCCTGTGGAAAAACTAGAACAGATGGCACTTTCTACAGCATGCAATTCTCTTTATGGTTAGGTTTAAGATCCTCCATGAAATCACATGATATGGGCTTCAGTTTTAGGGGAAATTAGTAGTTCCATCTGGAGAGTTCTTGGCTTCTGCAACCTGATTTTGCATCAGTGATGACATTTATTTGTAAATTCTGCTCCTTTTGCAGCATAGTAATAGTTTGGGAGTGAGATGGATTTACTGTAAATCTCTTGATACTTGAACACAGCCCATTTTCATTTATTTTCTTGGGGTTTGAGAGTTGATGTGACCTAACCTGACCAGTCGTTACTGAATTTTCTGCTTATAGACCATGAATGGAAATGTTGAATTTGGCATATAGGTTATGCGATGGTGGTTTGCAAGGATATCACTCCTTGACTAGTTGGGCCCTCACTTGGAAGGTAAACATAGATTAGCATTTATACCAAGAGTAATTTAAGCGGGTCTGTTTTGGCAGCAATCTTTCCATTGAACTTTGTGCCCATCTTTGAGGTGTACTTTTCAGGCTAAAAGTTCAGCTGATTTTATCAACTCTTCTCTTCTCTGATCCTTCCCCTCATTTAGACTTAAATTGTTTAAATATATTCAGCAAGTTAGGAGAAGAGGGTTGAGCAGGGTTCTAGAAAGGTTTTCAGCCTGTGTAGAAATAGCCCCGCTTCATTTTATGTAGTTCTTTGAGAACTTGGGAAAATGGCCTACTTGACTGGAAGTAAAACCTTATGTGTTCAGAAGTTTTCTTTTCCACTGATTCTTCTGGTCCTGGGGAGGGAAGTGAGGAGTTATTGGGGTCCACCAAGAAAGGTCTCTCTTGGGACCAGATGAATTTTGCAAAATCATGATTATTTGACAGCTACTTTTCATCATCCGGATCAAATGAAATAATATATATAAAGTGCTTTGTAAACCTTAAAGTGCTATAAAAAATGTTAACCATTATTTCCTGTGTGGCCCAGGTGTTTTTGGGATTCACCCATCCTTCTGTGCTTCATTGTTTGACCACTTTTCTGCTTATTTGTAGTTAGGAAGAAACAGTGAATATAGGTGAGTCTGATATGGGCTTCTCACTGGGGGCCAGGTCTGTTGTTAGTTGCTAGGGGGGTGTTTTGGGAACCAAACCAGATTAGGTTTTTAGATTGATTTTAGTTCATTTGTCCTCTGGTCATGTATAGTTGAACTAGTTGTTTGGTGTGGTAGTAGGATTAAGATAAAAATTGTTAAAGAAATCGATTCATGTGATTAATGGAATTATGTTTTAAGAAAATCAATAGTGTTAAAACTGTCAAAATCATTTCTAATGATGTGTTCACAAACGGTGTCCCAGCTTTAAAAAATTCTCAGGAGAAATGGTCCTATCACTCTTGAGATAGGGGTGCTGTCTCCCTCTTCCCTTCTCTTGCTCCAGTCCTCTTGTTAATTTAGGGGTTCTTAACCTATTGTCACAGATCCTTTTGACAGTCTGGCTGAGCCTATGGGCTTTTGTGTAGAATAATATTTAATTACCTGTATCCCAAATTAGAGGAAATGCTGAATTTCAGTTGAGGTTAGAGAAGATAAAGATGTAATTTATTTTATTTTATCTTATTTTATTTTATTTTTTACTTTCCAAGTTCAGAGACTCCCTGTAATCTATTTCTAGGCCCCAGGTAAAGAACCAGGATTTCCTCAGTTAATTGAAAGCATATTTAAGACAACTAACTTATTTTCCTCTCTGAGGCAAGAAATTCAAAATTGTATGTTCAAAGATATGCTAGAAGATCATAGATGATGTAGGTTTGAATGCTTATTGTGAGTGATGGTGGGTTTAGTTCTAAATTATCACATAGCAGGTGTAATTTAAGTGTTAAATTTTTACAAAATAATTATAAATGTACCACCTTCAAGGCAGAAAAAAGGCTGAGATATTTATGAGTAGCCTTTGAACACACAGGAGTTGACACCTTTAATACTAGCTGGTACTTCTAACTCTCAGAACTCAATATTGATTTATAAGGAGAGCCAGCAGAAGCCAAGGTATATGAATTTGGTTTTTTTGTTGATGTAGTTAAGGTAAAGTTGTTAAACTTGGTCTGATTGACAGGTATCCTACATTAAAGACTTGGTAGGGTAGGAGAAACAAAGTGGGCTTGGGAGAGAAGAAGAAGGAGACAGCTCTATGTTCTTTCCTTAAAGGCCTTGATTTATAAAAAATTCTGAAATTGAAGGCATCGTCCAGCATCTTTTCAAACCCTGTAACCAGTCTGCTTAGTCAGGTCAGGGCTTTTTTTTTTTTTTTTTAAGGGGGTTCCCTCTGGCCAAAGCAGCACTCATTTGGCCATGGATTTCTCTGGATCCTCCATGATGAGGGGTTTTCTGTGTGTGTGGGGGAGGGAATGGGAG
Organism: Sarcophilus harrisii; assembly: GCF_902635505.1. NCBI lineage: Eukaryota > Metazoa > Chordata > Mammalia > Dasyuromorphia > Dasyuridae > Sarcophilus > Sarcophilus harrisii. The sequence goes on from NC_045427.1 coordinate 49,829,391, forward strand.
GGAGGGAGGGAGGAACCTTTCTGGATTCATGGAGCTTCTGTACTTTTTACATTAGACTGTTGTTACATGGGGAGCTGTTTGATTTTTTTCCCTTTTCAGTTTTCAATAAATGAATTTTAAACACCTTGTTGTGTTGTGATTTGGGAACTCTGGCATCGAAGTGAAAATGTATTCGGAATGTCACAGCCTGATGAATCAAGTGAAGAATGGTACTTGACCTGGTAACATATTCTGTTACCTCTTTTAAAAAAAAAATAATTTTTTTTTTGGTTTTTATGTTACCTAAAACATCTTCTGCACCCTCTTTATGACAAATTTGTTTTTAAAAAGGAGAGAAAAAAATCCACACCCTGAATAAAATTTGACAATATGTAGTAGAATACTCTAAACTTGTTTACCTTCCTCCTCCTCCCCTTTCTGGGAGAAGGTTTGACTGATGTCTACAGGACCATCAATTTTCACTTTTTTTAATTTAATAAACTTTTGTTTATTTGGTACAGTAGTAGAGATAACTTAACAATAACCCATAATCTCAGTCATTTTGTTTTGGCTCTCTAATACTTTATTTTGGCAAGACAGAAGAAAAAAAACTACTAATTTTGCAAGAGCTAACGTTGAAATTAGTTTGTATTCTCTATCCACCTCATAACTGAGTGGCAAATGGGGGCTTGGTAGCTTGTCTTATGATAGGCCTGATAACCTACAAATAAAACATTAAAAGGTAAAAAAGCTATAGATGAAAGAAAGTTGATTGTGATTTCAGTTTTTACTGACCCCAACACCCTCAGTGAAACTGAGTGGTTTGAGTGAGAGAGATTAAGCAGTGTTGGTTGAAAACACCATTACTTATGAATCCTGGGAAACAGGTTTGATTTGGTGCATGATCTAAAGTGAAGTTTTTGAAGAGGTCTCCTTTTAAATTCCCATCCAACTTTAGTAAGCTGCAACCCTTGAGTTTTAAATCTCTTTTATGCAGACTTGATTCCTGGCATCCAAATGATTTGGAGATGGGGACAAAAATTTCTGAATAATTAGAGGCCAGATTTAGTTATCTCAAAGTGTTTCATAAGTATATCCTACAGATATTCGGGGTATGAATATGTTCAGGTTTTTACAAATTGGGAAACCGAGTCAGCACTCTTGGCCATAGTCATATGGCAGTTTAGTAAGTGAGCCAAGAAGGTGCCAGATGATGTCACTTCTCTGTGGAGGCTCCTTGTTTCTATAAATACTTAGCTTAATCATATTTAAGAGAATCTCGATCTTGCTGACTCTCTTTATGGGAAGAGGATATATTCTATTCTTTCTCTTTGCAGGTGATTTGCCGGCAGACTTTGGCGCTGTGTCCTTTGCAAATATCCTGTACCAGAATTTGTTTTTCTTCTTTCTTGCACATGTAGTCTGACCTCTAGTGTCTATGGGGGTTCATTACATAAATGTTTTGACAACCTGCTAAAATTTAAAAAAGAAAGATCCATGAAAATTCCCAAGCTTTTACAACTATGTCCTTTTTCCCCCCAAATAATTATTAAGTTTAAGCATAAAGAAAATTTTCATATGTAACTAAAAACATGCCCCCCCACAAAAGGACTGTTAATTAAACTTTAAGTTTTACTTTATACCACTTGCTTTCAAAATATAATTCTACTTTCACTTCAAACCGTTTCTGCTTATGTTACTGGATGAATAATTCAATTTTCCTTATGTAAATTTAAATATTACAATGGCCCTTTAAAACATCATCATCATCATCTATTTTACATTAACTCTACCTTCCATTAACTTCCCTTTCTTCTTACCAATTAAAAACTCATAAATGGGTGAAGTTTATATGTTCCCTTTTTTAAGGAGAGGGAAAATTTGCTTCTTAATCTAGTAGGTTTACTATCTTTGATTACATGATATTCCAGTTTTGAACTGGGAAACTGGATTGAAAAATAGTGCCTTTGATTTCATTTCCCACAATCTAGTGCTTATCTAACATTAATCCTTTTCTGCCATCTAATCTTAAATACAATGCCTTTGGTGTATGAAAAATCATTTCTATAGAACTTTTAAGGCTTAAAAAGTGTTTTTCACTTGTATGAACTGATGCAAAATGAAGTGAGAAATTTATCTGATAAAAATGTAAAAAAAACTTGGAAAAACTGAAAAAAAAATTGGTAATTGCAGTAAAACCAACTATTATTCCAGAGAATCACTGATTAAACATTCTACACACCTTCTGATAGAGAGGTGATGGACTCAGGATAAAGATAGAATTTTTGACATAAATGAATCGATGAATGAAAGACATTATTTAAGGAACTACTACGGGCTAGGTACTATGCCTTATTAGTATTGGGAAAACAAATAGGATAAGTAATACTTCTTAAGCTCATGCTATATTGTGAGAGACCACACAAAAGTCCAGCTGCTGGAAGAATGGCACTTCCTAGAAGCCCTTAGGGTTCAGAGGTTAGGACAAATGCTAAGGCTGGTGGAACACCGTCTTACTGAAGAGAACAGAATTGTTGGCTCCCATCTCATTTAAGTCCTGTGAATAACCAAGTAACCCAATCTTATGGATCTTCCTTCAGTCTCCATGCCATCCTTAAAAGTTTTGGAATGTGACTGTAGCCCAGGGGCAAGATGGAGGCAGGTGAGAAAAGTTGCCCTAGTGATGGGTCCTGGAGGAAGAGAAGAATTAGCAGGAGAATAACCAAAATTTCCAAAAAAAAAAAAAAAAAAAAAAAAAAAAGGGGGAAAAAAGGGTCATTGAAACATTTTTCAAGAATTCACAAAAGAGAACAGAAGGAAGGTCAATGGGAAACAGACAAGCAGTGCCACTTTGAAAATAACATGTTGAATTTATTATGTACTTAAAAGCAAGTTATACACAATAGAGAACTGTGGTTTTGTATATAGTCTTTCTGTTTTACTTCATATGTAGAAATGAATGTTTTATTTGGTGTTAAGTTCAGAATAAAAATTTTAAAGTTAAAAAACATAGTGTAAGGAGAAGTGAAAAAGTCTGATTAAAAAATCTCCCAAAACCTGACAGTTTAAAAACTCATGCTCTTATATGACTTAAGAAATTTACCCGTACCAATTAAACAATGTCTTGTGGGTTGGGGAGTTGCTTTCCTATGAGGTTAAGTAGTATAAATATGTGGAAATCTGAGCCTCTGGGAAGTTATGATTTGCATGGTCACACAGCTGAGATCCAAAATTTGGGTTCTCTTCACAATGCTAGATCTTAAAGCATTTTGTACAGAAGGCAAACAAATACTATGAAGGAAGGGAGGTGATGGTGAGGTTGGGAAAATGGTGTGTGGTATTTGGGAGTGGAAGGAAGATCCATTCTAATTCACTTTAATCTCTAAGTACATGCTAACAAAATGACCATCAAGGGAAAAACCACCAGTTAAATCACAATTCAAATAAAATCACTTGAATGATGATGTATTGTAGGTAGGTTCCACGGCTCTTTGGTATTGTCATTTTTCCAAAGTTTAGGTTTTAAGTCAAGAAAATCCTTGCCCATAATTTATCTAAATCTATCTTACCTGTCTCTCCATCCATCCATCCATCCCTAGCTATCCCCTATTTTAGATATTCCCAATATCTAACTGTCTCTGTATCAGCCCTTCTCTATGGGCTGGTTCACTTGTCCCAACTAGGTCTGAGTTTTTTCCCCAGAGCAGAAACAACCATGTTCTGCTATGAATTATGTTCATGTCCAACTGTTACTCTGAATCACATAATTCCCAAACCATTTTGATTCACAATTTTGCCAGTTGTAATCTAAACTTCTATGCAAATTTTGTGATGGATAACAGTCCCCTCTATTTTAACATTTTCCCCCTCCAAATGCATCCTCTTGGTATGTCCATCTGAGAGGCAGATCCCTAGCTGGTCAGTCTCTGCCTGTCTGACGTTTTATTTCAGGCTCTTCACAAGTTGATTTTGTCAATTTGCATTATACAGATCACTTTTTGTCTCAGCAACCAAGTATTTGTATATGTGATATAAGTGACCTTATAATTAATTATACTGCTATTAAAATATTACATAGGGTTTTTTTTTGAATATTGAAAAATATCTAGAGAAAGGCTTATTTATGGAGGAGTTAAACAAAGATGGACAAGAATCCCACAGGATGGATTGCCACGAAAAGAAGTCTCACTTCTTGAAGATCAATGTGTCAAAACATAGAGAAGTTGAATTTTGAGGGTCTCTAAAATCTTTTTATATCTATCTTTGAACAACTGAGTTTGTCATCATGGAATTTCTGCAACATCGGTGGGAGCCAATGATTATGATACTTATTTTCGAAAAGCAAAAATTTGGACCCAGGAAGGTTCAGTTCAGTCAAATCAGCAAAAATTGGCAGCGCTAAGCATTGTACTTGGCTCACAATTCTATTCTTTAAGCCATGCATGGTAATAATTCAACATTAAGGTTATTCTTAGGCCTGTAGTCAAGGCAGCGCGCTACAGAGGAAAAGAACACTGCTTTTGGAGTAAGGAAAGAATGAGGTTGGAATATGGGGTCCTGAGAAGACCTGAATGACTCTGGACAACCCCTCTCTAATGAGTTTAGGCCGAATGGCTACGGGAACCCTTCCTTGCCTGAAATCCTGTGATAATCTCCAAACCCTAGCTCTTATGAAAAGTTTAGCAGGGTCAGTGTTTGCTGGCAGCGCCTACTAGTGAGGCTCTGCTGGTGAAGCTATTTGTCTAAGGAGACTCAGACTGGACCCCATCTGGATGAGGGACCCCTTCCTGCAGGCCCTCATGACACTGAACTTGGAAGCAGCTGAGCCCAATATGCAAACCATACACATTCTGATGCTCTTGCCCTCCTGGGGTTTCTCTGGGGAACATTACCGGATCTTCTCCTTTATTGCATCTTCTCAAGACACTGTTTTCAGAAACAACACAGCTGCTGAGGACTAATTGAACTGCTCGCAGCAGGAAGAAGCAGCTCTTAACTCACTCCACCTGGCCTTATGTGAAAGCTGCCAACCTTACCCTGTTCTCTTGGCTTATGTCTGGATAATTCCTCTTTGATTTCTCTGAGGAGAGCTGACAGGGCGGATGGTGTCCGGTAGATGGAAGCAATGAGCTAAAAATGTCCCTTTAGTTTCTTGGCCAAACAGGAGAACAGTTAGGATTTTATTTTACCAGTTTCTGTCTCATTTCCCCCATTAAATAAAGAGAAAAGCTCTCATTACCAATTTGCATAGAGAACAAATTCCTGTATTGTTCATGTCCCAAAAAATGTGTTTCCTTTTCTATCTTGAATTCGTTCCTTTCTTGTAAGCATAATTCACCACTTATCCTCTGGACCCATGGCTGACCTTTTCACTGATCAGAGTAAAGTCTTTAAGATTGTCTTTACAATATGATGCTAATGGACATTAAATTGTTCTGGTTCTATTCTGCTCTGCATCAGTTCATAGTTATCTTTTCAGGTTTTTCTGAAACTATCCCTTTTAAATTTTCTGACGGCTCATTCATATTTTATTATATTCACATGCCATAACTTGTTTAGCTATTCCCAAGTAATGGGCTTCCCATTAGCTTCCAAATTTTTCTGTGGAACAGTATCAACCACAAAAACAGAAACTCAGAGTAAGAAAAGCAAAAAGGAGTTTATTATAGTCTAGGGAGAAAGGGAAACTCCCATCTGACAAGGTGTTTGGCAGCAAAGAAGTGCAAAGCACAAACTGCAAAACACAAGATTAAATAGGTTCCTGAATGCAGAAACCCCCACTTCCTTCCTGGCTTTTTCTCCTACTGGTTGAGGGGAGTCTGGGCTTATATTATATCTCAGAAATCTATTCCAGAAACAAAAGAATAAATTGCCTTTAAAAGAAGTATTTAAATGCTAATTAAGAGATGAGGGGAAACAGGAGGGGAATGTTTATTCAAGATGTTGAACACCTGCAGCTTTTTCAAGTCATAACCCAAGATATAGATCAAAGCCACATCCTTATGGGAGGTCTTTACTCAGTTTCTCCCATTCATTTCTACCTCATTCACTTAGGTCTTTTTCTTTTTTAGGATCATAGATGTGGAGTCTGTAAAAAACAAGAACACCTTAGAGAGAATCTACTTTAATCCTCTTGTTTTAGGAGAGGAGAAATTAATTTGCATGTTGTCTTCTCCATGTAACCTCCTTGAGGACAGGGGATCCTGTTTTTGACTTTCTTTGTATTCTCAGTGCTTAGCAATCAATAAGTGCTTAATAAATACTTGATCGCTGACAGATCTTGGACAAATAATTTCTCAAGCCAACGTTTATTACCTATAAAGTTAAAGATTGGACTAAATGACCTCCAAGGTGCCCTTTCAGCTAGAAACTAGTCATCCTACACTTCTAAGTGCTTTCCTATAGTAACACTACAAAGAAAGTGGTACAAGTCCATTTTGCAGATAAGGAAATTGAGAGAAAGGGAATTAATTGACTTATGAGTCAGTCTTGGAGCTGGAATTTAAACTCATGTCTTCTGACTTCAATACTCATTTCCCTCTAATACTAGACAACCTCTTCATAATAAAAGGAACTTTCCAAGGAGATATAAGATTTGTACAAATGTGGAATTTACTGAGGACTGAGAACCTCTGTTTATTTTTCCATCCACGCCCCAGTTATTCATCAGGTTATCATTTATTCAAGGGCCTAATTGTGGCACTAGGAAGAGGTGAGTTCAAGTCTAATCTGAGCTTTTACTAGGTTTGTGACCCCTCTTCCCAAATCATCCTAATTCCAATCTTAACCCTTTCTTTATTCACAAAATGGGAAATATATTTTTACTGCCCCTTTTCAGGCATGAATTATATATTCATAGATTCGTTTAATAAATATCTGAAAGGCTACTAGCATGAAAGTGGTAAATAACAGAAAGTAGTTCAATGAAATGCTAAAATTGCCCTTTAGGCTGTTTCTTTTTTCCAATGGCAGTCATCCAACCTCAATCATCATAAGAATGAATGAATTAATAAATAAGGGAAGAATCAATTATTAAGTGCTTATTATGTGCTAAGTACTCTGATGAATCCTAAAGATACAAAGAGAAAATCCAAGACTATCCCTGCTCTCAAGGAATTTACGCCAGCTGCCAGACAGACAAGCCCAGAAGTAACTGGCAATTTTTGTAGGTAGTGACATAAAACTAAGGAGCCTCTGTCTTGACCAACCCACGACGAAGTATTTATTATCCACTTCAACATTCTAATAAATTTGTTAAGAAGAAAAGTGGAATGTTTTGGACAATTCCTAAGTTTGACCTTGAAGTTAGAATAATCTATAATGCACTCAGATAAGTGGGCAATGTACCAAAGAACTGCTCTCATTTTTGCCCCTTTAGGAGTCAGGGTAAACAGCAGGCAGTCCTTGTCATTCCTGGGTTCCCTGTCCTGCTGTTGGCTTCATTGTTCTATATACACTGATTTCTTTCTCCCTTCTGATGTTCTTACTTCTAGCCAACAGAGGGATCTGAGATGGATAAGAAAGAGGGAAATTTAAGAGGCGAGGATCAGTCGTAGATTGGATAATTAGCTCCAGATTCATCCAGAGTTGACCAAGTGAGTTATGAATTTCTACTTGCCCATCTTGTATATCTTCCCCAACTCCCAACTTTTCATTGATGTCATAATTTGTCCTACTTCATAGGCTCAAAGATCCGTGCTTAAAGGAATTATAAAGATCTGGTTTGGTTTTTTAAAAACTTTTTTGGGGGGGATCCCAGAATCCCTTTGGCAGTCTATGAACCCAACCTTGGAATAATGTTTTTAAATGAATAAATTAAAAGATATGGGATTACAATGGAAACCCATTTGACTAAATACAGAAAGTGATTTTGCTCAAGGTCAAACAAGTCATTAAGCAACAGACTAGAAATTCAGAGCTCTCTCCACTGTAACATCCAATGTCCCCCTTTTCTTGTTTCTTGCTTTATTTTCCTTTGCTTCCTTTTTTGATCTGTTCTTTCTCTACTTATATTTATTGGCCTTGTATTTCTGAGCTCTAAGATAATTTTGTGGGTGATCCAGTTCACTTTCCTTTCTGTTGGCTGTGTCCACCTTTTCCTTGGCTCCACTACTCTGGAATCACACTACCCTGATCCCTTGAATCCTATTAGTGAACATGTTCCCTGCCCACAGGCTTAAGAATCATGGCCCAATTCCTAATCATGGATGATAAGTCATAAAGTGGCAAAGTGGAAGGAGGGCCAGCCTTGAATTAAGAGACCTGCCAGTGCTCATATGACCTTAATTAAGTCATTATGCTTTCTGGGGACTGTTTTTTCTTATCTGAAGTGTGAAAAGCTAGAACCAGAAGGTCCCTGGGGTCTTCCTTCCAATATATTCTGTATCTATGATCCAATAAAAGACCACTTTACTTTGAGAGGAGTAAACTTGAGCTTAGAGAGGGTGTTTTGTTATTTTTTCAGTCACATCCATCTCTTCATGACCACATTTGGGTTTTCTTGGCAGAGATACTAGAGGGATTTGCTGTTTCCTTCTCCAGCTCAGTATACAGATGAGGAAACTGAGGCAGACCAAGGTGAAGTGACTTGCCCAGGATCACACAGCTATAGTCTGAGGTCAGATTAAAACTTCCTGACTCCAGGCCTCATGCTGTATCTCCTGGCCACCTAGCTGGGCCACCAATATGCCAAAAGAATTTTCTTTGACTGTAACTTCCCAGTGGAGGTGACAGGATACTTCTCCACCTTCAGGCAGTATAACTAATAGTCTGACTCATAAGAGGGAGAGTTCAACTGGTTGAACACCAAAGTCTTTGAGAAGATGATGAAAGAAAACATTTGGTTCAAACCTTTCTGTCAGGGAAGACCTGCCAGCTGTGATGGAGAAGGTGATGAGGATGATGGTTGGCCCAACAATAGAGGGAGAGGCAACAGCATGTGGGGAGGGGAGGACTTTGTACCATAGCACAAAGTGTGCTGAACTTGTTGCAGGCTCTGAAGTCAAATCCAGTTTTACTCGTTTACTACCTGGGCAGCCTTAGGCAATCAATATTTATTAAGTACCTCTTAAGTACCAGGCACATTTAATGCCTAATCTGTGCTAGGCATAAATTACAAAAAGAGGCAAAAGCCTGTCCCTATCCTCAAGGACCTTACTATATAATGGGGATCACCCTGTGCAAACAAATAGTACCAAGTAAGTTATATACAGAATAAATAGGATGTAATTACTAGAGGGAATGCAGTGGAATTAAGGAGACTTTATGGAAAGTAGAGAGGTCTGCAGTCGAAGTAGAGGCGGAATCCTTCCCAAAAGGAGGATCTCTAAAGTCCAACTTTAAGATGTTACCTCCAATAAATAAATAAACGAATGAACAAAATAAATAAAACACATATACATAATACAAACATATATAAATATAAATGTAAATATGTATATTTGCATTTGTTTTTATTTTTTAAGTTTTAAAAATTTTTACTTTCTCCAGTTACAATTTTTTGGGTTATAAATGTATATTCATTTTTTAAAAACATATTTCCTTATGAATAATACTGGGAGAGAAAAATCAGAACAAAACGGGAAAAATCATGAGGAAAAAAACAAGAAAAAGAAAAAAGTGAACATAGCACTGTTTAAAAAAAATTCAATAGTAATTTATTTTTCTAATTACATGGGAAGATAGTTTTCAACATTCCTTTTTAATAAGATTTTGAGTTCCAAATTCTTTCATTATCTCCTCCCTGGTCCAAGACTGCAAGCAAACTGATATAACATGGATTATACATATACAATCAGTTTTTAACATTTCCATATGAGTCATCTTGGGAAAGAAAAATCAGAATAAGAGAGAAAAACCATGAGAAAGGAAAAACAACACAAAAAGGCAAAAATATATACTTCAATCTACATTCAGCTTCCATAGTTCTTTCTCTGGATGTGCATGGCATTTTCCATCCCAAGTCTATTGGAATTGTCTAGCATTTCTTTGTTCTAAGTCTCTCTCAATTCTAAATTTTGTGAGCAAAAGACAGGAGAGAAGCTGAGGAGCTTCTGGCTGCAGATGCCTCAGTTCTCTCCTGCTGCCTTTGTTTCTATCAAAATGAAGGCTAAATAAGCAAACAAACTTTGAAGAAGACAATGATGGACTGGGATTCATTGGAATGCATTTCTGGCCTTTTTGACCCTCCCAGCATGTAAATGATTTAACAGCCTCAAAGTCAGGGCTCCCTGCAATCACCAGCCAGCATTCCTACAACCCACCTTTGCACTGCCTCCTTTCCTAAACAGTGAGGATTGTCCCCAGTATCTATGTCTATCCAGAGAGCTCAGCAATATATCTAATGAAAAGGCAACAATGGGACAGTAGCCACATGCCTATGATTTCTACCATTACCGTTATTGTAGGTCATGTTAAAAATGCAAATATGTTATCCAAGTTGGATAATCCATCCATTAGACCCTCAGCAACTCTAGTCAATTCATTATTTATTAAGCGTCTATTGCATACAAAGTATTATAGAGCTGGCTGGAGGAGACCTTTGAGGCTATCTGTCTGGAGAGGGGACAAAGACTTGCTTCAAACTTGGAAATTAGAAACTAGTTCTTCTGTCTTCAGATTCAATGGTCCCCACCCATATAGATCTGTGAAATGGAGAGTAGCTCTTTGAAAGTCAGAAGTCCTGAATAACCATTCTGGCTTTGCAACTTGGCCAAAGCATTTTCCCCCATCTGGATCTCAATTTCCTCATTATAATGTGGATACAATAATCCTGACACTTCTTATCTCTTAGGGTTGTTGTAGGATTTCAAATCAAGTGCTTCAGAAATACAGAGCAATGAACATTATGGGATGCTTGTTGGTCACTGTTGATGATGGTGGACCAGACAGCGCCTTCCACACAGTTCTGCTGAGATATTGTAAGAAATATGCTACAAAAATAAAAAGAACTTGGGAATATAGGAAGTAAATTGGTTATTTATAGTTCTTAGAAGAAATGGGTGATCCACCCAGGGGCAGGAATGACATGGGAATGAGTCTTATTTCCTGTCCTGAAGTGCAAGATCCTTCCCTCATCACCCCAATTAACAGACTTCTTGGTCCTCTTATTGCATGTTCTTTGATATGTTTCCCCCTCCCCCCCAATCATATAATCCATGTTCAAAAGTGGTGGAAAACTCTTCCTTTTTGGAGGAAAAGTTAAAATTAACTCATTAAGCTTGTGTACTCAGTGCTTGCAGTTATCTTTCAACCACCACTTGTTTTGGGAGAGATTTTTTTTTTATCAGTTTACCAGTTCAGTGGCTCAATATCTTGTTTTGTACAACTAACTCAGTCAGCTGACATGCTTTCTCTAAGTCTTTGCCTCTGTATATAAATATAAATCAGGTAGACTGTGAACTCCCATGAAGGAAGCTCGTGTTTTATGTAAATGATGTATTTTCCTTTTGGATCCTGTCCATTGTAGATGTTTGGTAAATATTTATTGGTTGATTGATTGACTATTTAAATTCCCAGATAGCAGACTTATGGTAAGGGAGAGAGGAAGAAATTAAGCTTTCATACAGATTGTACGATGTGTCAGGTATTCTGCTATGTGCTTTATAATTATTATCTTAGTATATCCTCATATTATTATCATATTATATCTTCACAACAAGCCTGCAAGGAAGATGCTATTATTACTTCTCTTTTGCACTTGAAGAAACTGAGGCAAATGAGTTAGGTGACTTGCCTGGGGTTACATAGCCAGTGTCTGATGCTGGATTTGAAATTGGGTTTTCCTGATCTATAAGAACATAGGGGTCCCAAATAGATCTGAAGCTTCATGGGAGTACTTGTTAACAGTAGCAAAACACTTGAAACAAAGTAGATGTCCATCCAATTAAAGAATAGTTTAAAAAAAGGAAGGAGATGCTTTAATGAGTGGATTATTATTTTGCTGTAAAGGACAATGAATGTGAAACTTTAAGAGAAATTTGGGAAGACTTAGCAGAAGCATGAAAACGATATCCACAAAAACTGCGCTCATAAATGGGAAGAACAAAAATAAAACCAATTAAAATTATAGTGACCAAGCTTGTCCCAAAGAAAAAAGGAGAAAATAACCTTCCTTTTCTTCTCTACAGAAGTGGGGGACTATAGATGTGGAACATCAAATTTACTGTCAAGTTTGGTTGATTTATCTATTTACTTTTTCCCTCTCTCTTTTTTTTTGCGTGTTATTTAATTTGTTCCAGGCGATGGCTGTCAGGGTAAGGGAGGGCGAGTGTGAGGGATGCATTCAGAAATGAAGATGATGTAAAAACGAAAGAGGAATAAAATAAAAAAAATTAAAGCATGCATGAGTCTGTATGTGCAAGTATCTTACAGCTCTTCAACTAAAATTCTACTTTGCTGCCAGACAATAGGTTGTGTTTTTTGGGGGACCGGCCTCATCTCCAGAGGGCTGCCTATCAAATGGGGAGTTCATTGTGGTTGCAGAGATTGAGAAAAGCCATCACCCAAGACACCAGGGCCTTTCATCTGTATCAGGGATCTATAGATCCACTGCCTTGAAATTACGGTTCCATGAGACTTCCTGATACCCATACACCCATATTCACATTTACCCAGCACTGCCAGTATGCAATATCACAACTGATATTACAATAAGAAAAATGAAGGGAAAAAATAAACCCTCCCTTTCTCATTTATTTTCTAACGGGGATATTCCTTGGGTTCGCAAGAAAAAAAGTATATAATAATAACAATAATATTTATATAGCACTTTAAAATTTGCAAATATTATCTTATCTGATTCTTACAAATACCCTGGAAGGTAGCATCATTATTAAGCCCCTTTAGATGGGGAAAATGAGGCAGACAGAAATTAATTATCTTGCCCAGGGACACACAGCTAGTTAGTATACAAGGCCATATTTGACCATAGGTATTACGGGATCCAGATCTAGCATTCCGTCTTCTGCATCATTTTGCTCCATTTAAAATAAAATGTAATTTCAAGAGAGAAGACATTTCACAACTAGAGGGATGAGGAAAAAAAAAACCTTATGTAGTAGGCACTTGAGCAACTTGTTTGGTTCTGATGTAATTCCTCAATTAACAAAGATATTAAACTACTGTAGAGTCAGAAATCAAGACTTTTAAAGGGTCCTTAAAAATAAAGGGAGATTCAAAGAACCAGTAGCTTGTGGTCCCTTAGAGCTCACCCCAAGGAACCCAGCATCAGAAAGCAAATTAGAGTTCATCTAGAGTAGATCCAACCTGTTCCTAAGGACATACAAGCCCCTGCCTGAAGTATTAATAGCTTTTACCCCAAGATTTTAGGCTTTATACCTCTATTCCTTTATTTTCTTTTTCTTAAATTGAATAGAATAAACTTCTGCAAGTAATAGGTACAAAATGTTTTCAGGTCTGGTTTGGATAAGAGTGGTTCCTGAAGTCTTTCCTCATTCTGAAATTCTGTGGTTCTGTAATTAAGACTAAGTGAGGGGTTCAGGGCATCAAAGGAACCCCTTTGTACTTGAATTGTTCAGTCTAGTTGATAAATCAAATGAAAAATTCATTTAATAGATAGAAAAAATGTTTGTGGCTGTGCCTCCTATTTTCTTTTTTATTATTATTATTAAAGCTTTTTATTTTCAAAACATATGCACAGTTTTCAACATTCACCCTCACAAAACCTTGTGTTCCAAATTTTTTCCTCCCTTCTCCCCATACCCTGCCCTAGACGCCAATTAATCCTCTATATTAAACATGTGCGATTCTATACATATTTCTACAATTATCATGCTGCACAAGAAAAATCAGATCAAAAAGGAAAAAAAGAAAACAAAAAGTGAGCAAAGAATAACAAAAAAGTGAAAATACTATGTTGTGATCCATACTCAGTTCCCACAGTCTTCTCTCTGGGTGCAGATGGTTCTCTTCATCACAAGATCATTGGAGCCATGTGCCTCCTATTTTCTTGGAGTCCTTTTTTTCCTGTTCTGCCTTCCTGACACCCTCTCAACTAGGGTAGTGCAATAGAGCTTTGTCTTAAGGTACTAATTAAAAAACGAAACAAAATACTGACAACACAGTACATAGCTCAAGCTGTTACTAAGACTTTTGGGAGATTGTTTCAGGGCTTATCACCTATTTGTGGAATAATTACTTAAGCAGGAAACTATTAGTAGATGGTGGTGATGGTGGGGAGTCTTCTCCAGACCTATTTGGTCTCCTGCCCTGAATTCCAAAGTTAAAATCCTATCTAAGGTTTTTGTGATGCTTCCCAGCTGTATTTGATTGTGTTTAACCCATCTACTCTATTTCTCATAGCTTAAACATGAATTTTGATCTCTATAGATTTCTTCTCTATTCTTTAAGATCATTATTAGCTCAAAAGTTAGTCCAACCCACTTTGGAATGGTTGTCCTGTTTGGAAGGCTTTCTATGCATCAAACCTCAGTCTGCATCTTTGCAACTTCACCCTTTGGCCCCTCTTTCAACTGATAGCTCACTTCAAAAGATTCGTGTGTTGTTCAGTCATTTTTTAAAATTGTATACATCTCTCCAGTGACTCTATTTGGGGATTTCTTGGTAGAGATGCTGGAGCCATTTGCCATTTCCTCCTCCAGCTCATTTTTACAGATGAGTAAACTGAGGCAAAGAGAATTAAGTGACTTGCCCAAGGTCACACAGCTAATAAATGTCTGAGGGAAGATTTGACCTCAGCAAGATGAGTGTTTCTGACTCCAGGACTGGCATTTTATCTACTAAGTCACCTAGTTGCCAGAAGATTCAGCTCCCTTCAATTAGGAAAAAGTTCCTATCTCTATTTCTATCAGGAGCACCAAACTGCTTCTTCTTTCCTTCCCTCTCTCAATTCCTCTCTCCCTCCTTCCTGTTTTCTTTTTTTTTCCTTCCTTTCCTTTCTCTTTCCAGGGTTAAGTAATTTGTGCAGCACCACACTAGCTAATAAGGATATAAAACTGAATTTGATTCCAAGACTTTTTCCTGGCTCTAGAGCCCATGCTCTATCCACTGTGCCACTTAGCTGCCCCCTCTCAACATTTCTTTAATCTGACCTTTCCCACCACTCACTAGCACTCTCTCAGTTTAGTCCCTCGTTATCTCCCACATGGACTATGGCAATAGATCTAAACTTCTTATCCCAAATTTCTCTCTATTCTAATTCATCCCCTACATATTTACTCAAAGTTGAATTTCCTTAAACATAAGTGTGATCATGTCATTCTCCTACTCCAATATGTGCACTCCAGCAACTTCCCTCATAATCTGGTTCCACTCTCTATTCCCAACATTTTATATTAGTTGTCATCCTTTTAGCCTTGCTCTAGTTCTTTACACACAAGCATCCATCTTTATATGCCTTGGTACCGGTTATCCTCTGTTCCTGGAGTTCACTCCCTCTTCATCTATATCTCACAGAATTCCTTCCTCTAAAACTTGACTCTTTGTCCAAGACATCAAATTAACTCCAACTCTTCTATTGTTCTCACCTCGCAGTCGATCAGTGACCATGTCTGGTATTTTCTTTTGTGTTATCTTTTTTTGTGTGTTATTTTGTGTTATGTGTGATGTGAGCATCATTCCTGTTTTTTCTGTTCTTACTGATTCTCTTTCCATTACCAGTTATGTTATAAAGTCTTCTGATTATTTGGTTTATGAGAGATCTCATTGTTATTATTGCTTTGATGAATCTTCTACATATATTATAGTCCTGTTTAAGAGGGAAGAAATAAGGTTAAAAAAAAAAGGAAAGGAGGGATAGATGGAGACACTAAGGAGTATAACAGTAACCCTCTACTTCATTTCTCCATCTCTAAAATGGGGATAATTAACCTGGCTTACTGGTCATGGCAGATAATAAATCAACCACTGGGATTACAGAAAAATTTGTGGGACCATGAATAGCTGACTAGGAGACAGAAAGCTTGGTGGGATGAGCCAGTGGTTCAGAGAAATAGAAGTGGGAAGAACAAAATCACTAGTTCTAGTATTTGGTGGTTCTGAGCTCTCATGGGGAACAATGAAACATGTGATTATAGTATTATAGAACTTGAAGCACCCATCACTCAGATGTGGGGAGACCACCAGAATAGCTACTACCTTATATTCAAGGTAATATTGAATTCACAAGGTAATCATTCAATCTTTCTGTCACTCAAAACCATGCTCATAGGCACTCATCAGTGTATTTATTGCTTTTTTCTTTAGTCAGTCAGAAATGGTGTAATTATTTAGGCAAAACTTAAACAAAACTTTTAAACATTCATAACTTAGACTCAAAGAACAGTGTGTGTGTGTGTGTGTGTGTATAGATAGATAGGTAGGTATCTAAGATACAAAGAAAAGAGCTTGTATTCTATATGTATATATAAAAATGATGGCCATGTAATTTTGATCATTAATTAGCAAAGTGGAGAATTCATGAACATCTTGATTCTGTTGATGATAGGTCGACCGACAGACCAACATCTCCTCCCTGACTCACCTTCCCAATCCAGGCACTGATAAGCTCTCACCCAACCTACTGCCAGTCTCCTAACTAGTCTCTCTGTCTCAAAGTACTTCCCACCTTGAAGCATCTTCCCTACAGCTGCCAGAGTGATTTTCTTAAAGTTTTTGTCCAACTATGTCACCTGTCTACTCAGAAAACACCACTGGCTTTCCAATGACCTCAAATAGAAACTCCTCAGAGTAGTAGGGAAAATGCTTCAGGACCTGATGTCTTTCCAGCCTTCTTGCCCGTCTCCCCTCTGCAAACCCTAAGGTCCAGCATAAGTGCTGTTCATTTCACAGGGTGCTTCACCTGCCATGTTCATGCCTTTGTGCTGACTGTCCACCATCCTAGGAATGCATTTTCTCCCTCCACCTCCTGGAACCTCCAACACTTACCTTAAGCACCTAAAGCTGCATGAGCTTTTCCTGATTCCACCTGCTTTTGGTGCTCTCCCAATATTGCATTCGTTTTACATGTATGCTTATATGTGCGCAAGGAAAGCTAGGGGATGTCATAGTACACAGTGTGCCAGGCCTGAAGTCAAGAATTTCCTGAGTTCAAATTCAGCCTCAGATACTTCCTAGCTGTGTGACCCTGGGCAAGTCACTTAACCCTGTCTGCCTTAGTTTCCCCATTTGTAAATGAGCTATAGAAGAAAATGGGAAACCATTCTAGTATCCCCACCAAGAAAAACCCCCAAGACGTCACAAAGAATTGGAAACAATTGAACAACAACATGTGTGCATATTATTTCCCCCATCAGAATATAGGATCCCATTGTACTCGTTTAACCTGTATCAAATGGCTTGCTGTCTTGGAGAGGAAGGAGGGAAGGGAAGGAGGGAGAAAAATTTTGGTGTGCTTACCATCTGGGCTGAAAGTTCTGGAAGTAGTTGCTGCTGTTCCTGATTCAATCACTCCCCAAATCTGCTCCTTTTCTCCTACATCTTAGCTCCGTCCTCTCACTCTTTTTCTTTTAACAGGGAGGCTCCAATCAGTAGCAATTGAAGTCTCTTTCCCTTATGGATTCCCAAATATTCCCCTCTAGAGAACACATATAGATGGAGCACATCAGCTAGGGACATATATATACACACACATGCATACACACATATATACACATGATATGAGGTTAAATACCTTACCCAGTATCACATAACTAGGAAGAATCTGGAGCTAGATTTGAACTCATTTCTTCCTGATTTTAGATCACTCTATCACCCACCATGGACAGTAGGTATCTGTAGGTGAAGGACTTCATTCTATCCCATAGAAAGAAGTATGGAATTCTTCTATTTAGAGTGGTGGTGGTGGTGGGTAAGGAGGGGGAAGAGGAGCTTATCATATTGCTTGCTTATTCAACCACTTCTGGATTTTTCAGTTCCAGGGAATAAAGAGGAATTTTACGGTTCTTTGACACTATGTCATGAATGTTTGGAAGTTTTGTCTTTTAAGTTTTTCCTAAGTCATTACACCATCAAACCCACGGTTAATTGTTAAGCTATGCGTCCTAGTGCCTCTGTGGAATGTTAAGGAAATATTTGGGAATCCATAAGGGAAGGAGACTTCAATTACTACTGATTGGAGGCTCCTGTTAAAAGAAAAAGAGTGGGAGGGTGGAGCCAAGATGTAGGAGAAAAGGGGCAGACTTGGGGAGTGATTGAATCATCATCAGCGTGAATAACAGTGGTGGCTACTTCCAGAATTTTCAGAGATGGTAAGGGGGTCGAACAATTGATCAGGAGGCTACAGGGGTCTCTTTGCTGGCACTGGGGGCAGGACTGTTGCTTTACCCATATTCCTGATCTGGGTCACAGTCCTGGATCACGGGGCAAGAAGGAGCACTAGAACACCAATGTGTGGGTCCACAGCGGAGCGGGCACCCTCATCACAGTTCCAGAGCAGAAAAACAAAATGCTTGTGTTTAGTCACAGAGCAGAACACAGATTAGGAAAGTTGTTAATATACTTCTCCTTGGAATAACTGAAAACTAACAGGTCTCTTGAAGTATCTCTCAAAACAGCTGCACACAATCCCTGAAGATTGATTCAGTGCACTTTCCAAGCAAAACCCCACTTTAGCAAAGAGTTAAAAGTCAAGAAACAGACTGGAAAAATGAGTAAACAATGGGAAATGTCGACCATACAAGGTTATTGTAGTGACAAGAAAGATCAAAACCCAAACTTAGAAACCAACAAAGCTAAAACTCTTACATCCAAAGCCTCCCAAAAAAATGAATCGGTCTCAGGCTATGAAAGAGCTCAAAAAGTGTTTTTAAAATCAAACGAGAGAAGTAGAGGAAAACTTGGAAAAAGAAATGAGAGTGATCTCAGATTGGCTAAGATGACAGGAAAAGATAATGATGAATGTTGGAGGGGATGTGGGAAAACTGGGACACTGATACATTGTTGGTGGAGTTTCAAACTGATCCAACCATTCTGGAGAGCAATTTGGAACTATGCTTAGAAAGTTATCAAACTGTCCGTACTCTTTATCCAGCAGTGTTTCTATTGGACCTATGGCCCAAGAGATCTTAAAGGAGGGAAATGGACCCACATGCGCATGTTTGTAGCAGCCCATTTTGTAGTGGTAAGAAATTGGAAACTGAGTGGATGCTCATCAGTTGGAGAATGACTGAATAGTTATGTATATTAATGTTATGGAATATTATTGTTCCATAAGAAATGATCAGCAGGATGATTTCAGAGAAGCCTGGAGAGATCTACTTGAATTGATGCTGAGTGAAATGAGCAGAACTAGGAGATTATTATATATGGAAACAACAAGATTATACGATGACCAATTCTGATGGACATGACTCTTTCCAATAATGAGATGACTGATGCCAGTTCCAATGATCTTGTGATGAAGAGAGCCATCTACACCCAGAGAGAGGATTGTGGGAACTGAGTGTGGATCACAACATAGTATTTTCACTCCTTTTGTTGTTGTTTGCTTGAATTTTGTTTTCTTTCTCATTTTTTTCCTTTTTGATCTGATTTTTCTTGTGCAGTAAGATAATTGTATAAATATGTATACATATATTGGATTTAATTTATTTTTTAACTTTTCTTTCTTTTTTATTAAAGCTTTTTATTTATAAAACATATGCATATGTAATTTTTCAACACTGACCCTTGTAAAACTTTCTGTTGCAAATTTTTCCCTACTTCCTTCCACCCCCTCCTAGATGGCAGTATTTTAATATTTTTTAACATATTGGATTACTTCCCATCTAGGAGAGGGGGTGGGAGGTAGGAGGGGAAAATTTGGAACATAAGGTTATGCAAGGTTCATTGTTGAAAAATTATCCATGCATATGTTTTAAAAATAAAAAGCTTTAATAAAAAAAAGAGAAATGAGAATGATGTAAGAATATCATGGAAAAAAAGAGTCAATAGCCTGATAAAGAGAGCACAAAAATAATAAAAAAATGTCACCTTTTAAAAATGGATAGTGCAATTAGTAAAAGAAAAGAATTCCTTAGAAAGCAGAATTGATCAGATGGAAAAGGAGATACAAAAGCTCACTGAACAAAATAATTCCTCAAAAATTAAAATTGAATAACTGGAAGCTAATGACTATGAAACTTCAAGAAACAATAAAACAAAACCCAAAGAATGGAAAAAAATAGACGACAATGTGAAATATCTCTTTGTAGAAACAACTGACTTGGAAAATAGATTGAGAGGAGATAATTATAAAATTGGATTACCTGAAAGCCATAATAATAAAAAAAAGGTTTAGACATTATATTTCAAGAAATTATTAAGGGAAACTACCCTGATATAGTCTAGAAACTGATCAACACCTGAAAGAGATCCCAGAACGAAAACTCTCAGGAATATTATAACCAAATTCCAGAATTCAGAAGTCAAGGAGAAAATATTGCAAGCAGCCAGAAACAATTCAAATATTGTGGAACCACAGTCAGGATTACACAAAATTTAGCAGCTTCTCAAAGGATTGGAGGGTTTGGGATGTGATATTTTGGACAGTAAAGGAGCTAGAATTATAGCTAAGAATTATCTACCTCGCAAAACTAAGTATAATCCTTCAGGGGAAAATATTGATATTCATTGAAATAGAAGACTTTCAAGCATTCCCGATAAAAAGACCAGAACTGAATAGACAATTTGACTTTGGAATACAAGACTAAAGGGAATCATAAAAAGATAAACAGTAAAGAAATCATAAGGGACTTAATAAGATTAAACTGTTTTCATCTTTCCATGGGAAGATGATACTTTAACTTGCAAAAACATTTTCTTTATTAGGGCAATTAGAAGGAGTATAATAAAAAGCACAGGTGTGAGTTGAATATGATGCAATGATATCTAAAAAAATAAAATTAAGGGATGAGAGAGGAATACACTGGGAGAAAGGGAAAGGAAGAGATAGAATGGGGTAAATTATTTCACATAAGAGACAAGACAGATCTTTTATAGTGGAGGGGAAGATAAGGGAGATGGCAGGAATATTTGAACTTTATTCTCATTAGAATTGGCTTAAAGAGGAAATGACATACATACTCAATTGGGTATAGAAATCTGTCTTACTCTGGTAGGAGAAGAAAGAGATAATAAGAAGGGCTGCTAATAGAAGCGAAAGTAGATTGGGAGAGGCGGTAATCAGAAGCAAAGCACTTTTGAGGAGGATGAAAGGAGAGAGAGAGAGAATAGAATGAAGGGGGAAATAGAATGGAGAAAAATATAGTTAGCAATAATTGTAAAAAAATTTCAAAGAAAATTTCTCTGATAAATATGTACAAAAATGAGTCAGATTTATAAAATTTAAGTCATTCCTCAACTGATAAATGATTAGAAGATATGAAGAGAGTTTGCTAGATATGTACAGTTGGGCATCATTTTCTCCTCCTCTACTTTTCCCACATATATGTAATATTTTATTTTTTCCCCAGTTATTCATTAAAACAATTGAAAAAAACTTTTTTAAAAAAAGTTTTGAGTTCCAAGTTCTATTCTTCCCTTTCTCCCTCCTTTCCTTCTCCCTAAGATGGTAAGCAATCAGATATAGGTTATAGAAATGTAATCATGTAAAAACATTTCCATACTAGACATTTTGTACTGGTAGTCTTGAATATGAAAATGCAAGAAGGAAAGAAAATGAAAAATAGCATTCTTCAATCTGTATTCAGGTAATGCTGATTGTTGCTCTGGAGGCAGACAGTATGTTTCATCATTAATCCTTTGGAAGTATCTTGGATTATTGTATTGCCGGGAAGTCATTTACAATTCATCATATAATATTGCTGTTACTGTGTACAATGTTCTACTGTTCTTGCTTACTTCACTTTGAATTGGTTCATGTAAGTCTTTCCAAGTTTTTCTGAAATCATTTTGCTTTCATTTCTTACAGCACAATAATATTCTGTCACAATCATATACCACAGCTTATTTAGCGATTCCCCAATTGATGGGCATCCCTTTGATTTCCATTTTTTAGTTACTAAAAAAAAGAGCTTCTATAAATATTTTTATACAAATAGGTCCTTTCTTGCTTTTTTTTTTTTATTGGGAATCATTTTCATAGATGTGATCATTGAACTCTTGGAAGCTAGTAAGATCATTGAGTGAGAGTGTAAAGAAGAATAAAGGGCCTAGTAGTGATTTCTAGATACAATCATAGTTAGCATATACATTTTTGTCCCATTTCCTAAAGGTAACACCTGCCAAAATATTTCACAGAGGCTGATCACTAATAAAAGAAAAGCAAAATAGGGTGGGAGTATTGTGGGTCTTTCTTTCCTAAGGTTTAAGGAGTGGATAACAGAACCAGGGAGGTATTTCTAGTTAATCAAGAAGTCATTTAGCTTTGTGCATAAATTTTTCAAGTTTATATAATCAGAATTGCCCCATTTTATTTCCTGTGACCCTCTGTATCTTTTGTTTAGTCAAAACATGGTCCCCTATCCATAGCTGTTAAAGATAGCTCCTTTAATGATTCTCTAATTTATTTATAATATGATCTTTTATATAGAGACCATGAATACATTTAGAGCAAAAATGTACATCTCGAGGTACAAGATGTTTTATCTAAGCTTAATTTTTGCCGAACATCTTTCTAGCCTTCATGGTAGTTTTTTTTTTAAATTGAATAGTAAGTCTTTCCCCCAGTAATTGGAGTTTTTGGTTTACTGACTGTAATGTTACGATGTTAGGTGGCATAGTGGATAGAGTCCTGGGTCTGGGATCAGGAAGACAAGTTGAAATCTGGTGTCAGACACTATCTGTGTGACTAGGCAAATCCTTAGTTTCCTTATCTGTAAAATGAATTGGAGAAGGAAATGGCAAATCACTCCAGGAGCTTTACCAAAAAAAATCCCAAATGGGGTTATGAAGTCTCAGACATAACTGAAATAAGTGAATGACATGTTTGATTGCTTCTTGGTTTTGTGTATTTAATGTGTTTCATTGATCAAATCCATTCAGTTTTTCTACATCCTTTCTTTGCTCCTTGTTTAGCTGTATTGTTACTGTTCCTATTAGTCACAATGGGGGGAGTCTGGGTACTGGGAAAGAGGGTATATATGGTAAGGGTCTATAAAAAACAACATTTTTACTCATCTCAGGTCAGTAAAGATTCTGATTAGAAAAAAATCTTATTTGTAAAATGTGCAGTATAGTTTAAATGATCTCTAAGCTCTATTCTAACTCAAAAAATGTTATGTCACCCCTAACTCAAAGAATATTAGAGGATCTCAAACCAGAGTGAAAAGTGCACTCACTATGCTGTCAGACTGTCAAGTCTAGGCTCTGACATTATTTGTGTCATCTCAGGAAATCCCTTGCACTCTGTTTCATCATCTGTGAAAGGAAGTGATTGGATTAAATGGCATCTAGTTCTAGATCGATGATCCTATTAGTCAACAAGCTATTAAATGCTCTTCATGTACCAGGTACTGTGCTAAAGCACTGGGTATTCAAAGAAAGAGAAATACACATAAGATCTATGAGCCAGCTCCCAGAGGGCAAGGATCATAATGCTTATCTTGCTTAATATGTAATATAGGGCTCGGCATATAATAAGTGCTTAATTGATATTTTTATTATTGTCATTGCTAAGGAAAGGGATCCAAGATCCATAGCTGTAGATGCATTTTCCTTCAACAGGATGGAGTGATTTACAGAAGGAAATATCATGAGGCAGCATAGATTGTATAGAACATAGTTCTCAATCTAATTCTGATACTGTCACTCTCTTTGCATGGTAAATGACTTGGCTAAGATTGGCAATATCAGAATTAGACTTGTATCTGTGATACCCGGTTCTATGCCTTCTGTGTTTTCATCTGGGGAAAGAGGGAGGAATAGTACATTTATCCAAGAGGAAGGGAAGCTGGAATGATAAAACCAGGAAAACTTGGAAGGATATCCATGAGCCTCTAGGTACCTTTGATTTACACAGAAAGAACTGAAAATCATTGAGTTGAGTAACCTGGGAACATTTTTATCAACTGATGTAGGATCAGGAAGGCAATCTATACAGTAACAATGACATTGTAAGGACAATTTTGAAAGACTTAGGAACTCTGATCAAGACAATGACCAGCTACAATTTCAGTTGGCTCATGATGAAACATTACTTTTGTTCATCCTTCCTTTTGAAAAGGACCAGTATGTTAGGAAATGATGCTTTGTTACATGAACTGATGTTGAGTGAAGTGAGCAGAACCAGAAAAACATTGTATACAATAACAACAAGATTATGAGATAATCAACTATGATAGACTTAGCTCTTCTCAGCAATGTGGTGATCCCAGACAATTCCAATAGACTTGGGATAGAAAATGTCATTTGCATTGAGAGAGAGAGTGAGAGAGAGAGAGAGAACTATGGTGACTGAATGCAATCTGAAGCATATTACTTTCGCCTTTTTTCTTCTCGAGAGTTTTCTCTTTTGTTTCGATTTTCCTTTCACAACATGAGGAATCTGGAAATATGTGTAATGTGATTATATATGTATAAACTATATCAGATTGCTTGTTGTCTTCCCGTGGGTGAATATAAGGGAGGGAGAAAAATTTGGAATTCAAAATCTTACAAAAACGAATGTTGAATACTATCTTTACATGTCATTGGGAAATAAAATGCTTTTGAAACTAAAAAAATAAATTTCAAATTACTTTTTAGCAGTATTTCCTTTTTTTTGGATTTTCCCAGGGAAAATATGCATTTTGCAGTATTTGTAAACACAAGAATATGTTTGCACTGACTTTTGAATTCAGTACATTTTGGAATGTTACAATACACATCAAAACCACAGATTATTATTATTATTATTTTTTAAAGGAAGTGATGTCTTGACTCATGTGTGAATTAGATTTAAATGAGATAGAATTGCATAAAATTGTGGGGTGGAGTCAGGGCCAATTAAAATAGATTTTGGGGGGGATGTGGCCAATGCATATTTTTGCTTGATTATAAATATTTGTAAAGAGGTATTTGTTTTTCTTATTTTCTCTATGGGACTTGAGGTGTGGGAGGGAGATAAGAAGGATCATCATTTGAAAATAAAATAAAAATTTAATTAAAAAAAGACAACAAATCAGTTTCCCCTAATGACCAAGAATGTAAGGCATGAGAAGACTAGGCTGAGCAATCTCTTAGACTGTGCCTCCTATGCTCTTTTCTCCTTCTGTGGACCCAATAGGAAAAATATAGAATTTTAGATTAGAGCTGGAAGGGACCTCAAAGGCCATCTAGTGTAATTCTCTCACTTAGGGAAGCTAAGGGCAGTGACTTACCCAAAACTAAATGGGATATTAAGAATAATTTTTAATTAAGTGTCATAGATAGGATTTGAACTCAGGACCTGTTACTTCAAGATCTAGCTTTATAGATTTCCTTTCTTCTTTATTCCCAGTATCACTTGGGAAAAGATGCTGAATTACAAGTTGGTGCTACCTCTGTGATGTCTGTTCTTCCTAGTCAGGAGGCAGGGACCACATCCTGATTTATTCAGAAATTGTGTTCTTAGAGGAGAGAAAACATTATTATACCTCAAGAGATCTGTGAATCCCAAGGAAGTTGCATGCAATATCAAGGTAGTCAGGGAGTGACTCATTAGTAGGCACTTAGATGACTCACTTAAACAGAGCAGAGGGCACTGGGCTTAGACTTCCAGGGAAGACCTGAGTTCAAATCCAAACTTAGACACTTATATGGACAGATCATATCGCCTTTCTCAGTCTCTGCTTTGCCATTTACAAAATAGAGTTAATAAAGGCGCCAATCCCAAAGGATTCACATGAGCATTAAATAGGATATTAAAATAATTTTTAATTAAAAATTTTAATTTAAAAATATTTATAAATTTTTAGATGTTAAAGATTTTAAAATTTTAAATGGGATAATTAGATGCCATTTCTTCCAGGCCTCTGTTTCTCCCAGAGATTCTCTGGGTTGTCTAGTATGTTTCTCCTCCTCCTCCCTGGGTCTCTACATCTCCCAGCATGGTTCTATCGTTACCTATGTTCCTGCTTTCTCCTAAATGTCTTTGCTCTTCTTCTGGAGACTCTTTTGCTCTTAGGTTCTCTTTCATCAAAGAATCCAGAACTTATTTCTAGATCTAAGTAGCATAGGTCAACTTTTCTTCCCACAATTATCCAACTTGCTCTTCTCATAGGACCATAGCAGTTAAGGCTGGGAAGGACTAAGTGGTAACCATTGTAATCCTAGTTCCTTTTTTATGGATGAGAAAACTGAGGCCCTATGAATGCACATATTACATAGGTGGTAAGCATAAGATGAGAATTTACACTCAGACACTTGGATTCCATAACCAGGCCTGGGCCTGCTATACCTCCCAAACTCCTGTCCTCTCATTGCAATAAACCATATCCATCCTTTATAGCAGGAGGTCTTCTTAGATCAGTGAAATTATTTTTAAAAATACTTTGATTACTATATTCCAATATAATTTATTTCTTTTGTTATTCTACATATTTTATCTTGTACATTTGAAAGCATTATTCTGAGAAGGGATACACAGCTTTACTACAGACTGTCACCAAAGGGACCTATGATGCAAAAAAATTTAAGATTCTTGCTACCTCAAATCCCACTTCCTCTGTGACTGTGGCCATGCCAGGCCATAGGGACTTCTTTCTCCTCCAGGCTCTTATGGTTAAGTTTGAACTTGAGCCCTTACTTACCATACCCTGTCTGTATTTTTACTTATCTTTTCATAGTGCCTGTGACTCATCTGACCAAGAAGTCCATGAGCGCCTAGACTCATGTATCATATTTTGTTATATGTCCCATATGTCCGTAGCACAGTGCTGGCGATCTAGCCGGCACTCCATTTGCTTTTTCTCTAATTGATGGATAATTCTGGAGAAATTTTGTGATACAAGAAAAAACTATTACAGAAGAAAGACCATTAATGTTGGAAAAGTAATTCTCAGGAAAGTTTTGGATTTTACTTGCTACATAACCAAAATGCTTTAGACATAGCCTGCTTAGAGACAGGAGACTAGATAAAATGACCTCTGGGGGTTCTTTCTACTCCATGTTGCAAAGATTCTAAGATTCTATGAGAATATAAATTCTTAGAGTGTAGGGAATGTGTCTTCCCTATATGATGTAAAGGGCCATGGGGGACTCGGATCAGGTGGGATCTCACAGCCTTCTCATACCTGATAATGTGTCGGTGACTGCAGGAGAGAGAGTTAGGAGAAATGTTTTCGAATGGCATGTGGGAAAAGGACCTTTGGCACATCTGTCCCTTCTTTTAAAGTGTTGGTGCACTTATAATTATGGTACTTGTGATTAAAATAATGATGGTGACTGATGATGACATGTTACCCAACAGATTCTCAGGAGGAGAAGGAATTCAAGAGACTGAGAAGCAGACGAATCTAGACCTACCAGAAGAAAGGCCCTGGGAAGGAATGTTCGAGCTCACTAGGCTTGACCAAAAGCAGCAGATCCTGGGGTGAAGAGGAGTCAAGGATGAAACCAGTGTTTTCAAGACCTAAGGGTAAGTGTTCCAGCAAAAATGGCTTGTGGTCTGATTAGAGATTTTTTTGGGAAGAGGTCAGCCCTGAGATTGGCCAACTTTTAAAAAGACCAACTATCCTTCTGATGGAGAGATGGGGGATGCTCTCCATATTACATTTTCCATTGGCAGGCCAAGTTTGTACTCTCAAAGTAAGATATCCCAGATCAACATGGGAAAGACTGATTGTCCACTAGAGTAAAAGAATTTCAAAATGGCAGGGATCTTAGAGATGACTTAAACTAATGTCTTAAATTTCCAGAGAAGGAGAGGTGACTTGGTTAGGCTCACACAGCTAACTTAGTGGTCAAGCTGAGTACAGAATCCAGGTTTCCTGTCTTCTGGTCTGCTATAGTCTACTGTCTTCCATTCCTCCCTGCTTTTTGAAGTTTGTGTCTTGGTGACTTAGTTCCTTCTATCCTGAAGACATAGTCAGAGCTAGAAAGGGTCCAGTCCATTAGTCAATTAAGCAATCAAACAGGCAGTCTGTAGACATCTAGTGACCAGCCAGGGTGACAGGAAGAGGATATTAGAAAAATATCGAGTGTCTAGGAGGAGTTCATTTAGGAAAAAAATAAAAGACCAAATATGTTAAGAGCAATAAGTTTACAGTGGAAGATTTATCCATGGGAGATTTTCTTTGGCTTTTTTATGCTTAGGAGATCTTACTTCTTAGTGTGATTATTGCAACACATAGAGACTAATAGATTTATAGAGTAGGAGAACTGGAATAGACCTTAGTCTATCATTTACCCTCATTTGAGGAAATGACCCCAAAGTTGTGGTCAAAGTGGAATAGAGGGGTGGCTGCTTAGCTAAGCTTGTTTGTTCTTTTGGAACACTGAGAATAAGTACAGGGCATTATGACCGAGAAAACTGAACTCTGAAAGCCACCAAGTCCCTTGGGAATTTGGAGCCATTTCCAAACAAAGTTAGAGGACATAGAGAGTGAGGATGGTTGCATCTAGCCTTCCCACATGACTGGGGAAGTTAAACTGGCTTGTTTCAATGGGGGTCAATTTGAACTGTGCTTTACATAAAATAATAAGATGGTATATCCCCTGAAACATCACGGTTTAAGATTTTACTGAAACTAATATACCCTAATTATGCCTACCTCACTTATGAGTTGTTCACTCAGTTGTCAATGCTGTAAAGTTACTCATACATATAACCTGTAAATAAAAGGCTATTAAAATAAAAAACAAAAACAAACAAACAAAAAAATGAGTTGTTCACTCATTTTAATTTGTGTCCAATTTTTCTTGACAAGTTGAGGTTTCCTTGGCAAAGAAAAAACCTGTAGTGTTTTGCCATTTCCTTCTCCAACTCATTTTACAGATGAGGAAACTGAGGCAAATAAGGTTAACTTATCTGGGATCACACAACTAGTAAGTGTTGGAGGTTGGATTTGAATTCAGGGTTTCCTGACACCAGGCCTGGCACTCTATCCACTATGCCATCTTAACTGACCCAGACATTAAAAGGCCTTGAAGTAGAATTTTAGAGTAGGAGGTATATTTGAGCAGTGGTTCCTAAACTTTTTTATCTCAGGATTCTTTAAGATTCTTTAAATTATTGAAGACCACCCCTGAATTTTGGTTTATGCAGGTTATGTCTATTAATATTTACCATACTAGAAATTTAAATGGCCTAGTATTGAACAGTTTTAACCTTGTTACAGAACCTTCAGGTGCATCCCAGAACATACTTTGAGAGCTACCGCTTCAGAGATTCTCAAGTCCAAACCCTTATTTTATTGATGAGAGAAGGGAAGCCCAGAGATTGTCGGCAAATATAAAAGTGGAGCATTTCTAACTATTTCAAGGAAAATATCTCTGTAGAGCACTGACAATCAACATATTTAGGCATGGCTGGGCAGATTTAGAACTATCCAATAGAGTTCGAGCAAATTATAGTTTGTCTTGCAAATATTATCTTCTGCTCTTAAAATCACAATGAAAATCTCAATATAATATGCTAATAAATGGGGAAAAAAACCTTCCTCCAAGAATTGTATATTGCAAGAACTGGAAATCTGGCAAATTTTTATTGTGGGATATTAAAGAGAAAGTAGAAAGTCACAATGTAGTTAAAACGTCTGTGACTGTGTACCTATGGGTTTATGGCAAAATTCTTTTAATTTTTCAAGGGATAGAAAATTGAGATTTCCAACTTGGGCAAATATTCAGGCTTGCTTAAAATCATGTCTTTGGAGATCTGGCTAAAATAGTGGGCACACTTTCAGTTTACTCAGAATATATGGAAATATCCTTATTTCTTAAATTTGTTCGATAACCCAAATTGTAGAGAAAAAGGGAAAATGATGAAGAGGGAAACAGTGGCAGAAATTACTGATATAGTTGAAAACATACTAGATGTGAGACAGAACAAAGCTTCTTAAACTGTGGGTCATGATTCCATATTGGGTCATATAACTGAGCGTGGAAGTCATGAAATTATGATTTATTATCAGTAAATATTTGCTATTTATACCTATTTTATATACCTATGTACCCAGGGTCACATGAAATTTTCTTGAGTGAAAAGGGGTCACAAGTGGAAAAAGTTTAAGAAGCCCTGGGCTAGAGGATGTAGATCTAAATCCTGCCTTTGCTTGAATGAGTACCATGAATTTGTATCTCAGCTTCTTCATTTGTTAAAAAAAAAAAAAAAAGTGTTGGACTAGATGAATTCTAAAATTCTTCTTAACTGTAGATCTATCATTTTTAATCTTGTTTGTGTCCTAGACCCTACGGTGGTGTGGAAAAGCCTATGAACCTCTTTGCAGAATCAAATGCTTAAATGCATAAAATGTATTAAATGAATAAAATAAAAGGCAGAGGATTTCATTAAGAGAAATAACAAATAATAATGATAAAATAGAGATTTTTATTAAGGTGAATAACTTAATAAAATTCTCTGTATCTCATTTTATTATTTAAGATAAATAATAAATAGTAATACTATAATAAAGTAGAGGTTTTAATTAAGGTAAAATAAATAACAAAATGAAATGTAGAGGATTTTATTAAGATACATAATAAATAGTAATAAAATAAAGTAGAGGTTTTTATTAAGATAATAAATAAATAATGAAATTAAATGCAGAGAATTTTATTAAAATAAATAATAAAATAAAATGCGGATGATTGCAAAGAAAACCAATTCATTTAAAAGGCAGTTATCAAAACATTAAAAGACAAAACAAGTTCATGGACCTGAAGTTAAGAATTCTTGTCCTAAAAAGAAAGAGAAAAGGATTAGGACTTTTGAGTACTAACATAAAAGTAACATGTTATTGAGTTTATGGGGTTTTTCTGATTTCAGCTGCTTAGTGGTGATTATTTATTTTTAAATCCCCGAGGTTCTTAAGAAATACAAACTTTCCCCCAAGTCACCATTTCATCTCTTGTGAAATGTTCATTCCCACAACCCCTTATCCTCACCTCCTATGTTACTAGAGAAGAGAATGAGACCACATTCTTTCTTTCTTTTTCTTTTCCAGAACACAGACAGCAGGATTGGGATCGTGACAACAGGTCCATAATTTGGTAGGTAGTTTTCTTTTGTCCATCGTAGGGAAGTGTTATATACATGCATGTATGTGTACGGGCGCATGTGTGTATGTGTATAAGTGTATACATACGTGCAGGAATTTAGAGTATGAAGTCATAAGATTTAAAGCTCAAAGGGGCCTGAGAAGATCATGTATTTGAACCCCTTCATCCTGTATGAGCTCATTGAAGTCAATGTGCATGCACAGGGAGGAATTCAGAAGGACTGGTATTGGAATTCAGTTCTGTTGAAGCAAACCTAGCACCAATTTCTCCTTGGAACACCAAACAACTTTTTTTCTAAGTGAGGAATTTTTAACCCGGAGTCTTTGATTGGGGGGGGAAAAAAGCAATTTTTTGATGACTGTGTTTCAACATAATTCATTTTCTTTGTAATCCTATTTTTTGTTTAAAAACATTATTCTGTATATTTAGAAGAATTGCATATCTTTTTTTAAAAATTGCATATCTTTTACCTATAATGGATTGCTTCCTATCTTTGGGGAAGGGTGAGAGGGAGAAAAAATTGGAACACAAGGTTTTGCAAAGGTAAATGTTGAAAGCTATTTTTGCATTTATTTGGAAAAATAAAATACTATTATACAAAAAAATCCACAAACATTATTCTGAGGAGTTCATAGTATTCCCAAATTACCAAAGGCATCCATGATATAAAAATAGGTTAAGAATCTCTGCCCCAAATGGTCACACTCATATGCTGTATTCACATCTGGATCACACACACACACACACACACACACACACACACACACACACACTCATATACACACACAAGCTCACAACCTTGCTTCCACACACTCACACCCAGGCACTACTCCCAGCCTTTGACCTTCTCTTTGACATTTTGGACTCAGAAGGAGGTCCTGCTGGGGCCTAGTTGGACTGCATACTCTGACTTCCTAGGTGAACCTCCTTAAGCCTATTGTCTTAACTTCCTCCATTCAGCATCCCCTGACCTATAGGAAACCTTACATGTTCTAAGGACTTCCTTTTCTTCTTATCTAGGAAAAAGGAACCTCGATACTTGAAGTCAGAAGTGAAATTCATAGACTTAAATAAGGTGAGGGAGAAAAAGGAAGAGGGGTTAACTCATCTCAATCCTGATTCTGTCTTCCATCAGGGAATTTGGGCCCTTCAAGGAAAAAAAATTTCAAAACCACCTGTGTATTCCTTCAGTATCTCTTCAGTGACTCAGATCTCCATGCCCCCTGCTATTCTCATTCTTCCCTATCAGTGTGTATGGAAAATCACAGACTCCCTGAAATGAAAGGAATCTCAGAGATCATTTAACTTAATCCAAACCTGACATAACTGGTTTATCTATAAAGTTATCTATAAAGAGCTTTACCCAATAAAACCATTTCTGAGAAAGAATGGCAAACTCATTCACCTGTGAAGATCAATGACTGCTAATAGTTCAGGATGCAACTGCTTTTGGGTATTTTTTGAGGGGAGGGATAAGGGCATAATCTTCAGCTGAAGGGAAGAGGAATGAATGGGCCCTTAAATAGTTATTTAATCTTTCTTTTTGTGAAAAGCATTACATAAGTAATACTACAGCATTACTGAGAGGGAGAGAGAAATGGAGGAGATGCCCCTGCCTTCAGTTAGTCAATCAACAAGCATGATAACCTGAAACAATCGGTCCAAGCCTTTGATTAATTGCCCAAAGAATTAATTGCCCAGGCTGTCCTATGGGAATTGCATAGGACCATAGACTTCATTGGAGCTGGAAGGAGGACCTTAGAGGTCATTCAGCTCATCTTCTTCATTTTACAGATGAAGAAATTGAGACAGAGAGACATTAAATGATTTGTTCAAGATTACTTGCTTCATGAGTGTCAGAGGTGGATTTTGAGCTCAGGTGGTCCTCTGACTTCAGAGCTAGTGAATGTTCTTTACATTGTGCCATGCTGGTTCCAAAGAAGAGGAGAAATCTCTGTGTCTGAGAGTCATTTGGATGTCATATGGGGACCTTGAGGTCAACATACCCCAAACAGAACTCCCTGTATTTCCTCTAAGATCCATAGTGCCTTCAAACATCTCAATTTCTGGTTGAGGATACCATTACTCTTCTACCATTACCAATACTCACGAATATTGCACAAATTTGGAAACATCTTGACTCTTTCTGCTCACTCACTTCTCCTATCCAATCAGTCACTGAATGTTGTGCATCATACCTCCACAGTAGCAGTACATCAGTACAGTATAGTTCATTGTGTTTTGTCTGAATTATTGTTATAGCTTCTTAATTGGTCTTCCTGCCTTCTGACTTTTACCCTGTCTATTCCATCCTCCACATAGCTGCCAATTTCCTAAGACATAAGAACTGACCACATTACTTCCTCCTTTTTGCCCTCTTCAACCAACATTCTTTGGCTCCCTAGATCTTTATTGTCCCTAGCATTAAAAACACATTTCTCATTTCGGCGTTCAAGATCTTCATCAATTTGGCTCCTTTATACCTTTTCAGTTTTATGTTATTATTTCCATTTCCAAACTCCATTCTAGTTAAAATAACCTGTTAATTATTCCCCATACATGATATTCCATCTTCCATCTCCATTTGCACCAGTAGTCCCCCATATCTGGAGTATCTGGTTTTTCCTCATCTCCTCTTAGAGTCCTTAGCTTCTTTTAGAACATAAGTTAGGTTCATTTTACATAAGGCCTTTCCTGATGTAGTTATTATTTTGTGATTAGTCCTGTTACTTCGTATTTTCTTAAGTGTACATTGTATTTCCAGAATAAAATTTAAACTATGTAGTATGGTGAGTCCTAAAAACATTTTTTTTCCTCCAGTCTCTGTCATAGTAACTGTCAATTGCACACAATAGGTGCTTAATAAGTGTTTAATTGGATTGAAGTTATTAATAAGTAGTAAGCATACGTCTTTGGAGCTAGCACTCATATTCTTTCAACTATACTGTGTCATTGGATTTTGAGGAAAGCTTTCTAGGGAGTGAGAAGTTGTGTGTGATAGGCTAAAAGTGGGAATCAATTAGTAAGCATTTATTAAGCACCTCTTCTATGCCAGGTACTATGCTAGGTTCTGGGGATACAAAGGCAAATGTGAAACAATGCTTGCTCTCAAGGAGCTTACATCTTAACTATGGGGACAAAACATGCATGTACACACATAAATACATATGTACCTACAGAGGATATTCTGAAAGAATCCTTGAAGTATTCTCATAAGGCATACATGCATGTATATGTATGCACACACCACAAGACATCATACACATTATACAAGTTTGTATTTTAGACCTATATAGGGCATATATAAATATATACATACATATGATTGTTCACATGTTTGTATATATGTGTGTGTCTATAATAGCTATAAGGCAACATGGAAAGAAGATACATATATACATACATACATATATATATATATATACACACACGTAATTTCATACAAAACAAAGTTTAAGCTGGCAGATGGCTATTAGAATGACCTTATCCTATTTTTTAAAATGGTGAAATACTTTTAAGATGTTGAAAAACAATTTTAAAAAATAACCCTAAGTTATTGGCAACTCTGGTGCTAATAGGTCACCATGTTAAGAACTGATTATAGTTAAAAGATTAATCGATGGATAGATAATATGGACATTGGGATCCAGTAAAACTGTCCTTTTCTCTGACAGAAATTTCTTATACCAACAAATTACCTAATCTGCTGTCATTACACCTGATAGCAAAATTATTAGCAAGAATGAAACTGAAAACCTTAAAAAAACCCAATTACTTATAAAACAATATCCATCATTTATGGTGTTGTTGAGATGAAATTTGTATACTGGATTTATTTTCTTCTTGTACAAAACACTAAAATTTTTTTTCTGATAATTAACTTTCAAATGATTTCTCTCGGGTCCCTGAAGTCTTGGACCGCTAGTATTTTCAGATTGCTAACCAAAAGTATAAAGCTGGGGGTGAGGTGGAGAGTGAGGTGGGAAAGGTCATTTGTAATGGAACTGATCTAGGGATTCTAAGAGATGGAAGTGAGGAAAGAGTATATGAGAAAGCACAATATGGGTTTTGTGGGGACAGAGAGTAATTCAGTATAGCTAGAGAGAAGAGTTCAGGTAGGGAATATTGGAGATGAAGTTACCTTAAAATATTAGCTATGGCTCATGTGTTCACCTCTTATCGTGAATTTTGTGTGTGTGACTCAGCACAACATCCACCACTAGGGAGCCTTTCTGTTTCTCTTGTTGGTTGAATCTAGTTTCATGGTCTAGATTGGTTTTCTGTTCTGGCCAGGATTAGGATTTAAGATCCATTTCTGACCCCATCTTCATGTCTTTCTCTTTTCTTGGCTCAACCAGGATGCCTCAAACAATGATAGTTTTTACCAAGTGCCACCGTGTTGTCAGTGTTCCTCTCGGCAGCTCAACTTTGGAGGCTTCTTACCTGTGCCCAGGGATGAGGCAAACTTCCCTTACTGGGTCCCTCGGTCTCTGAGACCCCAGAAGCTGGTAGGTGACTAGGAATAGAGAAAATGTGGTTGAGGTGATTGTAGAAGTAAGAGGTGAGGCTACTAAAAAAGAAGTCAGAATGTAGAGGCAGAAGATTTAGGTTAAAAATTTCTGAATTTATAACCTATAACACTGGGCAAATCATTTAACTTACCTGGACCTGTTACATGCTATGATTTTATGTGGGAGTCATGTTCTTCAGTATATTGAAACAAAGCTTTAATAAAATGCCTACTACATTCAAGGTCTGAAATTCATCAGGTTGTAGCAGTTGTAGAGACAGCCTAGGATCCAGCAAATGTTCACTTCAAGTTCCTTCTTTGACAACTTTTACTACTTTCATAACTTTAAGAAAATTGGCGAGCCATCATTGTCCCAAACAAATCTCTAAAGCTATCTGTTGTAGAATAGTTGTTGATCTAAAATGGTAATTTCCTTCATGGATGAAGTGACAGGTCTGGGCTAGACCAGAAATACAGGCAAGACACTGTGCTAGGTGCTGAGGGTGCAAAGTTAAAGAACAGAATCACTAAGGTCCCATCTCTCAAGGAACTAGCTTACAGTCTGAGAAGAGAGATGAAACATGCACACATGTAAGGGACGTCACAAGGTAGAGTTTGTTAGAGACAAAGGACTACTCCAACATAATGCTCCACTCATAAAGAGGAGGACATTTGCATTTGGAAGGATTAGGATGGACTGCAAGGAGGAGGTGGCACTTGGGCTGGGTCTTGAAGGAAGAGAAGGATTTCAGTCAGTGGAAGTAAGAGGAACAACTTTCCTGGGACATGAAGGACTGCCTGCCTTTGAGAATATATAAAAGTGAAAGATGGCAAGACAAGATTAGGGTGCAGTGCCTGGTCCAATTTGACTGGAATTATAGAATGAGTGAAAAGGAGTTCATAATTTCTTCTTACATTTTCAAAGAGTCCTGTGATCTTCAAAACGCATCCATTTTCTTATTCTAGACTCACTAAATGAAGGAGTATTCTGGATATTTTATAAAACCTTTCCAATTCTAAATCTGGGATCAAGTTAATATCCTTGTCTACCAGGCAGATTCATCTTACCGATGAGGAAATAAAGGATGTTGAATGACTTAAAGGATGTTAAGTGATTTTGTCCAATCTTTCGTGGTTTCAAGAAGAGCTGGGACCTATTGGCTACAAACTTTGTGCTCTTCCTCTCCTGCTATATAGACTTCTAGCTTTAATTAATTCCATTAGAATTTCTTTGAAATTAAGTAACAAACTTTATTGTCTCTCTTTCTCTTACCCCCTGTGCCTACCAGAAAAATAAAGAAAAACAAAACCCTAGTACCATCTAGCCAAGCCAAAAAAAATCCCCATAATTGGCTATTAGAAAATGTAAGAATCAGTTGATTGAATGTCTTCCTGATTAAAACTCTACAGGTTGGAATAGATTCACCCTTCCTGACAACAAAGGTGGTGAAGTTGAAGTTATCAACTCACAATCCCTGGAAGTCTTTAAATCCTTGAAATTACAGGTGGGGCAGTAGTTAGGGCACTGAGCCTGTAATTAAGAACACCTGAGTTTGAATGCTGTATCAGACATTTAACTAAGTGTGGCCACGGGTAAATCTTTTTGCCTCAGTTTATTCATCTGTCAAATGAGGATAATAAATTAGGGTTATCATGCTGAGTTTTACAATGACCAGGATACCGTATTTTGTGTCCACAAAGACCTGGATTCAATTCACAGTACTGCTATTTTGACTTGTGTGACTGGGAACAAATTTCCCCCCTCCCCCAAAAAGCCACCCCCCTGGAGGCTCTCCAGGTTTGTTTGTTTGTTTGTTTTTTTAACTTCTATGTTTAGTTGTCTTTTATGGTCTTTCTCTTCTTTCAGGTCATAAACAATTCCTTTAAATGTTCTTTTTTCAACTCAAATAGGTTCGGAGAAAATTCCAATCGTGTTACCCAAAAAGTCCCAGGACTTGTACCTGTGCCTGTCACACCTTTGGGGGGCAACTCCCTGTCCCAAGAGACCTTGCTACATTCCCTTATTGGGTGCCTCGATCCGTCAGGTTCCCAGGGAAGGTAAAAGACTTTATTTTAACCTGAGAGTTGCATGGGGGACAGAGTGAGGGCAGGATGTTGGACTTGGATAATGGGTAGTGATGGAGACCATGGTGAGCTGGTGAGGAAAGTAGCTGCAGAATCTGGGAATTAGGTAGCCAGTGGAGGATAAAGCATTGAATTGCTCTTAATTCCCCAGTAGATTGGAGTGAAGTTTAGAAAACAGAACATTGGAGGAGACAACCACCATGAAACAATTTTTCATAGTTGACTTACCCTTGGAGAGCTGGGGGACACTTAGCGGTCTTCTCCTTTCCCAAGTAATGTTTTCATAAAGTCCTAAAGAAGGTAAGACATAGATGAAGGAGAGAGAATGGAACATAAAAAGGTTGGGGTCCTTTGACTCTAATATTTTAGATTCTCATATCCTAAGGTATAGGTCTTTACTTGTGTCACCGTGACCAGTCATGAAACATCTCTAACACAAACCATACTGACCCTTCTTCACCCGCTACACCTCAACAGTCCTTTGCTTTCCCCCTCTTGCTGCCTTGTAATTAGCAATCTCCTCCCTTCTGTCTGGGTTATTAATATGACCTAAATGTAAAGTCTCACCTATAGGAGTAGTTGCAAGTGCTGCTGGGAAAGTTTCTCTTTCCCACCCCAGTATACTTGTCCTCTGCTCCCTAGATCATCCCAAGGCAGTCTTGGAATGGATAGAATGAATCATTTAGTAGTAGATGTATATACTCTATAAATAAATAATAAAATCCTCATATATGAAGGCGTGCATTCAAAGTTACATATACTGAGAGGTCTGTATGAATTTAAAAGTTTGGAGACTACTAAGTCCTTTCTAGCTCTGACATTTTATATTTAGTGTTCTATGGTCTAATATGTGTTCAAAGGTCCCTTCTCCCCCTTTGGATATCTTATTTTCCTCTAAGTACCATCTTCATTGATGAGGTGATTTTGAAGTATATGTGCTGATTATATGAAGAGGTTTAGATTTTTTTAAAAAAAGAATCTTCCATAGTTTTTTTTCCTATTTTTTGAGACACATAGCATGGTATACTAGTAAATATTTTGAACTTATGATCAGGGAAGCCCTGGGTTCAAATTCTGCCTTGGGCACTTAGTATGTGAGTGATTTTGGGCACCTTTCTATGTCTCAGTTTCCTTATGTGCAAAAACTAGACTGGACAACTCCTAAACTCTTTTTCATCTTGAAATCTATGATCTTATGTGTCATGGTATGGCTTAAGAACTTGGTTGCTGCATCAGTGGTACTTCTGCTCCTTTGATTCTTTACCACATACATGAGACCAGGGCCCAGTGTCACCATCTCAGTTTGCCATGCTCTATTTTTTATACTTCGAATTTTTCTTCCAGCCTTTCTTTCCTAGCAATTGGGACTGAGTGACTTGCCCAGAGTCATCCAATTAGTAAGCGTCTAGTGTCTAAGGCAGATTTAACTCAGGTCCTCCTGATTCCAGGGCTGGCTCTCTGCCTACTGTACCATCTTGCTGCTCTACTGCCAGTTTTAAGAGATAGTAGCCTTATGACACAGGGAGTCTGTAAAATACTTAGCCTTCCATTCTCCCTGAATGTCTGGAGGAATCACAGAGCTTTTCTTTGCTGAGTCTGTCATGAAATTTTCAGACCATCTCTTGTTTCCTCCTATGACTAGGAAAAATAGGTCTCATTCTGCTTCAAGGATTAAAGCAAATTATAACCAAAAAGCTTCCTCTTGCAGAAGTAGCTGAACTGTGCTCTCTTACCAGTCTACATTTCCTGAGATTCTAAATTCTCAACTTGTAGGGGACCACCCTTTCCTTATGGATGCATCACTCGATGAGTTTACATTAGACCAAGTTTCAGTCTGCCAGGTAGTGCAGTGGATAGGGCCCTAGGCCTGTTGTCAAGATTTCAGATCCAGTCTCAGATACTTACTAGCTGTGTGGCCCTGGAAGCCACTGAACAGTTGCTTCTATTTCCACAATTGTAAAAAAAAAAAAAGGAGACCTACGGCTAAGGGCTATTAAGAGGATTCAATGAGATAACTATAAAGTACTTAGACTAGTTTCTGGCACACAATAGGTGCTATATAAATGTTTTTTTTCCATTTATTTTCCTCTTTTAGACACATAAGACCACATCAGATTTCATATGGACCAAAAGTAAGTGAAACCTGCTTTCCTTCCTGCTCTCTCAACCACTGATGGAAACAAGGAACTCAGCTTTCTCTATTTCATTTATGCATTTGCACAGGAATCCCCCGATTCCCTTTCATAATAATAATAGTAATGGTAATAATGACTAAGGTTTGCAAAGCACTTTACAGCTATTATCTCATTTGATTCTCACAACAAAGTCTAGGAGGTAAGTACTTTATTATCCCCCCATTTTACAGATGGGGAAACTGAGGTAAACAGAAGGTAAGTGACTTGCTCAGAGTCATACAACTAGTAAGTTTCTGAGACCAGATTTAAACTCAAATCCTCCTGACTCTAGGTCTAATGCTCTATCCACTGAACCAAGTAGAATGAACTCCCTCCTTATCTCTGCCTCTTGGAATCCTCAGCTCCCTTCAAGCTCCGTTGTCATTCCCTATGGAAAACTTTTCCCAATCTAACTAGCTATTGATGGTTCCTTAGAGATTCTTATGTTTTCCTGTTTACTTTTTTTTTTTTTTAAACATATTATATCTCTCCTTGTCAATGCAAGCTTATTCAGGTTAGGGACGGTTTATTTATTTTTGCTGAGGTAATTGGGGTTTAGTGACTTGCCCAGGGTCACACAACTAGGAAGTATTAAGTGTCTGAAGTCAAATTTGAATTCAGATCCTTCAGGGACAATTTTTAATTTCTATGATTGCATTCTTAGGATTTAGCACTGTGCTTTGCACATAGCAGTGGTATGATAAAGATTTAAATTTAATTGAAGGGAAGGATGTTGGAATTTTCTTTAATGTGGAATCCTCCCCCTCATCTATCCATCTATTATCCCTCCCTCTTTCAATCCATCCATCCACCCATCCATCCATCCAAATGTCCATCCATCCAATAAATTTACTTGTATTTATTATGCCTGCCACTTGGTTCCTGCTTTCAATGAATTGACTATTTGCTTCAGCTTGATGGGGAAAAATGTGGCCCCCAAATAGAGTTTTCTAATTTGTTCTGCTTTTTTCTTAGTACTACTTTTGGATGCCTTAATTTTTCATGAATTTTGAACACACCCATAGAGGCCTTTTGGCAGCGGGTATATTTTCAATCTGGAAAAGATGGGGTGAAAAGGAGTCTCAGCATGTGGGAA
Source organism: Sarcophilus harrisii (assembly GCF_902635505.1). Taxonomy (NCBI): domain Eukaryota; kingdom Metazoa; phylum Chordata; class Mammalia; order Dasyuromorphia; family Dasyuridae; genus Sarcophilus; species Sarcophilus harrisii. The sequence goes on from NC_045427.1 coordinate 49,870,330, forward strand.
CAGAGACAGATGGCATTTAGCTTCATTATGGACGAATTATGCAAGTTGACCTGGCTTGACCGTATACATGTAATCTGTGGTCAAGAACTGAGGCCCTTGAGGTTCTCTCATACAGATGGGGTTCAATCTCGAAGCCTTCTCTAACAAAACTCTTTTAGTTCATGCCCCTTCTGCCTTTTCCCCTAGAGAACAATGGAATTTGGCTCCTGGCAGGGTCTCTACAGAAAAGGGGAACGAAAGGGCCTTTAGTCTTCCTGTTAACTCAGTACTAAGCATAACAAGACTTTAAATATAGGACATATTTTATTCGGGTCGACAGAAAAGGCATAGTGTGGTACCTGAGCCCATAAACAGGCAGGAGAAATTGTCCACTAGTGATACCCAAGAGACCACTGGGGTCCACGTGACTCACAGTACCAGCAAAAGGATCCATTCTTGTTCTTCTTTAAGCCTTGGCTCCTTCTTTCCTGGAGGTGGAGGAGGAGGAGGTGGAATGTGAATATATAGGTCTCTTTCCAAGGCACCCAGTGTGGATTTATTGGGCCTCCCTTTCCTGTAGGTGGGTCCGATCTACTGCTTTCTCTCTGCAGTGATGCTTCTCCTGTCTTATTTCTCTAATTCTGGTCTTGTTTCTTTTCCCTAATAAATGTGCCTTCTTTTTCTGGGAGCTGTCTCTCTCCCTTGAGCTGGGTGGATTCTTGTCAGCTTTTCAAGGCACAGCTCTAGGACCTGTTGAACTGGGGGAGCTTCCTTCACAATGAAGGGACAATACACTGGCTCTCGGCTTCAACATTGCAAGAATAAACGGTCTTGTCAAAGAGTTAATTTTGTCCAGGGAATTTCATACTTTGTCCAGGAGACAGGAGAGATGAGAGGACTTCCTTTACTTCTCTGGGTGTCCTGCCTGACTGTTCATGACTCCATGGATCATACCAGTTGTGAGGTTTTCATGGCAAAGATACTGGAGGGGTTTGTCATTTCCTGCTCCAGTGGATGAAGGTAAATAGGGTTAAAGTATCTTGCCCAGGGTCACATAGCTAGTAAGTGTCTGGAGGCTGGATTTGAACTCGGGTTTTCCTGATTCTAAGCCCAGTGCTCTATCCATTGAGCTACCTAGCTGCCCTCATGCTCAGCTAAACACAGGGAAGAAATATATAGATAAATCTTGACAATTGAAAGGTCTTAAAAGCATCTAGATTGGCAAAAAAGAACTTTACACCATATCTTAAGTTGCTTCTGGTTTATCGTCTTCTTTTGACGATAATCTGTTTAGCCAAGTGTTAAATAAACCAGGCCCAGTTCTTTTGCTCCCTAGCTGGATTATTTTTGGTTTATTACTTTACCTCTCAGTTTCTTCATCTGTAAAATGGGCCTGCTATGTTCTACTTTATTATTATTACCTACTACTATTATTATAATTACCTGCCTATATTATCTATTTAAAAGGTTTTCCAGAGGAAAGTCCTTTGTAAATTGTAAAGTGTTATAGAAATAGGCTGCCTTTTTCTCTCCATGTCTCCCTCCCTCTTCCCTGTCTTCCTTTCTTCTTTCCTTCCTTCCTCTCTTCTTCCTTCCTTCCTTTTTCTATCTCATTTCTCTCTGTCTCACCATCTATCTCTATTTCTTTGTCTGTCTGTCTATCATCCATCCATTTATCTTTCTCTCTCTCTGTTTGTCTTTTTTCACATTTCCTTGTGTTACCATGGACCTTGCTAGGTTTTAGCTTCTTTACATGTAAAATTACAAAATGAAGCGATTACGTTATATAATTTCTAATAATAATAACAAAATCTCCAAGGTTCCTTTTATTTAATTCAGGTCAGCAAGCAGGCTGACACATAGTAATTCTTAATACAGGTTCAATAATTGATTGATATACTAAGTGTCTGTTACATGCCAGCCACTTCATCCTAGGAGTCAGAGATATAAAAACAGAAAGGAAGGGAGGAAGGGAAAGAGGAAGGAAGAAAGGAAAGAAGGGAGAAAGAAAGAAAAGAAGGAAATATTATTTGTCCTCAGGAAAGCTTCCTCCTCTCTACTGGAGATGGGAAGGGAATATCTAAGTTTTGAATCTTTTTTATCCATCTATCTCCCTGAGTTACTGTGTCTGGAATTTTACAAAATAATTTCTACAGCGAAGTCCTTGCTACAATCTTGTGAAGTTGGGAGTATAAGAATTATTAATTCTATTTGAAAGATGAGAAAATTGAGGTCCAGAGAAATTATTATTCATTTCCATCAACAAACATATTTCATGAAGTCCCGGCTATGTTCAGGCCTTTGTGCTAGGTGCTAGGGGATACAGCCATAAAATTCTTTGCTTGGATTGAGGAAGAGGCAGTTGTGTCCTAGAGGCCAGAGATTCCTGACTTGGAGTCAGGAAGGCCATGGGCGAGATACCATCTCAGATGTTTCCAAGCTATGTGAATTGATGGGAGTAAAGCTCACTTATCTTTAGAATAAAAGGATTGAACTCCCAATAAAAAGAGAGGGCTGCAGGAGATCTCATCCATCTTTTCTTGGATATTCTTCCACCCTTTCCCCTTCATTCCACTCCCTGTCATTCCTCTTCCCAGCCCTGCTACTTCCCTCTGGAAGTTCAATCATTGTTAGAAAACTATCTGATTTAAAGTAATCAATCCACCAATAAGCATTTGCTAAATGCTTAAAAATTTCCTTATCTTTAGAAGAAAAGGATTGGACTCAGTGATGTTTTTGGTCCCATCCTTCACTAAGCTTGTGATTCTGTGATGGAATTAGGCAAGAGACCAGGTGAGGGAGAGATGTAGCCAATGGGAACATGTCTTTAGGGTTGGTTCAGGGGATGAGAGAATACAGTTTTTCTCTCAGTAGGGATAATAATGATGATAATTATGGGGTATGTAAGCATCTATCCTGGGCTGGGTGTGGATCTACCTAGTGAATTGGGAAGTGCCATCTGCTGCTGGGGAGTTCTTGGGCCCCCCATCCCCCTGCCTGGGGACCCCCATCGTCTACTTTTTGGGGAAATTGCCTCCTTTTGTCTGCATGACAGGCTGTATCTCCGGGGGCTTCCGGATCTTCTACCACCAATGGCGCATTTGCTGCAATGAGGAGCGACTCCGCAGGTGGCAGATGATTCAGGCTCAGCTACAAGTGACTGCGCCTCAGACCCAGGAGGAGGAGCAGGAGCAGGAGAGCAACGGGCCGTTTTTCCTTTCTCCTGGGCTTGTCATTGGCTCTTTTTACGGTCTTGTAATGATCGTGATCTCAGTTTTTCGGTGAGTAAGTGGGCTAAAGGGAGAGGAGAAGGCTAAAAAGGGCAGCAGGGAAATCTCACCCATCCTATCTTGGATATTCTTCCACCCTTTCCCCTTCATTGCATTTCCCGCCATTCTTCCTCCCAATCCTGTTACTTCCCTCTGGAAGTTCAGTCACTGTTAGAAAATTATCTGATTTAAAATAATCTCCCCCAATCAATCCACCCATAAGCATTTGTTAAATGCTTACAATGTTCCAGGCACTGTATAGACTGTATAGACTGTATAGAATGTAGACTCATTCCTTGTCCCCAGGAAGCTTACTGTCTATCAGGGAAGACAATGGTACACACAAATCCACATAAGCTACACACATTCACACGTGCATGATCCACCTCCGCCTGTAGATTAATGGGTCTCTGGAATGGAGGTTCCAGAAGCTTGGAAAGGAAAGGTCTTTCTTAGGAGGTGACAGGAAATGACTTTTGAAGGAAGCTAGAGAATCTTAGAGGTAGAGAGAAGGGAGGGTATTTCCAAGCATGGGGATCAGTTTGAGCAAAGCTGTGGAAGTGGAAGACGGAATATCCTATGGAAGGAATTGCAAGGAGGCCACGTTAGCTAGATCATTGAGAAGGTAGAGAGTTCTATGTAATAAACCTGGAAAGGTAACTTAGGACCAGAAGAAAAGAGAAAGTGACAGTTGTCTGTTTTGCGACAGGAGATGAAGCCCCTTATTTTAACTAAAGTGAAGAAACTCGATGTTTTTTGCATGTGGGGTAAAGAGACTCCCTAATTCTCTGAATCCTTACCTTGTAGATAGCCCCAGATAAAGTAGATGCTGCTGAAATATCTAAGAACTACCCATCTCCTGGCCTGGAAGACTTACTTTTTTTATTCCTTCCTTTGAAAATCCTTCCCAAACTCTCTGGTCCAGCCAGATTGGCTCACAAGACCACACTCCCAACTCTCTCACTCCCCAGATATTATGTACTGTTTCTCTCACACCTTTCACCTCTTAGAAGTGTAAGCTTTCTGGAAGACTCAGGACAGGTTCCATCTTTTATGGGAGCCTTTTTTAACAGCTAGTTCAGAATTTCTTCTTACAATTATTTGATACTAATTTGTTTTATGTTTCATGAGCTTCTCAAGAGAAAGTCATTAACATTTTTGTCTTTGTTGTCCTATGTTTCCACAGAAAGGACTTAATAAATGTTTGTTAAAAATTGAGACTAATCATCATCACCTCATTCATTCATTATTATGAATTTTATTATGATTATTATATTAAAATACTTATAGATATCTTTTGTTTTTATAACACCTACATTTCCCAAATAGATCCTTCTTTTCCCCTTTCCAGAGAGTTAATACCCATAAAAAAAGGAAAATATCATTTTGGCAAAATTACTAACACAGTGGAAAAAGTCTAAAATCAACAAAGAGATAGTAAAGGAGCCAGGGAAGAGAATAAACATTCATTAAGCACCTACTATGTACCAGGCACTGTGCTACATACTTTACAATTAATTTTTTTTTTTGATCCTCACATCAACCCTGGGAAGTAGGTCTCAATTTCACAGTTGAGGCAACATGACTTGCCTAGTGTCACCTAACTAGTTAGTGAGGTGTAAGGGTGTGAACATTAGATTGCCATCATAAACACCTGAGTTTCAAATTATATCCTAGACACACACTAGCTGTGTGATCCCGGGCAAGTTTTGCCTCGGTGTTTTTATACATAAAATTAGGGATTTGGACTGGATGTCCCTTCCACCTCTAAATCAATAATCTTCAATCTGTATTATGTTCCCCCTGGCTTCAAGACAATGTGTGAGGGAAAGGAGAGAAAAGACCCATTTCCTACTTCATGAAGTTTACAAGCTAGTAGGAAAGAGACATAATATCTGTAATATAAATAGAGCATTCCATCCTAAGTGCATTTATTGTATTGATATTAACCAGTAAGTGCTTTGGGAGGACCCATGGGAAGGTCCTTTCTGAGCAGGAGCTAAACCCTTAGCCAGAAGCCTTCCTGATTCCCTTCCTGGGGAGCTTGGGGACTCATCTGATCAAACTCAGCTGGGCAAGCAGTCAGTCCATCCCTGACATTGTCCCTGAGGACAGTCTCCTGAGCTGGTGGGGCAAGGAAGTATTGTTTGGGTTTGACAAAGAGTGGGTAATCGAAGCCTTTCTCTTCCCTAGCTTCTTCTTCAGATGCTGAGTCCAGATGCTGAGTCCTTCTCAGGAGCACCTAAGAAAAATTTAACATCAGTAGTAATCAGGAATTTTTCAAAAAGCAGAACGAGACCCCGAAGAAGCATGAAGTGGACTATTTTTAGAGTAATTCTTCACTCTCAAATTCAATACAGATTACATTTTAGTAGTCATTATTAGGGTGGCTATTTACTGTATATTTGTAGGCATTGATTGTGGATGTTCTATTATTATTGCTGATGATAAATATTATTTGATGAAACTGTGATTCCTTATTGAATTCACCTTTGATTTTCTTCCCTTAAAGAAAGGACTACTGTGACTTGCTGTCCCTTCCTCATGCTTGGTTGGCAGATTGACTCTCTACATGGTTCCTAGTCATTTTGGACTGCAGTCCAGTCCCCTCATTTTGCAGATCAGGAAACCGAAATCTGAAGGGCTTAAGTTCCCCTATACCAAGATGGCAACCAAGACTTTTGGTCACCGCCATAAAAAGGAACCTAATCTTGGTCATTAGAAATATTCCTCAAAAATTGTGTGTAAATTGAATAATTTTTACCTTTTCATGGAGCAGATCGTTAAAAGCAAAGAGTTGCCTGGTAATTATTTTGATAAACTAAAGAACTAACCCTCTGCTCCACCCTAGGGATGTTTAGATTTTTATCTATCAGAGTCTCTCCAGAGTATATAATACATAATAATACATATTATATTAGATAGCTATATAGGGCACACAATATGTTGAAAGAAAGACTTAGAGTCAATCAGACCTAAGTCCAAATTCACCAAATGTTCACTAGCTCTGTGACCCTGGAAAAGTTGCTTAACTTCCACCTGCCTCAGTTTCTTCAACTGTAAAATGGGGATATTAATAGTATCTGTCTCCCAGGATTGTAAAGATCAAATGAGATGATGTTTATAAAAAGCATATAATAGGTACTTAATAAATTCTTGTTTTCTTGCCCATTTTCTGGGGGAAGCATGAAGTATAGACAGATGAGGTCTGGTACTTACTTTCCAGTTTTGACTGGCATGGCTCCAGCCTCCAGAATACAGATGTGCTAAGGCTTAAGGGATCTGTAGCATTGCCCCTTTTTCTGACCACCTGCTTGCTGTGGCAAGTTAAGAATTAAATTTCCTGGGCTCCTGAATGCTTCACTTTATTAACTAATTCAGAGAATATCTTCTTTTTTTCAGTGACTGACCACTCCACTGCTTTGCATTAGGGTTTGTGGGTAGTTTTCTATTAATATAACATCAGCTCTTTATTGGAAATTCTCTGTTATAGTTTGAATGATGAGTGGCTCTGGCAGGCTCTGGTGGGGAATCAGAGTGTATTCCTTGCTGTATCTCAGAACCTGTCTGTGGAGCTAGGTATAGTGTCCACCTTGGCTCTTCCCTATTGGACTCCATTTTTGTATGGCTGTGTCACTCCATGAATAGCTCCATTTCCTTTAGCCCTGGAATTACATATTAGGTTCAAGAGAGAGTACAGAATGAAAGACAGGAGAGGTGTGTGTGGGAAGGATCAAGAGAACCTGGGGAAGATAATTGGAAAAGAGCACATTTGAGTTGGGCTTTAAAGCATTGGGAAGAATTTGACATGGAAAGACAGAAAGGGTGGGAATATTAAGTCCGGATTGACATTACTCTGGTACTCAAGGAAGCATAGGGTTTCTTTGGGCAGTCACAACTGGTCCAATTTCACTGGAGTTTAGAATTTATGGCTTTGGGGTCGACTGAGGTTCCTGTTCCATTTAACTATTCATAATCAAATAGCTTTCACAAAGGGGCCTTTACTTAGAAGGTAGAACAAGAACAAATATAGAATATTTCCTCCCAGTAACCCAGTTCCTACATAACACTAGTCCCTCCAATTTTATATGTAGATGTGTCTAGATCACCAGATAAATAACCATCTCAACTTCTGTTGACCTGGGTCCAGAATATGCCTCCCAAAATTCATTCCTTGTTCTTTGGTTCAATGATGTTGGACTGACCACAAAAACATGACTTGGACTCTGGCATCAAGATTCTCGTGGTTTGCTCCTCCGACTTCCAGATTAATCTCCTTCACTTAAAAAGGCAAAAAATAAGCACAGAAGCCAACAAGCAAGTGGGGTACTTTGGCTTCGGAAGGGAGAAGATTCTAAGATTTCTCCCCTTGTATTGTTTCTCACCAGACACTTCGAGCAAATAAATCCCCAAAGAGCTACTGAATCAAGAATTTTCAAAAGACCTGGGCCAAAGCTGATGGGATTTTGAGAATGACTCCACATTTAATCAAAGAACAACCCTTTTATTATAGAGTTAGCCAATTAGAATCAGTTACAGAATGTCTACACATATTCCAGTCTCTTCAAAGTACTTGCAATACAAATATTATGAGTCTCACAGAAGCAGGTTGTCTGGCTCCTTCCTTTGGTGGTGGGGAAACTTCATCCTAACCATACTGTGAAGGAGACCTTGTTATTCTTCAGTAGTTTTTAGCTGAATCTAACTCTTAAACCCATTTGGGGTTTTCTTGGCAAGATGCTGGAGTGGTTCATCCTGTCCTCCTGCAGCTCATTTTATGGATGAACTATACTGAAACCAATAGGGTTAAGTGACTTGCCCAGGATCACTCAGCTATTAAGTATCTGAGGCCACATTTGAACTCGGGTCTTCTTGACTCCAGGCCAGGCACTGTATTATTCATGCAATCCTGCCCTATACCCTGGTCATAAATATTTAGGTAGTTGCTAACAAGTGAATGTGCTACACTTCTCAGTTAAAATTACCTTTGAAAGAGAGATGGACACAGGGACAGAAAGGGAAAGGGAGAGGAAGAGGAAGAAGAGAGGGGGGAGGGGAGAGGGAAGGGGAAATGGAGAGGGAGGGAGAGAGAGAGAGAGAGAATACGAATCAAAGAGAATGTGACTGATCCTTCTGGAATTAATGATTCTACATGCAGGACTGTTGGGAAGGATTTCCAATCAGGGCATATATTTAGCTGGTGAAATGTTCATTATGAATTGTGCCAGGGCTATAGGATCTAGATACTGAAGCAGAAGCCTTAAGAAGAAATGTTAAAGAGCACCTGGACATTCTGTGATCATGTGCTTTTGGATCGAAGAGAAGCAGTTATCAAGGCAGCAAGGCTTCCTTGTTGATGATGATAAACAATAAATAGTAATGTCTAGTATTTATGCTTGTACTTTTTGCTTGGGCCCATAAATAAATAAATTAATAACTAAATAGTAATGTTTAGTATTTATATATCTTGTGGCTTGTGCTTTTTGGTTGGGCACATGAAGCAATTTTTTCCCTTCCATTTCCTCATTCTTGGTCCCGCTGTTCTGTTCTCTAAAGGAACCTGCAGGATCCTCTGGATATGAAGAGACAGATTCTCAAAGGTTAAGCTGAAGAGGGGGGAACACATCCCATTTGTGGATGTGGGGGACTCCCAGGAAAAATATTGTCAGCAATCACACATTTCCTATTGCTAGCCACTGTCTCAAAGAGTTCATAGAACTTTCTCTTTGGAATAACCAGGGATCCCAGGGATGTCACCTCAGGATCACAGTATTTAAAGCTGGAAGGAACCTTAAAAATCACCCAGGTCATGGATCCCTTTGGTGGAATGGTGAGGCTTATGGAACCCTTTTCCCAACAATAACCTTTGTTGTTATTTTTAATTATGATGAAAAAAGGTTAAATTTCAGTTAGAAATGAGTGAAAATAAAGATGTAGCTTTTTCCCATCTAACTTCATAGACTCCTTGAAATCCACCCCCAAACACTTGAGGGTCTGCAGAATCTAGATGAGGAAGCCCTGATCTATGCCAACTACCTCAGTTGAGAGTTGCCCCAGATTGCATGGGTTGTGCCAGAAGCAGCTTTATCTCAGACCCGCTGCTTTCATTTCTGGTACTCTTTCCAGCCCAGACTATGTGGATTTTTTTCTGTGAATTACAGAGCCCCTTTGAAGCAGAGGGATGTACCAATTGACCTCTGGCTATTCCTTTCTATGACTCAGTTGATTCTATGATTCAGTGTTCTATGACTTAATGATTGTGATGTCTTTCCCTTTACCTTAATGTGGGAACCACAAGTTACTCTTTGAAAATCACACAGGTCCCGTCCCCCAAATGAGGTAAGGGGTCTTCTCTTTCTAATCCAGGAGATGTGTTCCATCCAAGTACAGATGGTGATCCTTCAGTGCCAATGTGAGCACAATTCTTCCCTGAAGCCCAGGAACCTTTTAATCCTCAGGTCTTTGAGTCAATTCTTTGAGTTTATTTTCCTTTATCTTTAATTGTTCAAAGGAATCACTCAGAGCTAATTTCTTTTAAAAATTTTTAATTATAGCTTTTTATTTACAAGTTATATGCATGGGTAATTTTACAGCATTGACAATTGCCAGACCTTTTGTTCCAATTTTCTCCCTCCTTCCCCCGACCCCCTCCCCCAGATGGCAGGTTGGCCAATACATGCTAAATATGTTAAAGTATAAATTAAATACAATATATGTATACATGTCCATACAGTTATTTTGCTGTATAAAAAGAATCGGACTTTGAAATAGTGTACAATTAGCCTGTGAAGGAAATAAAAAATGCAGGTGGGTGAAAATATAGAGATTGGGAATTCTATGTAGTGGTTCATAGTCATCTCCCAGAGTTCTTTCCCTGGGTGTAGCAGTTCATTATTGCTCTATTGGAACTGATTTGGTTCATCTCATTGCTGAAGAGGGCCACGTCCATCAGAATTGATTATCATATAGTATTGTTGTTGAAGTATATTATGATCTCCTGGTCCTGCTCATTTTGCTCAGCATCAGTTCATCTAAGTCTCTCCAGGCCTTTCTGAAATCATCCTGTTGGTCATTTCTTACCAAACAATAATATTCCATAATATTCATATAGCACAATTTATTCAGCCATTTTCCAATTGATGGGCATTAATTCAGTTTCCAGTTTCTGGCCACTACAAAGAGGGCTGCCACAAACATTCTTGCACATACAGGTCCTTTTCCCTTCTTTAAAATCTCTTCGTCATATAAGCTCAGTAGTAACACTACTGGGTCAAAGGGTATGCACAGTTTGATAACTTTTTGAGCATAGTTCCAAATTGCTCTCCAGAATGACTAGACGTATTCACAATTCCACCAACAATGTATTAGTGTCCCTGTTTTCCCACATCCCCTCCAACATTCTATATTATCTTTCCCTGTCATTCTAGCCAATCTGACATGTGTGTAGTGGTATCTCAAGAGTTGTTTTAATTTGCATTTCTCTGATTAATAATGACTTGGAGTATCTTTTCATATGGCTAGAAATAGTCTCAATTTCTTCATCTGAGAATTATCTGTTCATATCCTTTGACCCTTTATCAATTGGAGAATGGCTTGATTTCTTATAAATTAGAGTCAATTTTCTATATATTTTGGAAATGAGGCCTTTACCAGAACCTTTGACTGTAAAAATGTTTTCCCAGTTTATTGCTTCCCTTCAAATCTTGTCTGTATTAGTTTTGTTTGTACAAAACCTTTTCAATTTTATCTAGCCAAATTTTTCTATTTTGTGATCAATAATGATCTCTAGTTCTTCTTTGGTCATAAATTCCTTCCTCTTCCACTGGTCTGAGAGGTAAACTATTCTATGTTCTTCTAATTTATTTATAATCTCATTCTTTATGCCAGGTCATGAATCCATTTTGACCATATCTTGGTGTACGGTGTTAAGTGTGGGTCAGTGCCTAGTTTCTGCCATACTAGTTTCCAATTTTCCCAGCTATTTTTGTCAAACAGTGAGTTCTTATCCTAAAAGCTGGGGTCTTTGGGTTTGTCAAACACTAGAATTTTAAAGTTATTGACTGTTTTGTTCTTTGAACCTAACCTATTCCACTGATCAACTAGTTTATTTCTTAGCCAATACCAAATGGTTTTGGTAACTGCTGCTTTATAATATAATTTTAGATCTAGTACAGCTAGGCCACCTTCATTTGATTTTTTAAAAAATTAATTCCCTTGAAATTCTTGACCTTTTTTTTTCCTTATGAACTTTGTTGTTTTTTTTTCTAGGTCATTAAAATAGTTTTTTGGGAGTCTGATTGGTATAGTGCTAAATAAATAGATTAGTTTAGGTAGTATTGTCATCTTTATTATATTTGCTCGCCCTATCCAAGAGCATTTAGTATTTTTCCAATTGGTTAGATCAGACTTAATTTGTGTGGAAAGTGTTTTGTAGTTTTGTTCATAAAGTTTCTGATTTTCCTTTGGCAGATAGATTCCTAAATATTTTATACTGTCAGTAGTTACTTTAAATGGAATTTCTCTTTGTAACTCTGACTGTTGGATTTTGTTAGTGATATATAAGAATGCTGATGACTTATATGGGTTTATTTTGTATCCTGCAACTTAGCTAAAGGTGTGGATTATTTCTAATAGCTTTTTAGTAAAATCTCTGGGGTTCTCTAAGTATACCATCATATCATCAGCAAACAGTGATAATTTGGTTTCCTCATTACCTACTCTAATTCCTTTAATCTCTTTCTCAACTCTTATTGCTAAAGCGTGCATTTCTAATACAATATTGAATAGTAATGGTGATAGTGGGCAATGCTGTTTCACTCCTGATGTTACTGGAAATGGTTGCAGTTTATCCCCATTACATATGATGCTTACTGATAGTCTTAAATAGATGCTACTGATTATTTTAAGGAAAAGTCCATTTATTCCTATATTCTCAAGTGTTTTTTAATAGGAATGGGTGTTGGATTTTATCAAATACTTTTTCTGCCTCTATACTCTCTATACAGAGACTCTATACTCTATACATAATTTCATGGGACCTTAGTGAACATCTCTAAACTTTGTCCTTCCTCCTGAGCCTAGCATACTGCTGTGTACATAAGTGGTGCTTCATAAATACTTGGCAAATGAATTAACCTATCCAAATTCCTAATTTTATAGATGGGAAAACTGAGAACTAGAGGAAGGAAATTGATTCAAACAGTCATGTATGTGTTTAGTGGCTTAGTCAGGTCTAGAACTTGGGGCTCATAGGATCGAGAATTCTAAATGATCCTAGAGGTCATTCAGTTCACCTTTCTGATTTTAAGATGAGGAAAAGACTAGGGGAATTTCCATCAAAAACTATTTATTGAGCATGTACCATGTATTAGGCATTAAGTGTTGAAGATATAAAGAAGAGCAAAAAATATGGTCAAGTAGTAAATATTATTTTCATGACCTTGCTCAGGGTCAGAAAAGTAATAATTGTCAGGACAGTTATTAATCTTGGGGCTAATGCTTTTTCATCATATCTCAGAGTATCCATTAAGTTGAGAATTCATGGAAGGTAGAGTCTTTTGCCTCTTTTTGTATCCTCAGTTCTTTGTATAGTGCCTGGGATATGGTAGGTGCTTAATAAATGCTTACTGACTGATTGAATCAGATCCTCCAAATCTAGCCCAGAGAGTTTTCTCCTCCTGGGAAATAGTGGGCTTGGATATAACACACTGTGTTCTCCATTTTTCATGTGTTGAAGTCTATTAGAACAATCACTGCAATCTCCTTTGTCATCATCACACAGTTCAACTGAATTTCAGTGACTCATAAGGTTCTCTATCTTCTAATATTTTCCATTTGGTCTTCCTTCTCAACCCTCTGTATGCCTAATGCCTTCTTCTTGAATTAATTCATCTGGATCTAGAACTGCTTACTACAAATACCTCCTAGGTAGTAGTTAATCTGATTTACCCTGGAACCCATTAGATCCCTGAAGGAGAGGCCCAGAAGCAACAGAAAGAGTTAGAAGAAAGGCGAGCCAAAGAGAAGGAGAAAAGGAAGGAGGAGAGGATTAAAATCATGAGAGTCCTTACAACAACAGCTGGAGACTGGAAGAGAGAGGAGGTAGCCAAGATGGAACAACTGTTTCACATAGATGGTATGTGCCAGGCAAGTGACATGTCGGGGCACTTATCTGGGCTCCAGAAGCAGCCAGCCAAATCATTCCCATGGCTGATTTCTTCTTTTTTTGTTTCTCTCTCTCTTTTCTTTTTCCTTCCTTCCTTCCTTCCTTCCTTCCTTCCTTCCTTCCTTCCTTCCTTCCTTCCTTCCTTCCTTCCTTCCTTCCTTCCTTCCTTCCTTCTCTTTCCTTCCTTCTCTTTCTTTCCTTCTCCTTCCTTCCTTCCTTTCTCTTTCTTTCTTTTTTTCTTTCTTTTCTTCTTTCTTTTCTTCTTCTTTCCTTTCTTTCTTTCTCTTTCTTTCTTTTTCTTTCTTTCTTTCTTTCTTTCTTTCTTTCTTTCTTTCTTTCTTTCTTTCTTTCTTTCTTTCTTTCTTTCTTTCTTTCTTTCTTTTCCAGAAATATTGGATCAGTTCACAACTCTATCAACAATGCATTAGTGTCCCAGTTTTCCCATATTACTTTCAACATTTAATCATTTTTTCCATCATTTTAGCCCATCTGAAAGATTTGAGGTAGTACCTCAGAGTTGTCCAAGACTGATTTCCTTTTTTTTTCCCCTGAGGCAATTGAGGTTAAGTGACTTGCCTAGGGTCACACAGCTAAGAAGCATTAAGTGTCGGAGACCAAATTTGAACTCAGGTCCTCCTGATTTCAGGGCCGGAACCAAGACTGATTTCTTAACAAGAACACCACCAATAAAAGAACTGTGAAATTCAATTGGTTTAGTTGTGAAGGCAATCTATCCAATTTGGAATCTATTTGGAACTGTTTCCAATTTCCAATTTGTCTTAAAATCATATACATATCTTCTGATTTCTCTCTCCTAATATGACCCACATGTGTAAGAAGTTAATGTACATGTATAACTTAAATATAAAATTAATAAAAAGAAGATACTTCCTAAAAACAAATAAACAAATAAAATCATACATGTATGACTTAAGAGATGTTCATGGCTGGCTATAATTCTCATCCAGTCCTCAGGAGGTCTTGCCCCCCCTTTTCAGGCTGGAAAACAGCAAAAAAAAAAAAAAAAAAAAAGAATATTCCTGGGTCAGTATGAAAAAAGGGAATTCAGAACAGGTGGGGCAAGTGGCAGCAGAATCCATCTTTTTCCATGAGAGTGTTGCTTTTTTAAGGTTCAGAAGATGATTGGGGCTTCTGTCTTAGGATATGAGCTTTTTTCTCTTTCAGAGTTTGATCACTATGGACTGGAGGAGATAAATGGGATCCATACCAGGAGCAAGTAAGACTGTTTCCTTTAGCTCAGGATTTGTAGCAGGTTTAGGTGTGATGGAACAGCTCCCAACTGCTGAGGAGGGGGTGGTTCTGACCGCAATCTCTCCCAATCCCTTGTTCCTGAAAAGTGCCCCTTCCAGTAGATTGTCAACTCTGGCGTTTCTTACTATGTTGCTTCAAGGACTCCTGTGTCCCCATAAACTTCCCTTTTATGGTTCCCATGCCCCCTGAGGCCTCGGGTCATGTATTGGAAGTGGTCTGGAGATGATCATTGGGAACCTGATTAGCTTCTGGGCATAAGGCACTGGTCCATAGCCTTACCCCCATACCAGAAGCTTTTTTTCTTTTTAACCCTTCCCCACAATTTTTTTTTTTTTTTTACTGAGAGCTCTAGTTGAGGATGGGTGGACTTAGGTCCTTTCATTGCTGGCAAATTCTTAGAACTGTCAGTTACTGACTCTATCTCACTAATGCCCATATCTGGAAATAAACAATATACCATATTAGTGTGCACTGATGGACACTATACATACAGCACATAGTCCATATGCACACAGCTGCAGACACATACAATCACGCTTTTGAAGATGCATAAATACATGGCATATATGCATATATCTTGTTTACGTAGTTGTTTGCATGCTGTCTCCACCATAGATTGAGCTCCTGTTATAGGAACAATTTCCTTGTATCCCCAACAATTAGTACAGTTCCTAAGGCATAGTAAACACTTAATATTTGCTTATTATTGATGGATACTGTACATTATATACAAACACTCTTACCTGCAGCCTTCTATCCCTCTCACCCTTTCACAAGCTAAATATCCCAGGAAGATATTCCTAATTGCTGGCTAAGTTTTCCGTTCCCCTGGGATGCTGTGAGGAGCCAGCCCTAGACCTTGCTGCTCTAGGCCTTTTCCTCAATATCCCTGTTTAGAAGGACATTTTATACTTTCTAAGGACTTCCTGTTTTTGTTTAGGAAGAAGACATCTGGCATGAACAATGAAAGGAAGGTCAGTGGCAACCTTTGGGGCAGCTGGAGCCTTCCTGGTGCTAATAGAAAAAGGGACTGGCTGTGCAGTAAAGGGCCTGGGTTCAAATTCCAGTTCTATTTACTTTTCCTTATCAGGTTTTAATTTCCTCAACCATAAAATGAAGGAATTGGACTAGGTTACCTCAAAGGTCATTCTTCCTTTTTTTTTCTTCTTTTTCTTCTCCCTTCTTCCTTCTTCTTCTTCTCTATCATCATTATCATAATCATCTTATTTCTTCTTCTTCCTTCTTTCTTCTGTTTCTTCTTCCTCCTCCTCCTTCTTCTCCTCCATCTTTTTCTTTTTTCTTCTTTCTTCTTCCTCCTTTTTCTTTCTTCTCCTCTTCTTTCTTTCTTCTTCTCCTTTTTCTTCTTCTTCTCCTTTTCCTCCTCTTCCTCCTCCTTTTCGTCCTCCTCCTCCTTCATCATCTTCTTCTCCCTCTCCTCCTTTTCTTCATTTTCTTTTTACCTAAGATCATATAGCTAGTAAGTATCTGACTCTAGGACTGGTTGCAAAAGTCATTCTTTTGATTTCTCAATCTATGATCCTATAATAATTTTTGTTTAGTATGGGTCTTGGAACCTTTACTTAAAGTTCTTCTATGACATCTCAGTCGTGGTGAAAAAGAGAACCTGGACTTTGAAAGGGTTAGTCAACAGTTCCCAAGTTTTAGGGTGGTCTGGGCCATGGATGGTTGTCAAATGTTGATTGAAGAAGGGGTTATATGCCTGTCATTTGGAAACTAACCTGCTTAGATTCCAAGAAGTCCATCACCAAAAGATTGCTTGATTTTTTTTTTGACCACAGCAATTCATGAAGAACCAGCTCTTAAGACTCTAGGGACCTGCAACAATGGAGGAAATACTCATAGTGGTGAAATTCCAGATCTTTAGAGTGTTGAAGAAATGAATTGTGGCATTAGTGGTGATGTTGGAGAAAGAGCAGTATTTAACCTTGTGACCTATACACTCATCAGAAGTTTAAGAACCATAAGACTTCTTAAAATGCTACCCCAGGAAAGGCCATTGGTCCTGCAGCTATCAGCCTAATTTTTCCTAAATGAATGTCTGCCTGTGTTGTGTTACTCTTTTACTTAATAACCTTCAGAAACTCCCATTGCCTCTGGGATCATTCCATTTGCTTTTTAAAACCCTTCAGGACCCAGCCTCAACTGGACTTTCTAAGTTTATTATAACACATGGCTCTGTTTCCTGCACTCTGTGAGTTGATTTGCTGTTGCTCACCCATGACATCTTACACTGCCTTTGTATTTGTCCTCCGTGCTGAAAGTCATTTCTCCCGCACCTCTATTTCTCAGAATTCTTATTTTCTTTAAAATTCTAAAATGTCACTTAGTACATAACCCATCTTGATTCCTCCTCTCTGTAGCTGCTAGTACTTCTCCCTGCCCCATTTAGTTTGCATACCTTAATTTTGAATAATTTTATTTATGACATGTAATCTCCCCTTATAGAATGTAATTCCTTGAGGGCAGAGACTGGTTCATTTGCTTCCCTAGTGTGCCTAGGACAATACCTGGCATGTAGTAGGCATTTAATAAATGCTTATTGTTTGATTTAATACTTTCCTCCAAAGATACTTCCTTTCAATAAGTAGATGACTAGAAATGTATGAATTTGAGAATTTATGAATACTATGCAAACTAAGCAAGGAAATGCAAAGAAATAGAAGGCAAGGTCCCTCTGTTCCAGGTTCATATAGTCTAGCAGGGGAACTAGGCTGTGAGTACATTAGGAAAAAAGAAAACTGGCTACATACAGTATGATACAAGGTAGGATATGGTTGGTACCCAGTAAATGGTATAGATAATGTTGTAGGGGAATAGGAATATGATTGTCTGTCTGGAATAACTTCCTCGAGGAGACAAGATCTGAGTAATAATTACAATAATAATAAATTTCATTTTAATAGCTCTTTGCATTTTCTTTTTCTTTTTGCTGAGGCAATTGGGGTTTAAGTGACTTGCCCAGAGTCACACAGCTAGGAAGTATTAAGTGTCTGAGGCCAGATTTGAAAACTAAGGTCCTTCTGACTTCAGGGCGGTGCTCTATCCACTGCACCACCTAGCTGCCTCTGCTCTTTGCATTTTCTAAAGTGCTTTGAAATTATCTGATTTTTTCTTGTAATATTCTTATGAGGGAAATAGGGTAAAGATACCTTTATAGATGATAAACTGAGGTTCAGAGAGAGCTGCTTCAGGTACTTTCTCTGCTGATTTCCTCTTTTCCAGAAGCCTCTCCCTTTGGAGAATCTGATGAATTTTTATTTTTTACCTTCAGGCTACTAGGGGACAGGAAGGCCTTGCTTCCGGAATCCAAGGTATGTGATTGGGCAACAGGGAGTAAGTAACCTCTGTAGTTGATTCCAAGACATCTCCTGCATCCCGAGAAGTCACCTTGGCTTGCCTCTCTTGCCTTTGGCAATGATGGGTGAAAGTGATGTATAGTGCTTGGTTGGGGAGAGATCAAAGCTATGTTGGTGAATGGAGGTGGGATGGGAAATACCCCTTGGGATGGTTATAGATCTATTTCTCTGAAAAAGGCTGCTAAAGTCCCATCCAGCCTTGATAGTCTTTCAAATCTGACATTCTATGTTTTAACATTACATGTTTTGATGCTCCATCTTGCTCTTTGGTTTTATGGAAAAAATCTCAAATGATTTGTGAATGTCAAAAAAGATGTTTCAGATGATGTAGCGATTTCAGCATTATAATGACCCTTCTTCCTTGGCCCCTGGCTTACCATCCCATCCTTCTACTGTATTTTTAGGAGTTCCATCTGAGTGCCACTTCCATGGCTGCTGGCGGGTCTGCTCCGAAGGCTCAAGGCTAGAAATGCTGCTGAAGCTCCAGTCCCAGTTCCGGGAGGAGGCCTCCAAGGATCCATACCTGATTAATGAGCAGCGTGATGAAGAGAGGAGCTTCTCTGTGTTTGTCTTAGGCATCCTCCTGGGCTCCATTCGCATGGTGGCCTCAGCTGTGTGGTGCGTGGCTCCAGCTTGTCCAGGGATCCTCCTACAAACTTCAGGAGGGGACCAGCCATCATTTGGCAACTGGTTTTGTTCCTGAATTTGGAGCGGGGAAAGAGAGGCTGCTCAGCAAAAAGGATCCTGCTTTCTCTATCTGGGGAAGACAGATTAGATTGGTTTTAATTGTCACTTGAGAGCAAAATGAGAAGCAATGGATGAGAATGACAAATAAGATCAATAGATTGATAGATGATAGATAAATAGATGGTTGGATAGATAGATAGGTATAGATGATAGATAGATAGGTAGGGAGATGGATATATAGATGAATAGATAGATGGTTGGATAGATAGGTATAGATGATAGATAGATAGATGATTGGATAGATAGGTATATATGATAGATAGATGGTTGATTAGATAGGTAGATAGATGATTGGATAGTCAGATAGGTAAGGAGATAGATAAACAGATACCAGATAGGCAGATAGATAAATGAGTGCTTACTAATATGAATACAAAGAAACTAACGTTTGCCTTCAAGAAACATTCTAATAGGATCAGACAAAAGTACAGGGGCAATAAAGGAATAAAGGGGCTATGCAGAAGGACAAAGGGGAGGAAGATTCTGGAGAGAATCCAGATGTGAATGATGTGAAACAAAGCTGGGTCATCCTTGGAGAGGGAGGGGTAGATATTTGGTTTAATACATGGAGAAAAAACTAATCTTTGTTTATATTGAGAGAAGCAAGCTCTCTGGAATAATAGATAGGGTGAGTTTGGGCTCTATCCTGGTCAAAACTCAACTGAACTAGTGTTCAATCCCACATTGCCACATTTTAGGGACATCATTGACAAATTACAGAAAGTTTAGAGTATGCAGGAAAGGTGGAGGTATCATGGTAGAAAAGCTGAAGAATTGGGGCAAGTGATAGGAGTTCTTGGTTCAAATTTTAGTTCTGCTGATTACCACTGAAGGGATGAAATATTTTAGCAATAGATGACTTTCTTAATATCTCTGGGCCTCAGTTTTTTTTTTTTATTTTTAAAATAATGAAGTTGGATTGGATGACCTTTTGATGATGCTATAGTCTGGGGAGTATCATTCAAGGGCTGGTTGAAGAAAATAGTGATATTTATTTAGCCAGGAGAAGAGAAAGCTTAGGTTAGACAGAAAGCTGCATTCAGATTTACTAATGGACACATAGGGGAGGGATTCAATTTGTTCTATTTGATCCTAAAGGGAAAACTAGCATCAGTAGGTGGAATTTATAGAGAGACAACTTTCAATTTGATTTGAGAAAAAATTTCCTAACAATTTTACCTGTCTCAAAGAGGACAGAGTTACTTTGGGAAGTAGTGAGCTCTCCACCACTTGAGATAATTGAATAAGTAGCGTATGGTTAACTACTCTTTAGATATGTTGCAAAGGAGAGTCTTTCTCAGGGCCATGAATTTGACTAGATGTCCTCTAAGTTTCTGTCCCCACCTAAGATTTTGTAAGTCAATGCGCAGAATTTGGCAACACTTTTAGTTCTTGATCTCTCGTCCATTTTGTTGCTTTGTTGTTCATTTGTGTCCAACTCTTGTGGGCACCAAAGGTGGAAGGCAGTCATGAAAAGGACCCGGTAGCCCTCAAAGAGATATTAGTCTTCTCTAAACACACTTTATACCCTGGGCATAAGGGTACAAGATGGGGGATGAGAGTTAAGGATTTGGATGGGAGATGAAGAGTAGCTTTCTTGATCCCCCTTAATTGGAGGATCCTTTTGGCAAGCTTGCCTGGGTTCTGGATCACATATAATGCTCTTTAGTTCCCAGAATGCATCAAGGCTTTGTACTTGCTCTCATGCTTTTTAGCATAATATTTTCAGCCATGTTGTTAAATGCCTTCAATGAGGATGAACATGACATCAAAGTCAACTACCACACAGAGGTGGTATTTCTTCAACTTGAAAAGCCAAAGCATTTTAGAGGAAGTGTTGGTGCATGATTTTTTGTTTGAAGATGATTGTGCATTCATTACAGCCTCTGAAGCTGAGATGCAGCTAAATATGGATCATTTCTCTGCTGCTAATTTGGTCCTAATAATTAACACCAAGAAAACACAGGTACTCCATCAGCCAGCACCATATCATCCATAGAACCATTGGTTCCAGAAAATGGAGAAGTTTTGAATGCTCTAAATAAGTTCAGTTATCTTGGCAGTATACTCCCTGGGATGCCTACATTGATAATGAGACTGACACACACATTGCCAGAGTTACCTCAGTGTTTGGGAGGCTCCCAAGGAAAGTGTGAGAGAAGAGAGGTAATTTGACTACAAAACTCAAGGTCTACTGAGCCATTGGACTGATCTCATTGTTGTATGTCTTTGAAATCTGGACAGTGTACCAGTCCCTTGCCAGGAAATTGAATTATTTACATTTGAATTATCTCAGGAAGATGCTGAAGATTACTTGGCAGGAGAAGGCACCAGACACTGAGGTCCTTTCTCCAACTAAATTGCCAGGCCTTCTGACTCTACTGCAGAGAGCACAACTCTATTGGGTTGGTCATGTTGATCAAAGGCCAAATGTACTCTTGCCAAAAAGACTATTTTATGGAAAACTCATACGAGTCAAGCACTCATGTGATGGTCAGTAAAAGCAATATGAGGATCCTCTCAAGAACTTTAGAATTGATTGTAAGAAATGGGAGACACTGGCACAGTATCACCCACCATGCTATGCCCTCCAGAGAAGGTGTTGTGTTCTATGAGCAAAGCAGAATTGAATTAGCCCAGAAGAAAGGCGAGAAGCTACCCCAAGTGTTCATGGGACTATCTGTGTCTGACTAGTGGTAGAACATTCTGAGCCTTAGTGTTATCTGTTAGTCGGACATCGTAACTTTAACCTAGTGATATGCCAAGCATGATGCTAAGTGCAGGGATTATAAAGAAAGGCAAAAAATATCCCTTTTGATCAAATCTAGTTGGGGAGACAACATATAGCAACAAGATACAGATGGGGCAAATTGGAGATAATTAAGAGAGGGAAGGTCCTAATATTAAGGAGGATTGGGAAAGACTTCCTGTAGGATGAGGGATTTTAGCTTGGACTTGAATTTTATTTTTATTTAGGCAGCTCAGTGATACAGGGAAGAGAGCACAGGAGTTAGGAAGCCTTGGATTAAAGTCCAGACTGAGACACTCATTAGCTGGGTGACCCCAAGCAAACCACTCACCACTATCTACCTCAGTTTCCTCAACTCTAAAATGAGGATAATGGCACCTAACATTCAGGATTGCTGTGAGGATTAAATTAGATAATTGTAAAACACTTAGTGCTTTGGTATGTAGTAGGTGATTATATATCTGTATATATATATATTCTATAAATTATATAAATGCATGCAGTGATGGAGATTTAGGAAGCTTCTTTTTTTTTAATAGCCTTTTATTTACAGGTTATATGCATGGGTAACTTTACAGCATTAACAATTGTCAAACCTCTTGTTCCAATTTTTCACCTCTTACCCCCCACCCCTCCCCCAGATGGCAGGATGACCAGTAGATGGTAAATATATTAAAATATAAATTAGATACACAATAAGTATACATGACCAAACCGTTATTTTGCTGTACAAAAAGAATCGGACTCTGAAATATTGTACAATTAGCTTGTGAAGGAAATCAAAAATGCAGGTGGGCATAAATATAGGGATTGGGAATTCGATGTAATGGTTTTTAGTCATCACCCAGAGTTCTTTCTCTGGGCGTAGCTGGTTCAGCTCATTACTGCTAGGAAGCTTCTTGATGACAGTGAAAGAGGAAGAAATAAAATCTGGCCTGAAGGTTCTAAAATCTAAGATTTTAGCAATTGGTTCCATCGCTTCCTGAAAAATAGAGGGAGAAGAAATGGAAGCAGTGTCAGATGTCATATTTTCAGGCTCCAGGATGACTGCATAAAAAAAAATGCAAAAATGCAAAAAAAAAATGTAACTGAGATTTACAAAAGTTGCTCCTTGGAAGAAAAGCTATGGCAAATATGGACAGCATATTAAAAAACAGATACGTCACTTTTCCAACAAAGACCAGATAGTGAAAGCTATGGTTTTTCCAATAGCAATGTATGCCCGTGAGAACTGGAGTATAAGGAAATTAGAATTACCATGAAGCTGAAGCTTAAAGACTTTGGCCACAAAATGAGAAGATAAAACTAATTGGAAAACATTGCAATGCTGGGAAAGATTGAAGACAAAAAGAAAAGGGGAAGGTAGAGGGTGACATGATATATAGTGCTGTGGAAGCAACTAATAGGAGCTTGGACAGACTTTGAGATAGTGAAGGTGAGCAGGACCTGGTATGCTGTCGTCCATGGGAAGAGCAGAACATGACCGAACAACTGAACAAGATGATGAAGATGCTGCAGGTGGTGATGATGATAGGGAGCTACTGGAGTTTATTGAATGGCAAGAGGGTGATGTGGGGTCACATTTTCAGAAGTTCTGCTAACTGGGTTCAGATTTAGAGGTTGGGAGGGTCACTGCTGGTATATAGACACAAGAGTTTGATCTTGGGTGACATTCACTGAGCAATATGTAGGAGAGATAATGAGGGCATAGCCAGGTAAAACTACAAGGTGTGGTGGCTTGGTTTTAATGGTCCAGTGCCTCTTCCACATCCCCTTTGTGTCTATTCTACATGGTCCTGGCTTCCAACACTTTGGGAGGGGTGTTTGAGTGTCCCATGATGCTGAAATATTCCCTGTCTATTGAATGGATGAATCTTTGTATCTGGGTCTATGTTTGAATCCTGTGCTGCTCATATGGGCCCATAACATGGAACATATCAAAATAGCAGAAGAATCTGAGTGATACATGTTTTTGAGTCATTTTACTGTTCTGTGCCTAACACTTTGTGACTAAGCTTAATTCCCCCATCCCTGGAGAAAAGAGATTGTGAATAGTGACTCTGATGAAATCTTGAACTTGTAAACTGCTGTTAAAAGTTTCCAAATCACTAATTGTCTCTTGCAATGATCCCATCTTGTCTTCATAGCAATCATAAAAGAGCTTTGGTTAATCATAGGGATTTTAGAGTGGTGATCCCACTTTTTAAAATGTCCTCTTAGATAAAGGACTGTTTATAGTTTGGAGGAAAAAAGGTTTGATCACCATATTTTCCTGAAAGAATTCATTAGAATAACATCTAGCTAAACAAAAGATCAGGGATATGCAAAGTGGAATATTAGAAGCACATGATTTGACATTTTTCCTTTCTTTCTAGTCATTTCTGGGGATCCTGAACCCAAGGCTGTTCTTTAATTGAACAAGCAACTTCCCAGCTTAATGTAAGGAGGAAAAAAACACATACACACTCCACAAAGATACTGATGAATGAATGAGGCAGGAATTCATCTGAGACCCAACTTGAGAGCCAAAGCTATGTCCAGTTATTTTTAATGTTTGCTATAATTATAAAGTTTATTAACTTAATTTTCATTTAAAAATTATTTCTTATACTACATCTGGAATGATTTGCTCAGAACCCATATTGTTTTGTTTCATTCAATCCTGCAGCTGATAGTATTCACATCAAATGCCATTCATGGTAGCGATTGTATCTGATATTTTTGTCTATTTTGTGGATTTCCTTGGCCAAGTTAACACTCATCACCTTATGGCCAACTTTCAGGGAGAAGTTTAAACAGCATGGCACAGCAGAGAAGGCATTGGGCATGGAGTCAAGAAAACCTTAATTTAAACCTGGCCTGAGACTTTTATTAGCTGTGGGACCTTGGGTGTCACAACTGCTTTGGACCTCAAATTTCTCAGCTGTAAAGGGAGGGGGAGGACTTTACAGCAAGATCCTTCTAATCTCTTGATTTCTTTCCATATTTGATACAGGTCATCTGCAAACAGAAGATACAATCTGTCACCTCATATCCAAAGTCTTCCCCATTTTGTAGAATCCACTAGAGCTAAGATTCATGGATTCAAGGGTCCTTTACGCTAATCCCCTTCTGTTAATAAGAGGAGAAAACTGAGATCCAGTGAGGTTTAATAATTATTAGCAAGCATTTATAGAATGTTTTAAGGTTTACCAAGCACTCTGCAAATGTTATGCTCACAACAGCCCTGGTCCTAATTTTTATATAGATGATGAAAGAGACAGAGTTTAAGTGGATTGCACAAAGTCTTACAATTAGTCAGTGTCTGAGGCTGGATTTGAATTCTAGACCCAGTGCTCTAACCACTTGCTCCATTTATCTACTTTGACTTACCTAAGGTGACACAGGTAGTAAGTAACTAAACTAGGTTTCACTTGGCAACTTCCCATTTCCAAAACAGTTTCCCCCCTGTGCTATAACACAGCTAGCATGAATATAACCTTTAGTCTGGCCTGCATTTGGGAAAACACATAGTACTTCCTATTGATCTTAAACTGATGGTTGTAACAATACCCCATTTTTTGGACTCCAGCCTTCCCTAATGATGCTCTCTAGATGAAAATAATGGGAGACTAGGATATTAGAAGGATCCAAATGACCAGTGACCCAGAGGACAATGGAAAGAAGGTTGTAGAATATTTACCAGTGATGACTTCTATGTGAAAGGTCCAGCCAACAAGCACTTCTCAAGGGCTTAGTATGTGTCACATACTGTGCTAAGCTCTGAAGAGAGAAATACCAGCAGAAAAAGACAGTCCCTGCCCTCAAAGAGCTCACACACTAGTAGGGGAGAACAGCACATAAAAAAGGAGTTGAAAGCAAGGATAGGGAGAGAAAAGATAAATGTAGATGGTACTGGGACATTGCAGAGAAAGTCTAGGAAAGACGGGAGTGCTTTCTGCAGAGGAGTGACGACACGAGCAGTCTAGATTCAAAAATGGATGTCATTAAAGATATTAGTGACCTGTATGATCGGAAATGGAGGGGGTGCTATTTGTGTAAGTGAGCATAATGGACTGTAGCTGGAAGGCCCTGAGAGATATTGATTAATTTGAAGGGTAAAAGATCCAGAGGAAGGCCTTCCAGCACATTGGATAAATCCTCTACCATTGATGGTTTTGCCTTCTAGCTCCCATTCTCCATTTTCCAAACAGCTGCCAAAGTGATTGTCCTCAGGTTGGGGTTTCACCATGGCATCCTCCTCCACAAAACACTGATGGCTCCCACAGTGCCTCAATGATTGGATGTACCTTTCATAACCTGACTCCAACAGACCTTTTCAGTCTTAATGCTTTAGTTTCCTCCTTGTATTCTACCATTCAAACAGTCCACTTTGTCACCCCTTTTCATACTTCACTTCCAACCACCTTGTCTTTGTATTTGCTGCCTTTCTTGCCTGAAATGCATTTCTTCACCTTTTCCTCTTAGAATTACTGCTTCCTTAAAGACTGCTTATGATACACTTGCATGAAACTTTTCCTTGTTCCCTAAGTGGCTAGTGCCTTTCCAAATTTACATTTTTTTAATTTGATTTTTAAATGACAAAATTCAACAAACAGTTCGATTTACAAAGAACAATTGAAAAAAAAAGTTTGTGAGACTGTGAATAAATTTATTTCATGCTGCTTGTATTAAAAAGTAGATCACAAATTCAACACAGTAATAGCATCATTACCCAACTCATCCTTCCATCTTCAACACTTCCTCCTGCTTGCTGCTGTGTATTTTAAAAATATCTTTCCTTTTGAATCATAAGTTTCCCCTGCTTTCTCAAAATAAACTCTTCCTTAATAAGAAAATAACCAATATTTAGGAATTAGTCATTTAGTCAAATAGAAATCAAGACAACCCAATTTATAACTTGGTCATGTCTGGAACTATACATCTTATACTGTGTCTCTAGTCCTTAGGAAGCAGGTGGTAAGCAGGCAGCCTCAGTCTTCAGGAGCATGATTAGTCATTGCCTCATTGGAAAGAGTAATGAATTTTTTTTCCACTTAATAGATTTTTTCAATTCCATGTAAAGATATTTTCAACATTCACTTTTGTAAGATTTGGAATTTTAATTTTTTTCTTCCTCTCTTACCTTCCCAAGATGGCAAGCAATCTGATACAGATTATACATGTATAATTATTTAAAGCTATTTCTGGTGTCATGAAAGAAAAAGAAAAACTAAAAAAAAATTATCCTTCGATATGCATTCAGTCTCCATAGTTCTTTTTTAAAATGTGGACAGCATTTTCCATCCCAAGTCTATTGGAATTGTTTTGGATCACCACCTTGTGCAGAAAAGCTAAACCTGTCATAGCTGATCATCACATAATCTTGTTACTATATACAATGTTCTCTGGGTAGTGCTCACTTCACTTGGCATCAATTCATGAAGTCTTAATAATGAAGTGTTTAATTTAGTTTTAATATGTTCTTCAGGTTCTGAACCTATTCTCCATATAATTTGTGCTTGTTTATGCACATTTCCCTTGATGGAATGTCAGCTAGTTGGGGGCAGGTATTGTTTCCTTGAATGGTCTTTGTATTCTTAGTGCCTGGCACCAAGCCTCATATTTAGTAGGCACTTAATAAATGCTTGCTGATTGACAAGAATTCTGCAGAATTTTGAGATATAATGGAGGGGTTGTGGTATATACCTCTGAGGGATCCTTGGATCTATCAAAGTTTCATAGCACAAAGAAAAAACTATCCCTCTGATGCCCATGACAGTCTCCAGAATATAACTTTGGATCTAAAATTACTTTTTTCCTCCCAGACAAGTGGACATTGTTGTGAGATCATATATTTAAAGATGGCAGGGAGCTCAGAGATCATTTATTCATATTATTCATGGCATCTCATTTGACAGTTGAAAAAAACATCCCATAGAGACTGACAACTAGCATCTCTATAGCACTTTAAGGTTTACAGAATACAAATCTCTATTATCCTCACAGCTTTGGGAGATTGATGTTAGATCCATTTTACAGATGAAACTGAGACAGGCAGGATTAAGTAACTTGCCAGAAGTCACATAGCATGTTTCTGATGCCAGATTTGATGTTAAAAAGATGAGTCTTCCTGTCTTCCTGATTTCAGAGTCTGGTAACTTATTTACCTATTATCTGATACTTAGTTGCCTAAAGTTAAGCGACAGAGTAACAGAGTTGGGATTCACACTCAGATCCTCTGGCTCCCAGGCCAGTGATCATAGGACTATACACACAAATGATATCTTCAGATGAAGTTGTGTTCCCCCAAAAAGGTTAAATGATTTGTCAGAGACCAGATGGGTAGGAAATGGAGATACAATTCAAAATCCAGGTCCCTAGACTTCATATCTACATCTCATCCCACTTTCTGCTCCTCTCCCTGCTCCTACTCGTTAGCAGAATTGGAGGAAGTTAGAGTTGGAAGCTCTCAATGGAAACTTTGAAAGAAGATTAAATTATACAACAGGTCAGTGACAGAACCGGGTCTCCTTTTGCTGCCATCCCTTAACGATCTGGTGACTCAGAGTGAAAGGATGACTTCCCTTTCTTTTCCACTAGATGGGCCGTCATAGACAATCATTTAAGGTCTCTTCCAGCCCTAGACTTCTGGCATTACCTGCCCCTCCTCTTTGTCTTCTGCCATGTTAATGTTTATGTGGAAGATGACACCAGGAACCACGAGAGGGCACTGTTCGAATAGCCTTCCACTAGAACATGGAGTAACTTGGATCACACATTTTTATTTAAGTTTTTTGTACTTTTATCAACGGATCCAGCCTTTTCATAGCAAGCCGAAAAGGAATGAATTCATTCTTCCATGCTGTGATCACCTATGTGGTATGTCTTATGTGCAGACACCATAGAACCGAGGGGCAAAGCCAATCAACAGCCATTAAGTATTTACTATGTGCTTTGTTAAGCAATGGAAATATAAAGAGAAATTAAAAATAGTCTATGCTTATCTTTCAATGTGGGGGAACTTATTTACATAAGTTCATATAAGATATATATGCATATATGTATACACACATATGTATATATTTATGTATACACACATGTATACATACACATGCACATATACACATACATATGCATGTGTGTATATATATACAGAGAGAGATGGAGAGAGAGACAGAGACAGAGATAGAGATACAGAGAAAGAGAGACAGAGAGAGAGAGGGAGAGACAGAGAGAGAGAGAGAGAGAGAGAGAGAGAGAGAGAGAGAGAAGATGCAAGGTAACCTTAGAACGGAAGCCTCCAGCAGCAGAGAGGGGAAGGCAGGAAGGAAAGACCTATGATATACACCCATGTTGAATCTTAAAAGTCAGGAATTCTAAAAGTTGGGAGTGAGGAATGAGCATATCTTAGGCAGAGAGGATTGTAGTACAAAATCAGGATATGCTGCATGTGATAAGAAATTAAATACAGCTGGATCATGAGATATAGGGAAAGGACAGTGGCAGAATGGAAGGGTAGGTAAGAGATCAACTGTGAAAGTCTTTTAATATCAAACAGAGGGCTTTATATTGGATCTTTGAGGTACTAGGGAACCACTGGAATTTTTAGAATAAAGGGGTGGCATAGTCTGATTGATGCTTTAGGCAAATTGTTTTGGCAGCTGAGTGCAGGATAGATTGGCTGGGGAGAGACTTGAGGCAGGGATATCAGGAAGTTATTTCAATAGTTCAGGCTAAAGGTGGTAAAGATCTGAACTAGGGAGGTGGCTGTATAATTGGAGATAAAGAGATGTATGTGAGGGATGCTCTGGAGGAAGAAATGGTAAGATTTGGCAATAAATGAGCTATGTAGGATGTATGAGAGAGAGGAGTCAAGGGAGGTTCCAAGATTATGAGCCTGTGTAATGAGGAGGATGGTGGTACCCTCCATAGTAATAAGGAAGCTTGGACTGAGGATGGATTTTGAGAGAAAATAAATTCAGTTTTATAAATGGTGAGTTTTGAGATACCTATAGGACAGCCAGTTTGAAAGTTATATAGACTTTTGATGATATGGTAGAATATAGGGGAGAGACCAGGGTTGGCTTACAGCTGGAAGTCATCTGCACAGTGATGCATATTGAACCCATGGGAACTGGTAAAATCACCAAGTGAGATAGAGGGAGGAGAAAAGCCCAGAACAAAGTCATGGAGGACACCCAGAATGAGAGCATGACCTGGAGGAAAATCCAGCAAAGAAGACTGAAAAGAAGCAGCCAGGTAGGAGGAAAAACAAGATAGAAGGTTATGATGACCTAGAGAAGGTGATTAATAGCATCAAATTCTGCAAAGATAATGACCAGGATGAAATTGATCAAAGGTTATCAGATACGGCAGTTAAGCCATTGTTGGCAACTTTGGATAAAGTGGTTTTCAGTTGAATGATGAAGTCAGAAACCAGAATGGAGAACATTTTGAGAGGAAAATAAGACGCTTTGTATCGATGGATTTTTAAAAATAAGTTTTTATTGATTTTTAAAATATAATTTTCTGAAAGTCTGGAATAGCTGTTGCAGTGAGTGGGATTGAGAAGTAATTAGGGAGAAGTAAAAGGATTGTCTTGTGGCAGTTAGGGCCAAGATGAGATTTCATAACAAATTTGTAGCTATCCCCATCAGCATAATTTCACAATTTCCTCTGGCTCTAACTAGCAGAATGATGGTAGGAGTAATTCAGGGTTGGGATTTGTCAAGGCATGATAAGTGAGAGGAAAAGAGGGGAAAAATTTAAGTGTAGTGTACGCCAAGGAGTCAAGATTGAGAAGGGAGGAAAGCGATTGTCAGTCTATGAGTTATATATAGCCTGGGGAAATACTTAGTAGAAAGAATATAGATTGTGAAAATGAAGAGCAGTGTTGGGAGATCATAGAAAAGAAGGAAAAATGTAATAATAAAAGATGATGACCAGAATGAGGAATTTTGGAGTTCATAGAAGTGGAAATAAAACACCTGTTGATAATGACAAAATCACAAAGTTTTTTGTCAACCTTTCAGGGTTTCTATGAGGATCAAATGAGATAATATTTGTAAAATGCTTAGCCTAATGTCTAATGCATAACAGGCACTTAATAAGTTCCTCCCTCCCTCCCTCCCTCCTTTTCCCCCTCCCTCTCTTCTTCCTTCTCCTCCCTTCCTTCCCTCTCCTTCCTTCTTTCCTTTTTCCTTCCTTCCTTCCTTGGTAGATGTCTTCCTGTTTCCAGGAGCTATATCCACTGCATCACTTGGCTACAAGTCGCTGTGGTCAAGTCACTTCAGACTCAGTCACACAAAGGTGTGACCATCCCGTGTGCAATTGAGATAGAGTGGAGGAATATATCATGTGAGACAAGAAGGCAAAGGGACTGGGTGGTTAGAAGAATTAAGGGAGCATCTGTATATATGATGTCCCCTTGTATCAGAATAGGCAAGAAGAGGAAAAAGAGGGAAGAAAGACTGAGCTAGGTAATGAACTCATTAAAAGGAGAAGGTATTGGAGGTTAGTAGATGAGGCCCTCTGAACTCTAGGTTGGATGATCATTTTGGACAGTGTGCTTCTCAATGGAGGAAAGACTGCTGAGCATTGTTGATAGGCATCTGGAAGTGGGAATGGGGGAGCAAGATGAGAGTGATTTCATTTGCTTGCTTGGTGAACACAGTATCCCAAGAAAACAGAGATCCAGCAGGGCAGTGGAAAATGCTGGATTCATTTAGCATCTAAAAACCTCAGTTCTAGCTTTAGATTTCCCACTAATTGATTGAGTACTCCTTGGCCTCTGCCCTTTAACTCACTATTTCTTAATCTATAAAATGAGAATCATAAATAATGCTTTCGCTAACTCCTTTAAAAGTGAGGATGAAAAGATATAATGTATGGTGATATGCTTTGAAAGAAGAAATTATAATGGAAGGAGAAGCTTTCCCACACCAAGGCAGACAGAGAATTATAGATGACTTTGCATTGATTGTCATTTGTCCACAGACAAGATACTACTAATCTCAGCTAGAATTTATATGGTAGTTTTCACATTATCCCATTTGATTCTTCTAATAACATTGCAAGGTAGGTATGACTGTTATTCCCAGAAGTGCCTTGCATAGGATCACACATTATATATCTTGTTGTGGGATTTGAACTCAAATCTTCCTGGCTTGAAGTCCAGTGCTCTATCCACTATGCAACCTTGCTGCCTAAAAGGATCCAGGTGGAACCTAGAAGAACATGCTTGTTCATAAGCTGAGAGTCAAAAAGTAGGGATCATGATAGACAGGTAAAAGAAAAATAATAGCTCACATTTAAATAATGCTTTAAGTTTTCAAAGCACTTCCTACATACTATCTCAATATGAAGAGTTAGGTGCTATTATTATTGCCATTTTACATATGAGAAAATTTGAGGTGGGGGAAGTGACTTGCTTAGGGTCACCCAGCTAGCAGCAGTCTGAGGCAGGATTTGAACTTAGATCTACCTGATTCCCATATTTAGTGCTTTATCTAACCCACTGAAGATAATCACAAAAACTGTACACATGGTACTTTACACCTTTCACATTAATTTTCTTGTTTGCTCTATACTGCAACCCTCTGGGAATAGAATTGGAGGAATTATTATTCCAATTTTGCAGATGAGGAAAACGAGACTTCAAGAAGTTAATTGTCTTATCCAAAGAGAACGCAGCTGGTGTGTTGGACTAGAACCTGATTCCCCTGGCTCTAGGTCTGTAATTGTTTCCATTAGGACATATTATTTTTCTCCTGTTGTTCACAAATTTGGTGGAAAGAGCTCACTGGATCTGATGTCAGAATGTTTTGAATCAGAGCACTAGGTCCAAAACAGGAGGAACTGAATTTAAATCCAGCCTCAGATACTATCCATGTGACTCTGGATAAGTCTTTTAAATGCTATCTGCCTCAGATAGTTTCCTCAGAACCTACCTTTCAGGGTTTCTATGAGGATCAAATGAGATAATATTTGTAAAATGCTTAGCCCAGTATTTGATGCATAATAAGCACATAAGCCCTCCCTCCCTCCCTCCTTCCTTCCTTCCTTCCTTCCTTCCTTCCTTCCTTCCTTCCTTCCTTCCTTCCTTCCTTCCTTCCTTCCTTCCTTCCTTCCTTTTTTCCTTCCTTCTTGGTAGATGAGTCTTCCTGTTTCCTGGACTGGAACTATATCCACTGCATCACCTGGCTACAAGTCATTATGGTCAAGTCACTTTAAACTCAGTTTCTTCGATTGTAAAATGAATGGGGTGGACTAGATGACCTCTAAAATCTCTTTCAGCTCTAGATCCGGTGAAATGTATAGGGGAAACTCTTTCCCCTTCTCCAACCCCCCAAACCGGTTTTCCTTGGCATCTCATCAGGCTCATAATGAAGCCAGAGCTTACTGGATTGCTGGAGCAGATTGTTAACTTTTCATTGTGAGCATTTATACCTCAAAAATTGGCAAGCTCTACAAACCAGGTTTTGATTTATTGTTTTGTTGTTTGTCTAAACTTAAGAAAGTGTTATTAAAGTAGATTAACTAAAAGTATGTGCATAATTTTTTCTAGAGGTCCTGATTGTTAAACATATACCAGCATACCCCTGTATTATTCTATAAACATTTCTTGAGTCCAGTGGGAGTGCAGTAGAAGGCTCAGGGAATGAAGTCATCTCCAGAGTGACAGCTGGGAACTGGAAACTAAGAAAGCAAACATTTATATAGTGCTTACTGTTTGCAAAATATTTTACACTCATTATCTCATCTGACCCTCACAGCATCCCTAGGCATCTCACTTAACGATAGCCCTGTTATGACTTTGCTTCCCTGTGACTGGTGCTTTCCAAACATTCTCTGCACACTAGGGAAAGTTGCTTGAGTTGGTGAAAATGTTTGCTTTCAATGGGAAGATCCATATTTTCTCTTTCCTAATCTTGTTATTGCTGTTATTGTAAGAGTTGCAGGCTCCCACCACATGTTTATAAACTGGCAAAACCATGACGCTTGCCCAGATCTATTAGATTAGCCAAATGATTGCATTTCAAATATTGCATCTCTTCCTCCCCTTTCTCTCTCTTCTCCTACTCCTTGCCTTTCATACCCAGCTCTGAGAATGTAAGCTTTGAGACGAGGCAGGTCCTGGAAAAGAGAGCAAAAGCAAATTCTCCTCTGGGCATCCATCCTCCAGTCCTGACACATTGGGCCTGTGTTAATAGCTCTTGAGTCCTTATGTATCCTAGGCTCAGTTCCCAGAGAAATTGTGGCTCTTTTTCGGGAGGGATGCTACTGTTTGGATGCCCAAGAACTGGAGGAGACATTCACTGAAGAAATAGACTTGTGAATAAATAAAACACAAATGTTTGAGGAAACAAGATTGGTCTAACTGGATAAATTATTGGAAAGAGAGGAAGTTGTAATAACAATAAGATAGTTAGCATTTATATAGTCCAAATCTCATCTAATATCCACTTTCTGTTCTTAGAAGGCATAATATCTATTTATCCTCATAGCATATATATATATGTGTGTGTATATATATATAATAGGGCAGCTAGGGGATGCCATAGTGCACAGAACACTATGACTGGAGTCAGGAAGATTCACATATTCATGAGTTCAAATCCTATCTCAGACACTTCTTAGCTGTGTGACTCTGATGAAGTCACTTTACCCTGTTTACCTCAGTTTTCTTAGCTATAAAATGAGCTAGAGAAGGAAATGGCAAACCATTCCAGTATCTCTGCCAAGAAACCCCGAATGAGATCATCAAGAGTCAGATATGAAAAAAATGACAGAACAAAACCAAAAGGGATTCTAAGATGAAACTGTCATCTTATCCTCAAGTTTTCTATCATTTCCTCTTCAACAGTTAGTTCTTTTGTCATTAAGAATCAGGTCCAGAAGAGCAAATTCCATCACTGATTTCTTCACCTTTCAAAGGCTGCTGGGTGATACAGCAAATAAAGTGCTGGACCTGGAGTCAAGATCTGAGTTCAAATTTGGCCTTAGACACTTACTAGCTCGGTGACCCTAGCCAGGGGCATTTTACTGCTCTCTGTCTCAATTTCCTCATCTTGTAAAATAGGGATAATAATTGCATCTACCTTCCAGGGTTGTTGTGAGGTTCAACTAAATTTATATTTGTAAAGCACTTTTTAAACCTCAAAACCTCTATAAATGCTAGCTATTATTGTCATGATGGGAAGTCAAGAAATTGTCAACTGCTCTACTTTTTGGCAGAAGAGTTCCAGCAGATCTAGATAATTGAAATCTATCACTAAACAATAACAATAAAATTATAGTTAGACAATAAGAGTTGAGATTTTTAATAAAGGAGACACCATGTAGGGAAGCAGGGAAGGAAATGATGGTGTGGAGGTGGGATTAATCATGGAGACAGAAGGAAGGAAGGAAGGAAGGAAGAAAAGAAGAAAGGGAAGAAGGAAAAAGGAAGGAAGAAAGGACAGAAGGAAGGAGGGAAGAAAGGGAAGGAAAAAAGAAAGAAGGAAAGAAGGAAGACAGGGAGGAAGGAAGGGAAGAAAAGGAAAGATTTATAGATGTGGGCAGTAAATGGAAACAGCATTATATGAAATGAATCAGCTCTTCATAATTTGGAGAAAGGAAAGAAAGAAGGAAAGAAGGAAGGGAGGATGCATCAGTAAAGTCTTGATTACAAGTCTTGATTTCCTAATGGATGGTTGAATATGAAATGTTATTTCTCTTAGCAAATGAAGTAAAATCCCCTCCCCTCCTATTATTTGTGTCCACAGCATAGAAGCATAAACTTATTTTATGTTATTATCAGTTGAGTTCAATTTGATAAGAAGTAAAGGCCTATATTTCATGTCACATGCTTGAGATAAAAATGACCCTTTAAAAAATAAGGCAATGCCATCAAAGAACTTGCATTCTAATAGGGGGAAATTGGTTTTGGTGGGAAAAATAAAACCCCCCAAATGCTAAGGGAAATGTTTTTCTGGGAAGTTGTAAGTGGCAGAGAATTGTAGACATATAAATTATTATTTATTCCATAGGAACCATGAATGAATTTTAACACGGTTGAACATGTTATAGAGAGGCTTTGCAATTTTATGGCAGCATATAATTACAATGTTTTGATGACATTATTAGGAAATAATTTTGGCCTTGGAAACCCTTAAATATTTAACAATGAGCTCTGGAAAAAAGTACCCAAAACATACTTTAAACATATTTTAACATTTATTTTTGTTAAATATTTTTCAATTATATTTTAAACTTTTTTTTTTGGGGGGGGGAGTGGTGATGAGGCAATTGGGGTTAAGCGACTTGCCTAAGGAAACATAGCTTAGTGAGTGTTAAGTGTCTGAGACTGCATTTGAACTCAGGTACTTCTGAATGTGCTGCTCTTATCATTTGAAATCAAGCTGCTCCCTTAAACATTTTTAATATCTACTAAAACTTTTTTTTTTAGTTTCAAATTCTTTCTGGGGACACACTTTTAAGTAATCTGTATCATTAACTTTTTCTTCATCACTTTCTTAAGTCTAAACAATTAACAAAACAAAAATAAATCACTCTGATCTGTAGTTTGCCAATTACGGAGATGTGACTGTTTACATTGAAAATTTAACAATCTACTTTCCTGATCCCATAAAAATCTGAATTGGATTGGGGTTATAGGTTTTAGAACTAGAAAAGACTTTGGAAATCATCTGGTCTAGCCCTGTCATTTTTATAGATGTGATAGAATGAAAGTGGGTTCAAGTCCTAACTCTTAGATTTATCAACCATGTGACTCTGGGCAAGTTGTGGGAGCAGGGAGGGTGCCTTTAACAGCAGTGCCTCTCATGGTGCCCTGCACTTAAGAATTGTTCATATATCACAGATTTAGAATGTTAAGAGAATATCTAGCCTATCCCCTTTATTTTATATACCATATATACACATATATACTGTATAATATATTTTATATACTATATATATTCTATATGTATACACATTATATAGTATACATATTATATTATATATACATATACAAACATACATACAGTCTAGCTATATACATACACACATTATGTAACATTCCAGGACCCAAGGGGTGAAGTGATTGTTTGAAGTGACTTAGTCACATAGCCAGTAAGTGGCAAATTTCATGTCTCATCTAATGTTCTTTCATCCCTATCCTGCCATCTGTCTATCTCCTCTCTCACTCTCCCTAGTGTATCCATCCTTGTTCTAGGAGAGGTCAGGTTTTTCATGGGAGGAGAAGGGGAATAACATTTAGTCACCCTCTAAACAAGCACAAAGCAGATCTACTTAGCATTTTGTTGATTTGAAAGGACACTGGAGACCTCTGGTGGACAAACACACGTTTTCTGCTTGGTATTTGAATTTTCCTTTGTGAAAAATTCTATTTTGATAACCACAGTATGTGGATGGTGAATAGGTCCTTGATGCGTTTGATAGAGCCAGCTCCAATAAGTTCACCAGCCTCTGAAAGTTAAATCTTCAAAATAAATATTTACACCTGTGACAATTAAAAAGGTTCAAGAGACATAGTTTCTGGGTAATTTAATAATTTTATTAATAAGATCAGAAGGTTATTAATAAAAGGATGATCATTTGGCCGTCTCTCTTAGATGAAAGACCCTTAATGGTGGTGGGGTCACAGTTTATATGCCCTTTAAAAAGAGGAGAGATAGAAATCAATTCTGGTTAACACAATGGGAAGTGTGGGCTTATATTAAGATAAAGGTCTTGGGATAAGTGATTTAGGTCCCTTAAATCTTGGTCAAAGAGACATCAATTTCCTTATCATCTGTCTTGATAACAGGGAGAATCAACCTTTTTCCAGAGCTGTCTGAGCCAATATAATGAGCAGGAATATGCTCATTAATCCAAATTTAGAATTTCTTTAACTGTTTAATTAGATCTTGACCTGGCTTTCCCACATTGGTTGATTTCTGGATGAGGAAATAAAAAAGAGGAAAAACTTGGTCCTGATTAAATACTTAATTATTAAGAATATAAAATATTAAGAATAAAAATATAAAATATAAGAATAAAAATATAAAATAAAATTAAGAATAAAAATACTTAATTGTTAAGAATATAAAATTTTGTTTTGTTAATCATTTGCTCCAAACTTAAAGGAATACAGCAAATATTAATAATATATATTGGGCTTAAAAGTAAGTTGTCCATTTGCAAGACTTGATTGTCAAACAGTTACCCCCATGGAGGATCCTACTAAAATACTTTAGAAATATTTGCTTCTTTCTGCACAATGTGTCATTAATTCTTTGTATAAGAAGAGAGAAAAGTCTGGCTAGAGTCACACAAAGTTAACATAGTACAATAGATAAAGCCCTGTACTTCCAATGAGGTTGACAGGGTTCAAATCATACCTCAATCTCTTACTAACTATATGACTTTGGTCAGGTAACTTGTCATTGAACTTTAGGAGGAGTTGGGTCTAGGCCTTTAAGGTCCCTACAATTCAGTATTTATAATCATATTGTTCACCTTTGGAAATGAAGGATGAACAATGACATTCCCTCATCCTCTTTTGCAAATAACAACAGTAGAGAGAATATACAGCTTATTCACTATTGGTGCATTTGGAGTAAGGAAGACCTGTGTCCAAATCTCCACTCTGACACTTACTCAGTCCATGGTCAAGACATTTAACATCTTTGAGACTCAGGCAGCTCTCTAAAACTGTTAGGACTGGGTACCAGACATGGTAGCCCATGCCAATTATGGTGGTCCTTGCCTGTAATTCTTCCTGTTGGGGAGAGTGAGACTGGCGGATTGCTTGAATTTGGGAGTTCTGAGCCTGTAGTAGGTCTAAACCCATTAAACATCCATACCAAATCTGGTACCGATGTGGTAAACCCTTCTCAGAGAATCGTTGCCTAAGGAAGAGAAAAATAGCTACAAAATAGCATGTCCAAGCTTTCATGGTGATCAGCAATGGGAGCAGGCCTGTGAGCGGCCACTGTACTTCCAGCCTGATTGAGATAGGAAGTCTCAAAAAAAAAGTTAAGAGTTTGGGGCTGGAGAGTGAATTTCCACTTGGAGCTGTCAAAACTACTCATGTATTTCTATAATTTTTCAAGTTTACAAAGTATATTCCTAAAAACAACAAGATTGTAGTAATAGTATTTTACTTCTATTTTTCAGTTGAGGGAACTGAGGTCAAGATAAGTGACTTGACCAAGCCTAAAGCCCTTGACTCCAAGAATATTTTATTTTAGAAATTCATTTCTTTTAAGACTAAGATGTTTCTCAATGCAGGATGTTGCTACCTCTGTTAATACTGTCTTGAAGGAGTTTTTCCTATGATTCTCCTGCCCTGGATATCTCCTCTTTCCACCTTTTGGGGACCTAAAATTTCTACCTTTACAGGGTTATTCTTCTGAGGTCTGCAGTACCTAAAAAAGAGACTAGTAATTGTTACTCTAATTTCTTATTATGACTTAAATGCTGTCAGCCCTCTGGGTTTCTGATTTTTAGACTTCCTGCTTGAGTTTGCCAGTCACCATGAGTTTTGACCTCTGGGCTTTGATAGCAGACTGGCTTCCCCCACATCCATCCTTCCTGCTATTATTGTCCAACAGAGGAGAAACAAGGGAACTGGGCAGTTCATAAACTCCTGGATCACTGAGTTGACAGGCTGCCACGGGTTAGTTCCCTTGAAGAGTTAACTGTCAGTTAGCAACATCTGCCAATGCAAGACTTGTAAAGTCAAGATTTAGATCTAAAGAGACTGGAAGTGATGAGATCTAATCCCTTTCTTTAATAGCTGCAGAAACTGAGGTTGAGGGGGAGACTAACTTACTCAGGGGCATACAGCTAGTAAGTGAGGCAGGACTCCTACCCTTGTCTTCCTGGCTCCCAGTCCTGTGCCCGGTCCACTGGGCCACCATGCCAGCATGGCAGAAAAATAAAAGCCCATCTTCACTTAATTATGCTTTGTGGGCTAAAAGAACTTTGACAATATTCAGATCCAAGAAAAGGCTTTTGGAGATGGTGGGGACCCTAAACGTGATGAAAAGTGCCTGAGTCCAACCATGTAAGGAATCCATTCTGCTCTTTCTGGCTCTGCTCAAAGCTTCCAGCTGTGGACTCTACACATTGAATTATTTTTCCTCTCCCCTTTGCCTTTGGCTCGATGTGGGCTATGACTCATAAAAGCCCCCAGGATGAACCCAGTGTATGCTGGGAAGTCTTAAAGGCCACTCAGTCCAAATCCTGAGGGGCTTTCTCTTCCTTTTGGTTCCTACTGCAGCTTTTTTTTTTTTTTTTTTTGAGTTCTGTCATAATGGCAAGTGTGGACCTCAATTTTCAAATCTATTCCAGCTTTACCCTCCCCATCTTTATTTTACATTGTCTGAAGTCCTATTTAATCCAATCATCAATAGATTTCACTTAACAGTTCATATGACCAGTATGAAATATTCTGGCAGAAGGTGGTAGATTTAGAATACAGAATGAGACAATTTTTTTTCCCCAGAGATGGCCAATGAGGAAATTTTTCTTGAATATGCGCATTTGTTACAGGTTTTTGTTTGTTACTTTCAGTGTAAGGGAGAGAAAACGTGCTTTTGTTAATTAAAAAAATAAATTAAACTAAAAAACAAAAGCTCATCCCAGTCAACTAATATTTTAAATTAAAAAATATAGCTGCCCAAATTCTCACTTTGAGGGATCTTATAGATAAAAACAACTGTTTAATTTCAGCTTTTCAGACATCAGTGTTACCATTAACTCATAAAGTTTCTTACTTTGTGTTAGGAATGTATAGCCTAGTTTATTTTATTTTTCCTTCTTTTATGTGTAGTGTGTACTGCAGTCATCTCTGTGGGCAGAGTTCCTGTTGTGAGGCCCCAGCACTAAACTGAGGGAAACAACATGGGCTCTCTCTATTTTCAAACAGATAAGATGTGTGTGGGTGATTAATCACCCTCCCGATGGCTGCCCTGGGAATTGAAGGTGAGCTCCAGTTTTATATAAAGCTTGTCAACATTTATTACTGAGTCGGGCATCAGTCCCCTGGGAGGCTCAGAGAACTGTGGTGTGACTGGTGTGTGATAAAGAGGGAGTCAGACACTCAAATAGCCATGACATCATTCTGGATTTATATGTTGTCAGCTGGTGATACAATTAAACACACAGACACATACACACACACACACACACACACACACACACACACACACACACAAAATCACCATACAGTTTGGTCTATGTTGATGCTGAGAAATAGGGATGGAGTCATTCTTAGTTTTGACATGTCACTCCCAATTCACTATTTTAAAATTTCTTTTGTTTGTTCATTTGTTTCTTCTTCTCTCCCTCCCTCCCTTCCCTCCTTCCTTTGTCTCTTTCCTTCCTATCTTCTTTCCTTCTTTCTTCTTCTCTCCCTCCCTCCCTTCCTCCCTCCTTTCCTCCTTTTCCCCTTCCTCCTCTTTCTCCTCCTTTTAGTTCTTCTTCTAACTCTCCTCCTCCTCATCTTCCTCCTTCACCTCTTATTCCTTCTCTTCTTCCTCCCTTTCCTCTTCCTCCTCCTTCTTCCTCTTCCTTCTTTCTTCTTGTGATTGTTCTTGTGCTTGTCTTTGTTCTTTTTCTTTTTCTTGTTATTGTTGTTGTTCTTCTCTCTTTCTCTTTGTCTCTTTATCTTTATTTCTCTCCCTACCCTCTCTTTCCTTTCTTCCCTTCTTTTTGTCCTGTAAAGTAAGGGATCTTTGGCTTTCAAGTTATGAATTGTCATATGTATAGTTTTTTAGGTCCTCAGTCTATTATTTCCTGTCTTTCTGGCTTTGCCCCATTAAGAATCTCAGTAAACCTTATACTTTAATTACTCTCTTTCCTTTGAATTTGCCCTCTGTTCTACTGCCCCTATGCCTTTGCTCAGATTGTTTCTTAGGTCCTGACTGTTTTTTGCTGACTGAATTTAAGTACATTACTTAAAAGAATATTGATTTAATTTTTTCTTTTTCTTATGAACTTGACAACCATCAGTTAACTGCACCATTCCATCCAATATCTCTGGCCATAGTCTTTGGCCATCTACATTTTTTTATGTTTTAAGTTCCTTGGACATAGGGAGTGTCTTTTTCTTCTTTTTTGGATCCCTGATATTTTGCAGGCATATATTTGATGCTTAATAAATGTTCTTTGAAAAAATGAATTGATAGCTCCACATGGCTTGCCTGGCTATGCCATTCGTTTGCTCTTTAAGTATCTTCTCTGACCACTTATACCTCCACATAGATTGATTTGCCTATGCCTGAGTGCTTTCCTTCTCTTCTCTCTTCCTTTTCCCCCTTCAGCTTTCCACCCACACAAAACGTTTTCTTGACTCCCTGGGACACCTCCACCTTAGGATGAATCCCTTTGGGGGATAATGATAGTCTACATGAATATATCGCTCAATGATTAACATTTCTATCCCATCATCTCCAACCCATCCTAGAGATTCTGAATCCCTGATTGCCTTTATTCAAATTCCATCCTCTCTTGATTCTTCCCTAATTTTAACCCTCCTAGACCAATCTTCCATGTTAAAGCTGCCCAAGTTTTCTTCTGCTCCATAGGTAATAAATTAGATTTCATTTTTTTTTAGATTTCATCTTAAACCTTTTCTTACTCCATTTTTTTTTTGCACTCATTGAGACCTAGCTCTCACGATGATACAGCTTCCTTAATAATCCTTTCTAATGCTTTCACTCATAATCCCTTCCACTTCTCTACTTCTCAATTTTCCCACTCTCTGATCAAGGTGGGGAAATTAATTTGCTCCTGGCTCCTCATTGCTACTTCCAAGCTCTCCCTCTACTATTATTCATTACTCGGTAATTTCTCTTCCTTTTGAGGTTCATTCAATCCATATTTATCACTCAATCAAGATTGTAGTAGCTAACGTCTACTGGTCTTCAGGACCTTTCTCAATGAATTTAGTGCTTGGCTCACAGTTCTCTCCTCCTCAAATCCTACCCTCATATTAGGGGACTTCAATATACATATTGCTACTTCTTCATATGCCCTAATCTCTTCAATTACTTATTTTCCATGCCCTCCTTCTCCATCCTCCCACAGCCACTCAAAGAGATAGTCATACCTTTGCTACCAAACACAAGGGTTCCAAATCGCATTTGTGAACTCTGAAACTCCTTCACCTGATAATTATTGTCATTCTACTTGTCCTCTGCAATTCCAAATTCTGTTCTTCATGTCCACTGCAGTTTCAAACCTTTCTATTCTTCAGTTCTTTCCCTAGTCATCACTTTCAAACTGGCTAATTCTCTTCCCTTCTCTATCTTGACCCGTCATTAAATCAGTTCAGTTTTTTGCTAGTTTCTTCTCTTGAGTTTCTTACCAGCTTATCCTATTGAAGAGCTTGCCCTTCCAAACTCCATTTTAGGACTAATCTCATCATTCACTGCCTTTACTCCGATTTAGACTCCATTACCAACCTCTTATATAATCTAAACAGTGTCCTCATTATACCAGGATAACCCCTTTACAGCTTCTTAATTAGTTCACAATGACAGTCATCACGTGAATTTTCCAAACTTTTTCATTCCTCCTCACAGCTTCCCCTTCACCCATTCTCAGCAGAGAATCTTCCCTCATATTTTACTGACAAACACATTAAAGCCACTCACTTGAAAGCTCCCTATCCTTCAGATGCCTTCTTTTCTAATCTCCTTCTTCAGTCCTATTTCCTATGAAAAGGTGACTTGCTTTATATATGCACAAATGATATATGCAAATCTTTCTATATGCACAAATGATCCCATCCTTTCCTACATTCTCCATTTTTCTTCCTCCACTACCTCTTGTTTAGTCATATGAATCTTTGTAACCTCATTTGGAATTTTATTGGCAAAAATATCAGAGTAGTTTATCATTTCCCTTTCCAGCTCGTATTATAGAGGAGGAACTGAGGCAAGTGAGTTGGCCAAAGTCACACAGCTAGTGAGTGTCTGAGGTTGAATTTGAACTCATGAAGATGAGTCTTCCTGACTCCAGGCCCAGCCCTCTTTCCACTGTGCCCCTCTACTATCTCACTAATTCTCACTAATTTTCAGTCTCTCTTTGTCTACTGGCTGCTACACTGCCAGCTACAAACATGCCCATTATCTCCCCAATCCTCAAAAACTCTTTCAATCTGTCCTTCCCTGTTAGCTATTGTTCTATATTTCTTTCCTCTGATTTGTGGTTGAATCCTTGAGATCTGTAATAGATGCTTCCACTTTTCCTTTACTCTCTTCTAAATTCTAAAGTCCTGCTTTAAATCTCATCATTCATCCCAAACTACTCCAGAGTCACCACCAGTCTTAATTATCCATTCCAAAGGTCTTTTCTCAATTCTCCTTGACTTCTGCAGTCCTTGCCACAGTTGGTTACCCATTTCTGTTTAGTGCTCTCTTCTCTCAAAACTTTCCCAACACTTCTCTGTCCTGCTTCTCCTCTTCCTAGTCTGACTACTTCTCTGTCTCTTTTTATGGATATTTGTCCAGATCATACCTGCTAACTATGGCTATCCTCTAAGATTCAGTCCTGGGCTCTCTGTTCTTTTTCCACTGGAGTATTTCACTTTGGTGATCTCTCATTAGCTCTCATGCTTTCAATTTTCATCTCTGGAAGATCTCAGATCTACTTGTCCAACCTTAACCTATTTCCTTACTTCCAGTCTTAAATATTCAACTGTGTATCAGACATCTCTAACTGAATGTCATATAGACATGTTAAATTTAGCACTTCCAAAGCCAAATTTATCTTTCTTCATAAACCTTATTTTCTTCCTAACCTTCCTGTTATTATTGAAGAAACCATTATCCTTCCAGTCACCCAGACTCAAAACCTTTGTATCATCCTGGACACACCTTACCCCCAATCATTTTCTATCTTCATTATATCCCTTGTATATGCCTCCTTGTGTCCTCTGACACTATATTATCCATCATCTC
Source organism: Sarcophilus harrisii (assembly GCF_902635505.1). Lineage (NCBI taxonomy): Eukaryota > Metazoa > Chordata > Mammalia > Dasyuromorphia > Dasyuridae > Sarcophilus > Sarcophilus harrisii. The sequence goes on from NC_045427.1 coordinate 49,914,828, forward strand.
ACATCTGGACTGTTGCAATAGCTGCTCATGAGTCTGTCTGTAGTCTCTTTCCTTTCCAATCTATTTTTTACTTAGCTGTCAGAATGAGCTTCCCTTTCTTGTTCTCCTCTCCCCTCTTTAATAAAATCCAGAATTTTCCCATTGCTTCCAGGATCAAATTTATCTTTTTCTGTTTGACTTTTAAAATCTCTCCTAAGCTCATCCCTTCCTGTCTTACATCCCCTCACCTACTCTGTGATCTAATGATATTGGGCCTCCTGGCTATTCCTCAAATAGAACCATCTTCCCATTCTGAATATCTTCATTGGCTGTCTTCCCCAAGCTGGAACTCTTTCCTTTCTCATCTTAAATTTCCTTCAGTTTTCAACTAGAGTTCCACCTTCTGCAAGAACCTTTTTTCAATCTTTCTTCCCCCTAAGAATATCTCCAACTTATCCCATATACATCTTGTCTTTACACAGTTGTTTGTACACTTGTCTCTCTCATTAGATTGTAAGCTCCTTGAGGGCAGGGACTTTTTTTCTTGGTTTTTGTCTTTCTTTGTATCTTCTGTGCTATGCACGTTGCCTGGAACATAGTATGTGCTTAATAAATTTTGGTTGAGTGACTGAATCAACAAATACAAGCATTCCAACATTTAACAGGGGATTGCCTATGAACTTCAACTTCTCTTACATTTTTTAAAAGTGGCTATTAAATTTAAGGAGGGAATAATAAGATTACTTTGCTTATTCTTCTCTGGATTTCTATTTTTTGTGAATTTTAAGATATTTTATTGATGCTGGGTTGCTATGGCCAAAGGATTTCTCATTTGTGATTTCTGTGTACCTTTTTCCTGCTGTTTCATGAACAAACATCTTGATAGAACATGATCATCATCATCATCATCAAGGTAAAACTTAACAGTGTTCATAAGGATGCAATGATGCTGTGAAAAATAATAATATTAGTAGCTAGCATTTATGCAATGACTGCTGGATACCAACATATCAGCACACCAGTATACGAAATATCTCATTTAATCCTCAGAACAATCTTGGGAAGAAGATGCTATTATTATCTCCTTTTTTACACATAAGAAAACTGAGGCAGACTCTTGGTCCAGTACTCTATCCACTGATCCATTAACACCATCTTTGAGAACCCCAGATCCTTTCTATGTCATGGAGATGTATCAGACTGTTTTTGTAGACAGCATCAATACTTTTAGGATGATGTTGACAGAATGGTCAAAAGGGGTGGGACAGAAGTTCTAAAGAATATTCAATTGAGATAGTACTATTGTCCACAGACATGTGGTACCTTGTATGCTCCATACTTTCCCTGTTTCTGTATGGCACCCTCTGTTTCTGTGGGAGCCTGTAAGGACTTCAGGAGTTAGTCTGTCAGGTGCACTGTGTAATACAGTAGTACATTTCAAATTGTGATTCCAATTCTGGAATCTGGAGCTGAAGAAGGAAATGATAAACCCCTGTAGTATCTCTGCCAAGAAAACCCCCAAATGGGGTCATGAAGAATCAAGACATGACCGACTAACAGCAATAATGATAGTTCTTGAGTCCCTGTTGATGAGCCCATGTTTTATAGTTAGCCAGGGGGTACAGTTTAAAGCAAAGATAAGTAATAAAATAACATAATAAAAATAAGTAAGTAAAAGCACCTGCTTCCCACAAATCTCTACCGTCACTGAGAATAATAGAAATAGGGAAGGGACATAAATGGAGAGGCACATGTGGCCAGGGTACACACATAGAAGGGCATGTTACATCTCTGATGCCTTAAACTGTTAATGTTTTTTTAAGATACCACCACATAACTCTTGCCAGACTTCCTACTGCTTGGTGCTGCCAGGACTTTGTCCTGCTCCATTCATCATAACTTTGCTACCAGGTGTGTCTCAACTGGACACATATTTGGAAAACTCCTCTCTGTCTGCGACTTCTTACTTAAGCTGGACTCCTTTCCTGGGGTGCCATCTCTTCTTCAGAGGAGATATGAACTCTACCCTAGCTCTTTTATTTTAAAGCCCTTGAAGCTTTTTTGCTATCGTTCTTTTAAATATACAGAAACTCTAATTCAACAGGCAGTATAACCCCTTTCTGGCTTTTTGCAAAAAGTAATGGTTTGTTTGTTTCTCAGGGTCTTGTGTAGAAGGGATTTCTTCTTCAGAAGGAGAGTAGTTGGTCTATTACCAACTCTTTGGAACATAGTAGAGAGTCATTCTCAGCTGACTGGTGCCCTTGGACTTAATTCCATTTTAAAAAGTATATTTCCAGGTGTCTGAGGGTGATGATTCTGTCAGAAGTCTTTCTCTCTAGTTTAGGTTAAGTAGCTCCTTTAAAAAATACCAATTGATTTCAAGGGAACTCTGACACAGAAAACCTACAAGTATCATAATCTCTTGTTATATCTATGATTTATATATTATATAAATGTATTTAAATTATGTTATATAATATGTAGTGCAAAAATCATATAAATAGAATTATATTACAGAATCACAATATTTATTACATATAATAGATTATATCTGTATCCTATAATAGCAACATAATTATAATGTTTATTACATATAATATGTATCCTATAATACCAATATATTTATATAGCACATTTATATACTACATATTATTTTTATATTAAGGTTACTCAGATAGTTTGAAAGATACAATCTCAGAGATAACTTGAATCTACTTATTATTACTGTCAAACATATCTTCACCCCTGTCATGGGAAAAATCTTGAAAAAGTTAAAAAAAAAGGGAATTCCCCAAACAAAGATGACAAGATGTTACAGATTCTTCTTTTTGTAGATAATTTTAATATTAACATATTTATCTAATACTTTGTTTTCTAAAGAAATTTCCCCAATAATGCTGTGAGTAGATAGTATGACAATTATTATCTTTATTTTACAGAAAGGAAAACTGGGACTCATATAAATTAAAGTCTCTTCATCTATTAGAATATATATTTGTATCCCTAGTATTTAAGCTGTCACATAGAAAGCATATTGAATGCTTGTTGACTTGACTACCAGCCCACTGGAGGACTCCTATTTCTTCTTCTGTGAATAACTCAGAATACCCATCTGTTCTCATTTTCTTTGTTTCTATCTCTTTGTCTCTGTCTCAACTCTGCCCAGAGTCTCATAACTAATAGTTAGAACCAGGATTTGAACTAGGACCAGTGTTCTTTGCACTGATAACACAGAGTAGCTTCCTGATTGCATCAAAACTTAAGAGTATTACTGGGCTTATATCCCAAAGAGATCATAAAGAAGGGAAAGGGACCTGTATGTGCACTAATGTTGTGGCAGCCCTTTTTGTAGTGGCTAGAAACTGGAAACTGAGTGGATGCCCATCAGTTGGAGAATGGCTGAATAAATTGTGGTATATGAATATTATGGAATATTATTGTTCTGTAAGAAATGATCAACAGGATGATTTCAGAAAGGCCTGGAGAGACTTACACGAACTGATGCTGAGTGAAATGAGCAGGACCAGGAGATCATTATATACTTCAACAACAATACTATATGATGACCAGTTCTGATAGACCTGGCCATTCTCAGCAACAAGATCAACCAAATCATTTCCAATGGAGCAGTAATGAACTGAACCAGCTACGTCCAGAGAAAGAACTCTGGGTGATGACTAAAAACCACTATATTGAATTCCCAATCCCTATATTTATGCCCACCTGCATTTTTGATTTCCTTCACAAGCTAATTGTACAATATTTCAGAGTCTGATTCTTTTTGTGCAGCAAAATAATGTTTGGTCATGTATACTTATTGTGTATCTAATTTATATTTTAATATATTTAACATCTACTGGTCATCCTGCCATCTGGGGGAAGGGGTGGGGGGCGGTAAGAGGTGAAAAAGTGGAACAAGAGGTTTGGCAATTGTTAATGCTGTAAAGTTACCCATACATATAACCTGTAAATAAAAGGCTATTAAAAAAAAACTTAAGAGTATTACAGGACAATTCAAGATATTCGCCCAACAATCTACACAGGAAAAGTCAAAAGAATGAAGACGCCTGTTTTCTAGAATATAACATGATACTAAATGAGCAGTTCATCGGTTCATCCATATTTCTTAGATAAGCAGATGCATTATCTTTTAGAAACATTTCTATACTTTCAGTAATTCAAAGCTGTTCCTTTAGACAACACAAAAATCCAACTTTTAAAATTTATGACATCAATATTCTTCTGTCATATTAATATTCTTCTGTTCTAATATGTGAATAATGATACACTATGATCTTAGAATCAGAATTGTATGAGACTCAAAGATCAATGAGGAATTGAATGGTAGACATGAGTGGACTGTAGTAAATTGTAAATGGTGACTTGCATGCACTTATTAAGTATTGTGAAAGATATTACCCAGGAAATAGAAATTCGGGAAAGATGGAATGGTGAGAGATAGAGATTGAAAGAGACAGAGATGTAGACAAAGAGAGACAGAGTAAGATAGAGATAGAGAGAGGAGAGAGATGAAGAGAGAGAGAGAGAGAGAGAGAGAGAGAGACAGACAGACAGACAGACAGACAGACAGCTGCAGAAGCCAGAGAGAAACAAACAGAATGAGAACGCATGGATATTCTGAGTTATCCACTGTTATTCACACAAGAAGAAGTAGAGAAAGTCTTATAGTGGCATAATAGATTCTTTATGGTTCTAGTAAAGTCAAATCAACAAGCTTTCTATGTACCAGCCTAAATACTAGGGCTACAAATATGTATTCCAATAGGTTAAGACAAAGCATAAAAGGGATCTTAAAGAGGAGGAGGGAATGGGAGAGGTGCCTGAGAAGACAAAAGCAGTGAGGGAGGATTTACAAGTAATTACATGGGGTGAGAAGGAACAAGTGGGTTGCAATTTGCTCCCTTTTCAGGAATCCCTGTATCCATGAGATTATGGATCCATGAGACCTATGGGCAATCGGAATCTCCTTTAGCCTTCTCTGGGCATAGAGAACAATAAATGAGCTTCCTAAATGCCTCTAGTGCATCTGATCCATGGAGTAACCAGGGCCATAATGAAATCTCTTCTTGTTATGAGACTTCTCAGACTAATACCTCAGGGTCTCATCTATTACTTGGCACTTAAAATTGAATTCTAGGACTGGAAGGGAGGTCATCTGGTGCAGCCCCTTCATTTTGCAGATGAGGAAATAAAAATCCAGACAGAGGAAGTAAAATGCTAAAGGTAAAATGACTCTTCTATATTTAGTTTCTTCCCACAGTCTTTCTATGGGAGAAATTCCTGCCTGGAGCCATTTAAGGGACCATCCAGAAGCCTTCTAAGCTAGTGCTGCTGCAGCACATCCTCCCCAAGGATGCCGGTGCTGTCTCAGCACATCCTCCCTAGCCAGCTGCCAAGTTCTTACTATAAAGATTTTAATGGGCTAGTCAAGACGTTCTATTTTTAGCCTTTCTTGATGTATAACTGTGAATCCTTTTGTGTGAAACACTTTCTATGGTGGAGGAAATAAGCTAATGTTCTCTACTTGATGTTCATATGACATTGAATTCCTTGTCTAGAAAGGACCTCGTTTTTCAAATTCTTGAGAGACCCTCCACATGAGCCATAATTAAACTTTGGTTTAAAGATTTCTCTGGAGTTTTACTCTGGGAATTTGTCAGATTATGAAAGAGAGAGAGAGAGAGAGAGAGAGAGAGAGAGAGAGAGAGAGAGAGAGAGAGAAACAGGACTCCCTAACTCAAGGTCAAGTCTCCCCCTGGATGAATCCAGATCTGGGAGAGCCCTTGTTGGAGGTCCCTTGAACCATAGATTGTCTCATAGACAAAACATAGAGTGGAATCAGAAGATAATTCAGTGATAAGAGTAGATAAAGGAGTGGAACTGGAATAGGTAAGACTTTCATTCAAATTCAACCCAGACACTTTCTAGCTGTGTGTGATTCTGGGCAAATCACTTAACCCCTTAACTTAATAATTCCCTCATCTGTAAAAAGTGGCTAATAATGGCACCTCACTCCCAGGGTTGTTGTGAGGTTCAAATGGGATTATATAAAGTGCTTTGCAAACCATGAAGTGCTCTATAAATATTAGCTATTCATAATAGCTGCTGCTGATGTCCCATTTTAGACACTTGCAAACCACATGACTCTGGATAAGTCACAATTTCATTGAGCCCCCTTTTCTCATCTGTAAAACGGGGATAATAATAGAGTTATGAGAATCAAATGAGCTTAATGTAAAGTACTTACAAGCCCAGTAGTGCCTATAAATGTGAGCTGTGAACACTAGGTAAATGATACCATGTACTAAGTTTCTCTTCTCTCTCTGTCTCTCTGTCTCTCCATCTGTCTCTGTCTTTCTCTGTCTCTGCCTCTGTCTCTCTGTCTCTCTCTCATACATACATACATACATATATATATATATATACACACACACACACACACACACACACACATATATATATACACATATAATTCTATGTAGTCCTTGTCTTTGGAGTTTACAGAGAGCAAAGCACAAATCTACATTTTGCAAATATGAAGAAAGTTTATAACTTGAAGCTTTTCATGGAGAGGAAGAAAGATTTCTCAAAGGCTGGCTTTCATGTGCATGGATGAAAGACTTGGTTTCCCTCCTGGTGCACGTAAGTCCACTTTGATTCCTGCTAGGAGACAGAAGTGGCAAGTCTGAGGTTTTCTACAGTAGGCACTAATTGTGTATTCCCTTATTGCTCATAGGTATGAATTGCCAAATTGGCATCCAGCCTTGATGCCAGAAGTGTGAGAATTTCACTTTCACATCTGGTTTCTCTCAGAGGAAAGGTTATGGTGCAGAGAGATTAGGTCATTATTCAGTCATGGACCCACTTACATTATGTTGGAAGGAATGCTGGATCTGAAGTCATGAGTTCAAATCTCAGCTTGGATCAAATTTGATTCGGGGGTGTCTTATCTGGAAAATGTTCTGGATTCCAGCTGTGCCCTAAAGTTAAAAAAACAAAAACAAAAACCATGGTTTCTCAAATAACATTCAACAAAATTTCCCCTGAACTTCTGCATCTGGATGTCCTGGCAACAGATTTCATATGTCTCTTCTATATGAAGTTTTTCTTGATTCTCTCAATTGCTTATCTCCTTCCTCCCAAAGTCTTTGTATATATTTGATTATGTTCACTTTCTTTTTATGCTATATATATTAACATATATATTTGTTGTCTCCCATTAGAATATAAGCTTCTTGTGAGTAAGGATTATCTTATATATTTTTTGTGGTTATATCCCTAGTGCCTAGCACACAGTAGGTATTAAAAATGCTTATGCTACGCTTGCTTGTTTGGTTGATTGACTTTAAGTTTTATAATCCCAGTTTTACAGACAAAGAAACTGAGGCACTGCCAGAGTAGGTGACGTGGGTCTGAAACCCAGATTTTCTGATGCCAAATGCATTATATTTTCTACTATCCAATGCTTCCTCCTAAGTTATCCACTCTGTAGGCTTCAGTTCATTTAGTAGTAAAATAAGTAGATTAGTAGATCAGTTTGATTTAGTCCTAAAAACCAAGAGTATTAAGATAGTATTTAGATCTCTAAGAAAGGTAAACCTGTTGAATAATCTCAGAATTGATACAAAGTGGAGGTGGTAAGATCACCAGGCCTGGCATTAGTAAGATGGGGATTTTATTGCAGAACTGACCGAGTGTATCCTTCCCAGATGCATCACATTTGGTGGAGAGGAAATTCCAGGAATCACCAAACACAGATGTACAGACACACACACCGCAAGCTGGGAGCAGGGACTAGGATAGGTAGCAAAATACCCACAGGCATTCAGGGTGGGAAGGTAGCTCACGTTTTCCAAGCTAACTTGGTTGTTCCTGACACTTTACAGAGCTGGTCCTGTGCAGTTGCTTTGTGTATTTTGGGTTGACGGAATGCCTTTTAAGGGATATGCAGAAAATTAATCTCTCTCATGAGTTGTTCCCACGATTAAGAAGATGTTCCTGTAATTAAGCTCTCGGGCAAGAGCCGGGGTTCCGACAAGCAGGCTGGGTGAGACTGCCTCCCTTCTTTAAGGCTACTTGCCTGCAGTTTATAAAAGCAGAGATGACAGTTTCTTAAACTGGTCCCTAGACCCCAGAGCTGCCTGAAGCACTTACGGGAGAGACGGCATGGGGATTTCAGGTGATCTGGCAAGGCAGTCCAGCCCTTGAAAGTTTAGTGACTAAAATGGCTCTCCTCCTGCATGTCTATGTGTCTGTGCTCCCCTTTTGTGTGTGTGTCCCTGGGGGAAAGTTGAAGCATTAATTTCTGCTAGAAGCTGCCAGAAGTCTTAGATTTTATACACACCAAAGGACTGGACAGGGATGACTCATTGTTAACAAGGTCAACAATAGCTTGTGTCCTTGACAACCCTCCCCAAACCCTCCCCAGAGGTTGTGGAACACCAATAAGGAAGGAAGGAAACAAATACTTATTAAGCACCCTCTCTGTGTTAGCTAAGCACTTTATACATATTGTCTCCTTTGAGACTCAGTAATCCCCGACTTTGGTGCTTTTATTATCTCCACTTTGCAGTTGAAGAAACCGAGACAGACTTGCTTAGAATCACACAAAAACCTCATTTGAATTCATGTTTCCCTCAATCCCAGACCCAGTGAGCCACCTTGATTCCTAGTCCCTCACCTAGCCAGCCATCATGGTATCTCCCATAAACTGTATGACTTCTGTTTGCCTCCTTTTCCTTAACTGTAAAATGGGGATAATAATTGTATCTATTATATTTGTATTATTATATTATAATATATTATATATAATGTATATACAATATATTATAATTGTACCAACAATCTTGTTTCCAAGATTGTTATGAAAATCATGCCATATGACAGATTTATATATTATAAATATAAATCTGTCATATTTATGTATATATTTATAATATATAAATGTGTCATATTTATGTATATGATATAAATATATTTATAGACTTAGCATAGTGTCTTACACATAATAGGCACTACTATGTAAGCTATTATTGTTATTATTATTATCATGATCATCATTATCATGGGTCTCTTTCATCAATACTAGAGGGTTTTTTGTAACTATCTCTGTAATTGCATCTAAAATTTATATACAAGCATTCTGCTGAGGACGGGATGGTTAGAAAAGGGTCTGTAAAAAAGGATGGAGAAACACACTTGACTCTCCGTTGACCTCATCCCCATATTCCTTGGTTCCTCTTTGCCAACTCTTTCCCCTTTCTCATCTTTCAATCTTCCATTTTATATCCCGGATATAATTCTGAGGCTATTGATGTCTGTCAAGATATTTAAGGAAAGATATAATTGGAAGGCAATGGTATCACCAAAGTCCTTGCCTGGAAGGTTAGTGATCAATATCAGATGGCCCTATGAATGCAATTAAGAACATCAGTCCAAGGCAATCGAATTGTGTTGATTCTATCACATCATTGAGTATTTCTATGTAGGGATAGCAAATACTTGGACATTCAGAGGAGGCCATTCGTCAATTGTTCTCATCTCCTTGGCAGATGCAAACTAGCCTCTCAATGACAGTAGGGCCACATTGAATGATGGAGCAGTGGGTTTCCAAGGTGGCTGATGTGATAGGTTGGCCTTGGAACAAGGGTACACAAAACAGACCAGAATAAAGGACAGATGGTTTATATCAGTTGTCTCAAGCTTGTCAAAGACTCTTCAGCCTAATTAAGACCCACTGGCCTTTGTCTCCTTTCAAAATAAGACATATTTAGGGCTGTACTCTTTACAAGAGAAAATTAATAGGCTGTGAAAAAGGGAGTAGGCTCCTGGGGCCTGGTTCCATCCATTCAGTAATAATACCCCAAAGGCTGGGAATGTGCTAGAGACTCCCACGTCCAAGCTCTTCTCCTGGAAGGCGGCCTTGTATAGAAAGTCACTTCCATTGCTTTAATGAAGTCTCATACTCGAGTTGAAAACATTGGAGACAGTTCTGTCCTCCCCCTTTCCCCAAGCCTTGCCAACCTAGGTCTTGGAGGCTCCCATTCTATTTTCCTGCAGTTTGCACTTCGCTGATGACCATAGTTAATCCTATATATAAGACGCTTAGCTGTTAATAGCTTTCACCTGGATGTGGAAATTCACTGCCCAGGACTGTCACGGTTTGGTCCTTTAGACAACAAGCTTTTATTATCTGCCTACTATGTTCCAAGTATTGTGCTAATTCCTGGGGATACAGAGAAAGCTAAAAGATCACTTTCAAGCTTTCAAAGAGAGGCTACATACAAACAACTGTGTATGTAGAACATATACAGGGAGTTCCCCAAGTTTTAGTGCAGTCTAAAGACTTGGGTATATCCTGTATGCAGAGCTAATGCAGAAGGAAGCTGAGTTTCACCTAAGAGTATTTCATGGTGTTTTTCTTTAACTTGAGAGGAAAATCTAGTTGCAAAAGGTATGGTATTAGAAGTCATGCTCATGATTACATCCAGAAGCAATAATTTTGGGGCCACATGAAAGCAAAACATGCCATCCAATTTGTTGTGGTGAATTTTCTGGGGACACTAAAAGGAGACAGATTCAGGGGGTCAGCCTGTCCATCAGGGAAAAAACTATCTGGGCCCCATGTAGAATTTCTAGGGGAATGGGGATGACTGTGATCACATGTGAATATGCTTGTGAATTTACCGAGTGGTTTCAGAATGCTTATTTTCTTATGATGTTTAAGCAAACAGCCCAGGCATGACGGCCAGGCTGGGAGTTGAATTGAGCTCATACGTGATGCTGACAGCTCTGGCCCTGGGGTTCATGTGAAACAGACAGTGGTGGTCTCTAGGGCGTCTTTCCTTCAAAGAGGTGTCGAAGGAACAAAAGATAATAGAAAATAAGAAATCCAGGATAATGGAAGAGGGCTGCTCAAGAAGAGGAGTGCTCTGGGGAAGGTAGAGGACTGGAATTCCCTTTCAGGGACCATCCTAGAGGGCCTTCCTTGGATCTGGGAATGGAGCAAGATTAAATTCCTTCTCAAGTTCTCATTAAAATATTCCAGTCAACTAAGGGTGGTCAGGCAAGGGTTCTTAAATGCAAGGGATCTGCAGAGTTGGTGGAAATGTATCCCAAAAGCCTTTGTGGAGCATGAGATGGCTTTTCCATTTCAGGGTGTGATGTGATGTGGCTCTGATGTCATTGACAGGGGCAATGTATGGGACTAACATTAAAAAACCAACATCATAGAAAACATCACACCTTGTAACTGGCAGGAGAGGGGAGGAGGGGCTCATTCATCACCTTTTATTAGTTGAGAGTGGAATAGCCAAACTTCTGTTTGTACTGCAGAATTTCACTGATTAAAAAAGAGGGGGGCTAAACATAAGATTTCTTATTAAGTATGAAGTTTGTTCTTAAGAGAACATCCAGCCCTCCTGAATACTGTTCTAAAAGGAGGTATAAGAAAGCACGGCTTTGTAGTACACAGTTATACCCAAAACTTTGCCTTTTTGGAGAATGATGGAGAATTCTGGTTAATTTCTTTGTCCTGTGCCTTCTCCTCTTCTCTCTCATTAATATCTTTTTTAGTGATTCTGTCAGCTCTCATTAAGTTGGCTACCATATCTATAAATAAAATATATTTATTTGTATCAAATTTGTATATTCAGACTTCCTCTTTCCCTTGAGCTCTAGGACCAAATCATTAACTTTTTGTGAATGTTCCCTACTGAATATTCCATAGGAATCTCAAACTCAACATGTCCCAAGTAAAACTCATCTTTTCCCTAAACACATCTCTCCTCTTAACTTTCTTATTTCTGTAAAGAACACTGCCACTTTTCCATTTCCAGGTTCAAAGTCTTAAAGTCATCCTTGACTTTTACTCTCATTGTTGATCCCTCCAAACACTTAGCTACCAAGTATTGCCATTTATGCCTTCTCTTCATCTCTAATACCCTCTGTGCATTTATACAACAACTACTCTAGCTTATGCCCTTATCACATCTATTGCGACAGCTTCCAGTAATTCTCTGTGCAGCCAGTATATCTCCTTTCCAATCTATACTCTATAGATCCAACACATGAAATCGTGGATCTAATCATGTCACTCCTCTTCTTTTTAAAAATATTTTATTATAGTTTTTTATTTACAAAACATATGCATGGGTCATTTTTCAACACTGACCCTTGCAAAACTTTCTGTTCCAACTTTTTCCCTCCTTCTCCCCATCCCCTCCTAGGGCAGTTAGACCAATACATGTTAAATATGTTAAAATATATTTAAATCCAATATATGTATGCATATTCATATAATTGTCTTGCTGCTCAAGAAAAATCGGATCTAGAAAGAAAAAAACCTGAGAAGGAAAACAAAAATGCAAGCAAACAATAACAGAAAGAGTCACTTCTCTTCTTAAGAAGTTCCAGGAGCTTTATGATGACTCTAAAATCAGATCCAAATTCCTTTATTTGACATTTAAAACCTTCACAGTCTGATTCCAACCTATATCATTCCCCTCCACGCACATTAAGACCCATATAAATTGACCTACTCACTGTTGCTCATGTACTGACATTTCATCCTCTATTTCTGTGCCTTTACTGGAATGGATAGAATCCCTCTTCATTTCTGCCTGGTGGAGTCCTTAGCCATCTTTAAGATTTATCTCATGTCATCTCCTACAGATGAGTTTTCCTGATCTCTTTAGTTGCTTAATGCTTGCCATAAGTAGTTGACATATTTTATGACTGCTTAGGTACATCTTATTTCTCTTCCCTCTCCCAAATGCAAGGTCCTAGAAAGTAAGAACTAGTTCAGTTTTTTTCTGTGTGCCTAGTATTGAGTAAACAATAAATACTTATATATATATATACATATATATGTGTGTATATATAAATATATTGTTAATATATATATATTAACAATATATTTATTGTTATATTACAATATATATACAATATATACAATATATAATACATACAATATACAATATACAATATATACAATATAATAATAATACAATAATATAATATATACAATATATTACAATATATACAATATATAACTATATATAACTATATATATATATATAACTATATAACTATATATATATATATATATATATATTAAGGATGATTGATTAACAAGCACTGTACAAAAAGCAAAGGTAGGAAGGGACCAGATTATGAGGGGATTTAAAGACCAAACAGAGGATTTCATATTTGATCTTAGAAGTGACAGGGAGCTGTTGGAGCTTACTAAATAAAGTAACAGTGACAGTCAAACTTGGTTTTTTAGGATGATCAATTTGACAGCTGAGTGGAGGATAAATTCTAGTAGTGAGACATCTGTGGCAAGCAGACCCCCATCGGATTTTTGTAAGGATCCAGGTTTGAGGTGATGAAAGCCTGTCCTAGAATGGTGACAGGGTAAAAGGAGAGAAGGGAGTGTTTAGGAAAGATGTTTTGAAGGTACAATTGACAAGACTTGGCAAGACATTGGTTTTCAGGGATGGGAAAGAAGGAAGAGTTGAGCATGACACAGATTGTGAACCTGGGTGGCTGGAAGGATGGTGATGCCCTCGGCAGTAAAAGAAAGTTGGGAAGAAGGGAAGGTTTTGGGGAGAACATAATGAGTTCAGGTTTATATATGCTGTGTTTACAATATCTTTTGGGACATTAAGTTAGAAGTATCCTTGTGGGGAAGAAAGAGAGATGTGAGACTGAAAGTCAGGAGCCACTTTATAGCTAGATAAATAGATGGATCCAAGCTACAGAATGAGACCAACATTTCTGAACACAGCCACAGGGAACTTTATTCTGTATGTTTCTTAAAAGAGTTGTTTTTTTTCCCTTTTCATTTTCAATTGAGAGTGGGATAGGAAAAAGAGGAAAAATACTTATTAATTGGGGAAAAACTCAATTATGAAAATGAAACTCTCTGCAATATCAGCTATTTACATATTCACTATGTGCCTGACAATCTATGTCAGGTCCAACATTCGCCTCATTCTACCTGATGCTCCGGATCCTATCTTTGTTCCTAGCTGAGATCCTGGATTGACTTCTCACAAATTGCTTCTATTCTCACTTAAAAAAAATTAAGACAGGATAGTGTTTCTCCTGTCATAGAGATTACCAGAAACTAGTAGCTATGGGATTACCACATCAAAAGAACTGAGAGAGAAAGTTGTAAAAAAGGAGAGTAGGATCATGTCAGAGAAAAATATGGTAGAATTTCATGTTAGGATCTCAAATTATTTGACCCTATGACTTTATTTTTGGAATATTATTATTGGTATTGTAATTTTTTCCATTTGCAGACATATCTAGAACTTATCTTTTATGAACATAAAGATTTTTGCTAAATTTAAAAAAAAATCATAACTCATATTTGGAATCCTGATTCTTATAGATTGGTGTTTATTGCCAATGACTGGCAATCAGCTTTATTTATTTATTTATTTTTAATCAATAGTATTTTAGTTTTCCAAATACATGTAAAGATAGTTTTCAACATTCATTTTTGTAAAACTTTGTGTTCCAACTTTTTCTTCCTCCCTTTCTTACCTTCCCCGAGACAACAAGCAATCTGATATAGATTAAATATGTGCTATCCTTTTAAATGCATTTCCACATTTGTCATGTTGTGCAAGAAAAATCAGACCAAAAGGGAGAAAACCAGAAGAAAGAAAAAATTAACAACAAAAAAGTGAACATACTATGCTTTGATTCACATTCAGTCTCCATAGTTTCTCTGAATACAGATAGCATTTTCCATCCCAAATCTATTGGAATTTTTGGACAGTCAGTTTTAGATCTCACTGATAGAATCCTCTGCATTGCCATGCAGCTAAAGCAACAATGACAAGTGCGATGAGCAATAGGAAAAGAGTCTTGTGTACCAGTCTCCTTTTCATTTGAAGTTCAGATTCTTATGCCTTGGATAAAAAACACAAGGACCCTTGATTTAGATTTAGCTCTCTTTATTGGCTTCAATCTAGTGGTAGTCATCACTAAAATTCTCATGATTCTGGAGAAGAAGGATTCTGTCTTTCAATATTTGTTTTAATGCTTCACTTCCATGTGAAATGTTTTGTGTCACTTACAAGAAGAATCAAGGTGTTGTTTTTCTTCAGAAAGAGAAATGCCATTTCATAGCCAAGTCCAATTTTGCTATGGAAAAATTTGTAAGTGCTGCTGAAAGAAAATTCTCTAAAATTCTCAGTGTCTCCCAATTCAAAGTGGGTGAGTGAATTTTCTCTCTCCCCATGAGTGCAATTTGCCAAAGGATTCACAAGCAGGTTCATAGATTAGATGTGTCAT
The DNA here is from genome assembly GCF_902635505.1 of Sarcophilus harrisii. Taxonomy (NCBI): domain Eukaryota; kingdom Metazoa; phylum Chordata; class Mammalia; order Dasyuromorphia; family Dasyuridae; genus Sarcophilus; species Sarcophilus harrisii. The sequence goes on from NC_045427.1 coordinate 49,930,140, forward strand.
CCATCAAATCATTCACTTACCATTCTTTTTTGAACACCAACCATACATAGAACTCTGAAGAATATGAGAGGACGAACAACAGAAAAGAAAGAAGACATGGTTCAAGCCTTCAGGGAACTTACTCTTTAGCTGGGCAGATAAGATAAAGATACTACAGCATTAATCAATATGCAATCACTGCCATATGATTGGTTGCTACAGAGGCAGCATGGTATCATAGATAGAATCCTGCTTCTGATACTTATTAGTTGTGCAATTGAGAGCAAATTATCAGAGCTATAATTAGCAGTTTTCACACCTAGAATGAGAAAGGGGGAGCTATGTCTAGAGGTCATAGAGGACACATTAAGATTATGACCCTGGTCTTGATAGAAATAGGAATGGGCTATGGAGAATCAATCTAAACTCTCTATCCAATGAAAACTTTTCAAATACTTAAAGGTTCCATTAGGCACTAATATTTTATGATTTTCAGATGAAAGTAGTTTGACAAACTTGACATCTATAGTCTCCAAATTTTCCATTTGTAAAAGTTGAAGGCTACTAGAAATAGATTGATTCATTTGCATATTGGTGACCACTAAATTCATATTTTTAAAAATTTGTTTTTAGTGTGTATTCAATTTCTGCAAGTTGATAAAATACTATTGATTTCTTTAGTTAGATATTATTTTGCATGTAATTAACCAAGTCTTGGAAAAAGCAGTTGTTCTGCCCTTTTATGCTCTACTATAATTCTTATTCATCATTTTGCTTTGCCACCTTTGCTGGCAGATGTATCTGCCTATATGTGGTTATTCTAATTCTCACCTTTGAAATCTGGCACTTGACTTTTGAAAGATATGCCCTTGACTTTAGTCTTTTGGAGAGAGTATTAGATGGAGAGTCAAATGAGATCTGGGTTCTAATCCTGGCCCAACTATTAACAAACTATGTGATTTTGAATACTTTCTCTCCCTAAACCTCAAATTTGCTTCCCTATAAAATGAAGAGATTGGAGTAGGTGATATCTAAGATCCCTTCTAGCTCAAAAATGTCATGATCCTTAATAGAAGAAAGAGTAATAAGACCATCCTGACCTGACTTCCAGAGTAAGTGAGAAGAAATAATGTGTGAGAGGTCTGAAAGAGTAGGAAGGGATCAGAGCATAAGGGGGTATTTTAAAGAGAGGATTTTATATGATCTTAGAGATAACAGAAAGATGCTGGAGTTTAGTGAATGGTTGGTGGAAACAGGGAGACAGACAGAGACAGACTTGCTTTAATATTAATTTGACAATTGAGTAGGAAGTGGATTGAATAGGAAGTGTATATATATGCATACTGAGGCAATTGGGGTTAAATGACTTGCCCAGGGTCACACAGCTAGAAAGTGTTTGAGGCCAGATTTGAACTCAGGTACTCCTGACTTCAGGGCTGGTACTATATCTACTGCACCACCTAGCTGTCCCTTAGGAAGAATATTTCAAAGATAGAATTAACAGGAGTTTGCAAGAGATTGGATATGAGGAATGGTGGTGGAGAAAGAGAATGAAAAGTCAAGGATAATACCTAAGTTGAGTGAACTTGGGAAATTGGGAAAATAGTGGTATCCGTGATAGTAATAGGAAAGTTAGGAAGAGGGGAGAGGTCAAGGAGAAAAATAATGAATTTCATTTTCGACATGTTGAATTTAAATTTCCTACATGACAGCCAGTTAGAGATGTCCAATAGGCAGGTGGAGATAGGAGACTGGACATTCGCAGAGAAGTTAGGGCTGTACAAGTACATTTGAGAATCATCATCATATACAGGATAATTGAAATTATGGGAATTGATTAGTTTGCCAAATGAAATACTATAGAGAGAGAAGAGAAGAGCGTACCATATAGAGTTTCAGGAGTTGCTGAACCACACTGTGAACACACAGGAGTAGCAACCACACTAATAGAGTGAGTGACCTGGATGGAGACTCAACAAACAAGATTAGGAAGGAGCAGTGAAATAGGTAGAAGGAGAACCAGGAAAGGATAGTGTCATGAAAACCTAAAGAGGAGAATATCTAAAAGAATAGGATGATTGAAAGGGTCAAAGGCTGCAGAGAAGTCAAGCAATATGAGGATTGAGAGAAGGTCCATTGGATTTGACCACTAAGAGATCAATGGTAACTTTGGAGAGAGCAGTTTCAATCGACTGATGAGATCACAAGCCAGAGTAAAGAGGATTAACAAGAGAATAAGAGGAAAGGAAATGAAGGTTTCAATTGTGGATGTCTTTCTTAAGAAATTTAGTCATGAAAGAGAAGAAAAATATAAGATGATAGCCAGCAGGGATGGGTGGGTCAAGTGAGAAATTTTTTTTTTTAAGGTGGAGGAAACTTGGGCATGTGAGAAACAGGATATAGAGGAGACAACATTCTGTAGAAAAGAGGATGAAATGGGATCAGTTATGCAGGTAGAGGGGGCTTGCACTGGCAAGGAGAATTGTTCCTCTTTATGTGAGATGGGGTGAAGCGGGTATAGAGGCAGAAAATGTCTGAATGATGTAACACAAAGAGGAAGGGAAAAGAGCCATTCCCTTTGAATGGTTTCAATCATTTTTTTTCAAGAGAATTATGGGAAGTTTGAAAAGGGATGAAAAGCTCTGGAAAACCAATTGTGGCAAATAGGATAGTGAATCAATTAGGGAGGTGTAAAAGAATTGCCTTGTTGTAGTAAGGATCTAGTTGAGGTTATGTAACAGATTTGAGCATACCTCTTCAGCAGAAGCATTTGTTGTCTGTGAAACAAACATATCCCTAATAAGTGGAGAAGGAGGATTTTTCTTTATTTTTTAAAAAATAAATTTTTATTGATGTTTTCTGTTTTTTGTATCATGATAGTTATCCCAGTATTCCTTCCCATTGAGCTACCAGGAGATTTTTTTTTTTGGAGGCAATTTGGGTCAAGTGACTTGCCCAGGGTAACCCAGTTAGGAAGTGTTAAATGTCAAATCTGTTTGAACTCAGGTCCTCCTGACTTCACTGTTCCCCTAGCTGTCCCCAAGGAAATATTTTTTAAAGATAAAAAAGAAGAGGAAACCGCCCCCAGCACAACTGAACAATACATTGAAAAAGTCTGAAAACATGAGGACATAGGATCTTGGGAACATAAACATGCAAATGTTATCTTCTTTGACCCTTATAACTCTAAGATAGAACAGCAACAGCTATTACTTCCATTTTCTTTTTTAATGACATTTTATTTTTTCAAATACATGCAAAGATAGTTTTCAACATTCATTTTTGCAAAACCTCGTGTTCCAGTCTCTCTCGTTTCCCCCTCTTCTTTCCCCTTTCCAAGATAGCAAGCAATCCAATATAGATTAAACATGTGCAATTTTTCTAAACATATTTCCATATTCATCATCTGTGCAAGAAAAATCAGATCAAAAGGGGAAAAAACAGGAGAAAGAAAAAAGTAAACAAGAAACAACAACAACAAAAAGGTGAAAATACTGTGCTTTGATTCACATTCAATCTCTATAGTTCTCTGGATTCAGGTGGCACTTTCCATCACAAGTCTATTGGAATTACCTTGTATCACTTCATTATTGAAAAGAGCCAAGTTCACCACAGTTGATATCACATAATCTTGTTGCTGTGTACAATGTTGCCTTGGTTCTACTTACTTCACTCAGCATCAGTTCATATAAGTCTTCCCAGGCTTTTCTGAAATCAGCCTGCTCATCCTTTCTTATAGAACAATAATAATCCATTCCATTAATATGCCATAACTTATTTAGCCATTCCACAACTACTGGGCATTCATTCAATTTCCAGTTCCTTCTCAAGTAGTATTATTCCTAATACAAAGTTTACAAGGGTTGAGGGATCCTTTCTCTCACTCCAAATTGTTCCTCTCCTTCATCTTTGATGCTAGCTCCACTTTTCTCCACAGAGATGAGAATCATTAGCCATTACTGATTCACAGAAATTATTGTAATTTAAGTTAAGTATTTTTTGAGCATGTCAGGTGAGGTAAGGTTTAGGAAGTGGTGGGTGTAGGGAGATGAGATGGAGATTTCTGAGGCTCTTTCATAAAATAGTCTTTGGCTTGATTTTGACATTATAGTGGGAAGGACTTTGATTTTAGAGTTGGAGAACCTGAGTTTCACATCAAGGCTTTGCTTCTTCTGTGCTACTTGTATCATTTTGAGGAAATCATTCAACTTCTCTTAGCTTCAGTTTTGTCATGTGTTAAAAGAGGTTGGATTAGATGATCTTTAAGATCTCTTTTGCTATAATAACTTGTTGGCTGGTCTCTAGGGGCCCCAGACTTCTTTTAAGTTTCTAGACTTACCAGAATTCTGCTGGAATGGTAGCAGGGAATTAAAAGAAAAAAATTATCCCACAATTTTTACCATTGGAAAAAATGAAAAGAAAAAAAATAACATGAAAGTTTATCTCTGCCTTTTTTCCCTTTAAAAATTTTATGGAGATTTTTCTCTCTTTCCACCCTCTATCCCCTTCTCCCTGTAAATTTAGTTTGGGTTTTCAAAGTTTCTTTCATTCTTTTCCCCCCTCAAATGTAAGGGAAGACTTGATTATGGTCAGGATTGAGGCTCTAAAGATTTCCAGTCTGGTCCGAAAAGGCTGACTGTTTATGCAATCCAAAATTCTTCCTTTTTGAATAAAATTTACAACCCTCTGAAACAGCTTGCAAGGCCGACCTCCCAGGCTTTGATTCCTTGTCGAGTTTTTGAAATGCATATTAGCTCGGAGACTGCTAACAGACTGAAATAATTACACTCCAAGGTAGGTGTTAATGCCTTTGACATTTGCCGGCCAGTTGTCTTCATGCTTGTGAGAAATTTATGTGCCAACTGCTTCGGTGCCTGCCAAACTGTATTCTTTCCATCCCTCTTAAGAGTTACCATCCAGGCTGTCAATGTATGACAGTTATCGTTAACATGCAAGACAACAAATGAAGAATTTATGTTTGGAGACGCAGCTGTATATGCCCAAATATACATGTTACAGTGCAAATGTTTGGTCTGTGAGTTTTAATTATAGCAACCATAAAGTTTAATTGTGGGAAGCATACATTGACTATTAGACCTGGGAATGTCAGAGATTGGTCCATTTCTCTCTTTTTAGAGACCAGATCCTGAAATATTACCCAATTTGTTCTTCTAAGGACACAGATAGTTTGAGACAGAGTTGAGTCTATAGCAACAAATGTTGGCTTTGTCGTATATGGATAGACAAGGAGTTCTTAATTTTTTTGGTCCACAGACCCCTTGGGTAGACTGGAGAGGCCTATATACCCTTTTGTAGAACAAAGTTTTTAAAGGTATAAGGTAAAATACACAGGATCAAAAAGGAAAGCATAAAGATGCATTTTTTTTCCTTTTCAAGTACACAAATTCCTCTCTCATCCTGAAATTTTTCTTCAAAGTCCTTGAATAACCATGGACTCGAAGTAAATAATTCCTTGTTTAGAGAAATGTCATAAAATTATTGTAAACTTAATCAATTCATAGAGTGTTAGAGTTGGAAGAAATCTTAGACATCATCCATAAGGGAATTGAGGGAAACACCATGAGTAGACCACAATTTTTTAGGGGCATAACTCAGCAGTAGTACAAGCTTTCCCTTATACCAGATGACTTATCTCTTCAGAGTAGAACAAAAAAAAAATAAGACTGATTTTTTTGTATTGTATATATCATAGACTAGAGAGCTAGTAAGGTAATCTTTGGTACCAAGTCCGCTACGATGCCTTAGAAAGGCTGAACCAAAAGTCTTTCTTGATGGAGGTGTTAGTAAATATAATCAGAGACTATCTGGTTCAACCTTTATATTAGAGTTTTCAAGTTGGCTTTAACATAGTAGACAGAATGACAATGTTCATTGAAACAAATAAATAAAATGTAAAAGAAATATCTGGAGATTTGCTCAATCAGGAAAGACAGGAAGTGAGCTTCTTGGGCCAATATTCTCCCAGATTGGTCTGGTGGCTTCCCCTACTTTTCCTTGTTTCTTTTAAATAGCTGATTAGAAGACCATAATTATGCAGAGATTTAGGGCTAGAGAGGACCTGAGAGACTTTGCCTAACTCCCTCATTTTATAGAAAATGGGCACATGAAGAAATGAAAGGACCAATCAAAATCATTCTCAGTTGTACAGGTGAGATTCAAACTCACATCCTCTGATGGTTTAAGTGATGTGGCTAGTTTTGCCTCATTTCCATATTGATCATCATAATAGCTGATATTGACAAAGTATTTCCAAGTTTGTAAAATTCTTTAGAGAGGCATCTATGTTTATAATTCTACATATATGTAAATATAAATACATACTATACATACCTAAAAATATATGCATTATATATACACACAGATACATATGTAATGAGAGAATAAGTATATTTTTATACATTTAGATTTATATACATTTATGTACATATATACATATGTGTGTATATATATAAACACACATATATATTCTCTCATTTATCCTCACCTGAGGAGTGTTATAGGTATTATTAGACTCATTTTATGAATGAGGAAATTGAGAGTCAGTAAGATTTGATGATTTACTTATGGTTATTCACCTAGTCAATGCCAAAGACAGAATTTGAACTCAGACCTCTTTTGGTTTCAAAGTACATTCTCATTACTACTGAACAACACTATCTCTCTAAAAATGAATAACAGTTGACATTTATGTAGCTCTCCATTTGTACATTAGTACAAAGTACATTCTCCATACAGAATCTTATTGGGTTCTTGCAATGATCTTGTGAAGTAAAATCAGGGCTGTCAGAACCATAAGGTATAAGAGCTGGACGTGACCAGAGAGGCCATTTTCTCTATCTCTTCATTTTCTAAAAGAAAGAAGTGGAGGCCCACTTCCAATGGCCAATGTTGTCTAATGTCGCATAGTTGGTCAGTGGCAGATCCAGGCCTAGAAAGCAGATTAGATTGTCTGACTCATTCAGTGCTGAATCCTTTTCACTATGCCAAATTGTCCAGTATCTCTCAAGATAAAGGTCAGAGTGTAATTGTTTCCTTCAGCTTTTGGGTCTGAATCTGGATCCTTTATTCCTTGACCATGCCATTATATCCTTTCTGTGTTACCAAAAAGTTTAGACTAATTGATCTTTAATGTTCTTTCCAGTTCAAATTCTCTGATCCTATCACCTTATCTCTGGTCATCTAGCAACCACATTGAATTCATTTCTTAAAAATGGTCCTCGGATGAATATATACCAGAGGATTTTTATGTTTTATCTGTGAGGTTCAGTTCCATATGTAGGAGTTTACACACATAATCTTTGCTATACATGAGTTTAAATACATAATCTTTGTACTTCCCTAGAGCCATAGTATGTAGAAGAGGGAGATACTCATCAAATTTGCCAATGATATCAAGCTAGAAAGGATAGCTAATGTAAAGGATAGACTCAGAATTCAAAAAGAATCCTGAAAGGATAGAGCACAGGGCTGCAATAACAAGGTGAAATTCAATAGGGATAAATGTAAAGTCTTATACTTGGATCCAAAAAACAACTTCACCAGTACCAGATGGAAGTAGGGAGGCATAGATAGCAGTTTCTTTGAAAAGGGCCTGGGGGTTTAAGTATATTATAGACTCAACATGAATCAGCAGCATGATGTAGCATCCAAAAAAAATCTAATGTGACTTTTGGTGAATGTCCTTGAGTCCATAACATATGAGGATTGATTGACAACTGGCCATCATTAACACAGAGAAAAGAAAAACTGGGGGAATATGAAAATTGAATACAAATATTTGAAAAGCTCTCATATGAAAGATGGATTAGACTATTTCTGTTTAGTCCCAGAGACTGAAGTAGGACTAATGGGAGAAAGCTGCAAAGAAGAAGATTTAGGATGGCTATAAGGGGAAAACTTCCTTACCATTAGAAAAGAACTATCCAAGAGTAGAATAGGCTGCCTCCAGAAGTGATAGGCTCTCCCTTCTTGGAGGTCTTCAATCACAGACTGGATAAATACTTGTCCGGATGTTACAGTGGGAATTCATTTCGTGTTTGGGTTGGATAAGATGGCCTCTGAAGTCTCTTCCAACTCTTAGGTTCTTTTTTCTGTGACTTCAGAGACTATCTAGAATACTCCGCTTCCTTCATAGAGGAGGAAACTGAGACCCAGAATAGTTATATTATTTATCCGAGGCCACACGGGTAGTAAGTAGCAAGGTTGGGATTCAAGCCCAGGCCTCCGCAACACAAATCCCCTAATCTTCCTACAAGACTAAGCTGCTTTTCTGACATATGGGGATATTACCTCCTAAATTTCTCTTATTCTCTCAGAAATTCCAGCACCATCTGCATCCTGATATTCACATTGGTTAGCCCATAGAATGCCTCTGGCGAATATAGATCAGAAACCAAAAATGAGGTCAAGTTTCCCCCCATGATATATAAGGATTTACTGCTTTTTCTCAAAAAACTCCAATATCACTGTATAACAGTTATTCCTCATTAACATTAATGCTTTGGGGCAGAGTCCTAGCAGCCAAGAATATCTACCAGAAGACAGGAGAATTGCTTTTCCCAGGTGGCGTTTGCCAGTGATGGCATTAAAGACTTTCCATGTCATGGGTCCCAGGCCTCCATTGGTGAACTGTATAAATGCAGCCATCAACTAAGGTCTAGTGTTCCAAATAGAGGTTTGGCTTGCTCTGTAGGCAAAGCCAGTGGCTGGCAAACTGTGAATGCTTTAGTCCAATGGAACCAAGGAGGCTGCCAATGGACCGGAGAATAGCTTAAGCACAACTCAGTGGAAACACCAAGGCTGGGCCAAGAGAAGTGAACGGCATTCTGTCTCCCTGAGATGCTTAAATGAGCATCAGAAAATACCTTTCTTGGGATCCTCTGATCTGGTGTTTGAAGATTGGAAAGAGGTTGCTTTTATTAGCAGTATTATAGATTAATTTATAATAATTATTATAATTATATAATAAGTATATAATTATAATTATAAGTTAGCAGTATTATAAAGGAAGTGAGTTACTGGTTCTAACAGTCAAGAGAAGATGTCTTTGTTTCAAGTGTCAAGTGTTAGAATAGATTGAAGTGCTTTTTTGGGGGGATCAGTGTTTTCAATCAATCACCAAGTATTTATTAAACACCTATTATGTTCTAGGCACTGGGGATAAAAATACATGCATATGGATTCTTTATTTGAGTGGGAAAAAGAGGGAAGAAAATATGCATATAAAATATTCACTGGGGGCACCAAATACATTACAAATATTATCTTATTTGATTCTCACAACAACCTTGGGAGGGAGGTGCTATTATTGTCTCCATTTTAGCAATGAGGAAGTTAAGTGACTTGTCTAGGATTCTACAGCACACAGCTAGTAATTATCTGAGGTTGGGTTTGGATTTGGTCTTTATGATTCCAGGTCCAGCGCTTTCTCCACTGTTCTACCTGGCTGCCTAGAAGTATGGAGTAGTAATAGTAGTAGTAGCATTAGTAGAAGTAGTAAAAGTAGGAGTAGTAATAGAAATAATAGTAAGTAGAAGTAGCATTAGTAGGCAATAAGAGTAGTCGAAATAATAGTAGTAGTAATAATAATAATATTAGCAACAATAATAGCAGAAATGTAGATGGTAGTCGTAATAGTAGATAGTAGTAGTAATAGAAGTAATTAAGTAGCATTAGCAAATAATAGGAATAGCAATAGAAGTAATAGTAATTAGAAGTAGCATTAGTAGGTAATAGGAGTAGTTGAAATAATAGTAGTAATAATAATAATAGCAGTAATAGTTGATAGTAGTAGTAATGGAAGTAATATTAGGTAGGAGTAGCATTAGTAAATAATAGGAGTAGTAATAGAAGTAATAGTAGGTAGGATTAACATTAGTAGGTAGTAGGAGTAGTAATAGTAATAGTAATCATAGTGGGAGGAATAATAGAAGTAATAGTAGGTAGTAATAGCATGAATAGGTAGTAGTATATTAATAGGAATAACAGTATTAATAGTAAGTAATATTAATATTAGTAGGTAGTAGGAGTAGTAATAGTAAATAGTAAAAGTAGTAGTAGAAGAAACTAAATATATAACATAACACCACTTGGAATTCTTAAAAAAAGCAAAAACAAAAACAATCTGATGAGTTCAAATCCAATCTCTGACACGTTTGCTGTGTGACCTTGGGCAAGTCACTTAATCTCAGTTTCCTTATCTGTAAAATAGGGATAATAATAAAACTTACCTCCTAGGGTTGTGATGGGGATCAAATGAGATATTTATAAAATGCTTAGCACAATGCCTACTCATAGTAGGTGCTATAATGTCACTTACAATGATGCTGATGATGTTTATAGAGTGCTTGTAGCATTTGGGCTTTATGAGATTGATTCTGTGATAGGGATTAAATAGTAAGAAGGCCAGTACTTGGAAAACTAGTCCTTGGGAAGACCTTGGTAATGAAGACAATAAATTTATAGTTAGAAATGATCTGTCTTTATTGCTTGGTCTGCTTTATTCTTTTTTTGAAACAATAGCCTTTTATTTTCAAAATATATGCAAGATAGTTTTCAGCATTCACCTTATAAAACCTTGTATTCCATTTTTTCTCTTTTCCTTCTCCGATTCCCTTCCCCTAGACAGCAACTAATCCAATATAGGTTGAACATGTGCAATGCTTCTAAACATATTTCCACATTTATCATGCTGCACAAGAAAAATCAGACCAAAAGGGGAAAAAATGAGAAAGGAAAAAAAACAAGCAAATGATAACAAAAAAGAGTTTTGAAACTCTTCAAAAAAAGAGTTTGAAAATACTGTGCTCCAATCTACATTCAGTTCCCATAGTCTTCTTTCTTCATCTTGCTCTCTCCATCACAAGTCTATTGGAATTGGCCTGAATCACCTCATTGTTGAAAAGATTCATGTCCATCAGATTTGAATATCATCTAATCTTTTTGTTCCTGTATACAATGATCTCTTGGTACTGTTCACTTCACTTAGCATCAGTTCATGTAAATCTCTCAGGTCCTTCTGAAATCATCCTACTAACCATTTCTTATAGTATAATAATATTCCATAACATTCATATACCATAACTTATTCAGTCATTCCCCAACTGATGGTTATCCATTCAGTTTCCAGTTACTTGCCATTACAAAAAGGAGTGTTCTAAACATTTTTACACATATAGGTCCCTTTTCCTTTTTTATGATATCTTTGGGATACAGACCCAGTAGAGATACTGTTAGATCAAAGGGAATGCACAGTTTGATAACTCTCTGAGTATAGTTCCAAATTGTTCTCCAGAATGGTTGGATCAATTCACAACTCCACTAACAATGTATTAGCGTCTCAGTTTTCCCACATCCCTTCTAACATTCATCATTATCTTTTCTTGTCATCGTAGCCAATTTAAGAGGTTTGAAATGCTACCTCAGAGTTGTTTTAATTTGCATTTCTTTAATCAATAATGATGTAGAGCATTTTTTATATGACTAGAAATGGCTTTAATTTCTTCATCTGAAAATTATCTGTTTATGTCCTTTGACCATTTATCAGTTGGAGAACAGTTTGTATTCTTATAAATTTGAGTCCTCTATGTATTTTAGAAATAAAGACTTTATTGGAACTCTTGGATATAAAATTTACTACTCCCCCCACCCCCGGTTTTCTGCTTCCCTTCTAACTTTGGTTACATTGATTTTGTTTGCACAAAACCTTTTTAATTTAATATAGTAAAAACAATCCATTTTGCATTTCATAATGTTTTCTAGTTCTTCTTTGGCCATAAATTTCTTCCTTCTCTAAATCTGTCTGCTTTATTCTTAACTCAATAGGTAGAGAAGGAAAACAAAATCTTGTTGCCTTGTAAATACAAAGAATAGAAGAAATAGTTTTCATTCTCTTTATCTGAAAAATGAGGACACTGCAAAAGTTACCAAAATGCACATGCATTTTGACTCAGCCATACTAATAGTAAGTCTATAACAAAGAAATAAAAGAAAGAGGAAAGGACTCTTGTATGTAACAAATATTTATAGAGGCTCTTTTTGGGGTAGTCCCAAATTAGAAACTAAAAGACATTCCTCTTGTTAGAGAATCACTTAACACATTGAGGTCTGTGAATGTGATGATGTGTTCTTGTGTCATAAGAAATGGTGAAATGGACAATTTCTGAGGAAATTTTGAAGGCTTTATGAATCAAAATGGAATAAAGTGAGCAGAATAGTTTAGTGATAATGTTATAAAGAAAAACAATTCTGAAAGAACTCTTAACACTGCTTCCATAAGCCACAAGTCTAAAGGAATAAAGATGAAATATGTCACATTTCCTGATAAAGATAAACTGAAAATACGGGGACATACATTCAGACAGGGCTTATATGGGAAGTTGTTGCTCCAGATTAAGCAGCTGTGCATTTAGGGTTTGTTTTTGTTTTTTAAGTTTTCTTTTTAGGATTATATTTTTTATTAACTCATTAGGAGTAGTGGAAGGACAGTTTAAAAATGCTTATTCACTGAAAAAAATAAAGTAGAAAGAGTTAATTCCAGTTCTTCTCACTATTTCTTATAGAGTAAATAAAAGGACTCAACCTGGTCCACAGATAGATTTCTGGGGGAGGGGTGTCTTTGAATGGGGAAAATGTTACGTCAGGTTTTGCTAACTTCTAAATGAAATTTGGCATTTTCTTCAATTACATAAAATATTATTCTGAGAAGGGGTCCATAGATTTTACCAGTCTGACTAAAGGGGTCTGCAACACACAAAAAGTTAAGAATCTCTGGCTTAGATGATCTCCAGGGTCCCTGTCACCCTTCACATTTTATATTTTAATGCCCTAATATCTCTGAAATTCTATGTCCTTAAGTCTTTTACAGCACTCACATCCTGACATTTATACATAAATGTTTCTCAGACATTTATATAGCTCATCGTTTCTAAAACACGCTACATAGTTTCTTGATTCTTCTCCATCATCTCACACATCAAAGCAGTGGCCAAATCTTGATGTTTCTATCTCTGTAACACACCTCCTATCTGACTCCTTGTTTCTCTCTCCCCACACAGTAGCCACTGTGTTCAAACTCTCATTCCCTTCTGTATTACTGCAGTAAACTTTGACTGGTCTCCCTGCTTCAATTCTTCCTCTCTATTCTATTCTCTGCACAGAGAGTTTCCTAAATTGAAGGTGTGACCATGTCACTCCCATACTCAATAAGCTCCAATATTGTCATAGATCCTGTATTTAGCTTTTAGCTAAATTAGCGCTCTCCAACGTACCATTCCAATTTTCTTACATGTGAACTCCATAAATGGCCTTTTAGATTTTTTCACTCTCATATCACCTCCTTTTTTTTTCCCCTCTTCTTCTTTGCCCTGTCTATTCCTCAGGATGGGAATTGACTCCTAGCTTACATCAGCTTCTTAGAATTACTTGCTTACTTCAAGACTGTTCAAGACTTCTTTTACACAAAATCTTTTCTCATCTAGGTGCCTTTGCCTCCCTTCTCCCCTTCCTGCCTCCTCCATTCACTTGTATTTACTTAATATCTGCTTATTTTTGTACTTGTCTCCCTTCATAAAATGTAAGCCCCTTGAGCATTAAGATGTTTTCATTTTTCTCCTTGTATCCTCAGTTCTTGGTGCAATATCTGCCTCAGACAAATGAAATACTTAGGATGGGCAATAATTTTGATATGGTTTCACTTTGTGATAGCAGCAATCATGCTGTTGTGCTTTTATTGAAAACAGACTGATTCAGAACATCTGATTTTGATCAGCAGAAACTCAACTGAGTTAGTTTCTCCACCTTAATTAGTTCTCGGTCACTTGAGTGCTAGATTTCATATCATACACACGGGTTCATTGTTGTCTTTTGTTGTGTTTTAATTCTGTGGTTTTAAAGAATGGATATATTATGCCAGAGAAAAATCTCTTAAAGAGCACAGGATTCAGTTACTTTTAGCAATAATGCAGTGGCTGTTAATGTGGAGAAGTAAAATATTTCAATCATCATTCATGATCACGCTTAAAGTAGGACCAGTCACAGTAAAACACCAAGGAAAGTATGATCGAAGATGAGGAAAAAAAGCCAATAATTGACAAACTATTGCTATGAAGCTGCTTAATTAGTGATCAAAAAACAAAGACTTTAGAGAAGGACCTGAGAGCTGGAAGAGTTATTACTGATTCTTCTACAGAGAATTGCAGACCTTTTGAGGTTGGAGAGCCATGAAGAGATTAGTTTAGAAAATTTTTTTTTCTAACCATGGATTTAGAGAAAAAGCTTTTCTTGAGTAAGACAACACAAAGGCTGGAGTATTGAAAAATGGAAAAAGATAATTTTTCCTGTTTTTTTTAAATTTGAGGTGAGCCTCTAAGATCTAGGTATTTTCCATCAGACTGTACAATAGCTAACCCCCAAATATTTCAGGATATTTTTTTTCTCACAAGAGGCCTAGAAATCTTGTCCCCACTAATGATATGTACACTTACAAACATATTAATATTCTAAAAAGCAGAATTGTCCCAGTGTTAGAGAGATTACCAAATAGAGATGGAATACTCAATATGATTTTGTACTATATCACATGTAACAAAAGGAATATAAACTTATCCGAGAGTTGGATAGAAAAATGTTTCAGTGAGGAGAATTCGTTTAATTTAAATCCCAATAAGAACCCTATGGGCTATAATTAAGTCTAGACCTGGAACAATGTACTGTTCATCAAGGTATTTTTAGTGTCCAATGTAATAATTTCAAGATGAATAATTGAAGACTGTATTGAGATCTTGTGAACTCAGTTTAAAATGATATGAAACAGATGACTACCACAAACCCATTAAATATTGAAAGATTTTTAAAAGATGCAATCATAAGGATTGCTGTCAACAAATTTACTTTTTAGTTATTTTACTCTGCTTTGAGCAATTTACATCACAGTAAAAGTTGTCATCTTGAACATTGTCACCTTAATTTATAAACTCACTGTTTTTTTTTTTTTGACAGATACAAATAAATTCTGGTTGATAGTTTTTCACATTTTTGTCCTTACCACCACCTTGTGATTTGAGTGTTGCATTGATTATTATTATTATCCTCATTTACAGATGAGAAAACTGAGGCTGAGATTTAAGTAACTTGCCCATGATTGGCATAGGTAGTCTTTGAAGAAGAATTTGGTCCCATGGCTTCCTGACCGTAGGTGTTGTTATTCATTTTGTAAATGGGGAAACTAAGAAAGAGAAATGTTAAGTGATTTGCTTATATATGTGTGTGTGTGTATGTGTATGTGTGTGTGTGTGTGTGTGTGTGTGTGCATGTGTGTATGTGTATGTTTCCTACTACTATTGAAAATCAATTATTTGGATGCAGGTTGGTTGCCCCCTCAAGCATTTCTCCATGTATGCCATGAGGTCGGATTAGTTGCTATTATCCCAGGATTTATGAAAAAGTTATTGACATCCAAAGCACTGATTTAAATATTAGGAACTTGCAATCAAGGGTTGGTCATGGAATGTTTATTTGCTGGCCTTCCATGTAGTTTGCATGTATTTTTTTATGTCCGCCTAAAAAAACCAAGCATATTTCTTGAGAAACTTCCCAAGATTTTGCCCAGTAGTGTAGAATCTTATAAAATTATAAATGTGCTTTGCAGATGTTGAGGGGTTATAAAAAATCCTTCTTCAATATAAATTGTTTGTAGATATCCTTGGTCCTTCTTGCTGATTATTTATTTTTCTTGACTGCTATTAGTAACAAACATCTAACTTGGCTTATGAGTGATGAGCTGTGGGGTCTCTAGGAGGTTGGATTGATTATGGATTATTCTACCAACAAGTTAGGAAAGAATCCACAGACTAGTTCCCAGCCAAGTTTCTTACTAGCTAGGCTTGTGAAATACTCATTTCTATTTTTTAAATATGCTATTTGCTGGATTTCCCATTCATGACCCTACTCTCCAAGGAAGGTATAGGTGGCGATGCTAGTGTAGATAGGAGTAATAATCAACTGCCCATCCATAAGCAGTGATAAATCAGGGTATTCTGAGAGTTCAGGTGTTTAGCTGAAAGGGCACTGGTTGGGAATCAGGGAATCAAGTGTGGCTCTGCCTTTCACATAGCCTCTACTCATGTATAGGACAAGACACTTCTTATGGGCTTGAATGGGACTCAAGAGTTCACCAGTGAGATCAGGATGCTTAATTGACATTGTCAAAAATAATCAGCAAGCAACCTTTAAATACCTACTTTGTTCTAGCTATTGTAAGATGCTAGAGATTCAAAAACAAACCAAAACAAAAAGGAACTGCCCCAAGGAGGGCATAATCCATTGGAGGAGATGATGTGTCCATATACAAGAATATACAAAATATATATCTAATAAACATGAGGTAAATTTTGTGGAATCTCTAGGACCTTCATGTAGAAGGTGGCAATAAGTTTTTAAAGAAACAAGGAATTACAATGAATGAAAATCATTTATTAAATGCTGAATGTCAGGCTAAGTGTTAGGAATATAGATAGAAAAAAGTGAGAGCAGTATTTCTGCTAAAGAGGCTCATATTCTAATTGATGAAAACAACACATGCAAGAGATTTCAGCAAAGAGAAAGAAGTGAGGGTGCATTGTGGGGGGGATGGCAAGTTAGGGTACTTAGGTTATATTACTAGGTCAAGTGCTAATGCCAGGGGTTTGGATGGAGCACAGAAAGGGAAGATGGTAATTCCTGTTGGATTTCCATCTTACTGGAAGAAATAGAGCTGGTGACTCATCTCAGCCACCTCTTTTGCTTTTTCTATGGAGAAAGCAATAACATGGTATTATGGAAAGAACACTGAGTTAAAAGTTGGGGGGACCTAATGGATGCTGGAAACTGGATGCTTCCAAACCTACATTGAGCCTCATTTTTTTCTCCTGTAAAATGGAGATAACATTTATAGTACTAATCTTTTAGAATTGTTGTGAATCTCAAATAATGTATGTCAAGTACTTTAAAAATCTTAAAACTCTAGATAAATGTCAACTGATTTTGAGAATATTTCAAATGATTGAAATGCTTTTGCTCTGACTGTTTCCTGAGCTGAGAATGTTAGAACTCCTCAGCACTGAATCTACATTTCCCTGGCTTCCTTTAAAACTTGGCTCAAATTTTACCTGCTGAAGGAGGCCATTCCCAGTCTTGCCCCAATCCCCTAAACCTCAAACTCTCTTCTTTGAGATCACCTTTTATCTATCTATGTATAGCTTGTATTTATAGTTATTCACATATTGTCAGTTCCATTAAATTGTAAGCTTGAAGACAAGAACTGTGTTTCCACTTGACTTTGCATCTCCAGGGCTCAGGACAGTACTTGGCACATAGCAAATGCTTAATAAATGTTTGTTTAGTGACTAATTGAAACATAGGTTCAGAGCTGGAAGTGGGAGAAAAGAAACAAGGATTTGTTAAGTACTTTCTATTTCTATGCATTATTTTAAATGTTTTACAAATATTTCATTTAATTCTCACAACAACCTTGGGAGGGAAGTACTATTATGAGCCCCATTTTATAGTTGATAACTGTCAGTTATCAGTTACATGATTTGCTTGTAAGTATTTGAGACTAGAATTAGAATTTAGGTCTTTCTGACTCAAGGTCCAGTCCTCTATCCACTTACCACAAGTGCTTAGCACTTAGTACTATTTTCTTCCTTACTGGAGCCTTTCAAGGAATTACAGAATGGTGATCATTTGTGAGGTATTTTATGGTATAGATTCTTGTTCAGATAGGCTGGATTGGATGGCTTCAAAGGTCCCTTCTATTTCTGAGCTTATGGGTCTCCTCCTTTTCCATGCTTCCTCCAGACCTCAGACTCCAGGAACCCTCGGCTTTGATAGACGATCTTTCATCTTTTATTGCTTGGAACCAGGTGATTATTCCATTTCCTGGCCAGTTCCAAACCATGTGATAGTCCAACCCTGGAAGACCCTCCTTCTAACTCTAGTATATATATATATATATATATATATATATATATATATATACACACATATATATATATGTGTGTGTGTGTGTGCCCCATACATATATACATGTATGTATATATGTCATATATACATGTATGTATATATGTCATATATACATACATACACACATAATTATGTGTTTGATTTTAATCTCTAGACTTATTACTGCACTATTGTTGATTTTGCCTTTTTTCTGATTCCTTGTGACCTGGAATATTTTGCCATTTTCTTCTCCAGGTAATAGGTAAGGAAACTGAGGTAAAGAGGGTAAAGTGACTTGCTCAAGATCATACAACTATTTGAGGCCAGATTTGAACTCAGGAATATGAATCTTCCTGACTCTGCTCTGTGAACTATGGCATCACTTAGCTGTCCTTAGTATTAAGCTAGCCATTATTTATCATTTCTTTTGACTTTTCCCCAGAGAAGCTCTAAGTAATAAAGTCATCTGATTGGCCAGCATCTCCAATGTGTCCCTAGTCTTCCTCTTGTTAGAAGACTTCCACTTGTTAGCAGACATCCAAAGCAAAAAGCAACCTGCATGTATCCAGAAAAAATACAATGGGTTGGATTTGCCCTGCAAATGATTAGCCTTTCTGAGGATGACAAGACAAAGAGTTATGGGAATAAAGCCTTCAGAAATGCAGACTGCCATTATTATTCCTCAATGTATTCAGCCAGTTCAAGTAGCTCCCTTTTGCCTCCAGCTTTTAATGTTTTCATTATCCAACTTCCTTTGCAATCTTCTTTTACACAATTGTCTTTCCCACATTCTCCAGACTAAGTATATCAGCTTTCTTTGTGTCTCTTGCACTTGTCACTCCTTTCTCATCTTTTTGTTTGTACCAACTACAATGGATTGGCTTAGAATGCTTCCTGAACACAACTTTCAGTCTTGATACCTTTGGAAGATGTCTCCAAGGTTGGAAGGCCTTCCTTCCTTATCACCACCTCTTGGATTCTCTTAATTTCTTCCTCCCTTTCTTTCCCCCCACTTAAAAGTATTTTTTTCCAATTACATGTAAAAATGATTTTCAACATTCACTTTTCTTTCTTTCTTTCTTTCTTTTTTTTTTTTTTAAAGCTTTTTATTTTTCGAAACATATGCTTGGACAATTCTTTAACATTAGCCCTTGTAAAACCTTGTATTCCAATCCCCCCTTCTCCAATACCCTCCCCTAGATAGCAAGTAGTCCAATATATGTTAAACCTGGTAGAAATATATGTTAAATTCAATATATGCATACACATTTATACAATTATTGTGCTGCACAAGAACAATCAGTAAAAAAAAGAAGTAAAATAAAATGCAGGCAAGCAACAATGAAAAGAGTGAAAATGCTATGTTGTGAACCACATTTAGTTCCTACACTCCCGCTGAGTGTAGATGGCTCTCTTCATCACTGAACAATTGGAACTGGTTTGAATCATTTCATTTCAACATTCACTTTTACAAGATTTTGATTTCCAATTTTTTTCTTTCCCTCTCTTCCTTCTCTCCCCCAAGACAACAAGCTGTCTGATAAAGGTTTTACATGTACAATCATGTTCAACACATTTTTACATTAGTCATATTATAAAAGAAAAATCAGAACAAAAGGGAAAAACATAAGAAAAAAATTGTTCTTATAGAACAATAGTCTTCCATTACATTCATATGCTATAACTTATTCAGCTATTCTCCAACTGATGGGTATCCACTCAATTTCCAGTTGCTTGCCATTACAAAAATAATCTTAGTTTCTTTCAAAGCTCAGTTTGACTTCTTTTTCCTTCATGAGACCTTTTTTTGGGTCAATTGTTGATTCCCTTTCCTCACCCCTGCTTTGTATTTTTAGTTTGATTTTGAGCTATGATTTCATTGATCACCAGGAACTTCCTAGTGACCCTAGTGAACCCGAAGCAGGTTGATGATATTCTGTAGCTTGTAATCTTAGCCAGCTGTCTGTGGCAAAGGAGAGATCAAGCCACTTACCCAGAGTAACAAGATCAGTATCTGACAGGCAGAACTTGAACCTAGACCTTCTCAATTTTCAGGCTGACAGTTTATTTTCATCGTATCTATAAGTGTTGCAGTGGATAAAACTGGGTGGTGTAAAGAATAAAGAATGGGACCTGCAGTCAGGAAGACAAATTCAAATTCAATCTCAAATGCTTACTATGACCCAGGACAAGCCATTTCATCCTGTTGGTACAGTTGCCTCCTCTGTAAAATGAGCTGGAGAAGGAAATGGCAAACTACTCCAATATCTCTGCCCAGAAAACCCCAAATTGGGTCACAGAGAGTCGGACAGCAGTGAACAGCCTCTCAATAGAATGTATATTCCTCAAGGATAGGGACTATTTAAAAAATTTCTGCCTTTATATCCCCAAAGTCTGGCATAGAACCTCTCAGAAAATATTTTTAAAATCTTGAATTGGATCAAACTCCATTCTCAGCAATCTTTCCACGACCCCATCCTGTGTCTGGTTCCCCAACCTCAGCCTCTACCTTATTACAGAGTAGAGAAGATAATGTCCTTAGCCGATTGCTTTATTCAATCCGTCGGTCAGATGAAAGTGCTCATCTACCCTGCACTTTTAGCTTAGGAAGGAGCAGATCTATTTTTTTTCAGGCAGGACAGCTATCATTTTTTCCACTGTGCCCCACCAAAAACCTCACCCATTGAAATGCCTTTCCATCCAGTCCAAGGTGTGTCTCTATTTACCTCCCGCAGGGTGCCTATTTATGGTTGTCAAAGCCTGGCAGGGCCAGGGGCCTCTCGTTCTGTGTTTCCTATATTTGGCTCTTGGCTCCCTCCCAGCAGACAGGCTGGGCTTAACCCTCCTTCACAAGAGCCATTTCAATACCTGGACTTTTAAATAGATGTGCCTTCCTCCCACATTGGTGGTCTCCCGTGTTATCTGAGTGCTGGGCAACAGCTAATAGGACCAGCTGAAGGCAAAAACCAAACCCCTTTCAACACCATCATCTTGTGTCCGCCATTTATTTTCTATCCTAATTGGAACTGAAAAGGCTAAACAGTTCTCTAAGTCTCAAGGTACACACACTCACAGGAGCTTGGAGACCCACAAACCAAAGAGTCTTCCTGCCATGACCACGGAGCACCAGAAGGTGGTGCTGTTCTATATTTTTTGGAGTAACTGAACAGGTAAATGGGGCTATAAAAGTCAAGGAAGGCTTAGAAGTAAAATTTCCAGTTCTCTTGCAAGATGCTGTGTTAGGCTCAAGGAAAAATGACAAGGCTACTAGAAAATTCTTTGAAAATCGCATAAAAAACATAAAAAAAGAAAAAAGTTCTTACCCATTATAGTGAAGATTATGTGGCAGTGTATATAGGACTGGAATTGGAGTTAGGAGGAACTGAGTTCAAATTCTGCCTTATTTACTGGCTGTGTAACTGAGCAAGTCACTTAACCATTCTGCGTCTCAGTTTCCCCTGAAAATTGCAATAATCATAGTATTTATCTTACAGGGTTGTCGTTAGGTCAAGTGAAAATATATGCAAAGGACTTTATAAACCTTAAAGTTGATATGTATATACACATATAAACATGAAAACACACACATACATGTGCATCTATCTCTATACACACATGCACACAGGTGCACACACATGTTCAGGGGTGCATATATGCATGTAGGTGTGTGTGCTTATATGCATGTATATATGTATAGATATGTATATATGCATATAGGCAAGTGCATATTTGCACAATACACAAATGTAATGAGACATGCACGTGTATTTATTTACATACACAAATATACATGTACATGTGTATGTCTATGCATACATGTATAGACATACACACATATACTATTTTAGGACTGAACGAATTGGGAATTGGGTCTATTGGAGATGATTTGATGAGATATAATGTAGAGAGGGCTGGTTTTGAAGTCAACAATTCTCACTTTCAAATCCTGTCCCAGATACTTACTAGCTGTGGCAAGTGACTTGACCTACATCAGCCTCAATTTTCCCACCTTTACAATAATAGAAACTGCTTCCTAGGATAATTGTGAGAATCAACTGGTATACTCTATGTAAAATGTTTTTCAAACCTTAAACCACCATATAGTATGATATCAACAATTTATAAATCATTATTGCCTAATAAATTGTGAATGAGTTGGTCTGGTTTATGTAATTCTCCACAAAATTCTATAACTCTGGGCCTCCTGAAGTCATAGACAAGGAGAAAAAAAAATATATATATATATATATATATATATTCACAATGATGCTGTCACTGGGTATGAGTCTAATTTTTCTTTTCTTTTCTTTTGGTTCATTAATATGTCTTATGTTTTGAGATAATATTTAAATGGGAAGTGACATGTAGTAGAAATTGTGCTGGCACTTGAGTCACCAGAAACCTTGGTTTCCATTTTGCCTTTGATGCTTTCTAGTGATACACATGCACACACACATAAATGTAAATTTGAAGATTATTTTTAGAACAAACCTATGATTTCACTGGTCTAGCAAATTCCAATGAGTTAACTCCTCCCAATGAAGATAGATAATTAACTTTTCTGGAAGTCATTCTTAAAGAATTGCAGAGGGGTGTTGGATGGGGAGGAAGGTAACTTGTCTAGGGTTATAAAGAAGCAAGTCCTGAAGTCTTTGTAACTTCAAGGCTGGCTCATTGGTTACTATTCCACATTGTCTCTTTGTATCTATGCCTGCTTAAAATCTAACCTCTCTGAGCCTGTTTCCTCCTTTGTGAATTATGCTTGGAGTTCTTGTTTTACAGAATTGTGAAGGAAATGCTCTGGGAATCTAAAAATGCTCTCAGATATGAATTAATAATTAGCATAAAATAGGACAAACCTCCCTATACAAACTTTTGCTTCTTTATTGTCTCATGCATGTTAAAAAGGGGAAAAATCTTCCTGGACATTTCAAACCCTTTCTGTGAATCCTAGAATGTTAGAGCTGGAAGGGGCCCTTAAAAGCCAGCTAATTAAAGGGTTTTTAACTTTTCTCCTCCTGGGCACCTTTAGCAACAATCTAAGGAAGTCTGTGGTCTCTTCTCTGAACTCTATTGTCTTCATTCGGACTTGAAGAAAATGAAAAGATTCAGTTAGAGGTGAGTGAAAATATAGGTGGAGGTTTTTTTCCCCCCTCTCATCCAAGTTTCTGGACTCCTTATAATCCCTGATCTAGCCCGATCCTCTCATTTTATAGAGGAAAAATCCAGAGGGGGCAAGCATGGAGCAGCGGCAAGACCAAAGGACTGGGAAAAAGAAGATCTGAATTCTAGTTCTTAATCTACCATTAGCTGTATGATCTTAGCCAAGTCATTTTTCTCTGCAAATGGGAATAATAAAATAACTTGACCTTTCCCCTTATCAGAGAAAAGCACTTTGCAAATCTTAAAGAATGCCATAAATGGGAATTACAAGCAAGATAAGCTGGAGTCAGCAACTAGCATTTATGCAAATGCTACAAATCAGGGCTTGATTTATTGTTTCATTGCCTAGCCTTAAGAAAGGGGAGGAGAAAACATGAATAATGTGGATAATGTGGATGAAACTTAAAAGTCCGCAGTAGGTACTGTTCATTAAACATAGACTGGAGGGATTGGAGATGCAAATAGAATTGAATGAAAATTTTTTTCCAATTTTCAAAATTTTAATTTTTAAAATGAGCACATTACTGATCATTAGTACTCGCCTGGTTATTTAATGGAGACTTATCCCTTCAAGATTTGCTCAGCTCACATGCTGTGTTAAAGACAGACATGTATATCACCAAAGGAGATATGAGAAGTTACCACTTTTCTTTCTTTGTAGGGGAGGTGATTAGGGGAATGGAACACAAAATATAATGCCAGGTGTAGGTCACAGGATTATCCATTATCCAGCTGTAGCTGGAGGGGATTTGAGAGACTGTTTTATCCAATCCTTATTTTTACAGATGAGGAGACTGAGGCTCAGGGAGGTGTTTTACTGAAGTTAATTTTTTTTTAACTGAATTAACTGAAAAAACATTTAAAATTCTTTGTCTTAAAATTCATTTAAAAATTCTTTTTCCCACTGGGTGGGAAAGGAAGCATATCTATATCTATCTATCTATTCATTCATCTATCCTTCCTACATCTATCTATCCATCTATCTACCCTTTCAATCTATTCAGCTATCTATCTATCTATCTATCTATCTATCTATCTATCTATCTATCTATCTATCTATCTATCTTTTAATCCATCCATCAATCCACCCACCTGTCTGTCTGTCTATTTATCTATCTATCTATTTTTATATATGTATAGACATAGATCTAAAGTTTAGGAGATGTAAAAACCCAAGATGTCAATAAAAATAATGGTTGAAAATTACATTTCCTCAGAAGGAAATGATTCTAATTAATACCTGTGTATGATGAAATCTTTTGTTCCCCATATGACCCCCAAGTGAGTAGTTTTTTCTTAGAGAGTTTTTTTGGGGGATAGGGAGTAGGGTGGGTGCGGGGTCAGAGAATTTATCACTGACCTGGCAGTCAAAGTGAAGTCTTATTTTAGGAGTGAAAAAGGGGAAGGTTTTCTCCTGGGTCACCAAATTCCCTTCTATTCGTAGCCCCTTCCCCATCCTGTCTTCTCCAGATTTCTTCCCATTACTCCCCGAGTCTCTGTGTTTATTTTTTGAAGCTGACTTCGTCCAACTATGTATTCATGGGGCAAAAAGCTTGTGATTTCTTTTCTCTGTCTCTCCTGCAGTTGGCGGGACGCTTTTGTAACCATTTGGCCCTACTGTGTGCCCAGCCTAGAGCTCCCTTGAAACAGCGCCCGAGATTTCAGTGGGGTGCCAGTCAACTACGCGACCAAGAGCAGGGCAATCGGTCTTCTCCCTGGCTTCCCCCTCGTCCCCACTCCCCCTCTTCCTCCTCCCCCCCCCCCCCCCCAAGTCGGCTCTTTCTACCACCCAGTCTCGCTCTGCCGCTGGGGCGAGCTGAAGTTTGTAAAGGGCCTTTTGAATCTTCGCTGATTTTTATCTTGAGGGCCATCTAAATCATTTAGAAGGCTGTTGGCTGAACTCGGTAAATAAATACAGGGAGCTCAGTAGTCAGTGAGTTATGGGCCCTCTGTCACTTCTACGCGGGATTGTATATACTAGCCAGGCTCGCAGTGGTCTCCGTTCTGAATGTTTCTTTGAATCTAGCTCTTTTACGAAGCGGGGGGGTCGGGGGCGGAGAGAGAAGGCCCCAACCTCCGAACCCCTCCAAGTTTATCCTTTTTCACTGCGATCCGGAGCGTAGGCGTCTCGGTGCCCAGACCGCTTGAGTCTGGCTGGTGATTGAGTTAAGGCGTGAACCCAAGAGCCGGGGTCCGAGTCGTTACTGGATCTAGTCCGCCCCCGGCGAAAGCGCACGTTTGGGGGATGGAAGCTTTGGTCATCTGAGATAACGTCGGAGAGCCGTAAAAGGCTGGCCTTGAGAAGGCGCCCTTGGGCTCAATGGGTGGCGTGTCTCCTCCCGGCAGACCCACGGGCGGCTTAAAGATGCTTTGTGCTGGAAGGAGGCAGGACTCGGGCTCGGGGGCTTGCTGAGGAACATTTAGGCTTTTAACTAACGCTCGGGGCTGAAAAATCATTCAATTGTAGGTAAAACCTCTTCTGGCTATGTGTTGCTGGGCTTGCTTGCCTTCTAACACACTGCCCACGCACGCACGCACGCACGCACACGCACACAGTGCAGCTTTTGTTTCAGGACCGCGGTGTAAAATCAGATTGACAGATTGTGAATGTACCCGTCTTGGATTTTCTGGCCTTCCTCAGCTGTGTATCCATCTTCATGAACGACAGTGAATCACAAATGTTTAAAAAAATAAAATTTTCTTTTAATATCACCTTTCCCTTCCCCTAACTAGTGACCCGATCCTAGGAATAAAGCATAGAGAGGGTGGTGGCCCAGTGTGAAGAGTGTGGAGGAATTAAAGAGTTATGGATTCCACCTTCCTCCCATTTTACAGATGTGGAAACTGAGGCCCAGGGAAATGAAGGCATTTGCCTTAACATCCATAATGTAAATAATCAATGGTAGAGGCAAGATTTGAATTTGGATTTTTTATTCTAGAGGTAATGGAGATGGAGAGCCTCTGGGTTTGTGAGAAGTACAACTGGGCTTTGGAATTAAAGCAGAAGTTTGAATCCTGACTTCTCCACTTAATATTTTTGGGATATTAGGCAAGTCACTTTGTCTTGGCAAAGTTACTCTGTGGGTAAAATGAGGAAATTGAACTAAATGCCTTCTAAAATCCTTTCAGCCTTTAAAGCTATGATACTTTGATCAGATAAGCTTAAAAAAAAAGAAGGGGGGGAAGCAATTCAGCAAAATCAAGTGATTGCATGTGTATGTAATATCCTTTAATTATAACCTCCACCTCTGTAAAGAAGAGGCATACAAATACTTATATGCACTTCATTGTATTGAAAGTTCTCCCCCCCCCCCCCCATTACAAGATACTTATCCTGATTTCTATTTCTGGGCTGTCATTTGGACTAAAGGGATTATGTACTAATTTGTCCTCTTTCTCCACCGCTTTTGTGTTTTAAAATAATAATAAAACCATTTGTAGTATTATATGAGAAACAACCTGTTGCAGTATCTAGAGAAATGACCTAGAATCAGGAAGTCCTGGTACACATAGGCAAGATATATCTAGTGAGGGGCAGCTAGGTGGTGCAGTGGAAAGAGCACCAGTCCTGAAGTCAGGAGAAGCTGAGTTCAAATCTGGTCTCAGACACTTAACACTTCCTAGCTGTGTGACCCTGGGCCAGTCACTTAACCCCAATTGCCTTAGCAAAACACATCTATCTATCTATAGATATATAAATATATATATCTATAGATATAGATATCTATAGATATAGACACTGAATGAGTACTTTAGAACAATATTCCAGGTAACTCTCTAGGACTAAAAATTGCTGAAAAGTGTTAATCATGGGATTTCCTTATATTAATGAGATCTCAAGTTTGGTTCCTTTCCCCATCCCCTACCTAT
This sequence comes from Sarcophilus harrisii, assembly GCF_902635505.1. NCBI lineage: Eukaryota > Metazoa > Chordata > Mammalia > Dasyuromorphia > Dasyuridae > Sarcophilus > Sarcophilus harrisii. Next base: position 49,957,152 of record NC_045427.1, read on the forward strand.
CAGAGATTCTTGTCCTTCCTAAATTTCTAGCATAATATAAATTGGCATGCTTTTCTTTCTTGTGCTAGCTTAATTACAATAACAAGATCTCTGTCGTACTTTGGGATTTACTAAGAACTTGTCTTTTAACTCTAAACTTTGGTTTCATCATCTGGAAAATGAGGCAGATTAAAGACTATCTAATGCTTCTTTTAGCTCTACATATCCCATGACTCTGTGAGAGAGGTAATGAAGGCATCATCACTCCCATTTTATAGATGATTAAATGGAGGTTCCAAAAGGTCAGAAGACTTGGTCAAGTTCCCATAGCAAGAATCTGAGATAAGGTAGGAATTGAATCTAGCTCTCCCAGCCCCAACTCCAACATTCTTTTTATTATTATTTTTTAACATTTCCATGTTCTTTTGACAATTATAAGGATGGAAGATTTCCTCTGAAAAGAACTGAGAAATAGAAGTATGTATAGAATGATTCTGCATATATATATATTTATATGCATATTTATACACAAACACATATATTCACACATACATACATATATACAAATATACACCTACTTTTTTGTTTCTAATAGTAGCCATCTGCAGGAAAGGGGGAGGGTAGAAAAAAAGGGAAAAAATTTGCGTGATAACTATTATGTACCTAAAAGTTGTACATAATAGATTTTAATTTTCATGTGTAATTGTTTTAAAAATTATACTGTTATGAAATGTTTGTTTTATCACATAAATTAAAAATAAAATAAATTTTAAAAAGAATGGAAGATGATAAACAGTGCGAATCGGGCACATTCTACTTAGCTGGAAAGACTTTAAGTAAGGTCCTGGCAATAAATAGACTGTCTGCTGTCCAAGACCTCCAAGACTTGCTTAGTCAAGGTGTAAAGACGTGTCACCGGCACACTAGCAGCTAGATGACCCACTGGGGAGTCTACCCTAGCTCCCTACAAAGCCCCCTGCAAAAATAAAAATGCAGAAAATCTAAGCTTTTGTCAATGATCCTGAGTATTTATTAAGGTGACAACAGATGCCAGAGAAGTTTCTAATTTTTTTTTATTATGTAGGAATTTTCTTATTTTGAATATTGTCTGAATATTGTTTGAAAATTGGCTTGGACTTGGCAAACTTTTCATTGTGCTGAGGGTTTCACTTTAAAGATCGGTTCAGGGGCTCTCCTTGTTCCCCTAGCATCAAATCCAACCTTACTTTTCATCATTTAAAGCCCTTTGAAAGCTGGCTTCCTTCAGGTATTCTTCAGTCCAGCCAAACAGGGTTTCTTGCCTCCTTTTACACAGGATGTTCCATCCCTTGCCTCCAATTTGCAAAGGCTCATGCCCAGAATGCACACCATCATCACCTCAGACTTTGAAAAACTTTGGTTTTCTTCAAAGCTGAGATCTAATGGCACTTCTTATTTGAAGCCTATTTTAATCCTTTTAACGACTTACACTTGCTCCTTGCCCTGCATATAACTTAGATTTTATTTTGAATATATTTATATGGATACATGTTGTTCTTCTCCCCATCCCCAACATGAATCTTTAAGGGAGAGATTGCTTCCACTTTGTAAGCTTAGTGACTAATACAATGTCTGGAACATAATAGGTGCTTTGTAAATGCTTGTTGGTTGACTGATGGATTGGTAGAGATATTTGTAGTGATGGGATTTGATACCCATAAGAGGAACTGTAGGTTTTTAAGTTTCTAAATTAAAGCTTTTCTTATGTCTTGATACCCAAATGGATTCATGATCTCATTGGTTTGGGATCCAAACCATGTGGCTCACAAACTGAACCTTGCCCATTGTCCACACAGGTAAGGATATGATTCCCTATGTGGATGGAGGGAGAGAATAGGCCATCTTTTGCCTCATTTCTTATCTAGGCTTACTCACTGAATGGGTGTTGCCTCAGACACACTGACTCCCAGGAAAGACCTTAGCTTAAAAAGTCCAGGGTCTCCTGCTTCAACAAGTGCCATCTCTAGTAGTCCTGACCTATGTCTTGCCATTGAACTCAGATAACTCTGGAAGAGAGAATCAGGCTGATGACCTTGTACAGTTCTGATTCACTTAAATTCAATTCTTTTGCAAGTCAAGACATGAAACTTCTGATGTCTCTGGTCTTTTTTTGACAATGAGAAAAATGAGCATTTTTGAGAATGCTGAATGAACAGCAGCAACAGTAGTAGTCTTGAATACAGTGCCTTATTTACTGATATAAATATAATAATAAGCACATGTGAATGTAATTAGTATATAAAATATATATAATACTACATATAACAATAAATAAATAATATAAATATCAATAGTAGTAAAAATAAAATAAACATCTAACATTTATATAGCTCCTACTATGTGCTACTATATGTATATTTACAAATATTATCTCATTTGATTCTCAAAAAAATCCTGCTGAGAGAAGTGCAATTGCTATCCACATTTTACAGTTAGGGAAACTGAGGCATGTAGGTGACTTGTCTGGAGTCACATAACTGTTAAGTATCTTTGGTCAAATTTGAACTCAGGCCTTTGAACCCAGTCTTTTATTTACTGATATAATTACAATAATAAATACATGGACATATAATTAATCTATCTGTATAAATACCAATTATTATTTTTTTCATTGTGCCATCTAGCTATGCAAGTATTTTCACTCTATGTATCAATTTCCCCATTTTTAAAAGGAGGGGATTGGGGTTGGTGACCTCCAAGTTTCTTTGCAGCTCTCCTTCCATGACTGGAAGATGCTGTAAACTAAAGACACTTAGGTCTCCCCAGACCCTAAGTTCCATATTTTTTCCAATTTATCCTATTGTCTTAGGGCCTAATACAGTGCTTTTCACCCAGTGAGAGCTTAATAAATGTTTGTTGAATGCATGATGTCTTGCACTAGCAAGACCCACCAGGAATCCCATTATTTTCTGAAGTTGGAGTGCTAAAAATGTGGGTGTGAACAAAATGCCTCACAATGTTCTTACGCTAACAAGCAAATGATATGACAACATTTACGCTCATTTTGGGTACAATAAACTAAAATCGTCTCGGTATTTCATATAGGTGATAGGGAAGCACGCATGTCTTAACATCCGAGTTTGGTGGAAAGCGTTCCAAACAAAGAGCCAGAAGAACTGAGTTTGTTTGGTTGTGATAAGAGCTTTGGGATAATAGGCAAATCATCTCCTTGAGTCTTATTGAAAAGAAAAGCGTTTGGAGAAGAGGGTGTTTTTATCATAATTGGGAACCCTCAGTGTTGAAATTCCTTTATTGATACAGATGGATAACTCACTGGCAATCTTAGAGAGTTGTGGGAACCACCAAGAGGTTGAATGATTTGCCCAGGCTCATGCAACTACTGTGTGCCAGAACTGGGACTTGAACCCAAGTCCTTCTGCCTCCAATGCCAATTCCTTCATTTGAAGTCTTAATTTGCTTATTAATAAAATGAGAGTGAGAATCTTCACAGTACCTGTTGAACAGGGCTGTTACAGGGAAAAAATCCTTTGTACGTGGATATGGTAAAGCTCTCTGTATGTGATTACAGATATTTATGAGGCAGTATGATTGATAAGATTTGGAGTTAGAAAACTAATTGCAACTTCTGTTTCCTCATCTGTAAAATGAATATATTCATATTTTCATTACTTATTTTATAGGATTGTTGTGAAAAAATGCACTTTGTGAGACTTGAAGAACTATATTAATGTGAATCATTGCTGTTGTCTGCAACCACCTAAGATAGCCCCAAACACAGTTGTTTTTGTGGGCTGATAATCTTCCAAGATTATTCCTTCCTCCTCTCCTCCAGAAGTTCACAATATATAGACCAAATGAGTAACCAACAAGAAGACACACTCTTTAGTGAGTTAAGTCTACTTAAAGCCTGTGAAGATGTCCCCTGGCAAAAGGGCAGATGAGACCAATTTGTTCCAGTGGCATGAAATGCTTAGAGCTTGGACAGATATCATAGACACTATATTCATCCACTCCATCTTGTATCATTGTCAGTAGTCTTGATTTTTATACTTCGCTGTTTCAGGAAGAGAGAGCGAGGGTGATGACTTTATGCAACTCTGCCTTACTTAAATCCAATTCCTGTGCAAGTGAAGATATCACCCTGTGATGTTATTGGTCCTTTTGGGAAATGAAGGATAAATAACAATTATGCAGCTGCTCTCATTAGGAACATGCTTCCTCATATCCAACTTTAATTTGTCTTTCTGTGATTTCTATGCATTGCTTCTCATTCTGAACTCTTGAATTATGTAAAGTGACTCTAATGCCTTTTCTAGCTGACAGTTTTTCAAATACTTGAAAGATGATTTCTCTTCTCTGGATTAAACATCCTTAGCTCATGTAAAGAGCCCTCATATGGTATGAACTTGAGGCCCTTCATTATCCTGGTTGGCCTCCTAAGAATTCCCTCTAGTTTGTCAACATTATTACTAAAATGTGGCAGCTGAAACTTAGTGCAATATTCTAGATCATGGATTTTTAATCTGGGTACTGCAAATAAAAAAAATATACACATACAAATATATAAAACTGCTCTTCAATAGATTTGGTTTCCTTTTATAATTGTATAAATTATATTTTCAAACATTATTCTAATAAGTGGTTCATAGATTTCACCAATAAGTTTTCACTATTGCTAAAGAGATCTATGACATAAGTTAAGATCTCCTGATTTAGATATCATCAGTTAACAAGCATTTATTAAGCACATATTATATTACATATACTATGCTAAGCAGTGAGGATACACAAAAAACAAAAACAAAGAAAGAAACGCCCTATTCTCTTTTTTTTTATTTCACAATCTTTTTTTTTTTTTATTATAGTAACTTTTTATTGACAGAATCCATGCCAGGGTAATTTTTTTTTACAACATTATCCCTTGCACTCACTTCTGTTCTGATTTTTCCCCTCCCACCCTCCACCCCCACCCCTAGATGGCAAGCAGTCCTATATATGTTGAATATGTCCTAGTATATCCTAGATACAATGTATGTGTGCAGATCCAAACAGTTTTCTTGTTGCACAGGGAGACTTAGATTCAGAAGGTAGAAATAACCCGGGAAGAAAAACAAAAATGCAAACAGTTTACATTCATTTCCCAGTGTTTTTTCTTTGGGTGTAGCTGCTTCTGTCCATCATTGATCAATTGAAACTGAATCAGGTCTCTTTGTCAAAGAAATCCACTTCCATCAGAATACATCTTCATTCAGTATCGTTGTTGACGTATATAATGATCTCTTGGTTCTGCTCATTTTACTTAGCATCAGTTCATGTAATTCTCTCCAAGTTTCTCTGTATTCATCTTTCTGGTCATTTCTTACAGAACAATAATATTCCATAGCATTCATATACCACAATTTACCCAACCATTCTCCAATTGATGGGCATCCACTCAGTTTCCAGCTTCCAGCCACTACAAACAGGGCTGCCACAAACATTTTGGCACATACTGGTCCCTTTCCCTTCTTTAGTATCTCCTTGGGGTATAAGCCCAGTAGAAACACTGCTGGATCAAAGGGTATGCACAGTTTGATAACTTTTTGGGCATAATTCCAGATTGCTCTCCAGAATGGTTGGATTCGTTCACAGCTCCACCAACAATGTATCAGTGTCCCAGTTTTCCCACATCCCCTCCAACAATCATCATTATTTTTTCCTGTCATCTTAGCCAATCTGACAGGTGTGTAGTGGTATCTCAGAGTTGTCTTAATTTGCATTTCTCTGATTAATAATGATTTGGAACACTCTTTCATATGAGTGGTAATGATTTCAATTTCATCATCTGAAAATTGTCTGTTCGTATCCTTTGACCATTTGTCAATTGGAGAATGGCTTGGTTTCTTATAAATTAGAGTCAGTTCTCTATATATTTTGGAAATGAGGCCTTTATCAGAACCTTTAACTGTGAAGATGTTTTCCCAGTTTGTTGCTTCCCTTCTAATCTTGTTTACATTAGTTTTGTTTGTACAGAAGCTTTTTAATTTGATGTAATCAAAATTTTCTATTTTGTGATCAATAATGGTCTCTAGTTCATCTTTAGTCACAAATTTCTTCCTCTTCCACAAGTCTGAGAGATAAACTATCCTATGTTCCTCCAATTTGTTTATAATCTCGTTCTTTATCTCTAAATCATGGTATATGGTGCTAAGTGTGGGTCCATGCCTAATTTCTGCCATACTAATTTCCAGTTATCCCAGCAGTTTTTGTCAAATAATGAATTCTTATCCCAAAAGTTAGGATCTTTGGGTTTGTCAAACACTAAATTGCTGTAGTTGACTATTCTGTCTTGTAAACCTAACCTGTTCCACTGATCAACTAATCTATTTCTTAGCCAATACCAAATGGTTTTGGTGACTGCTGCTTTATAATATAGAGAAACGCCCTATTCTCAAGATACATATATATATATATATATATATATATATATATTTTGCTAAGGCAATTGGGGTTAACTTGCCTAGGGTCACGCAGCTAGAAGTATTAAGTTTCTGAGATCAAATTTGAATTCAGGTCCTCCTGACTTCAGGGCTGGTGCTCTATCCACTGCACCAACTAACTGCCCTACACATACATATATTCTAATGGGGAAGACAACATATAAATATCCAGATGCACACAATATATACCGAGTACACAAAAATAATCTGAAAGGGGAAGGCATTAACAGATAGGTGAGGAAAATGCAGTCTGATGGAGATATTAGGGGAAAGAACAGTTTCCTGGGAATCAGGAAACCTGGGGTCCAACTAACTGCCTGTGACAGGTAACTGCTTTCATGGGGGCACTTGACTAATGAAATATATATTTTTTCATTTAAAAAAAGTTATTTGAATATCAGGAGCCTATTCTGGGAAGTACCCAATAAACGAGATTGCGTCTATTCCTGGAAAAACAGCCAGATTGTAGGGGGAGAAGATATGTTCATTTTTCTTAATTTCTCTAGATGGAAGTTTCCCTGGTTCTGTTAGAGCACACGCAGGCAGATCAAGGGGGAGAGACTGTGACAAATCAAACTTGATGCTACCATGGAATTATGGTATGGTGCTTTCTACTACTTAACCCAGCCCAGGTTAGAAGCTCTAATGTTTAAAACTCTTTATGTTTGAAATGAGATTCTCATTCTTAACATAGAGAGCAGAGTTTCTCTGATAAACACTTTCACTTAGAGTTTGGGGTGTGCATTTCTCAAATAGGTTTTCCCTCAAGTTCTGCTTATTGGCTCTTCCCCTTTCAGATTACTTTCATGTACTCAGTATATGTTTTATATGCACCTGAATATTTATATATTGTTTTCCCCCTTAGAATATATGTATCTTAAGAACAGGGTATTTCTTTCCTTGTTTTGGGCTTTTTTTTTTGTATTCTCACTGCTTAGCATAGCAAAATTGTTTACTCATCTATAATAATAACAATAACAATAACATTTATATAGTTTTTACTTTGTATCAGGCACTGTGCTAAGTGCTTTCCAAATATTATCTTATTTGATCCTTGAACAACTCTAGAAGGTAGTTGTTGTTATTATCCCTATTTTACAGTTGAGGAAACTGAGACTATTAGAGGTTAAGTGATTTGCTCAGGGTCTTACAGCTAAGTAAGTGTTTGAGGCTAGATTGGAACTCAGGCCTTCCCGACTCCAGCTTGGAGTACCATCCATCTAGCTGCCCCTGGAAAATAAAAGAATTGGATTAGATAAACTCCAAGTTTTTTTTCAACTCTAACTCCTATAATCCTTAATCTTTCCGAGCCTGTTTACTCATTTGGAAAAGGGGTACAATTATACTTGATATATATATATATATATTCACCAAGGTTGCTGTGATGGGCAAACATGAATGTATGTAGATCATATATGTATGTAAAATATAATCTTTGGGGGATAGCGTGGAGGAGATGATCTGCACCTATGATCTCTTCAGTGTGTGGAATTCCTGGTGCAGAAATTTATTTCATTAATGCAGATTGGTGATTCATTTATAATGTAGAAGGTAACATAAAATTACAGCTTTAGAGACAGAAGAAAACTTAAAGGACATTTGGTTCAACTTCTTTACTAACCAGCTGAGGAAACTGAGGCCCACAGTGTTATTTATAAAGTTATTTATAAGTTTATTTATAAGTAAAGCTACTTATTAAAGGTCACGCAAGTTGTAAATACTACAATCATTGAGAATTGCCTGGGAGCACTAAGAGGTGCACTGTCATCCATGCCATAGATAGTACTTTAATTTAGGTCTTAGAATAATTTAGAAATAACCAGTTGGGACAGTGAAGCACTAGATCTGAAGTCATGAAAATCTGAGTTCAAATTTGGCCTCAGACACTTAGTAGCTGTGTGATCCTGGGTGAGTCTCAGTTTCCTCATCTGTAAAAGTGAGCTGGAGAAGGAAATGGCAAATCACACCATTATCTTTGCCAAGAATATTCTAAACAGGGGTTACAGAGAATCTGAAATAAATGAACAAGAAGGATCTGGTTCTAATAATGTTATTGATTTGCTGTGTGTAACCATGGAAAAGCCAATTCACTTTTTGTGGATCTCAGTTTTCTCCTTTGTAAAATGAAGGGATTCGGTTGGATTGCACTTAATAAGCATTTAGTAAGTACAAGTACAAGTCTAGGTGCTGGGGATGCAAAGGCAGAATGAAAAATCAGATCCACAGTTCATCTATTGGGCATGGTGATTGTGGAAGAAATGTTAACTATTAACAGGGAAGCATATGATTGATACTTTGAGAAGGATGAAGAAAGTATGAACAGTTAAAGGGATTAGGAAAGGCTTTTTATAGGACATGGCATGTGAGCTGGGCCTGGAGGCAGCTAGTGATTCTTAGCCATTTTAGGTAGCAGAGAGAGCCTGCCTAAGACCATTGAATAAGGAGATGTAGTTCTGAGTTTGGGAAGCAACACTGGCTTGAATACAGTATATGAAACTAGTCCCCAATCTTGTCCTTGCTCTTGTACATTTTGCATGTGCATTTCCCCTCCTGAAGAATATTAGGGTTAGACTTTGGAAAAATTGGGCTCCAATATCTCCTCTGACATTGACTAGCAGTAGACCCTTCTGAGCTTTAGTTTCTACATCTTTGAAATGTGGGTCTTTGGGACAGTCACATGAGATGGATATACATGAAGCCCTTGGCCAACTTTAAATGTCAGTTATTTTTAACACCTTACTATGCTCAAGGAGGCATGGAGCAGTTGGAAGAATTCATCAGCATTGTGAAAGACACACGGGATTTATTTTAGAGATTTCAGAGATAGAGATCGGGCACCTGGAGAAATGTTGAGGAGCAGCAGGCTCAGGATGAAAGGGATAGGGAGGGAGTTACTCAAAGAAATCCTAGAGCACAGCTATTGAATGAGCTCCAGCTGGTGACCGTCCAGAGCACTCCATCTTCATGTTGAAACACGGTGACTGAGTGGATGCAAGAGAGATCATTTAAGAACCCAGTGGGGTATGGGGATGGGAATCAGGACAACTGAGCTCAAGGCCCAGTTTGGCCATAAGCATGAGGAGCATGACTTTGAGTGAATTTCTTTCCTTTCATTTGAGAAGGTTAGAGTTTATGATCTCCAAGGACCTTATAGCTCCAAAATCCTGCTTCTACACATGGAAAATGAAATAGGAACTTGAATAATTATCCAGAATATATCACAGGATAAGCAGGATAAAGACATTTGTCAGCAGCTGCTCTGCTTCGCCCTTATAATCATCATACTGGGTATCCTCTGACTACCCCTCCTCCCATTCCCCTCCATTCCCCAGCTTCCTTTTATGTGTTATCTTTCCCCATTAGATTGGAAGCTTCTTGAGGGCAGAATGAATTCCACAAAATTTACCTCATGTTTATTAGATATATATTTTGTATATCTCTTTGGGGTGTAGACCTAGTAATACTATCACTGGATCAAAGGGTATACAATTTTTATAGCTTTTTGGACATAGTCCTAAATTGCTTTCCATAATGGCTGGATTAGTTGACAATTCTACCAAGGATGCATTAATACGCCTGTTTTCCCCTAGCCTCTCCTGAATATCAATTTTTAGTCAACGTTTTCAACCTCAAAGAAAGGTACATTTCTTTAATTATTAGCAATCTAGGACATTTTTATGTGGTTACTTATGGTTTGAATTGCTTCCTCTGAAAACTGTCTATTCATATTCTTGGACCATTTATCCACTGAGGAGTACCAGGGTTATTTTGGATGTGATTATGCCAGATGATAGATGATATCATCTAGGAACTCCTGATCAACATCAACTTTGTTGTTGGATTATTGTAGCAGTCTTTTTCAAAGACAGTCTGTATAAAGAAGACATTATTGTTCTAGTTCTTATCATTTGTGCTGCAACTATCTTGAAACACAACACAATCCAAGAGAATTTTAATATTTGACTGCTCTGGCAAAGTCTTTGCCATACCCTACTTTTTGCTCTGGAGAAACTTTGCTTTTGGATCCATTTTCCTGATTGCTGACCACCTCTTCTGGATCATTATTTTAGGAAAAGTCATGGGAATGCTTTATTTCTCTCTGGTTATCTCCCTCATAATTTCACCAGCTATTTTGTTCATAAATGTAAGTATCCTGGTCCCCATCATCTCCTTAGAGCTGGGAGAAGTGTTAGCAGATTTGTTCAATCTGATATTACAGATTAGGAAACAGAAACAATATGGTTGTAAGTGATAGAACGGGGATTTGAATTTGAGACCTCTGACTTTAAAGTCAATCCTCGTAGTATATCTGCTAAAGTGGTGTATTTTATTTAACTAAAGATAGTAGAAACAAATGCAGTTTTAATTTTTTTAAGGACATATTTGCTTGCTGAATTTTTCAGTCATATTCGACTCTTTGTGTCCCCCCCTTTTTTTTTTGGCTAAAATACTGGAGTGGTCTATCTTTTCCTTCACTAGCTCATTTTACAGATGAGGAAACTGAGGCAAACAGGGTGATTTTCCCAGAGCCACACAGCTAGTTAGAGTCTGAGTTCAGTTCTAACTCTAGGCCTGGTGCTCCATGCATTATGGTACAGATGTAGTTGCCCATGTATTTGCTTATCGGGTTCCAAAGAGGGGCATATCAATTATGAAGACAACAGAGAGAGGAAGCATGGAATAGTGGGAGACCAACCTGGATCTGGAGTTGGAGGACCTGGGCTTTTATTATTTCTCTGATTTGAGCATATCATTTTCCCCAATCTGGGCCTCAGTTTTCCGTAATATAAGAAATTGGCTTCCATCCCTGATTTTTATCCTCCAATTGTTACTTTACTTCTCAAGACTTGCCAACAACCCACTTGGCATGATTTATATTTGTTATTTATGTAATTACCTTCCATCCCTACTAAAATGTAAGCTCCTTGAGGGCAGAGACTGTTTTGTTTAATCTTTATCTCTGTAGATCCCATCACGATGCATTCCATAAATCCGGAAAGTTGAATCGATGATTTGAAGTTATAAAAAATAGAATCTCGGTAATTTGGATGATAATTCAATTCAATCTGTTTGTTGATAGTAGAATTTGGCAAGCCTCTATGATCAAATTAATTACACATATACTTTACTATGTTTATATAGAAAGATCATGAATTCCCCTAGTCTGACATTTAAGCTTTTCCTAACCTGGCTCCTTCCTATCTTTCCAATCTTCCCCACTTGTATTACCCGTCATGCACTCTATGATCCAGCTAGCCCAGCCTCTTGGAGTTCCTTGAACAGAATGCTCTGTTTTCCACCTTTTTGCCTTTACATTGGCTGTTTCCTCCATACTATCCCCTCACCTACCCAAACCTCTTAGCTTTTTTGGCTTCCTTTAAGACTGAATCCAGATCATAACTTCTGCAAGAGGCCTTCTTTAGTTCCCTCAGGTACTGAAGCCTTCATTTCTCTGATTGCCTTCCATCTAACTTTGTATATCTCTTCCATGTGTATAGTAATTTGCATGTTTTTCTCCACTTTCCAAGAATGCTAGTGTTTTGAAGGATTGAATTTGCTTTTTTTGGTATCTTCAATGTTTAGCACAGTAAGTGCTTAATAAATGCTTATTGGCCAACTAAATAAACAATGACCTTAGAGTCTGACGCTCTCACAACCATAGTTTCATATTTTGATTTCTAATCATACTTACCACCCCCATGTGGTTCCTCCAAGCTTGTTTTACTATCCATGCAAGGGAGAATATCAGTGAATCTCGTTTGTCAGAGCTGAAAGACTTTTCAGAATATAGAATGCCAGACCTTGAAGGAGCCTCAGAACAGAGAATGTCAGAGCTAGCAGGGACCTTAGATAGTATCTAGGCCAATCCCCCTCATTTTACAGATGAAGAAACAGTCATAAAAACAAACAAAAAGAAATCCCACTTCAAACGAGATTTGTATCCTGAGGGGGGATTTCTTCCTAAGCCTTAATTTTGTGATTAATTTGTTTTGGAAGTTCCATAGCTGCTGTTAACTGTCAGATTCAATACTAGTCTATCTCTCCTTTCTGACTCTGTATTTCTGTTTCTTTCTGTCTCTCCCCTCCTCTCTTTTTCTCTTCTCTCTCTATGTCCCATCTCCATCTTTCATTTTGGACCTCTAGGAAGAATGTTTTATCTTTTACACTATCTGTTATTCAACTTGGTTCTTTAACCAGCAGACAGCCAGTTCCTCAGATAGTTCAGGGAATGAAGTATCTTTTTCATTTTCTGCCATTTCTCTTTCATCCAGGTTGACAGCAAATAAAGAGAAAAATCATTCAACTGCTTCTGGTTTTCTAATAACGTAGTAATGCATGCCTTCCATTTCTTTCTCCCTATCTCTCTCCTTCCTTCCTTCCTTCCTTCCTTCTTTCCTTCCTTCCTTCCTTCCTTCCTTCCTTCCTTCCTTCCTTCCTTCCTTCCTTCCTTCCTTCCTTCCTTTTTGGCAATCAGGGTTAAGTGACTTGCCCAGGATCACATAGCTTGACACGATCACATGTCAAGTGTCTGAAACTGGATTTGAATTCAGGTCCTCCTGACTCCAGGGCTCATGCTACACTTTTTATTTCTTAATCTCAGTATTTTTTCTTCCTCTATATTTCATTCACCAACATTTGTCTGTATGTCTCCTTTGCCTCTATCACCCTCTTGCTTGTGGCATATGTATTAATGAATGCATTGCATCTCTCTAATTATAGATTATGATCTTCTTAAGAACAGGGGCTGCTTTTATTTTTGTCCTTTCTCCATCCATCCCTCTATCTATCTATCTATCCATCCATCCATCCCTCTGTCTATCATCTATCTATCTATCTATCTTTCTATCTATGTATCCAACTAAGATCTTGGCAACTGGTACCATTACTTTCAGTTAAATAGAAGGAGAAGAAATGGAAGCAGGGTTTGATTTTAGACTGCAGGGCTGGCTGTGTACATAATGGATACTTAATGCCCAATAATACAACTATTGCAAAGTGTTTTGCTGACCATAAAGAACTGACATAAAGCTAGACGTGGTCATTGTCGTCATAATCACGATCACTCTCATTAGTTTATGGAATTTTTATTTAGGACATTTTCTCATTACCTAGAATTATTCATAATGCTTCCACTGGTCTCATGTAGGGATGTCATTCTGGCTCCTTTTAAGCATGAAGAACAAACAGGCAGCTCAGGCAATGGAGTGCCGGCTAGATAAACACAACCCTACAAGCTTACCAGGCTTTGCTTATTTTGATTTCAAATCCTGGATCTTCAGTGGTTCTATTCCTAATGCTATCCATTACATATGATCTAATTCACAGATTCAGGCAGCACATGAATTCAGAGAATCTTCCAGTCTTTCTGATCTAAAATCAAGACTAATAAACTCCCTGTGTAATCCTAGGCAAGGCATTCTATTCTCTGGGCCCCACTTTTCTCATCTATAAAATGAGGTAGTTGTGTTAGAATGATCTCTAAGGTCCTCTCAGTTTTACCATTGGGTTGTTGTGAAGATTAAGAGATGTAAAGATAGATGCAAATCAATCAGCAAAGACTTTTTGCTGTTGTTGTTGAGGCAATTGGGGTTACATGACTTGCCCAGGGTCACACAGCTACTGGAGATATAAGTTACAAAGAAAGAAAAATCCTTACTCTCAAGAAATTTTCATTCTAATGGGGGAGAAAATCACACACACACATATACAAAATATGTATGTGGATATCTATGTGTATATACACATGTGTGTAAATATGTGTAGGTATGTATATCTATATCTAAGCTAAATGGCTCAGTGGATAGAATGCCAAGCCTGGAATCAGGAGGACCTGAATTCAAATTCAGCTTCAGACACTGGGCAAGTCACTTAGCCCCATTTGTCTTCCCCCCCCAAAAAAAAAAAATTCATTTTTAAACATATTAAGTAAAGATGGCTTTGGGGCATCCAGTTTGAAATATCCAAAAGACAATTGGTGATATGTGAATGAAGCTTAGCATAGCTGGTGGCGCATAGTAGGCACTTAATAAATTGGGTGATTGAAGGTCAGGGGAGAGACTTGGACTGGATAAACCTTTGATTCACCTGCAGAGAGATAATAATTAACGCTATGGGAGCGGATGAGGCTATAACGAAAGACAGTGTAGAGGTTGGAGAGTATAAAGAGCTTTTACAAACCTTAGTAGACTATATAAATCTTACCTTTTTACTGTTTTTATCATAAATGACAGTAATACAGGGCAGACCTTTCCCTCTTTTATGAATTTGCCCCAGGCACCAGAATTTCTGGTTATAACTCTGATCTAGAGTAAAATTATTCAGAAAAAAGGGATTTTCATCATCTAAGCCTTAACCTTACTAAGAACAAGTGATTCATCCATGGGAACAAATGCGCTCATTTCTTGGCTGTTTATTGAGGTTATTAACCTCATTTCAGGGTTGAATCTGCTCATTCTACTGGGACATTGTTTACTTTACATTTTGAGAAACAAACAAAAAGATAAGGCTCCATTATTATCACACTTGGGAAGCTTCCCCCCCCCTTATTTTTTCTTTGATTATTGATTTTTTGAACACAATGACAACAACTTCCAACAGCCTGGATGCCTGCCTGTAGTGTCAGGCTGCAAATACCTTGGCAAGTTATACTGTACTGTAAACAATTTCCAAATGTCAGTCATAAACTTTCCCCCAAATTCATAATACTGTATGGAGATGTAAGAACATTCAATAGCAGGAAAAAAAATTCCTCCCTTGAATTAGACTGTCAAGTACATGTCACTTGTTTCATATTATTTTTTTGGAAGGCTGACATTTTTCAAAAATAAGGAACATGAATGAATATTCAGCTCACGGCTCGGCATGTGCTGCTTTTTAAAAAGAAAAATTAAATACAATCTGGGGAGTTTGCAGAGTTTTCTTTTTCTTTCTTAATTTGAGGATAAAAAAGGGCTTTCAGGACATAATCCCTCCTATAAAGGGAAAACCACTCTTCTTGTCCCTTACCTCACCCAAATTTTGTTAGCAAACCTGGCCAGGACCACCTACATGAAGGGCCAGGAACTTTCAGTTAACACAGAGGTGACATAAGTTTCCACCTTGCATTGTACTCCCAGGAGTCAGCTTTCTATATTCTAATATTTCCAAGGATATTTTTCCCAGGAGAGCTTGGGAACTGAGTAGCTAAACAGACACTACACTAATCTATCTTTGCCAAGGCAGATCCTTTAACTTTTTTGTTTCCCTTAAACAAAGATGGATTTTTTTTGTTTTGCGCATCACTGATATTTCCCAAAGGATCCCTTCCTCCTCTTCCTCCCAGAGAGCCATTTCCTGTAACAAAGAGTAAGGAAAAAAAAAGACCACAAAATCAACCGATACATCTAAAAAAATCTGATTTTTTTCCTGTGTATTGATGGGTTTTGCAGAATTTTCCCTAATTTTCTTTTAAAAAAAAATCTTTGTTGAACGCAAGCAGGAGGGATAGAGGAAAGGAATCTAGGTGAATTATAAAAAGATATCAATAAAAATCTGTTTTTTAAAAAGGAAAAGTCTGACATTATATGTAGTGTAGTTAGGTGATATAGTGTCCAGCTTCTTAAATTGTGGTTTGTGACTCCCTAGAGGGTCTTGTAACTCAAGGTGGGGGTCGTGAAATTATGATTTATTAGCAGCACATTTTTGATTTGTATACCTAGTTTATAAATCTATATATCCAGAGTCATGTAAAAATTTCTTGGGTGAAAAGGGATTATGAATGGAAAATATTTGAGAAGCTCTGACATAGTGGGTAGTGTGGTAGGCCTGGAATCAGGAAGATCTGAATTCAAATTCAGCCTCAAGCTCTTATTAACTGGATGACTCTGAGTAAGTCACTTTACCCTGTTTGTTTCAGTTTCCTTATTTGTGAAATAAGCTAGAAAAACAAGCAAACCATTGTCTTTGCCATGATCGAACAATAGCCTCTGAAATTGCCTCTAGTTTTAAATCGGATTATTCTGAGACATCTCAGGCAGTTATTTTGGCTTATTAATGTCACCTGAAGAAGCAGTTCAGCTGCTCAAAGACACAGTTCAAGGGCATCTCTTGACCCTCTTCCTTTACCAGCTGGAGACCATTGTGTGGTGCCTCCGTTTGGTTCCAACTCACTCTCTCCAGAGTTTGGGACATCCTGTGTCTTTTGCTGCTCATACTCTGACTGGGAGGCCAGTGACCCGTGGCCACCAAGCAGCTGAACCCTAGTTCCTCTCTTTAGACTTGGGCTGCAATGTGTTTTCCCAGCTCTGTGAAAACTCAGTGCTTCTTTAGACAGATCCAGAATCCAAAGAAATCCGCAGCTAGGAGATGCAAAGAAATCTGGCATTTCAAATTCCCGTCAACTGTGTCAAAAGGTGCAAGATGTTGGAATAATTACTTCCAAACGTTTCCATTTTTCACCCTCTTTTTTCTTCTGCCCCCACCTCTTCCTCTTGACCTCCCCATCTGCAAAAAACAAAACAAACGAACTTAGCTTTCAAATCACAGGGCACTCCCTTACACATTTCAGCCCCTTCCCCTCTCTCATTTGTCCTCTCCTTTTCCTTCAGATTTTCTTACTCCATAGTTCTTAAAATTTTATTTCTTTCATTCTCCCAATCTGTCACTTGGACTGGATTTTTGAGCACTTATTTCTCCACCTCTCAGTTTTCAGGATTTAATCTGGTCTACTCTTCCTCCCCCTCCCCAAAAACACGTACAGAAATGCTCTGTTTTCTTTTTCTAGTGGAACATCTTTGTTGCAATTTACCTGTCACTGAATGTAGTGCATTTAATCCTTGAGGACTTGTCACTGCTCAACAGGGAAGCAGAGAATTGAGACAGATGATTTAGACAAGAAGATCTTGCCTATATAGAGGGGAAAAAAATCAGCGGTCATGTTCTCTGATCAGAACCAATTGTCAATATCAAAATTTCCATTTTTTCCCTTTATAAACACGAATACTTACCTTTAGTGTGCTTAATTGCTTATCTGGACATTTCCCCCCACTCTGTTACAATGGAAAGGACACTGAACAGGAAGGCAAGTTTGATTAATGGTAGTGAGAATGATTAGATGTGATTGTAAGCATATGATTCCATCTTTCTGGCTCTTAATTTTTTTATCTGTAAAATGGGAACTTATGGGAGCAGCTAAATGGTGCAGTGGATAAAGCACCAGTCCTGAAGTCAGGAGGATCTGAGTTTAAATGTGATTTCAGACACTTAACACTTCCTAGCTGTGTGACCCTGGGCAAGTCACTTACCCCAATTGCCTCAGCAAAAAAAAAAAAAAAAAAAAAAAAAAGGAACTTGTTCTTGAAATATTTCTAGTTCTATCACTAATTTAATTCAACTTAATTCAATTCAAATTTATTAAGCATATATATACTATAAGCAAAGTTCTGGAAACTAAGACAAAAACCTCTAAACAGCTTCCTTTCTACTGGAGGACATGCAAAGAGATGCTCAGTGATTTGGGGAGGGATAGAAGGCTAGCAATTGAGAGGGGTCAAGGAAAGCTTCATAGAGAAAGTAGCACCTCACTTAAACTTGGAA
This sequence comes from Sarcophilus harrisii, assembly GCF_902635505.1. Classification (NCBI taxonomy): domain Eukaryota; kingdom Metazoa; phylum Chordata; class Mammalia; order Dasyuromorphia; family Dasyuridae; genus Sarcophilus; species Sarcophilus harrisii. The sequence goes on from NC_045427.1 coordinate 49,975,184, forward strand.
AAAAGCAGAGGATTCAATTTAATAAACATTTATTAAGGATCTATACTGGGAAGGGCTCATTTTATAGATGAGGAAATTTGGACTCATAAAGATAAGTGACCTATCCAGAATCATAGAGGCCACAAATAAAGTATTTTGAGATCCCAATAGGAAATTTCCCAGAAATATAAGGTGTGTTATTACTAATATTTAAGGACAAGTTGTAAGGAAGCCATTTGTTGTTTTTCAGCTGTGTCCCCATTTGGGATTTTCTTGGCAAAAATACTGGAGTGGTTGGCCATTTCTTTCAGATGAGGAAAGTGAGGCAAACAGAATTAAGTGACTTGCCCAAGATCACAGTTAGTAAGTGTCTGAGGCCATATTTGAACTCATGAAGATGAGTCTTCCAGACTCCAGGCCCTACAATCTGTGCACTACGGCTCCACCTAGCTGCCTAAAGGGAGACATGGAAAGAATGTATACATTATATGTGTATACTTATATATACATATATACTGTATACTTATAAATGTAGAATTATTCTTTATACATATATACTGGGCATATAAAAATTTCTTGGACAAAAAGGGATCGTGGATAGAAAAAATTTAAGAAGCCCTGACCTAGAACATGATCAGCTTTTCTGTGAAGTCTATGAATGCAAACAAAGAGCTTGTTTTGTTTTTTTCATTAAATTCCCTCTTTCTCTGCATAATATGTCTATGTCTATGTTTATATCTATGCATATATATGTTCTAGTTTGTTTACATGTCCATTTATCTTTATAATTTTTCAATTTGTATTTTTGTTGGATTTATCATATCTTGAAAATGGGGTGATTATTGTTGTTATTTTTGTGGGCTTAAAAATGATTTCTTCTTGTAAGGCTGTAAGGTTTTCCTTTATACATTTTGTTAGAATAGTTATGATTTCATTTTGGTAGCCTATTTTAGCACAATGTATTGTTCTTCATTGTTTCTTCTCTTATTACTGAAACTCTTGATTTTGGTGACTTGGCAGTAGCAGGGTACCTTTTAGACCATTCTTATATTTTGGCTCTACTTAGAGCTTTCTGAATTAAATGTGATTCCTATAAAGATCAATTTGTTAGATTCCATGTTTCTTTTTCTTCTTTATTTTCTTGGGGATTTAACCCATTTCAATTCAGTCTTACAGGTGTTAGGTTTATATTTTCTATAGTCATTATATTGGAAATAAAACATGTTTTCTTCTTATTTCTTTTAATCCAAATGAACAGAATCTCTCTGAACAAAGTACTGTCATAATTAATAATTACAGTTGTTAGGCTTATATTTTCTAGTCATTCTATTGGAAATAAAACATACTTTTTTTTTCTTATTTCTACCATTCATTACAAATGAACAGAATTGATTTAAACAGAGTACTGTCATACTTGAGCATTTCATCTTTTTTAAAGAAATGAGCTTCCTTTAGTTAGTACCATACTAACATGATGTACCATACTAATTTTTCCTTTAATTTTTTAATATTTTCCTGAAACACCTTTGTAAACCTTTAGTTATTTAGCCAATACAATGCTATGAAGGTTCTCAAAATTTGTTAGTGACTCTTTTATCTTGATTGTTTCAAATGTTTATCTTTTCAAAGATATACCAACCATATATCTTTGGTTGTTAGATTACTTCCCTGAAGTATTTATAAGCACCTACTATGTGCCAAGTACTTTACAAATATCTTATTTGATCCTCACAACAATCCTGCATGGTAAATTCTATTATATTCCCATTTTACTATGGAAGAAACTGAGGCAAACAGAGCTTAAATCACACAGCTACTAAGTTCTGAGGTTGGATTTGAACTCAACTCTTCCTGACTCTAGGCTCAGCACTCTGTCCACTGTATCACCTACTTAGATAATAATTCTAACTTCATGGTGCATTCACTTTACTTAAGCAAGCACCCCAATTTCTTCAATAACTATTGTACTTTGGAAGTTATTTCTGCACTTCTGGTAGTTTGTAGTTTTTTTTTTCCTTATTGTTATAGTTTTAGGGTTTAACTATGATGTCTGCAAGCACATCAGATCTTGAGTTTTTCTATGTTGGCATGCTATAGATTCTTTTGGTTTTTATTTCATTGTTTATTTTTGCTAGTTCTGGTTTTCTTTGAAAATTTCCTTAAATATAATGTTAAAATTCATTTGTTTTTCTAACTTCTCTGAGATGTCAACAATCTTCAGACGACTACGTTGTGATCTATCTTCCAGTTGGTCATTTTCCCAATTGTCTGGAAAATTTAATGATTTTTGAGATGGTCTACAGCCAGCAGTTCTACATTGAGCAGATTTCACTTTCTGTTGTTAATGAGTCTGCTGTAGGTTGTTTCTGTGTTTTTGCTGAGGTTTTTTTTTTAAATTATATTCACATTATTTTTGGGGTGGTGTGGATGGTGGCATGAAGTTTTCATTTTCACTTGATTTCTAAATGTGACTCAAAACTTTTTCTTCAAACTCTTTTAAAATTTAATATTGAGATTTTCTTAACACTTCCAATTTTGTTTGATTGATTTCTTTGATTGTGGTGTTATGCATCTAAAGACATTTCTTGGCACAGTTTGCAGGGCTTCTTTTGCCTTCTCCCATGTTTTTGGTACTTAGGATGATTGATTGCTTGGTAGTATTTTATGGTTGGATCAGTGCGCTTATTTTTTATTTTATTTGGTTTTAATTTTCTTTTTGTTTCTAGTCATTTTTCTTGTGTGTATATGTTATATGTGTAGAAGCCTGATTCCCTTTTATCTCTGACTCTAATATCTTGGATCAGTGACCTACATGATGTACCTAAATCTAAAAATCTAAAAAGATCTAAATCTAAAAAGTTGAAATGTAATAACTATAAGCCTATACAATCTTATATTTTGATCCAAAAAATAAACTTTGCAAATAAAAGTTATTGTATTAATATGATATATGAGTGTTAATATGAAACATGAGTAGAAATTAGTTCCTTTAAAAAGATTACATGAGTCTTGGTGGATTATAGCAAACTCAGCATGAGTCAATAATGTTATATGATAACTAAAAAAAAAAACAAAAATCAAACAAAAACTAATGCAATATTAGGATGTGTTAAGTCAAAAGATGTGTAGTATCCAACCAGAAACAGGCAGGTGATATCCCTTGCCACATTTCTTCCTGGTAAGACTATGAAACATCACATTCAGTTCTGGGCACTAAATTTTAGAAAGGACAATGATAAGCTGGGCAGAATCCAAAGGAAGGCAGCCAGAAAGGGCCATAGGTTTATGCCAAAAGCAGACCAGAGGAAGGAAAAGGGCATACTTAGTTTAATGAAGAGATGATTCAGAGTTCTTCCAAGTCAATATGGACTGTCCTAAGAAAGAGGAATTAGATTTGTTCTCCCTTGCTTGAAACAAAACTAAGAGCCACAGGTGGAAATTGAAAACAGTAAAATATAGGCTTAACTAACAGTGACATAATGGATAGTATAAGGAATAGTCAGCAAGATTTGAATTTAAATTAAGCCTTAGACATTGACTAGCCATGTAATCTTGGGTAAGTCACTTAACCTCATAATACTAATAAATTAATCCTACCTCTCAAGATTGTTGTGAAGATGAAATAAAATAATATTTATATAACATTTAGCACAGTGTCTGGCACATCTACAAATGCTTATTCTCTCTGCTTACTTTCCCCTAGCAATTAGCAAAGCTCTCCTGTCAACTGAGCCATTTTGGGAAGTAGTGAGTTTCCCCCCATTAGAGGTCTTCAATCAGAGCTGGATGATTACTTTGGGGCATGTTTTAGAGGGGATTCTTGATCAGGTATGAGTTGGACCAAATAGTGGACTCTGAGGATCTTTCTGACATAATAATAACAGTAATAATAATAACTAACATTTAGCCATTTAGAATCTATGATTAACAAGTCCAAATAGTCTAATGATCACTGAGGACAACAGGGCACAATGGAACACTGTTATAATTGATTTTCAATGCTAATTGACACATCAAGAAAATACTATTTATATTTAGAGGCAGTTAGGTGGCATAGTGGATGAAGCACTGGACTTGAAATCAGGAACATTTATGTTCACATTTGGCCTCAGTCATTCAACTGTTCATTGCTGGGAAAATCTGCCTCAGTTTCCTCATCGGTAAAGTAGGGATAATTATAGCAACTATTTCCTAGTTTTGTTAGGATAAAAACAATATTTATCGAAGTGCCTTGTAAACCTTGCAACATTATACAAATTCCAGCAATAATAATAATGATAATAATTTTATTCCTTATATTTAGTGTCCTCTGCTTAAGAAAGCAAAGAAGAGTACAGTACATTTTAGACAGATCTCTTTCCTGAATGGTTGAAGTATTAACTCTGGTCTTAATGTCACTTACATAAACTTAGGCAAATGCCTTTCCATCTTTGGGTCCTGCTTTTTCTTATATATTATGTTGAGATTGGGGATATGTGATCTTTAGGGTCCCTTTTAGCTCTAATTCCAATGATTGAGCTTGATTGCTGTAGTATAGTGGAAACAAAGATGGAGTCAAGAGACTTGTGCTGAAGATATACTTCTCTTACTAATGAAGCATGAGAACTTTGGCAAATCCCCGCCTCTTTGTGAGTCTACACTTCTTTAAGAAATCAGGAGATTGTACACTATGGACTTCAAAGGTTCCAATTAGCTCAAAAATTCTGAGATTCTATGAATTGACTGGATAATAGATCCTGACCATTGTTTCCTTAGAAAATGACCTTGAGTTTGGTCAGGAGAGGTCATGGGACAAAGTTGAATATTTTCCTTGGCTCAAGAATTATCTGTATAAACTCCCAGTGATTATCTTTATCTTGTTTTCTATTTATTTGTATACTTTTTTTTATCCTCCAGGAAAATAATGATAATGATAATGGACATTAATATAGTATTCTAATGCTGAAAGCAGTGCCTGCTGTATTTTCATCCTGGTATTCCTAGCCTTGCACATGTTAGCCACTCAATAAACATCTGAGAAAATGAATGGAATTGAATTACAAAGCCCTGAGGGGTTTTGAATCTTCAGTGTAGAGACATGGAAACTGAGGCCTGGAGAAACTTGGCCAAGACCACAGAAGGAGTCGAAAGTCTGAGCCAAGGTGAGAGCTCATAACTCTGGGGTTTATGATCTTGGGCTAAGGCTGTTAGACTGGGGCTTAGTCTGTGATGTTGTATATTTCTCTTTAATCACTTAAAAATAAATGAGTCCCTTTATGTAAAAAAAAAAAAAAAGCTTTGGGGAAGGAATTTAATTACTCAAATTTTTCTCTTTACTATTGAAAGAACTGAAAAAATAATTTTTAACATATAGAGCAAAGGATTGCCAGAGACTGGTCACTTATAAAGTCTCTCCTTCTCCCTCTCCCTCTCCCCCTCTCTCTCCCTTTTCCTTTCCATCTCCCTCTCCCTTTCTTTCCCCCTTTTCTTCCTTTCTCTTTCCCTCTTGCTTTCCTTTTTCCTTTCCCCTCCCCCGCTTTCCTTCTCGTCTCTCTCTCTCTGTCACTTTCTGTCAGTTTATCTCTGTCTCTCCATTCTCTCTCTCTCTTTCTCCTTGTCAGTTTATCTCTGTCTCTCCATTCTCTCTCTCTCTTTCTCCTTCTTTTTCTCTCCCCCTCTCTATTTTTCTCTTCCTCCCCCTTTCTCTCTTTCCCTCTGTCTGATTCTCTCCCTCCCTTTTTCTCTCTCTCTGTCCACTCTCTCTCCTTCCCTCTCTTTTTTCCCTCCTTCCCTCCCTCTTTTTCTCTCCCTCCCTCCTTCCTTCTCTCTCTTTCTCTCTCTCTTTTTCTCCACCCCTCTCTGTTTCTCTCTGTCTCTCTTCTCTGTCTCCCCCTTTCTCTGTCTCTCTCCCTCCCTCTTCCTCTCTGTCTCTTTCTGTCTGATGTCTCTCCATTCTCTCTCTCTCTCTGTCTCTGTCTTTCTGTCTGTCTGTCTGTCTCTCTCTATCTCTTTGTCTCTCTGTCTCTTGATGTCTTTGTCACTCACTTTGTCTGTCTTTCTTGTCTTTGTCTCTGTCTCTCTCAGGAAAGTGAGAACTTGAGGATAATCCCAAAGCTATGAATGGTGTCACATGCTGGCTGTGTGATCAAAGGCTGTTCTCTCAACCTCTCAGTGCTCAAAGGACATCTCTGAGACTACAGGTTTTGGAGAAACTGTTCATATATATGGGTAAAGTAAGGTCCCAAAATGGGAATTCCCTACACTAATATAACCCAAAATCTGGACATGATTTCCATTTTCCTCTCCTAACTTTTTCATCTGTGTTTGTATTTAAATGTTTTGACCCAACAAATTAAAATACTGATTTATGTTCATGCTAAAGCATCTTTATGGATTTAAAAAAAAAGGATGTCTTAAAATAGCTACTGGATGGCAAACATGATTTTGACTAAATCTGTAAACCAAGTTATATAGAAACATCTAAAGTAATTCAAAACCAAGGACTGTGAGGATGGGGATGGATGTCAACATTTAGCTCTAGGTCAATGTGGCAAGATAAAAATGACATCATCTAGAACCCAAAGGCCCAGCTTCAAATTCTGCCTGACAGCCGTGTAATTATGGGCCTGTCATTGTCCCTAGACTCAGTATCCTCATCTTTAACTTGAGAGGATTGGATTGGATGACTTCTGGTTCTTTCCAGTTGTAAACTCATTATGTGATGATTTCTTTTGTGTTAGTGTGTTGTGTGTGTGTGTGTGTGTATGTGTGTACACATGCATTCTTTTCTTCTGAATGTTTCTCCTATGTTAACAATTTATTTTTAAAAGAAAAAAAATCAGAGAAAACTCCATGGAAGAATTAAGATGCTGAACTGGGCCTTGTAGGCCCTCCTTTCCAGCCTACATGCTTTTCTCCCACTGGGCTTTTTTGCATCGACTTTATGGAACAAGATCATGTTCAGTGGCTGATCCCCAACTGCCCCCGGGGTTGGCAAGCTCAGGGGTCCTGGTGATGTCTTTTCAGTGAGAATCAACACAACACATTCTTTGATGTTGTCAGACTGTGACTTCCCCATTCTCTGCTGGTTGCTTTGCTCTCACTCCTTATGAGGGCAAAGTCACAGTAGAAATGCTGATCTGTTCGGGCAGGCCCTGTGCCAGGTCAAAATCAACCAATGCGACTTAGCAGTGCAGAGCAGACTGTTTGTCCAACTCAGGCCTATGAGCCAAAGCTATCACCGATCCAAGAATGGGCTATTTCCTGGTTGGTCCCGGCCTTTTACCTTTTTGTCCTTTCCAAATAATTTCTATTCTTCTGGAGAGTTCTCCAAACAGACCATAACATAGCTTAAAGATAAATCACAGAATCACAGAGTCACAGACGAGAGAGTTCAAACTAGGAGACATGTAGTCCAGACTCTTCCTTAGCAGGAATCCCTCCTTTGACATTCCTCAGAAGTGGTGACCCAGCATCTTCACGAAGGCCTCTGGTAATGGGAATCCATTAATAAACATGGTAGCTCAGCCCTTTTTTGGACAGTTCCAATTTTTAGGATGATTATCTTTAAAATTTGATGAACTTTGAGAAAATAGCAGTTGCTAAGGCAAAGAGGGTCCAAAACTGCCCTTGGTAGTGAAAAACATTCCTTTGCCCTCAATAAGAGAGCTTCTGACTGTTTTCCTGAGGCTGGGAATTGGTGGAGGAGTTGTAATTGGAAGCTGGCCCCTGGAGGTTGTATACTGTAGTATCTTGTGATGGAGTTTGAATATGTGGAGGATAGAGCCTCCAGGCATTTTCTCTGGCTGTCCGCCATGCCTGGAACAATCTCCCTTCTCAACTCTACCTACTGGCTTCCCTGGCTCCCTTTAAGTCCCAAATAAAAGCCCAACTTTTACAGAAAGTCTTTCAGAACCTCTCTGAATTCTAATGCCTTTCCTCTCTTATTTATTTTCGGTCTATTCTGTCTATAGCTTATTTGAACATATTTATTTGCTTGATGTCTTGTCCATTAGATTGTGAACTCCTTGAAGGCAGAGTCTGTCTTTTCTTCCTCTGTTTCTTATTTTTCCTATTCTTCTTCTCCTTTTTGTCTTCCTCTTCCTCCTTCATCTTTAGTACTTAGCACAGTGCCTGGCACGCAGTAAGCAGGTAATCAGTTGTTGTGTTCAGTCATGTCTGACTCTTTGTGACCTCATTTAAGCCTTTCTTGGAAAAGATACTGAAGTAATTTGCCATTTCCTTCCCTAGCTCTTTTGATAGATGAGAATATTGAGGCAAACAGGGTTAAGTGACTTGCTCAAGGTCATATAGCTCATATGTATCTGGGGTGACTCCAGGTTTAGCACTTAGCTGTTCAATAAATAAAGGTTTATTCACTATTTATTTACTGAAGTGGCCATTACATAAGGGAATATCAGTATTCTTCTGATATTGGTAATAAAGATGATTGGAAATTGTCCCCAAGGTATCTGTGATGATTTGTAGAAGTTTTGGGATGTCTCTTTTAATAGACCCCCTTTTGTGGAGTGTGGGGAATGATAAAAGAATTAAGATAGTATGTGGAAAGAGGTGATTTCAGCTGGTCTCTAGCTAGAAGAATGAGTCCAGGGCCTGGGTCTTAGTGTCAGTCTCCATGGTTTGAAGTTAACAACTACCTACTAGGTGTTAATATCTGATTGGCAAAATTAGCCTTGGCAAAATCACCATGAGACTTCTCTGATTTTTCTACCATGTCTTCTCCCTTTTCAACTCCCTGTTGTTGTCTTTCTTCATTAAAATATAAGCTCCTTGAGGGTAGGAACTATCTTTTAAAACTATTTATATTTTTATTTATACTTTTATTTGTTGATATGATATATTTATTTATAATCAGACTTTTATACTTAGCACAGTTCCTGACACGTTGCCCATAGCAACAAGTACATAACTTGTCAATTGACTGACAATTCTGAGCCTACAAGAGTCTGAAAACAGAAATGAGAGTAAAATGGTAGAACTGATTGAGCAGTCATGACAGGCTCTGAATCTGATTTGGGGGATGGTGGGAGTATGGAATCTTATTTAAATTATCTGTGTCTTCACTGTCTCAAATCGAAGTTCACGAAACTTCAACATGATTTTGATTTGGACACTGTCAACCCACTGAACCCCCTTCTGTGTCTTTGACCATTCAGTTGGCATCCTGTACATATTGCTTTTTTCAGTTTATTTTTCAGGTAAAATGTTGACACCCTTTCCACTAAACCTGTCTCATAAAAGCTAGAAATATATTGAGCAAAGGATCCCATTTCCTGGACTCCCCAAGAACGAATACATTCCTGGCTTTCATGAGTGGCCAAGCACTCCAGGGAGGTAATACTGCAAATAATTTTTTGGAATAAATATTTACACTGTATAATTTTTCTTTGATGAAAACATTTCATGGACGAAAAGAGTCAGAAACAAGAATGGCTCAGCTGTATAAAGATAGGGGAATCTGTAAATGTGCAGAATGAGGAAAAGAAGGAATAGCGAAATAGGCAAATTAAGTGAAGTCTGAGGATGGCTAATTTGGAAACTCTACTGGGGATCATGAGCTTATTTCCCTGGAGCTCTGAGATAGAAATAGGATATTGCACTTTGGAGGTTGTGATGATACCATAAATTAGTTGGATTTTTTGCTATTCAACAGTCAATTTCAAAGAAACTAGAACTTTTCTTATTCTATTTTGTTAGTGTATCTTCACTTTTTGGTTAGCTGAGACCAAGCAAATATGATTTTAAGAAGTGTATCTCTGGGGCAGCTAGGTAGCACAGTGGATAGAGCACCAGCCCTAAAATTAAGAGGACCTGGGGTCAAATTTGACCTCAGACACTTAACACGTCTTGGCTGTGTGACCCTGGGCAAGTCACTAAACCTCAAATGCCTCAGCAAAAAAAAAGTGTATCTCCAAATCACTAATGATTCTTCTTCTGGTATTCATGTGATTGGATTTAGGGATTCCAAAAGTGGAGCAAAGTGTTTTTGGTTTCTAAGATGCAGATCCCCAATTATTACAAGGCTGATTAGTCCTCATGGAATTGTTACATATGTGTGATGATCATCTGATTATGAATTCAGGCACAACTTGGAATCTCACTATTTAACATCAGGATATTAATTAAATCCTAGGAATCAGGGATGAAATAATTAGGAAAAGGTCTCTCTAGTTGATGAAAGATTATTTTCATTATTTTCAACAGTCAGTAGAAATTTATAGCAGGCAGGTGAATCTTGAATATAGAAATACATCTTGAAAATGTCTTAAATTCCTAGAATTTAAAACCAGAAAGGTCCTTAAAATCTATTTAGTCTATACTCCTTATTTTATATATGAGGAAACTGAGGTCCAGACAGTCGTGATTGCTTAGGTTTACATAGGAGACCTGGCTCTTGGATTAAAAATCTCACAGGTGCGTGGGATTCCTTGTTTTTTCATTATACCCTACTCCTTTTGCTCAATTTCCCAGTAGACTTCTGAGACCACGATGGCCTCTCTTCCATTAGGGAGGAAGTCTAGGCAGCAGAAAGAATCCCATGTAGGCAGAACTTCCCTTTGTCCTCTTTTCATTGAATCTAAAACTGGGGGAAAATCGCAAGTTCTTTGCCTTTAATCCAGCTTGAGTGATTAATACAGACCCTCTTCATTTTGGCTTCATCTTTTTCTTTCTTTGCTTCAGTCAACATTCAGAAGTGAGCCTTCCTTGACCCTTGCCAGTTGTTAGAATTTTAAGCTTACATTTACTTCTTTGTGCACATCTTGTATTCTCCTGAGAGAACAGAAGCTCTTTGAAGGCAAACATTATTCTTTCTGTTTTTGTATCTTCAGCAATTAACACTGGGCCTTGTACATAGTAAGCACAGTTAGAAATGAGTATTCTTTTCAGGGAATCTTTAAAAACTCAAAGCATTCAGGGATGGATGATTTCAAGCAAATATTACAATGTTCCCTGTTGCCTCCAAATGATGACTTTAAGTAAGTTTGTCAAATGCCTTCCTCATGATGGCCCTTTATAGGATGTGATATCAATAATATACCCTGTATTTTATAAATGGGAAGCTGAGGTACACAGTGAGCAAAAAATTGTCTAAGAATATATACCTAGGAAGCTTCTGACCCAGGATGCACTTAGATAATTTAATTTCAAGATCTTTCGATCATACTGAGATGAATATATTTGGAAATGAGAGAGAAAACGAACTAATAAAATGATTTATTTATATTTTCTAGTTTATTAAACACCAAACTAACTTGGAGAATCAACAAGAGCATTGATAAGAAAGTGGTATCCCATATCCTATAACCAACTCCCTCTAGGGAGCCTTGAAAAGTGGGGAATTCTTCCCTCCATGTTGTCTCAAAGCATCCCAAGGGACAATATTGAGCAGTGAGTGAGATGTCATTAGAGTATCTTGATTCTTCAGCTCAGGGAAAACTTGAGAGTATTAATCAGAAGGTTGCCATCCTATAACCTATGACCATCTCCCTCTAGGGGACCATGAAAAGTGAAGCATTCTTCCCTCCTTGTTATCTCAGAGCATCCCAGGAGACAATATAGATTAGTGATGGCATTAGAGTATCTTGATTCTTCAGCTCAGGGCAAGCTTGATGTAGTAGAAAGTGGGAATTAAGAGGTGTGAGAGAGAATTCTTCTAGGCCTCTAATGGCTTTTTTTTTCATATCTAGGGTTTCTGCCAATCTACGGGGGGTGAGGGATGGGGAAGGAAAGAAATGAGATGTGACTGAATTATTCTTCCCCACCTCTCCATTTTGATGTTGCCTAAATCCTCTCCTGCAGCTCATTCATGCAGGCTGCTTGGCCAGTGGGAACTGGGTTTCCTTTTGCAATTTATTTTCACTCTCACTCGATGGCTGGAAGTACTTCTCTGTCCTTGTTCTATTACAGTGTTTTCTTCATGTAAACACAGGATAGGGGATCATCCCACTGAGATATTTTTTTCCCTTTTCTAAAATCAGCTGGATGCCTCTGGGTTTTCATAACTAAAGTTTCAACCGAACACAGAACAGTGTGTACTGCAAGCTAGCCACCAGCCAACCCAGTGAAGGATGGGCCTCTTTTCTTTCTTTCTCTAACTCTTGGAACGGCACCAGCTTTAGCTCCTGGGGTGAGAAGAATTTGAAAGCAGAGGTTGGTGGGATATATTTTAAAATGCTGGTCAACATGGGCAAAGTCTAGTAGGGAGTCAAATGATTTTCGAGTGAATCTGGCTAATGTTATTATAGGCTCACAGAATTTTAGGGATGGCTTCCTTCAAGACTCAGCTCAAATCTTACCTTCTTAAAAGGTCTTTTTCCAAGTCCCACCTTTCAATATAACTTTCATCTCCCATATAGAGATCTAGTATGTACCTTATTATTTACTTGTTGTTTCTCACATTAGAACGGAAGATTCTTGAAGGCAGGGACCATTTTTGCCTTACTTTCTTTATATACTCAATGATTATTTGGTACACAGTCAGCAATCAATAATAATAGCTAGCATTTATAAAGTACCTTAAGATTTGTAAAGTGCTTTACAAAAATGATCTCATTTGATGTTCATAATGATCCTATGAGTAGGTGCTATGATTATTCCCATTTTACAGATGAGTAAACTGAGGAAGACAGAAGTTACACACACATTAAATATCAGAGCCTGGGATTTGAATTCAGATCTTCTTGACCCAATGAGTCACTTAAATGCCTAATGCTTGTTCACTGACATTGATAGAGATTATGGTTATTTAAGTGAAGGTAGATGGTAGAGAAGGTGATCTGAAGTTACCTGATTTTATTGATTTTCCCCTAGCCCAGTTAATAAAATTATAGAATATAACAGAAACAGGGAGGTGTTAAGATTTTAACAAACTTCAAAGAAATGTTTATATTTTGGTTTGTGAAATTTATGGAATTTGTTATTGACTGACTGAAAGGTGGTTCACGCCTCTTTTTTGTTCAGTAGCGTCCAACCCTTCGTGACCTCCTGTGCCATGTCATGCTAGGCGCTTCTGTCCTCCAGAATATTATGCATGGGATTTTCTTGGCAAAGATACTGGAGTGGTTTGTCCTTTTCTTCTCCAGTGGATCACCTTTTGTCACAGCTCTCCACTAGGACCTGGTTCTTTTGGGAATCCTGCAAGGCATTACTCATTATTTCACTGAGCTATTCAAGCCCTTCTGCCATGACAAGGCAGTGATCCAGGAGGGACTCATGTCTCTTAATTTCCTTTTAAAGTTAACATACATTCTCTAAATAGTGATTCTAGGAGAGTAGATCACTATGAAAGAAATGAACTCTGTTGTTGAGAAGGGGTGCTGGATATGTAAACATGAAATATTTAATTTTTTTGTATATCCCATTGTACCAAAGAAGGAGCTATTCATCCATTCGGTGTTCAAGAAATACTCATTGAGTGAATATCTTCCTTTTTTTCTTTTAATGGCAACAGTGGCTACCTTGATAGATCTTTATGGCTTTATACAATGTAACTAAATACTGTATATGTTATATGTATTCAAATTTATATTGTTTTATCTTGGAGCATTGTCTTGGATGAATGAATGAAAAAGCAGTTATTAAAGGCTTAATATGTGCCAAAGACTATGCTATGTACCCTGGAATCATAAATTTAAAAGCCAGGCAATTCCTGACCTGAATGGGCTTACATTCTTTTTTTTTTTCTTGAAGCTTTTATTTTCAAAACATATGCAAGGATAATTTTTCAACCTTGGCCCTTGTAAAACCTTGTGTTCTAATTTCCCTTCATCCTCTCCCCTAGATGGCAAGTAATACAATATATGGTAAACCTTACATTCTAATAGAAGGAGAAAACAGGCATAAGAAAATGGTCAGGGGATGGGACCTTCAGGAAGAGAATTTGATATCTTTTTTTATGTGTCCTTGGACTAAGAGTTCAGGGGGATTTTGTGCCTCTTCTATTTAATGTTATTCACAAGAACATTCACTGTGTAGGACACCTAAATGAAAGTAAGAGTGATGGAAGTGAATGAATTCCCTAAGTAAAATGGTACTCATTTCCAAAAAATTATGTAGGGCAACTAGGGAGCACCTTAGTGCATAGAGCACTGAGCTTAGAGCCAGGAAGACATCTACTTGAGTTCAAATGTGAGCCCATACACTAGTGGTCAAGTCACTTCACTCTGTCTGCCTCCATTTCCTCATCTGTCAAATGAGTTGAAGAAGAAAGTGACAAACTGTTCTAGTATCTTTGCCAAAAAAACCCAAAACAACAGAGAGTTGGACACAACTGAAAACAACAGAACAACATAACAATGACACTTGCCTCATAGGGTTTTAGTGAGGATTGCATGAAAATGCTAATAACTTGTAAAGTACTTTGAAGATCTAAAAATATCATATAAATGTGATCAGTTATCATATGTTATTATAATATTATGATGTCACTGTGACATTATCATATAATATGATATATATTATATTATAATAGAAAGATCACTGGATTTGAAGTCAGGTGATCTGGGACTGAAATTCAGCTCTATTCTTTGTTGTCTGTATGACCTTCCATAATTTATTATTTCCCTTTATCTGCATCTTGGTTTCTTTAAAAAAATGTTATTTTTATTTTCAGTTCAGATTTTCTCCCTTTCTCTTTCCCTCCCCTCCCCTTCAAGAAAGCAAAAATATATATATATATATATATTATGTTAAGTTACTATTTGTTATATTTATCATTTATTTTACAATGCACAATATGCTATTAATTCTATTATATAATTATACATTGAGATTATATTATAATACATATGAAGTCATACAAAACATATTTCCATATTATCCATGTTAGGAAAAAATGGCAAAAAAAAAAGCAAAAAAAAAACAAAGGCAAAAAATATCCTTCAACTCTACATTCAGTGCTCACCAATTCTTTCTTTGGAGGTGGATAGAATTTTTCATCATAAGTCCTTCAGAATTGTCTTGGATGATTATATTGCTGAGAATAAGTCATTTATAGTTAATCATTGTACAGTATTGCTGTTACTGTGTACAGTTTTCTCTTGGTTCTGCTTATTTCATCTTTATCAGTTCATATAAGTCTTTCTAAGGTTTTCTAAAGCCGTTCACCTTATGATTTCTCATAACACAATCGTATCCCATCACAATCATATACCTCAGCTTGTCCAGACATTCTCCAAATGAGGGACATCCCCTCAGTTTCCAGGTCTTTGCTAGTATAAGAAAAATTGCCATAAATATTTTTGTACAAATAAGCCCTTTTCTTTTGATCTCTTTGACATATAGATCTAATAGAGGTATTGCTAAGTCAAAAGTCTGCATAGTTTTGTACTCCTTTGGGCATAGTTCCAAATTGTTCTCTAGAGTGGTTGGATCAGTTTACAACCCCACTAACAATGCATCAGTGTCCCTATTTTCCCATATTCCTTTCAGCATTTATCATTTTCAAATGACAGACAAATGATAGACAAATTTGATAGACAAAATGACTATTTTGTCATTTTAGCCAATTTGATGGGTAGGAGATGGCTCCTCAGAGTTTTTTTTGATTTTCATTTCTCTAGTCCTTAGTGATTCAGGATAATTTTTTTTTAACATGACTACTGATAACTTTAATTTCTTTCTTTCTTTTTTTTTTTTTTGAAAACTACCTATTTAAATCCTTTGACCATTTATCAACTGAGGAATGGCTCTTATATTTATAAATTTGACTCCACTCTTTATGTATTTGCGATATAAGATCTCTATCAGAAAAAAAAATTGCTTCTTGCTTTCCTTCTAATTTTGGTTACTTTGGTTTTGTTTGTACAAACCCTTTTTAATTTAATGTAATCAAAATTATCCATTTTCCCTTCCATGATTCTTCCTGTCTCTAATTTAATCATGATCTGTTCCCCCCTCCATAAATCTGACAGGTAATGTTTTCTGTGCTTCCCTAATTTGTTTATATTGTCACTCTTTATGTCTAAATCATGTACCTATTTTGAGTTTATCTTTGCATATAGTGTGAAATGTTGTTCTTGCATTTCAGTTTCAACTATAAAATGACCTTGAAGACCCCTTCCAGTTCTATAAATCCTATTGCTTGCTCAATCGTATCAACATATGTTGTACAATTAATTGGATCGTATTTCTTGAACCAAAACACTGGGGAACCAGATTCAAAAATATGTCTATATTCTGATTAGAGGAGAAATTATGGAGTCCATATTCACTTTCTCAGCTTAATTTATTAAAAAGAATAAAAAAAATCTATGTGGTTGTTTAAATAAAAGCATAGACTAATCCCTCATCTCATATGGAGTTAGCATAGGTTTGGTTAGTACATATATTCAATTCCATTTATGAACATGGACTAATATTTCTTTATAGAAAGCTATACTATTTTCAGAAGCATTTCAGACAAACATCCTAAGAAGACTTAGCAGGCTCAATGTGTTTGTCTTGGAATCAGACCTCATTTCTAATTAACCTAGTCTTCAGCAGTCTGTCAGAGAATGCAGTTACCTGCCAATTTTCACACCTAAGGAAAAAAAATTATTCCCAATAAAATTTTCCTTAAAAAAATCCACTCACTTTTACCACTAGGAAATTCCCAACATATTTAAGTCAGTCTCTCTCTACTAACACACACAAAACTAACATCCAGATTCCCAAACCTCTCTTTGGAGAGGCCAATGTAAAGAGAAACCATTTTAATTGACATTTACTTTTCAGCCAGAAGTAAAAGCAAAGATTCAATGGGAATGTCTAATTGGAAATTTAATGAATCTATGTCTTTTGGTTTGGAATTAATTTAAGTCAGTCAATAAGCATTTATTAAGCTCCTGCTCCATTCCAGGCATTCTGTTAAGTGCTAGGGGATACAAAGAAAGGCAAAAGATTCTTGCCTTCAAGGAGATCACAATTTAATGGGTGAGACAAGATGCAAATTACAAACAAGATAGATTCGAGGTAAATTGGAGATAATCTGTATGGTTATTTTAAAATAGCACCCAATGGGGAAGTAAGAAATTGAAGATTTTAGCTTTTGGAGGTTGTCAAGTATCTTAGATTTCACCTAGTCTAATACTTCTATTTAACAGATGAAAAATGGGATCAGAAAAAGGAAGTGGCTCATTCAACTCATATAACTAGACAGAGTACATTTGATTTAACTCTTAGAAATATTTACAGATAATTTAAAATATAATTAGAAATCTGATTCTTTTCTAGGTTTTTTTTTTAAATTTTATTTTCGTGTATCTCTAACATAACATGCTTCCATTCAGTATCTTATTTAGTTGAATGGGATCTTTTCTTCTTAAGTCTACTCAGATGGAAGTAGTGGTCATATCAGAAGGTAGGATCACAAATTCTTAAAATTAGAGATCCTGGCATGTTAGAGCAAAGTTTCTTAAAATATGGGTCATGACCTTATAATTGAATGTAGAGGTTGTGAAATTATGATTTATTATCAATAAATGTTTGATTTGCAAACCAATTTTATATACCTATCTATCTGGGATCATGTAAAAATTTCTCAAGCAAAAAAAGGCTACATACAAAGAAAAAAGTTTAAGATGTCCTGTATTAGAGGCTTTAGGATGTAGAATAACCAGTAAAGCACTTTAGAGATCAGTCAGTCTAGCCTCTTCATTTTATTGGTAAGGAAAAGTGACTTGTTTAAGATAACAGTGGGTTGATCATAGAGTTGTGTCTATAATCCATGGTCCAATGATTTCAAAAACTATGCTCTTTTTCTTGTATGTGTGCATGCTCTCTCTTCTTTTTGCTTACTCCCTCTTTCTCATTCTTTTTCTTTCTTCTTCTTTCTGTATCTTTCTCATTCTTTCTTTCCTCTCTCTATCTCTCCTCTTCTTTCTCTTTGTCTCTTACTGTACTGTCTTTCTTTCTCAGTCTCTTTTGTCTTATCATTTCTCTTCTCTCTATTTCTTTTTCATTGTTTCTCTTATCTTATGATTCACTAATTTAAATCATTATGTCTGCTAATGATCAGAACACAGCACAACCTTTAACTGACAGAAAGCTGATATTGGTATTAAAGAATGATGATTATAAAAACATTGTCTTCTGACTTCAAGTCATAACAAAATTTTACGATGTTTAGAAAGTTATCTTTGATGGCATGTTTATGTCTTACGATCTGGTTTTGTGCCAGAGGTTATTGAGGTTAAGCCTGGATTTTTTAAAAAAAAAAATGAATGAGGACTTAGGGATATGAGAAGTGCCAGAGTGAAGTGTTATTCACCATAAAAACGCTGAGAGTTGTATTATAGACTATACCAATGCTGTATTCTACATCAACATTGTTCCCTATATTGGTGCTGTACTGGTATTGTAGTCTACACTGGCATTATACTCTATACCAGTATTGTAATCTAGACTGACGTTATTCCCTCTACATTGGTGCTGTGCTATACAATGGTGTTGTAGTCTACACTGACATTGTTCTCTTTACCAATAATTTTCACACTTTTTGGTTTCATGATGCCTTTATACTCTTAAAATTATGGAGGACTCTCCAAAGAGATTTTGTTTATGTGGGCTATATTTATTGATATTTCCCCATTTAGAAATTTTTAAAAGGTCAGCATTATTTTGAATATAATTTTGACTTTAATGATCTCCTAAACATTTATTGGTTCCTGGATGACATTTTGAGAACTGCTGCTCTATACTGATCAGAATACATCTGATTATTTTTTTCTCTCAAACATTTGTCCCCAGGCAAAATGTTGCCATTTTCAGAGGAAAAACAGTTTCAAATTTTGGCTTTTGTTTTTATGGAAAATAGTGAAAAATTTGAGGGAGGACTACAGAATCATATCCAGTTAAAACACTGAGAGAAGAGACTCTTGTTAGCACATGGCTTTGTACGCAGGAAGTGCTTAATATGTATTTCTTCAGTGAATAATTAAGTGAAAGAGAGACATTGACTACCTGGGCCTTATTCAGAAAAGGGAGACCATACGGGAAGAATAAATGAATGAAAGACATTGACAGATTGGGTTTTATTCAGACAAGGATGAGGAAGAGATTGGAAACCATGTCGTATGAGGACCAATTGAAGGAACTGGGAACACTTAGCCCAGAAAAGACTTAAGGGCAATATGATAGAGGCAGCTGCATGGCTTTAGTGGACAGAGTGTTAGATTCGAAGTCAGAAAGAATCTTAGACACTATACTAACTATATGACCATGAGCAAGTCTTTTAACCTCTGCCTGCCTCAATTTCCTTATAGCATAAAATGGAGATCATAATAGCACCTATCTCCCAGGACTGCTGTGAAAATAGCACAAGATTATATTTGCAAAGCTCTTTGCCAATCTTAAAGGCTATATAAATGTTGGCTATACAATTGTTATCTAGAGAGAGAACTATGGACAGTAAATGTGAATTGAAGCATATATTTTTACCTTTTTCTTTGTTTTCTTTGTTGTGATTTTTTTCCCCTTTTGTTTTTTTTCTTGTACAACATGACAAATATGGAAATATGTTTAAAAGGATTGCACACATATTTAACCTATATCAGATTGCTTGCTGTCTTGGGGAGAGGGAAAGTAAGGGAGGGAAGGAGAAAGAAAAATTTAGAACATAATGCTTTATAAAAATGAATGTTGAAAACTATCTTTGCATGTATTTGGAAAAATAAAATAATATTAAATAATGTTAAAAATAAAAAAAATTGGCTCTAATTATTTTAATTGCTTTAAATTATTTGAAGATCTTGAGTGAGAGGAAGTAGATTTGTTTTCTGTGTCTACAAGAGAAGGATAAGCTCAGCATAAGGGGGAGCTTTCTTTTTTTTTTACCTGAGGCAATTGGGGTTAAGTGACTTGCCCAGGGTCAGCCAGCTAGGAAGTGTTAAGTGTCTGAGGTCAGATTTGAACTCAGGTCCTCCTGACTTCAGGCTGGTGCTCTATCCACTGCACCAGATAGTTGCCTCTCTTTGTCTTTTTTGATAATATTTTATTCTCCCATTACATATTAAAACAATTTTTAACATTAAAAAGTTTTGAATTTCAGATTCTAGCCCTTCCCTCCCCTCTTCCCTCTCTGAGGCAGTAAACAATCTGATATAGGTTTTGTATATATATATACATATATATATATATGCAATCATGTAAAACATTTCTATACTAGTCATTTTGTGCAAGAAAACTCAAACAAAAACAAAAAAGAAAGGAAGAAAGAAAATGAAAAATATTATACTTTGTTCTGTATTCAGATATCAGTTCTTTCTCTGGAAGTGGATAACATTTTCCCTTATGAATCCTTTGGAATTGTCTTGGATCATTTTATGACTAAATCATTCACCTTTATTTATCACACCATATTGCTGTTACTATGTACAATGCTCTCCTAGTTCTGTTCACTTCACTTTGTATCAATTCATGTAAATCATAAAGGAGAGCTTTCTAATAGTTGGAGTTGTCTGAAAACAGAACAAGGTAGCTCATGAGACTGAAGGGCCAGTGGCAGAAGACATGAATTTCATGTTTTAGGAATTGCAAAGCACTTTACAGAATGATTGCTCACAGTCACATAAATACTAGGAGTCCAAGATATAATTCATATCAAAATATTCATGGCTGGATGTTTAGAATGCCAACATTGTCCCCCCAATAATATTTTGTTTTTCCAAATACATGTAAAGATAGTTTTCAACATTTATTTCTATAAGATTTTGTGTTCCAAGTTTTTCTTCTTCCCCTCCTTTCCTCTCCCTACCCCAAGACAGCAAATAACCTGATATAGGTTAAATATGTGCAATCCTTCTAATAAATTTTCATATTTGTCATAGCATGTAAGAAAAATCAAGCCAAAAGGGAAAAAAACTCACAAGAAAGGAAAAGCAAGCAAGCAAAAAAAAACCAAACATGAAATACTATGCTTTGATTTATATTCAATCTCCTCAGGTCTCTCTCTGGATGTGGATGGCATTTTCCATCCCAAGTCTATTGGAATTGTTTTCAATCATCACATTGCAGAGAAGAGCTAAGTCCTTTACAATTGATCATTTACTTAATCTTCTTGTTATGATGTATAATGTTCTCCTGATTCTGCTCACTTTACTCAGCATCAATTCATATAAGTCTTTCTGGCTTTTCTGAAATCAGACTGCTCATCATTTTTTATAAAATAATATTTCATTACATTCACATACCATAACTTATTCAGCCTTTCCTCAATTGATGAGCATCCTCATCCACTTTCCAGTTCTTTGCCACTATAAAAAGAGCTGTTACAAACATTTTTGTACATTGGGCCCTTTTCCCTCTTTTATGATCTCTTTGAGATTCAGACTCAGTAGTGTCAACTGGATCAACTAGTATGTAGAGTTATGGAGTCCTTTGGGCATAGTTCCAAATTGCTCTCCAGCAATTTGGTTGCATCATTTCACAACTCTGCCAACAATGCATAATGTTCCAGTTTTCCCATATCTCCTTGAACATTGATTGTTATCTTTTCCTGTCATTTTAGCCAATCTGAGAGGTTTGAAGTGGTACCTCAGAGTTGTCTTAATTTGCATTTCTCTAAGCAAAAATGATTTAGGGTATTTTTTCATATAACTACAAATGGTTTTAATTTCTTCATTTGAAAAATTGTTCATATCCTTTTACCATTTACCATTTGGTTAATGACTTATATAGAATGCTAACTTTTCAATGTTACCTTGTCTCTCAGGGGACTGAGTCCCAAAAGATTCACACAAAGGCTAGTTGACTTTCTTCTGGAAACTCTGGCAAGGGGTATTTTTTTTGGAGTAAAGATGACAGGACTGGATATTTTCAAAATTTCCTTGCAGCACTAAGATATGGTGATCTCAGGGATTAGTGGTCTGGACACTTGAGGCTCCATATACTCAGAGTGGTAGGACTGGGCATTTCTAATTTCCCCTATCAAAACCTGATAAAAATATGATATATTCTCCAGAAGGCTTGAGGATAATCCTCAAAACAAAACAATCTTACCTGTAGAAAATAGAAAAATGTTTTGCAGGGTAGCTAGATGGCACAGTAGATAGAGTGCTGTCCCTGAAGTCAGGAGGACCTGAATTCAAATCTGACCTCAGACACAATGCGTCCTAGCTATGTGACCTTGGGCAAGTCACTTAACCCCAATTGCCTCAGGGGAAAAAAAGAAAAATGTTTTCCCTGTTCCCCCCCCCCCTCAATTCTGTTCATTACTTCAGAACAAAAATGGGTACAAATCACTTACTATCAATAGTCTTAATTCTTTTGCTCTAGGGACAAAGTATTACGTATTATTTCTAGAATTATGAAATATATCAGTTTAAAGAATGAAATTATCAGAGAAGTGCTATTGTGAAAAGGGCATTGAATTGGGAACCTTTGTGTTCTAGTTCCAATTATACCACTAATCTGAGACAAGCTACTTCCCTGATCTAAGCCTTAGTTACCTGAACAGGGGTTTCTGGTAAAAAGACCGTTAGGATCCCTTCTAATTGCAAAAGCACAATCAGAATGGGCTTTCTTTAGGTAGGAGCAATTTTTGGACCCCGTGGAGCTGGGTTTCAGTCAAACCCAAACTTATGCGTCAGAAGTCACCTCAGTGATGGTCATGAGTCATGCCCCCACCTTCCTGAGCCACTCTCCAGAACGTAAAATGCTTTCCCTTATTTTTAGCTCCATAACTCCAAGGAATGAATCTTTTCTTCATGGTGTGGAGTTTCTCCTACCAAAGCACATTTATATGATCCAGGGTATATAAATTTGGCTACAGGTGAAATTTGACGACTGCCAGGCAAGTCAGTGGTTTCTGAAGGAACAAAACGGGAAATTTCACAGGCCTGGAACGAGGTAGAGATTTTTTTTTTCTCTCCCAAACATTTGTCCCCAGGCAAAATGTTGCCACTTTCATAGGAAAAACGGTTTCAAATATTGGCTTTTGTTTTTATGGAAAACGGTGAAAAATTTGAGGGAAAACCACAGAATCCTTTGCTTTTATTGAAACCACAAAAACTTGATTTTTCACCAGTTTTGCTGAGGGCTGAAATTTCTTCTTTGAAAGGCTTTACTTTTTATTTTCTTTTTTTAATATCTCCTGAGAGGCTAATGAAAGGTTTTTCTGTTCCCTCTGCAGCACTGACCCTGGTCATGCCAAATCTTGACGCAGAAGAATAATTTACACGCCCCAATATTGCCAGTTGGGGACTTCTTCATGTTCAAATCACCAGACACCGGGCCCGACTCCTCCTGATCCGAATGCAGGCAGGATGCCCGTGGAAACTGGGGAGCATTTACCTGGGAAAGGCCCATGGGGATTGTCTCGACCTCAATAAAATCATTGAACCTGACTTTGCTTTCCCACTCGCTTTTTTTCTCTATTGCCCCTTATTCTTACTCTCCGCCTCCAGCCTCTTCCTGAAAAAATGGAAAATTCTATTTGCATAGATGCTGCTTTTGCCAGTGAGTAAAGGAATGCTAGACACCCTGCCCAATTCGATGAATTAATTGGTTCTCCCCAACCCCCACCCCCTGGTGGCTGCAGTGGGCAAAACAAGTAAGGGCTGTGCTCGGGTCGCCCCAGCTGAGAGTCACCCTTTGCATATCTTACAATGACCACTCTGTAGGCTTGGTTGGGCATGGGTTTGACTTCTTAATAGGCATTTTATTTTGTAATAAAACAACTCGGGGGGAACTCTCCCGCGTAGTGAAACTGAGACGCTTTAAAGAGACCAGGAGGCGAGCCACATCACGTATGACTTGCTCAAAGTTTTCTGTAACCGAATCCCGTGTTCTAACCCTTTGGGGCATTCCGAGACCGTTAGGAGGGTGTCACTCAGCAAGGGATAGCCTTGGTGCACTGAAGGACTTCATTTACCGTAGATAAAGTCGTACCTCGGACCCAATTATTCATTATCTACTACCACTTCCCTGGCAATGACCAATTTGCCAAACGAATGAGTTAACCATAGACACGATCCTTTCTGTTCTCTGTCACTCTTGTTTAGACGGTGCTAGGAGCTGAGGTGAGAAGGGACCTTTGAAGGCATCTCTTCTCACCGTCTCTTTTTTAGAGATGAGCAAACTGAGGAAACTGAGGCTAAGGGACAGAGAAAGTGTCCTAAATATTCTGCTTTATGGCTACTACCTTCCTTTAAATTTATATGTGGGGACAGCTAGGTGACACAGTGGATAGAGCACCAGCCCCATAGTCAGGAGGACCTGAGTTCAAATCCGACCTCAGACACTAAACACTTCCTAGCTGTGTGACCCTGGGGAAGTCACTTAACCCCAATTGTCTCAGGGGGAAAAAAACCCCCCAAAAACAATTTACATGAGGGAAAAGAAGATTGAGATTTCATGTATGTGTATTTTAGAAGTCAACTCAAGAGTCAAAAGAGTCTCCAGGACCCAGCACAATGTCTGACATGTAGTGGGTACTCAAAAAATACTCCTTGATTGTCTGATGCAAGCACGAAGAACTACCACTTTTCATACTCTTTTCTAGTTTTCACATCCTAACATTCTATAGTCATTGGTCCTTCATTCTCCAAGAGAATGATGTCTTGACTTGTATGTGAATTGGATTTAAGTGGGCCATCAGTTGTTTTTAGAGGTCTTCACATGGTACAGTGGGAAGAGCAATAGACCTAAAGTTAGAAAATTTGAGTTTAGATCCCCCTCTAGCATTAACTTGGGCAAACCCCTTCTTTTCTGTGGTCCTCAGTTTCTCCTCTATAAAATGGGGATGTTATACTTAACTAATATTTCTTGATTCTGTGTGTGTGTATGTGTGTGTGTGTGTGTGTGTGTGTGAGAGAGAGAGAGAGAGAGAGAGAGAGAGAGAGAGAGAGAGAGAGAGAGAAAGAGAGAGAGAGAGAGCTCCTTTGATGTTCTCTGGATCAGGTTCTTAAATGTACAACATAAAACACATCAGATTACAAAGGAAACTAGTTATATTGAAAAAGCATTATTCACATATTGAAAAAAAAATCAGGTTCACAGACTTAGGTTAAGAACCCCCAGACTAGATAATTCTTTAAGGTCCTTCCAAATCTTGACTGTGGACTTAATTTTTTTTTCTTTTTTTAAACAAATCCCTGAAAATAAAAAGAGGGACATTTATTCTCAACAAAATTAAAAATGTTTTGACAAGACCATTCCAATTAATGAACTTAATGTATTTAGATTATTCTGCTTCCTTGTGTGGTCAAATTTTCTATTTTGTAAGAGTCCCAGATCTCTCTCACTCATAATCATCATCTAAAATCTGAACACATTCCATGTTCAAAGGGGATAAAAAAACTAAACATTTAAATTCTTTCTTATTCCTCTTCATTAAAGTACTTTTAGCATTAGAAAGACAGTTGAAGAAACTATTTTTTCATGAACATTCATAAGACTGCCTGCTCAGGCCTTTCTTTCTCTGATTCCTATCATCCTATTATCATTCAAAACCTAGCCTGTTGGTTATCTGTCAGGAATAAATGCACATTAACTGGCAAAACTACTTCAATGTTCACTGACCTGTTATTTCATTTGCTTTTAAATTTAATGTAAATATTGTCCTACCATGGGTTCTGTGAAGTTTAAAACAAGTCTCCCTTTGCTTCCTTATCTGATCATTCTTTAAAAAGACATGTCATTGCTGAGATTTGAGAATAACAACTTTATATTAAAAAGAAAAAATATTCCTCCCATAACTAACTTGCTCTTTTCTGTATTTTTCTTCTTCTTAAGCTTTCAAGTTTTTTTCCTGCTGCATCACATGCCCGGCAGCTCTTTCTTGCAAGGGGCATTGTGCCCTCCCATCTGAGTTTTTCATTTTCTCTCTTCTGGGCTGGTTTTTATGGAGGGAATAATTGACCCTTCCCTATAATTCCCTACCCTCTCTCCCTCACTTCCTCCTCTAACCTATCCTTCCACATCTGGAATAGCCTCCCTGTCTCTCCATGCCCAATTGACTTCCAAACTATTTCCAAATCACATTTCTCCTTTCCGGCTCCTGCTTCCTAACATGCTCACTAATAAAATAGTCAGACCTGACTCCCTGGATATTCTGGATTCCTCTCCCCTCCTTCATTCACCTGGGAGTAGAGCCTTTACAAAGCTCCTAATTCTTTGTTTGGTGACATTCTATATTCAGATCTACATGTACTACTTGGAAGGACCATAGCTGTTTCAGTACTAAGGGAAACTAAGTAAATAGAGAAGTCCATAATTTTAAATGAATATTTTTTACTCACAATTTTCATCATATTGCTTGGGATAAATCCCCAAACTCCCGAACTTGGCATTTTAGGTCTTTTCCAAACACTCCCCTATGTAAACTCCATCTAGTATGAAGATCCATGAGCTTGATTTTTAAAATATATCGAGTGCACTTCAACATTGCTGATATAGTTTATTTTGTGCATTTAAAAACATGATCCTGACAACATGATGGACTTTGCTAGACTGCTGAATGGTCTATGATACAAAAAATGCCAACAAATGTTTATGATCCCATCTCTGTACTTTCATTTTGCCTTCCTATGATGTGCTCTCTTTTCCTTTCCATCCATGCTTCAAGGACCTAAGATTCTAGATATAAAACTGAAATGACCTTGGAAATCATCTCAAACTGAGGCTAAGAGGTTAAGTTACTTGACCGATATTATACAGGTATTAAGAGAATTCTGAGACCAGCCTTTTCCATGATGTCTTCCCTATAGTCCAGTCTCACAATGATCTCTCTCTCCTATGGCCACCATTTGCAGGATTCATACTGTTCTTTTGGTAGCACTACCTTATTTTGTAAATTATTTTTTTCATCTGTATCTATTTGGCCTTTTCAATGAAGCTATAAAATCCCTGAAGATAGAGAGACTGTCTTGAGTATTGTTTTTCCTAGCTTGAGCTCAGTACATTTTAATGACTTCATTTGTAGACTGACATCTCCAAAAAATTGTATGCAAAAAAGGAACTCTATTGTCCAGTTTCTGTAATACCTAAATTCTACAGATGAATCCTTGTCTTTATGCTCAAGACTTTCTAATCTTTTCTTCTTTTGCATTCTTAAACCCAACAGGCAAACCTTCACTTATTGACTCTGACCAATCAAAGCATTCACTTTGAGCTCAGTCACCAAAGTTTTAGTTTGTTAAAAATGCAATTAACAGCCATTACTGAAGTTCAGCTTACAATAGTGTGTCAATCTCAGAAATGGGGGCTACTAAACTATAGTTATGGATTCCATGGTTGTATATTAATTTAGAAAACCAGATAATAATATCTAAGTTTTATTGAATTTTGTCAACTACTTTCCAATTACATTTTTAGTCTAGTTCTAGCCAAACTTTTCTGTGTCTGACAATTCTTGTGCAATACTTAGTTAAAATTTATTATAGCATTTTTGGTACTTTAGTTCTCACGACAATTTCATGAAGCAAATGCCATTAACCCCATTTAATAGATGAGAAAACTGACTTTCATAAAAGTTGAAGTGATTGTATCTGAGGTCACATAGTTTGTATTTGAAAAGAGAGTTGAACCCATTTCTATTTGGCTCCACTATCTACTGTATTATGCTGTTTGTCTAAAAACACCATACCAATTATTATTGTCCTATTTTGTGGATGGGGAAACTTCTTCTCTTAGTAAGATGAAATGATTATTACTGAAATTATATTCTGTAGAGAAATAGGATGCAAAGGGGATTGAAAACTAGGTAGGATTCAATCCTGTCTGATGTTTCCTAGCTAAGTAAATTTTATCTTGCAATCAGGGTCTGTGAACTTGATTTTTCTTTTGATGTATTGATAACTATATTTCAGTGTTGTTGGTTTCCTTTTAATCTGGTACATTTTCTTTTATGCATTAGAAAACACAATTTGGAAAAAGAGGCTTCACCAGGTTTTGATAAATTTCTTCGTCTTTAAAATCAAAGGATGGAAAGAGATGACCTCAAAGTCATTTCCAGTTCTATAACTAGGATCTCAAGTCCTTGAAACATGGACAGAAAGGAAGGGGGAGCACATCACAAGATGAAAGTTCAAAGATACACATGGGAATATGAAGATTTGTTTGGAAAATTAGTTTGGGTGGATTCCTTGGCCACTTTTGTCTCATGGACCCTTTGGCAGTCTGGTGAAGACTGGAGTTCTCAGAATCATGTTTTCAAATGCATAAAATTAAACCCAACAGATTATAAAATAAATCAGCAATATTGAAATATAGTTATCAATATATTAAATGAAAGATCAACTTCACAGGCCCTCATTACAAGATGAAATCACCTTATCTAGGAAGTGTCAGACATAATATGAACTGATTTCTTCCTGATTCAAAACCAGTTCTTTAATCACTTTGCCATTGTACTTCTCTATAGAAAATCAGCTCTAGCAGGTCCTATCCAGTTGGATTGATAATGGGTTATGTTTTCATCATTTGAGCCCAACCGGTTGGCCAGACAGAAATGGATTTTTCATCCATGACAACATTTGAAGATGATATAATAAAGAAAAGAAGGCTCATTATTTACATCAGAAGAAATGCCCAACCTGAAAAAAAAAATTAAATACTTAACGTATTATTGTAAATAATTAGCATTCTTAGTAATGGGAAATCTCTGTTCTATGTGATTTGTGAAATGTTTTGATAGGTAAGGAAAAAACCCTATCTTTTAAAAATGATGTTAGTTAACCTATTAAAGCAAATCTATTCCATCTGTAATGTAAAGTTCTTAGTCAAATGTTTAATGGACAAATCAGGGTGAAACAATTGGGGATAGATAATATTACATACTAGTGTGCTTCAAATGGGAAGGGGAAACTGTCACTCATTACTCTGAAAGATACCATTTCCTAAGATTTAGAATTGGAATGGGATTGTAGACACCATCTAGTCTAACCCATCTATTTGACAGATGTGGAAACTGAGATCTAGGGAAGGGAAGTTATTTATCCAAGGTCATATAATTATTTAGCAGAAGTTTTGCAACTATTTGACTTCTAATTAATATGTCAGTGGATACTCTCATTCCTTGTCTTGTCTCTCCAGTTAGATAGCAAACATCTTGAGGGTAAGCCTCATGTTTAGAATTTTTGGCATGTCCCATTAAAAAACAGACTATTAACAAAAATAGTACTACTCAATCAATGCTTTCTGAATTATTAATTGCTGTAATGGATTTTTTTCTACCTTAGACCCAGGTAGAGAAGAGATTTTCATTGAGAACAATTTATACATTTTTATCTCTTTTTGGTAACAAGAACTTCATATATTTTGTCTCATTTTATTTGCATCCTGACTCTGTGGGAAAAGTATAAATATTATTCCTATTTTGCATATAGAAAACTGAGGCTCAGGAAGTTGATGTCACTTAATAGTCAAGATTTGAACCCAAAGCCTCTGCCTTCAAGGCTAGTGTTTTTGGACTATTTTATGTTCATTATGTCATATTTCTGTCTCTAATTTTTATATATTTTTTATATGTGTATATATATATATATATGCAAATACGCACTTATATGTGTTAATTGTGTGTGTGGATATATGTGTATATAAAATCCTGTTAGCTTCATTTTCAGGATACTTTCTGCATATTTTGATCCTCCCGTTCATAAGTCCTGATATCGTCAAGAAAAGGACATAATTTTTTTTGCATCCATTTATTTATCCTTATTTCTACTTCTATTTCTATCCATCTGTATTATCTTTATCTGAATCTATATATCAATTAATCAATAAACATTTATTAAGCACCTACTGTATTGGGCATTATATCTAGCTTATATCTATATCTATGCCTTTATCATTTAAAGACTATAACATATGAGTAGATGAAGAAGGGTATTATTTTTCCAAATTTTTCTTTAATAAAAAAGTCCTACTTATAAGCATGTTACCCTAACAAATATCATCCCATTTCTATGTATGGGATATACATAGATATCCCTTGAAATATATGTAGTATAAGTAATAGCATTCTCATTCAATTCCAGTTACAAGTAGCATCGGACCCATGGGCATCTCACCCCGAGCTTGTGCCAAAGGGTTCCCTTTCTCCCTCATTGTGGGCTATCCAAAATCCCTTAAGGGATGTTCAGCTGGTACCCTCTTGACCTTTGCCTATCACAGATCACTTTAAATCATATGCAGAGTTGATTGGAGGCCACAGGTACCTCCAAGTGGGTATCCCTTTGTCCCTCTTAGGCTTCAGACCTGTGGCACCTGACTGGTTCCTAATCAGAGTTAGCTCCAATTGGATCATTCTTCCTCTTATCCATTTTAGGCTATCATAGAGTTCACTCCCAATTTTTCTTCCAGAGCCTTCTTCCCCCTTTCCCCCCTTACCTAGACACTGATTACTGAATACCCATACTTAGTGGAATGGGATCCTTGGTCCACTTCCATTCTTAGGTCCACAATAGATCTTGAAATTCATTATACCAATTACCCTTAAGGCCTTTCCATTCACTCTGTAGCTGGATCCTGTCATATTTAGTTTACTCTGAGTACAGTATGAGTTCTTTGAGACCTGGGTAACTCTTCTTTTCTTTTTGTAGCATTACTATAGTATTCAGCATATAGTAAATGCTTAATCAAAAACTCTTAGGAAAATTGAAAAGCAGCCTGGAAGAAATTAGGTGAAGACTAATATTTCACACTATATAACAATGTAAATGCCAAATGGATAAACAATTAATTTATATAAAGGTCACATCATAAATAAATTCAAGGATTGTGGAAGAAATTGCTTTTTTAGATCTAGGGATAAGAGAAAAGTTCATGACTATAAAAGAGATAGAGAAAAGAATAGAAGAAATAGACAATTTTTATTACATAAAATTTTGTATCAAAATGCCATTAATTAGGAGAGAAAAATCTTTATAGCAAGATAAAAGTCTCTTTTTCGAGATATATAAAGAGCTCATTCAAATCAATAGGAATAAGAGCCATTCTCTAACTGACATATGATCCAAATATTTGGACATGTAGTTCCCAAGACAAGAAATTTGAGATTTTAATAGCAATATGGAAAAAGCTCCAAATCATTAATAATGAGAAAATTATAAATCAGCACAACTCTGAGTTTACACCTTACCTCCACAATCATACAGCTTATTTAAGTTATCGTAAAAAGAAAATGGTGGATGTTGGGGGAGCTAAGATAAAACAGGAATGTTGATCGAGCCATCCATTGGAATAGCAAAGTAGAAGACAATTTGAATTTTGCCCACCAAATTATTAAACTCTTTGGTTATGAAATACTACTACTATGTCTACATTCTGAAGATATCAAAGAAAGAGGAAAGTTACTCATATACATAATAATATTTATAGCAGCTCTTTTTGATATATCAAAGAACTGGTAACTAAGGAGGTGCCCATCTGTTGGGAAGTGGCTGAACAAATTATGATATATGGATATAATGGAAGGAAGGTAGGTAGATAGAACTCTGGACCTATCCAATCTAGACACTTTTTAGCTATGTGATCTTGGAAAAGTCACAATTTCTGTTTGCTTCACTTTCCTAGTAAAGGCAACTAGATAGTGAAATGGATAGCTCACTGGATCTGGAATCAAGATGATATGAATTCAAACCCAGCCTTATATACTTACTATCTGTGTGATTGTGGGAAAATCATTTAATATTCAATTACCTTAGTTTTCTTATCTGTAAAATGTGGGTAATAATAACACCTATGTCACACAGTTGTTGCAAGGGTCAAATAAGATAATAATTTTAAAGAGCTTAGCACAGTGTCTGGCATATAACTGTATAAAATTATTATCTGTAAAATGGGTATAATAATAGCACCTATTTCCTAAGGTTGTGAGAATTAAAGGAAATAATTTTTATAAAGCTCTTTGGAAATCTTAAAGCATTATATAAATACTAGCCATTTTGGTTATGATTATGATTAAATAGTAAGAATAAGAAATGATGGAAGGCATTATTTCAAAGCAACTTGAGACGACTTGTATGGACTGATGTAAAGTGAAGTGAGTAGAATCAGGATACCAATTTATACAATAATCACAGCATAAAGAAAAATGATTAAAATAGTTAAGCACTCTTGACTAATGCAATGGGTACCTTCCTACCACTCCTGCCACCCCAGAAAAAAAAGAAAGAAAAGAGAGTCAGTGGAATACTTAAAAAAAATTCACAGAAGAAAATAGTTGAAAGACTAGAAATAATTAGCAAGGAGCTGAATAGTTTTGAAAGTTAGTTATTGAATTTATTCTATATTTAAAAAGAAAAGTAAGCTGTTCAAAATCGAGACTTGTAGTTGCATGTCTAACCTGTTTTTTTCTCTTCTATTACATATAAGGAAACACCACCAAATACAATGTTTGTAAAGTTCAGAAATAAAAATTTAAACAATTAAAAACTTAAACCACCCCTGCCTTTAAGGAATTTATATTCTATGGAAGATTACAAATTCAAACTTGTATCTTTTTGACCTCAAGATTTAAGGATTTTTCCAGGACTGCAAACTTGAATCTTTTTGACCTCAAGCTTTAAGGATCTTTCCAGGACTTCTTATTGCCTTACTTTCTCCCATATTATGAAGGAATGTAGCAGGGTGGAGTGGGGTGAATCTTGGACTGGTAGTTAGGAAACCTGGGCTCCAGATCATACACCGGAGCCTAGCTCACTGTGTGACTCAGAACAAGTCAATTCTTAGAATCTGAGTTTTCTCCCTGGTCAAATGGAACAACAATTCTCCTCTCCCTAATACATGAGGACCTAAATACCTAAGGACCACATGAAACAATATAGGCAGAAGACCTCTGGAAAGTATAAAGTACATTGCTGTCATTAATTGGTGCGTGGCTTCAGAGAAAAATAACTTTAGTCCTTAAATGGGAGGGTAGCACTGACCAACTGCATTTGCTGTATAGGCTTGTATACAATCTGTGTAGGAAAAACACTGGCCTTGGAATCAGCAGTCTGGTTGAGTCTCTACTCCTTTCTATCCATGTGATAATGAGTAAATATTTCCCCTCTCAGTTTATACATAGGTAAAATGGGGATAATTATATTTTATGTGTGACATGATTATGGGAGGCCAGGCTTAGAATAAGGAAAACCTGAATTGAAGTCCTGCCTCTGAAACATACTAACTATGTGATCATAGGAAATTGATTTAACCTCTCATGATCCCAGGTAATTTTCTGAAAACTATATTTCATATTAGTTGTCCATTTGGATCTGCATTAATGGGGGGAATTTTCACATCAAGAAGTTCTTCATATTATCTTTCCCCTCAAAACCTTTCATACCCACCAAAATTTTTTTGTTTTATTCCAGCTATCCCACAGGACTGTCAGAAGGACTGTTGAGTTATTATTGGCGTGTTAAAATTGTTAACTTAAGTTGAATACTTAAGGTTTGGTGTATAAATGAATACTTGTAATTGGTTCAGGGATTCTTCTTTTATATTTATTAATTGTGGAGGAGACTCTTGGTCACATACAGGTTGGAGTAGATAGCCCCCAGATTCCTTCCAATTCTGAGATGCTATTTTTCCTCATTTGGATTTATTAGAGTACCTTTCCTACAAAGAATTAGATTTCATGGCTAGGGTCTACATGGGCAAAGTGAAGGAGTATTTTAAGACTTAGATAGTTGATGACACAAATAACTCTTTATGAGGAAAGAAATGCAGATCATATTTTAGGGAGGATCATTTATTTCTTTGGAAGGAAGGAAAGAAGGGGGAGGACCCTCAACTATATAGATTCTTAAACTGTGGTCCATGACCCCATATGGGGTCTCTTAATTGAATGTGGGGGTCTTGAAACTGTGATTTGTTATTAGTAAATATTTTCTTCATATACCTACTTTATATACATGTGTATTTGGTGTCATGGAGAAATTTCTCAGATAAAAAAGGATCACAAGTAGAAAAAGTTTAAGAAGCTCCAGTATAGAAAAATGCCACCCAATGTAATGTGGTTAGCTGAATATGGAGGACAAATTATCTTTGAACTATTCATTATTCTCCCAAACTAAAGCACTACGGCTATCCCCCAAGAAAATATATCCAAGGGACTCAATAAATTGGCAAGTAATACCCAAGAAATGATTAAAAAAAAGGAAGGCTGGGGAAGTGCACCTTCCTTTGTACTGTGACACTTCACACTTCCCCAACAATGGGGACACACTCTGTGGAAGTTAAGAAGGCAAGAGAACTCTTTTATTCCAGAACAGATGTTTTCAGACCCAGAGAGGACTTTACAGACTTTCATAAAGGGAGAACCCAGGAGAGGTAGCAACTGTATTGTGTTGGGTCTTAATGTCTATCACATCCAGGCACTTTGCTGGGGACTTCATGGAACTGGTGTGAAACCTTGTTCATCTGTCCCCTGGGGTCTGGAAGTCATGCCAACAGCAGGAGTTTTTATTAGTGCTAACTTTCCATTTCAGCCAGGATGGTTGTTCCATTGCCTTTTTCCCTTCCTCCCTGCCCCCCAAATACAGTATTGGCTCTGCCTCAACATTTGCACCTTATAAAGCTCTGTCATGACCGGACTTAGGCGGCTTATATAAGGCTATTCAAGTAATGGAGTAAATTCTCAGGAATGGAGAGTAAATAACCAGGGAAAGTTCTCTCTCACTTTGCAGATTTCTTTCTGTCTCAAAAGAAGTAAAACAACTTACTTAATAGCATTCTTTAATCTTTTGCATCGGTGGCCTCCTTTATGGGGTGTTAGATGGAGCCAGTGTAAATCCAAATCCCGTAAGAGAGTCAGTGTTGCTCAACAGGTGTTGGGCGGGTTCAGAGTCAGATCTGTTTTTGTAGAACAAATATCTGAGCAGGAGGTTTGCTATTATTTCAAGGCTCTTCCTTGGAAGTGGGATGAGCTGATCGGTGCCAGCTGGTAGCCCTCTTTCTAACCTCCCTCTGTCCTCACCCTTGCCTCATTCTTGCTGCCATCTGGATGTGAGGTTGGGGTTGAGGAAAGCTATTGGTCTCCACAGCCCAGAGCATCCTCCATCCATGGTTTGTCCCCATGCCAGTCACTGGGACTGGTGGCTATTTTCTCTCTCCCTATATCTATTCCTGGAGTAGTGACACAAAAGCAGTAATTGGTGGATGAATGAGACTGTTAATGCTAATGCTATCCTACTGTTCCTCAACCACTGGTTTTGGTTAAAATCAACAAATCTACAGGTTGTGGTCCAATAGCCACCATTTTCCATTCTGCCAAATTGTTGTTATTGTGGGCTTTTTTTTTTCTTAGTTGTTTCAGTCATGGCCATCTCTTTGTGACCACATTTGAGGTTTTCTTGACAAAGACACAAGAGTGGTTCACTATTGACTTTTCCAGCTCATTTTATAAATGAGGAAACTGAGGCAAGCAGGGTTAAATGACTTGCCCAAGGTCACAGAGTTAGTAAAGTCTGAAGCTAGATTTGAATTTTATCCATTGCGTCACTTAGCTGTACTTGTCTGCCAAAATTTTATTGGCCGAAGATATTGATGTTCTATCTTCTAAGGACCCTCTAAGCTCTGATTGCCTGGATTTCTTTACCCAGGTTTTATTCCTGCTTTTAGTGGGAGTATTTACACATCTGAAACCAGCAAACCTAGGGGGTTAGATTGACTTTTTTTATTGATTGTTAAGAGTTAAGAGAATGATGGAGAAAATATGAATGCAGATAAAACTTAAAAGTGGGCTGTACATGCATTTTTTTCCTACTGAGTGGTAGTTGTTTAATATTTACTTGCACACTCATGGAAGGAACTCACCATCTCCTAGAGTAACCCATTCTACTCTTTGTTGTCTTTGTTACATTGTCCTTCAGTGATATACGTGACCCCATGTAGGGTTTTCTTGGCAAAGATACTAGAATGGTTTGCCATTTTTTTCTCCAGCTCATTTTCACAAACGTAGAAACTGAGGCAAATAGCTCAAGTGACTTAACCTCTCCCATCCCCTTCCTTCTCCTCCCTTCACCTCCTCTTCCCTCCCTTTCCTTTCTCTTCCTTTCTCTGCCCTCCTCTTTCCCTCTCTTCTCCTTCCTTCCCCTTCCCTTCCCTCTTCTCCTCTTCCATTCCCTTGCCCTCCCTTTCTTTTTCCTCCCTTCCTCTCCTCTCCCATTCTTCGCTTCTCCTCTTCCTTTCCCCTCCTCCTCTCCTTTCCCTCCCCTATCCTCCTCTCCTCTTTCCTTTTCCCTTCTCCTCCCCACCTTTTTCCTTCTCATTTTCCTCTCTCCTCCCCTTCTCCTTCCCTGTCGTTCTCCTTCTCTCCCCCCTTCTCCTTCCCTCCTTTCTCTTCCCCTCTCTTTCTTTCCTCTCCCTTCCTCTCCCCTTCTCCTTTCCTTTTTTCTCTCTCCCTGCTCCTTTTTTCCCCTCTCTTTCTCCTCTTCCTTCCCCTTCCCTGAATTACCCCTCCTTAAAAACTTGGTGGTTCTTCCCCCCTCCAAACCCCAACCCCAATCCTAAGGGCTCCACAAATTGATGTCAAACTTGGTAAGAAATTGGGCCATTGCATCTCAGAATTCCTGAACTCAAGATTGGCCATCCTCCAATTCCCCGGTAGCAGGGATTATAGGTGGTGTGAGCCACCACAGCTAGTTGAGTTTTTGCTTCAGTCCCATATCGGTTCAATGGGTCCTTTCATCTCTAGCTTTTTCTGCCTGTTTTCTTTTCATGAAAGGGCAAAAAATTCAAAACTCAACTAAGATAGGGTATAAGCACATTGCTGGCATTGCCAGCTAAGAAAAATAACACGGATCTCTCAATTTAAAAGTCAGGGGCAATTCTGGACACATAAAAGATGTTCAGCAAGTACTGATTTGTTGATTCGTTGATGTAGGATATAAAACTTTATTGGGAAAACAACTTTGCACATCAGCCCAAGTTTCTATCTGTAGCGTTTTGGCCTTTAGTAACTCTGAAGAGTGATGTTTTATGAGAGTTTCCACTTTTTAGGGGAAAATGCTGTTGATTTCCAGTCTGCTACTTCATTTTTTGTAAATGGTGGAAGGGTAGAATTTCAGGGAGAATACCTAATCATATTTTGGGGTGTGGGAAGGAGTTACATTTATTGGCATTTGTGATCGTGAATGACTCTAAGGAAATTAGATTTGAGCACTAGGCCTAGGAGGGGAGTGGAAAAAATTTCCTCTCTCTGTGACTAATGAAATTTGTCTTGTCCAGAGCTAGAGGAAGGTAATAGCTAATAATGTACTTGTTAGAACATGATGCATGCAGGATTCAAGGAACTGAACTGAGCTCCCTGGGCTATCCTGGTGAGCCACACATGCTCTGGTATGGCACTGAAAAACTTGGTGCTTTGGGATCAAATAGCAATTTCTTGGTCCCTGTGATGGCAGCAAGGGGAGAGGAATTTAAATACAATAACAGGAATAGTAATTAGCATTTATGTGGTGCTTTAGATTTGTGAAGAATTTTACATATCGACTCTCAATTTATAGTTGAGAAAACAGGTCGAGAGGTTGTGGGATTTGCCTTATCAGACAGGTAAAAAATAATAGGACCAGTATTTTTGAACCCAAGTCCTTTGATTCCAAAGCTAAAGCTTCCTGGATGTATTTTGTTGCTCATATCTCCAGAGAATGGAAAATTAGCCACTATGCTATTGATAGACATAAAGAGAGCTTAAGGTTGGATGTAGCTAGAGTCTTACTGGGCTATAACTATGGAGAGAAAAAAGCAAAGCAGATTCCCTGAACCACTCACAACTTCTTTCCTTTAGCCTTACAGAAGTGGAAACTGAGGTATATACAGTTTTTTCTTAAGAGTGTGCTGATAAATGTTTGATAATCAGTTCTCTGGGGCGGCAACAAAAGACCAATATAATCATTTAAAAAATCATACTATGTTATGGAAATGCTTTTTTATTCCATAAATTAAAAATAAAACAAATAGAAAACTCAATGTGACTACAATTTGCTTTAAAGTTTAATTTATATTATTAATATTTTCTTCATCATTTTCTTCAGTCTAAATAATCATTAAAACAATAAATCAAGATCTGAGTTTGCCAGTTTTTAAGGTGTAAATGCTCACTGAAAAACAGTACAATCTATTCTTGTCTGGCAATATGAGGTAGCTGCAAGATTTTCTGATAGCTTTGCAGGGTCTAGAAGGGGTAGGGGCTAATCCAGTAAGTATTTACTGCGCATGCACTTTCTATACTTGGAATGGAATAAGCATTTATTAAACTTCTACTGTTTGTGAGGTACTTTGTGAGGCACTTTGCAAATACCTCATTTAGTTTTTATAACAAACCTGTGAGATAGATGCTATTAAATCCTCTTTTTTAATAATTGAAGAAATTAAGGTGGGCAACAGTTAAGTGACTTGCCCAGGGTCACACAGTAACTGTTTGAGGCTAAATTTGAACTCAGATCTTATTTCTTTATTTCTGTAGGGAATATATAAAGTCAGATGACATGTTTTCTAGACTGCTAGGATCCTATTTAGCTGGGGAGGGGGGAAGATAAAAGAAAAACTGCTAAAAATATAAAGTATCATGTAAAACCATAAGATTTATAGCTAGAAGGAACTTTTAAACTCTTCATTTTACAATTAAGAATCATTAGACCCACATGAATAATAGAGACAGATTCAAACACAGGTTTCTGATTCCCATTTAGATGCTCTTTCTTTCACACCAAATGTCTGCACTGTTTGCACTTCATCAAGAGCTACATGAGTCTTAAAGGGATTCCCAAGAGAAAGAAAACATTATAACAATATTGCCCAGGGAAGACTTCCTTGAGGAGCTGATATTGGAACTGGGTCTTGAAGAATAGGTAGGAATTACATAGGTGATAGTAGAGAGAATAGAATGATGGGAGAGTGGGATGTAAATGGAAATAAGGGAGATGGTGACAAATAGAGAAAACACCTCTCCCTTTTCTGCCAAGGAGATTATATTTTTGGTCTTCTTCTCAGAGTTAAGGAAAGAACAGAAATAATTAAGGAATGATTATCTAGAAGTAATAAAAATCCTTGTACTCTGATGGGACAAGCACAGCCTCTGGCTTCAACATTATATATATATATATATATTTTATTTGATAATTAACAATACCACAGGGGAGATTTAGGAACAAGTTAAAAAAACTTAAAAAAACCTTTTTATAATCAGCTTCAGGAAGGAACAATGAAAGGATTTCCCATATCATAGGCATTTAGAGAAATAAGCGACATAAATGTCTCCTTACAATGTGTCTAACTTTCCCCAAGGACACTAATGAAGTTAACTGTATGGAGAAGAGAGAAAATATGACTGTTCCACATACATGTTGGCTGGAGATACAGAAACAAAATACCATCTTGAGTAACATCACATTATCTAAATGTACCCAAAGAGAAGGTCAAATGCCAGGACGATGAAGACATCTTTCCCACATAAACCCAGGATTCTGGCTGTGCCCTCCAACAAGTTGCAAAGTGAGTCCTCATGTGAAGGATGTTGGCTGTTTGCTCAGGTTCCTGATTTCTTGTGACATGTGAGGTTATATGGCTCCTCCAGTGACCCAAGGAGAAGCTTAGCTCTCTTAACCTAGGTAAAAGGAGAAATGTTGGAACTGTCACAGATACAAGCTGCCCAGTCCCCTGGGGATGTTGTCTTGAGACAACAATTCACCATTGTCTAGAGTTGGGGTAGGAGGAATTTAAAGGTCATGCTTGTAAAGAGCGGATCCACTTTGAAAGCTAAGGTCCGGAGACTGTGACTGTACAGAATAGGGGACTGGTGCTGGAAGTTTACTAGAAATCTGGCATTTTAAGGAACTCAATTCTCATCTCTCTCAGGAAAAATAAATTGGGATTCAAACATGAAAATCAAACCTTTCTAGTATTTTCCAGATCTATTTTTTTGGTCAAGTCAATTAGAGAGATATGCTTCAAATTATAAGGGGAAGGGAATATCATTAATGGTTCTTTATTTTTAAAAAAATGCCTGTAATTAAGATTATCATTTAGTTTTCTCTTTTCAAACAGTGTGTTCTCATGAGAGCTCCACAGGTTGTTTGAGAAACTGGGCCTCTTCCCAATATTTTTCAGCCAGTTTCCTGAGCTTGCTGACAGAGCCGTCTGGACAACTCT
The DNA here is from genome assembly GCF_902635505.1 of Sarcophilus harrisii. Taxonomy (NCBI): domain Eukaryota; kingdom Metazoa; phylum Chordata; class Mammalia; order Dasyuromorphia; family Dasyuridae; genus Sarcophilus; species Sarcophilus harrisii. The sequence continues at coordinate 50,015,219 of NC_045427.1, forward strand.
CTGGCTTACATTCCAAGGAGTCTTTACTCCAAGTCAGCTTCTCCGGGCCCAATTTCAAACAAACACAGACAGACCACCACCATCCAGAGCTCAACATGGGACTGGCACCACAGGCCTTTGAGATATTAAACATAAATCAGTTGTGGCCGGTGTAGCAGATGTGGGCGTTAAGAGAATTGCCAGCTCTCTGTGCTATGCTATGAGTGAAGACTTAAAGGAGTCCAGCAGCCAAAAGTTGCAGGTCTCCCCCTTTTTCCTTTAAGGGAGCCCAGAATGAAAGGAGAAGTGTCTAGGGGTCCTTAGGATGCTGTTTCCAGAATACATAGCTCTGGAGAGAAGGAGAAAGTCTCTGAGGAGATTCATGAAGTTCTCCCAACACAAAGGTAATTTCCTTGAGATTGGGACTAGTTATATCCATGGATCTCATGTGAGTGCAAAGCAGCTCCACGTGGCTTCTCTGCCCATTCTCTCAAAGAGTGCAGTTTGTTAACAGGAAAACAGATGCTTTGACTTATATGGGTCAACTTCAGGAAAAGGAGAGTGGTGGTTGTTTGAAGACTATTCATGTTAACCTCCAGTTAAGAAAGACGACAGAAAACATCAAAGGAGAGAAGCTCTTGGATCCATCAGGGTAATGCGTCTAGAATTTGGAAAGAGGTGAGTGGGAGCTCCTTTGGGAAGGTCACAAGAATGGGATCTGTTAAGGAGACTTTCCTGACATGATTAATAGAAATTCTCAGATTCCCAAGGGAAGTGTTCTACAGCTAGACTCTAGTGATCCATCCAAAGAAAATGGAGTATCAGTTTCTTGGCAAGAAGGTTATCTGCAGTTGTGTTGAGAAAGTTGGATGAGAAGATGGCCATTTGTGTTTCGGCCCTAGAATTCTAAGAAGAGAGATTCCCGATAGATAATGTCTTATCAAGATTCTGTTTGTACCATGATTTCTTTCATGTATGGCTAAAATCTCTACTAGGGCCCTAAACCAAGGCTTTATGGTGACTCAAATGTTTCTCTGGGCTCTTGAAGGCTGTATCTAACTTGAAATGTTTACAATTAGAAATGATATATGTATACACACATACCAGGTCTGAATGAGTGAATAAGCATTTATTAAGTACTTATTATGTACCAAACACCACACTAAATACTGAGGATGTATATACAAAGGCAACATAACTCAGGCCCCCAAAGAGCTTTCTTTTAAATTGAATTTTATTTTTAAATTTAATGAACATTAGTTTTCTTTCCCTCTGACTTCTTTTTTTCCTATAACAAACAACAACAAAGAAAAATAAAACTCTTGCAACAAATATACAATTAAATGAAACAAATCCTCATATTGACAAAGTCCAAAACTGTGTCTCATTCTGCATATTAGTCTATTACATCTTTGTCAGGATGTGGGCAGTATTCATCATTGGTTTTTGGCACTTGTGATTAATCATTACATTGATCAGAGTTTTTAAGTGTTCAAGTGTTCATTTTTGCAATGTTGTTATTGTATGATTAGTTCTCTTGCTTCTGTTCACTTTATTTTGCATCAGCTCATACAATTCTTCCAGGTTTCTCTAAATCAGCCCCCTCCATAATTTCTTTTTAAAAAATTTAGTTTAATTTTCGGTTCCAAATTCTCTCTTACTATGTACCCTTTCCCCACCATTGAGAAAGCAAAAAACATTACAAAAAACCCCAGAAAAAGGAAACATTATAAATATATATTGTCATACAAACCAAATTTCTGCATTAGCCATGTTCCAAAAAATAAAAAAAAGAAGAGCTAGCAAGAAAAAGAGAAAAAAAATGTACTTGTTTGCTTAATAAATGTTTGTTTTTTTCCTCTCTCATCCCCTTGCCCATTCTTCCTCTTCTCCCCTCTCTCAGGAGCACTTAAATATGGTCTATTAAATCATAGAGAGACTGAAATCTGTGCCAGCAAGGGAGTACCCACAATAACACAATTATGAATTCTTGAAGTTCAAAGTAAGATGACTAATAGATTGGTCGTAATGGCAGTTATGATTCAGCCAACACCCACAAAACCTCCTTCCTCAAACTTTCCTAGAGTGCTATACCTTGAAGTCTTTTGCCCCCACATACTCAACTTTATATCATTTTCCAGGGTATCTACTGTATTCCACCATAAGCTCCTCGGAGGCAAGGACTTGGCCATTTTCCACCTTTGTATGCTTGGCACCAAGCACATATCTTTGCACATAGTAAGGGCTAAATAAATATTTCTTGAATTGAATATCAGAGGATTTAGCAACATCTTTAATTTTGGGGGAATTTCAAACCTGAATTATTTAATTACTTGCATCTTGATTTTTATGTTAGAAGGAATTATTTTGGATTCTATTAGGTTTCTTTGATTTCTTTTTCTTGCCTTAGCTTTTGTTTTGAAATTTTTTTTCCTAACGTTAGGCAAAATCCAAGGAGAGGAAATATTGCTAAGTCTGTGACCTGTGAGTAATTTCGTTTGAGTGTTTTTGGTGTTTCCCTGGCTAGCCCAGAGGATTTAAAATCACAAAGCATCTTACCACATGGCACCTCTCCTTTTGAAATTGCAGAAACACCAGAGAGGATGAATCTAAGAAACTCTGGCACGAGAATGAGAAAATTCTGATCCTAGACCTATCAATAACTAGCTAGGAGATTTTGGACAAATTTGAGACTCAGTTTCCTCATTTTTAAAATGAGAAAATTGGATCAATAATCTTTAAGGACTGTCTCAGCTTTGATACTATGTTTGGCAGTCCCTTCCAGCTCTGAAGTTCCATATTTCAAGGTTCCTTTTAACTCTATGAGTTTTCCACTTTTCTAAGGCCATATCTGGCCAATTCTATATTTAGAAAGTGTTGGAATCTCCTCAGAAATGAATCACAGTTCTCATATACTTTAATGATAACAATAACAGGTATTTATGTCTGATTTTAAAGTTGTAAAGCACTTTACAAATTTTACTAACATTATGTCATTTTATTTTCTGAACAACCCTGGCAGGTAGATGTTATTAGATGAGGTAACTGAACTGGAGAATGATTAAGTCATTTGCTCTAGGTCACATATAATAAGTGTCTGAGGGGAGATTTGAACTCATGTCTTTAGGATCACCTCTTGTGCCACTTAACTGCTGCTTAGGTCATAAAAGGGCCAGAAAGTGTCTTCTCTTTTGTCTTTATGTCTGGAAAAAAATTCATCCAGGAACACTTACAGACAAAACCAACCGACTGAATTAAAATGATTGTATTCAAGGGTTATATTTATCCTTCCTTCCTTGCCTCTAAAAATCAAAATGTAAAATATCAAACTGAATAGCATATTGTTTTAGCACAATGCCTGGCACACAATAGATTATTTAATAATTGCTTGTTGTCTGTTGCATATGAAAGGTATTGATTGGCAAAATTCCCCAATCAAATTCATGAGCTCTCTGGAGTTCAGTTATTCTAAAATTGGGAAAGAACTTTATCATGGAAATTGTGGCTATGTCCTTTGGTTTTCAGTGGCTAGGTCTGTCCCTAAGATGATTTGGTGGGAAAGTATTCCTTGCAAAAGAAGAGTAAAGGACTAAATCTAAGCGATGGGAACAGAAGTCTTGTATTCTTTTCTCCATCATTACCAGGAATTACTTGGCCAACTTAAGTCTGATGGCAAGGGACAGTTTATCCAAACTGTGTTTACAATCTTGGGGAAGCCAAACCACTGACCAGCACTATGAGTTTGATAGGGACTGTGTAGAAAGCTGGGAGAGAGGGATTACATAAGAATATCAAAGTATTGTTCCACAGAAACCCTAAATTCAGTATTCTTCGGAAGATAATTTGTAAATTTCTTTTTTTTTAAAATAACTTTTTATTGACAGAATCCATGCCAGCTGTAATTTTTTACAACATTATCCCTTGCACTCACCTCTGTTCCGATTTTTCCCCTTCCTCCCTCTACCCCCTCCCCCAGATGGCAAGCAGTCCTATACATGTTAAATAGGTTACAGTAGATCTTGGATACAATATATGTGTACAGAACCAAACAGTTCTCTTGTTGCTCAGGGAGAATTGGATTTAGAAGGTATAAATAATCCGGGAAGAAGAACAAAAATGGAAGCAGTTTACATTCATTTTCTAGTGTTCTTTCATTGGGTATAGCTGCTTCTGTCCATCCTTGATCAATTGAAGCTGAGTTAGATCTTCTCTTTGTCGAAGAAATCCACTTCCATCAGAATACATCCTCACACAGTATCGTTGTTGAGGTACATAATGATCTCCCGGTTCTGCTCATTTCACTCAGCATCAGTTCATGTAAGTCTCTCCAGGCCTTTCTGAAATCATCCTGCTGGTCATTTCTTACAGAACAATAATATTCCATAACATTCATATACCACAATTTACTCAACCATTCTCCAATTGATGGGCATCCATTCATTTTCCAGCTTCTATTTATTACAAACAGGGCTGCCACAAACATTTTGGCACATACAGGTCCCTTTCCCTTCTTTAGTATCTCTTTGGGGTATAAGCCCAGTAGAAACACTGCTGGATCAAAGGGTATGCACAGTTTGATAACGATAATTTGTAAATTTCTATGAAAACTTTGTGTTTTATAATATCTGTTCATGGGCTCCTCAAAATACTTGGTGCCTACTTCATTTCCAGTGGAGTGAGATCAAAGCTGTCTTCTACTCAATATGCATTTTATTACCTTGAGTACCTATACTTTGAGCCTCTTTCACATGGTCTTCCTTATTTTTATGTTAATAGTATTTTATTTTTCCAGATACATGCAAAGATAATTTTCAACATTTACCTTTGTAAAATCTTATGTTCCATTTTTTTCCTCTTTCTTTTCTCCTATCTCCTCCTTCCCCTAAACAGCAAGTAATCCAAAATAGGTTAAACATGTGCAATTCTTCTAAACACATTTCCATATTTGGCATGCTGTGTAAAACCAAACCAAACCAAACCAAAAACAGATCAAAAGGCAAAAAAAAAAAAAAAAAAAATGAGCAAGGAAAACAACTAAGCAAACAAACAAACACAACAACAATATCAAAGGTGAAAATACTATGCTGTGATCCACCCTTAGTCTAGATGTGGATGGCACTTTCCATCACAAGTCTATTGGAATTTCATGGTCTTCCATATTAGATAAATCAAATGTTATAAACTTTCCCCCTATCATTTCCCTTTTTCTGGTCACTCAAGCAAAATAAAACACTTTTTTTCTTCTTCTTGGTTAACTAATTTTCTTTAGCAACTTACATATTTGGATATGTCAAAGCATCAGTACCTGCTACACTAGATTTACCTTTGGGATAATTTTTTTTTCTTCCAGAACTATACTCTGAATCCTTACACCAAATTAACTGTAATTACTAAATTTCTAGATTTTCTAGACAATCATAAAATGAATTAATGATGACAACATGATTAAAAAGAAAGTATAATTAACAATCAAAAGTACTGAACTTGGATTCACAGGATCTGGGTTTAAATCCTGTAATTATTTATGATATCTTAGATGAGTCTATTCATTTCTTTAAGTATCCATTTGCAATCTTGAAAACAGGGACAACACATATCTCACAGGGTCACTGTGAGGAAAATATTTTGTATGCCCTCAAATTCTATAGAAATGGATGTCATTATTATTTATGTGATGAGGATAACAAGGTACCTCCCACAGAACTGGGCTTTCACCTGATCCCTTTCTGTGGAGCATAAACTCTAGTTCCTGACTGAAGAATGTAGTCTGTTTTGAGATGATCTAGCAGCTCCTTATTGGTCACCAGTGATGAGGATTACAGCTAGATGATTGACCACAGAATCCGGAGGATTTGATGGGTCATCAGAGCAACAGTTCTCTCTCTCTCTGTGTGTGTCTGTCTCCCCTTGACCTCTCAACTTCTATGTTTTTTCCTACTTCGCTGTCAAGAAATAGGCTATCTCAATGGGGTTGACCTAGAAAATAGAGTTTAGAATTGAGGTGATCACACCAGAAAGAACATCCATGATGATGCTCAATTCCCCCACTCAAGGCATTACTAAGTACTTAGATAATAATTATTTGAGATAGGATTCAAACTCAGATATTCCTCATTATAAGTCTAGCTCTTTATTAACTGAAGCTTCTAATCTCCATCTCCTTGTGCAGATCAGTATTCTTCCATCCTATCTCATCTCCTGTGTTTCTTAACCATGTCTTTCCACAAATCTTCTGTGGCTCATGCTCTGGAGTCTTTCCTCTCATTCCTTAACAAATCTCAAATGGTGATATAATAATCAGGATTATGTTTCTGTTATCTCTTGCCCTGATTTTGTTAACGTTCCCTTCTTTTCTTGTCATATATAATTCTTTAGGGAAAAAAAAGATAAGTGGGCATGGAAATGGTTCCATATCTTGGAATGTATCCTTATGCTTCCTGCAGAATTTCTGCCTTTGATATTTTAACTTTCACCAATTAAGTACATTTTGCTATCTATCTTCTTCATTCATTAAAACCTCTGAAACTGTAATTGCTCTTGAAGTATTTAGAACATAGAATGTTAGCACTGGGAGAGATCTTAGAATGGAGCGTGTAAGAGCTGGAAGGGACCTTAGAACACAGAATGTCTGTGCTGGAAGGGACTTGGAATGAATATCCAAGATCATACAGCTGATTATTGCTAGAATAGAGACTATTAGTCTAGGGCTTTTTCCATTAAGTCCCAAGCTGCCTTTACTCAGTTATCACTGAATTTCAAAATCTGTTCAATTGTGACTACATGAGTGTGGTCTCAGAAACATGAGCTAATCCCTATTTTAACAGCTTATCCTAGCTTTGCCCCTCATGAAACCATACCTCAGGCATTTCCAGGATCATGTATTTTAATTAGAATTTGCAGAACCCCTTTTGTAAATGTTTGGGTTCCCCCCCAAACAGAAATATTTTTTTTGCCTTAAAAACCTGGTATTTCAGAAAATTATTGCATTGCTTTTAGAAAGCATTTAAATAATGTGTGAAAAATAAATAGAAAGACTTGTTGGAGTCCCTTCTATAAGTAAGTGAGTATGAGTATATTTAGGAATATATGGTCATTCTTACTGATGTCACTTATTTGTATAGTTCCTTAAGTCCTACAATTCATCAGATAGCTTTATAGCATACAGCTGACATTGTTACAGTCCTTTATTGTTTTATTCATTCATTCATGGAGTCAGTAGATATTTTTTTGAGGGATTTTAGGACACAACACAGTGCTAAAGACTCTGAAGAAGAAGGAAGAAAGGAAATAGGCATTTATTAAATATCTACTGTGTCAGGGGTACTTTGCTAACTACTTTAACAAATATTATCTTATTTGATCCTCAAAACAACCAGGGCGGTTTATTTTTATTATAATTGTCATCTCCATTTTACAATTGAGGAAATGGAGGCAGGCAGTGGAAAGTGATTTTTCTCAGATCACAAAGCTTGTTTGAGACTAGATTTGTACTTGGATCATCCTGATATGAGGCTTAGCACTCTAACCTCCTTCTAGTTGATTTGAATCCAAGTCTCCTGACTCCAAATTCCATATTCTTTTTATTCCATCATTATCAAAAAATTCATTTGACTTCATGTGTACTATATCTATGGAATTTTCTTAGAGAGTTTAGAATTGGGGTGACCACACCAGAGAGAACACATATGTTGGGGCTCATTGCCTCTACCCAGAAGAACCTTAACTTTTAAAGCCAACCCAACACTTCTTAATCATTGGCACGGCCACATCGACTCTATATCCTACCTCCCAGATTTCCCTGTAATTTTCTGTAGCTGGAATTTCATAAAGGATTTAATGTGTTTTATCATGATCATTAAGCTCACAGGATTTAAAAATAGATGTATAAAAGATAGAGTGGGTAGGCTGCAAAACACCCTCAAATGGCATGAGAGTGGGAAAGAAGCCATCCATTTGGGTTTTAATTGAGTTCATCTTATATATATTTTTTTAATTTTCTCAGACTTACAGCAATAAGCGTGTGGCAAAGTTAGCGAATGCAGAATTGGCCAAGCTGGGGATTTTCACCATGTGAATACTTGCAAGCCCTGGCAATAACTCATGAATTTGATCCTGGTCAAAATGTAGTCATTTCCCACCTGCAAAAACAGCATTTCCTTACAAATGTGGGGTATTCCTTCATCCACTCACCTCCCAACCCAAAGAACTTACTTGATTTGCTAGATGAAAGGCTTTGGACTAATGTGCACATACCACAGGTTACTTTCGGGACAATTTCAGATGTCTCTATAATTATGGGTTTGCTATCTTGGTCCACAGCTATATTATAAGAACTTATGGAGTATAGTGGAAATAACCCTAAATAAAGAGACTGGACTAAAGAATTTCTAAGGTTTCCTCTAGAAAGAATATTCTATATTCTAAAAACCCTTTTAATTCTCATGTAACCTGTGACTTAGGACCTCCCAGGTGGATTGATTGCACCAGGAGATCTGATTCCCCAAAAGATCATTTTCTCTGTTTTTACTCATCTGAACTGCTTTGGGAAGTTTTTTTTTTTTTTTTATCTTTTCAAAATGTTCATGTAAAAATTTCCTTTGGCTTATCTACTTTATAGTTTATTTCCATAGATAAGCTTCTTAATATTTTTTCATTAAAGTTTTTTTATTTTTCAAAACATATGCATGGATAATTCTTTAACATTAACCCTTGCAAAAGCTTGTGCTCCAATTTTCCTTTCCTTCCTCCATGCCCTCCCCTAGATGGCAATTAGTCCAATATATGTTAAACATGGTCAAAGGATATGTTAAATCTAATGTATGCATATATATTTATACAATTATTGTTTTGCACAAGAAAAATCAAATCAAACCAGTAAAAAAGATGCAAAATAAAATGCAAACAAACAACAACAAAAAGAGTGAAAATGTTATATTGTGAATCACACATACTTCCCATAGTTCTCTCTTTGAGTGTAGATGGCTCTCTTCATCTCTAAACAAGTGAAACTGGTCTGCATCATCTCATTGTTGAAAAGAGCCACATATATCAGAATTGATCATTGTATAATATTGCTGTTGCCATAGACAATGATCTCCTGTTTCTGCTCATTTCACTTAGCATCAGTTGATATAATGTCTCTCCAGGCCTCTCTGAAATCATCCTGCTGGTCGTTTCTTACAGAACAATAATATTCCATAACATTCACATACCATAACTTATTCAGCCATTCTCCAACCGATGGGCATCCATTTAATTTCCAGTTTCTTGTCACTACAAAATGGGCTGCTGTTGTAACGTAGGAGCCACCTGACAGTAGCTGCTGGAGATCCAATCCAGAATGGATCTCCTCTTGTGAGAGGATGATACAAGGAGACTGAGGAGCTTTTGTGTTCTCCGACCTCTCTGACTGAGAGGCCATTGTGTTGTCTGACCTCTCTCCTCTTCCCTCTGACTCCAATTTATTTCATTCCCTGTCCACAAGCAACACCTGTGTCAGTAAAAGTGTCAGTAAAGGCTGCCCCAAACTCCTTCAGATGTTATGATCCACAGCTGTGGAGGCTCTCAGAGAATTGACCTGTCCCTTCACCAGACATGATCCTTAACAGGCTGCCACATTTTTGCACACGTGGTTGGGAAAATCTTTAAATATCTATGTCTCCTCATATTAGAGTTCTTTCATTCTTAAAGAGGACTATAATATCAGGTAGGTGATGGCTTGAAATGAGAGTGAATTGGATTTGAGTGAGAGAGGTTCAAAGTCACCACTCTCATTTTCTCTTCTGGAGCATGTGGGAGCAAAGGCAAAATATGGATCAGGAGGACCCCCAGTTCCCACAAGATCACTTCATGCAAATTATGGGTATCAGATATAAAATAGCTTTTATTTCATCACTTTTAAAAAAGCACAAGCTGCAAAAAAATCGACAGTTCATTAACAATTCCATATCAACCATATTTTTCCTGAAAGAAAACACAATATGAGTGGCTTTTGTACCAGCAATCCCCCGCTCATGGATTGATACCATCTGAGAACCTCACAGCAATAGCCACAGCAAAGTGTAGAGAGTTCTTGGTCCCACTTTGTGTTTGGTTTTAGTACTTCTCTCATAGGGTGCTCCTTTCTTCCCCAGGAAGTACATTATTGAATAAATCTTCCCTCTTGGAAATTAGTGATCTACTTTAGAACATGGGAACTCTTGAATTCTGCTTAGCCACAAGACAACTGCTATGGGCAACTAGGTAGTACAGCAGATAGAACTCTAGCTCTGGAATCAGGAAGACCCATCTTCATGAGTTCAAATATAGCCTCAGATACTTACGAGCTATATGATACTGGGTAAATCATTTAACTTTCATCTCTAAAATAGCTACTTTTCTAAGGAAGCCATGAGATAAAGATGAGGAAAGAGAACATTCCAGACATGGAGAATAGCTAAAGAAAATGCCTGGAGCTGAGACATGGTGGCTTTTGTTCATGAAACAGTAAGGAAACTACTATGTTTGTGTGTGTGTGTGTGTGTGTGTGTGTGTGTGTGTGTGTGTGAGAGAGAGAGAGAGAGAGAGAGAGAGAGAGAGAGAGAGAGAGAGAGACAGGCAGACAGACACAGAGGTACAGAAGCTAAGTTATGAAGTTCTTTGGATACCAAACAGAGCATTTTGTATTTGGTCCTGGTGGTCATAGAGAAACTCTAAAGTTTATTAAACTGGAGTGGAGGTGGGAGGAATATGGTCAGAGACATGCTTCAGGAAAATCACTTTGGAGGATGACTGAAGGATGGATTAGAGTAAAGAGAAGCTTGAGGTAGGCTGACCCACCAGCAGGCTTTAGCATACACCATAGGTTAGTCTAGGTGTGACAGGATGAGGGCCTGCCCTGAGTGAAGGCAGTGTCAGGGCAGAAAGACGGATTGCAAAGATGAAAGTGACAGGCTTTGGCAACAGCTTTCATGTTGGGGTGGTGGAGGAAAATATTGAGAAGTTCAGGTTGACTCCTAGGTTGTGAGCCTGGGGGACTGGGATGATGGTGGTATCCACAACAGTAATAGGGAAGTTTGGCATTTAGGGGGAAACAATGAGCTCAATTTTGGACATATTTAGTTTAAGTTGTCTACTGGATGTTCAATTTAAAATACCTGAAAGGAAATTAGAGATATGACTCTGGAATCCATGAAGTGGTTAGGAATGAATAAGGATATATAGACCATCTAGAGATGATAATTCAACCTAATTCAACACTGAAGTAGAGTGGTATAAGGAGAGAAGAAAAAAGGCTTGAAACTGAGCCCTGTGGGACACCTAGGATTAATGGGAGCGACCTGGATCAAGAGTTAGTGAAGAAGACTGAGGAGAGAGGGTCAGAGAGGTAGGAGGAGATCCAGGAGAGAGAGGTGTCTCAGAGACTTAGACAGAAGACAATAGTTAACCATATCAAAGGCTACAGGAAGGTCAGGGAGAATGCTGATTGAGAAAAGACCATTGGATTTGGCAATTAAGAAATCACTGGTAACTTTGGAGAGAGCAATCCAGTTCAACTTAACAAATACATGGAATTCACTGTGTTCTTCTCTTGGAAATCATCTCTGTCTTCTGCAGGATGTGCTTTAGTGGGAGGAAGGAGAGACAAAGCTTCTTCATCCCCCTGACCAATGCTTCTCACAAATGAAACTCTGCTTTTATATCCTTTGAATTAGAACTCCTAAGAAAGAAAAAATTACGACCCAGTTTGCTTTTGTGTGTTGGAAGAGTTGTTCTTTTGACCATAGTCCTGTGCCTTAGTCACAGAGTATAATGGAGCAACCCCAGTCCATGAAACCAACCAGAAAAGTCCAATTAGTAACTCCTCAGTGGTTCCCTTCAAATATGTTCAAACAAAAGTGTGTGCCCTGTAGTCTCAACAAGTTACTTAGGGAACTTATTTATTTTTAAAGTTTATATATATATACATTCATTTTTTATATATTTCTGTATGAGTCATGTTGGGAGAGAAAAATCAGAACAAAAGGGAAAAACTACAAGAAAGGAAAATAGAAGAAAAAAAAGAAGAAAATAATGCATTGGATTTCCATAGTTGTATCTCTGGATACAGATCACATTTTCCATCCAAAGTTTATTGGAATTGCCTTAGATCACTGAATTGCTGAAAAGAGTTAAGTCTCTCATTGTTGATCATCACATAATCTTGCTGTTGCTGTATATAATGTTTTCTTGGTTCTGCTCGCTTCACTCAGCATCAGTTCATGTAAATCTTTCCAGATTTTTCTAAAATCAGCTTGTTCATAATTTCTTATAGAACAATGATATTCCATTAAGTTCATGTACCATAACTTATTCAGCCATTCCCCAATTGATGGACATCTACTCATTTTCCAATTCTTTGTCACCACAAAAAGAGCTGTTACAGATATTTTTGTATACTTGGGTCCTTTTCCCTTTTTTATGATTTCTTTGGGATACAGACTCAATAATGGCACTACTGGATCAAAGGATATGCACTTATGGAACTTATTAAGTTGATCAAGACTTCCCCAATGATCCTCCACACTCATGATTATTTTATGTTCTAAGGTCATTCTGGGTTTTGACATTCTAGGATCATAAATTTATGGATGGAAGGCATATCCTAGAAGGCTTATCTCTTAGGTGACTGAGGAACAATGTTAATAGATCTTCATATAAAAAAACATAGTGTTATTTTTATTAGATAAGTGATGAGGGCCTGTAGTAGTGTGGTAGCTGTGTGAGTAGAGAGGAGATGGATGAGAATACTATTTTAGAGGTAGAATCAATAATATTTGGCAGTTGATTGGAACTCTGAGCTTCATTTAAGACTTAACTCAGGGGCTACCTCCTCCTGAACACCTTTTTTTGACTTGCCTTGCATATTAGTGCTGCTTTCCAGCTTTGCTTTTTCTCAAATGATCATATCTTTACTATCTGTGTAGAGATTTTCTCCTCATAGGAGAATGTAATCTATTTGAAGGTAGGGAGTATTTTTTAATCTGTCTGCTGGCTTTGTCTTTGGAATACAAGCAATCAGCATGGTGTCTTGAATAGTAAATGTACTTTATCAATATTGTTAGGTTGCTTGGATTGTTTAGGAAATTCCATGGGGCACCTGGTGCTGTGCTGAGGGTTGTACCAAATCAAATAGCCCTGATTTCTGACCCCTGGGAGCTCATTGTCTCAGACATGTGTGGAATATCTACCTACACAACATCAAATAAAAAAAAGTCCTCCTTGTGGTGTCAGGGGTGGGCTGGAGCACAAATAAACCAGACATTCACAGCTTTTGCTTCAACTCTCTCATCTTTCCCATGAATAATAACAAGGTTAATATCAGGGCAGAAAAATAATACTGGCATTGTTTAAATCTGTGTGATATTTGATATTTAATAGCCGTGGGTTTCCTCTTCAATTAAAGGCCTTCAAGATTTTCCATCAAGTTAAGAATTTATAAAAAAAGAAAGACGGCTGTTCAGAGCCTTTCTTTGTTTGAGTGTCTTGTTTCCATTGGAGAGGAAAATGGGATCAATGCCTGCCTTGGATTGGAAGTTAGGGCTGTCAACCTTTATAGATGCTTCTGGTGGCCATGACAGAGGCTCTCTGATGCATCCAGATTGGTACCTTGCTGCCTTATGGGAATTGTTGGTTATTTCATTGCTGAACTGCCATACAGAGTGCAGAGTAGTAGATTCTACCATGTTGGGGGTGGGCAGGAGAAAAACCTTCTAAAGGCTAAAGGTTTAAGGATCTGGTCTCTTCTCTCAGGATTATGTTCTTAAAACTTCTCTTTCCTCTATGTCTAGGTGCCTCAAACAGGTGGAAACTTGTCTCATTTGGATCAAATTAAAGGCATTCCAACAAACTAGAAAAAGTCCTTGTTTCTAATGACCTGTTGATATTTAGTCATATCCTAGGGATTAGGTATAAAATATCAAATCAGCTTGAGTCTGAGAGATATGTGGAATTGAACAAGCAATCACATATTTACTAGCTGTGTAATCCTGGGCAAGTCACTTATCCCTATTTACTTCAGTTTCCTCGTTTGTAAAATGAGCTGGAGAAGGAAATGGCAAACCACTCCAATATCTTTGCCAAGAAAGCCCCAACGGGGGTCACAAAGAGTCAAACATAACTAAAATGACTAAATAATACTAGCAAGAAAAGTAAATGGTACATTCCTACATTTTATATATGCTTGTAGAAGTATATTGCAGACTTTTGAGGTGTTATTTTATAGCAATTATTCTTACTATACTACCTTATTATACTGCCCTTTCTAAAAAGTAATTAAGTCTGATTGATTGATTGATATCAACTGATCATGTCTGGAGTAGATTGGTAGAGAGAGGCCTGTGATCATGCAAAGCTTCTTAAACTATGAATTGGGACCTATATGAGGATGTCTAATTGAACTTGGGGATCACAAAATTATTGTTTATTATCGGTAAATGTTCGATTTGTATACCTATTTTACATAATTATTTATCTAGGCTGGAATAAAAATTTCTCAGATGAAAAGGGTTCATGAGTGGAAAAAGCTTAATTGGCTAGGTAAGCCTGGGAGAGTCACCATTTTTTTTTTCTGCAAGGCAATTGGAGTTAAGTGACTTGACCAGGATCAGACAATATTAAGTGTCTGATACTGGATTTGAATTTAGGTCCTCTTGATTCTAGGGCTGGTGCTCCATCTACTTTCCTATCTAACCATCTAGCTGCCCCAAGTGGAAGAAGTTTAAGAAGACCTGATCTATACCACTAGAAAGATACCATCTCCATCCCCAATCTCTCAGAATTATCCTTAGATTCTTGAAGGGACAAGTAGGGTCTTGTTAGGGAAACTCAAATGGTCAGTGAGTGTGGGAGTTGGGATCAATACCCCAGAGTATATATTACATTAGGTCACATGAATGACCCATGTGGTCCGCTAAGTGACTTACCCTAGCTCAGCAGTACAAGCTTAGGAAACGAGCAGGTAGGCAATGGAACTAAAGTACGAACCTTGGACAGTGATAGATGGCAGCATGTGGTTGAATTGGTCGACAATAGGGTTGAAACTGAAAGAAAATGAATTCAGAACAGAGTAGAAATGATGGACTAGAGAACAGCAAGTTTAGAGGGACTCTGGAGAGGTTGTTGAGAATGCAGAACAGGTCTAAGACGTATTAGGCAATGGGAAAAAAGAAAGTATAGTCTATGCCCGGGGAGAATTGCAGAGTCATGAGCATCACACAGTTTGGAAGGGTGTTTTTACTCCATATCCAGTGCTTTTTCCATTACAATATATTATATTGTTATGTTATATTACATTATAGTATAATATAGTGATATATATATATATATATATAAACATAGTATTATGTTATGTTGTATTAGAGTATAGTGTAGAACAGTACATATTACAATATATAAACCAATATTACAATATTAATCTCTGAGGATCATCACAATGTCATCATTTAACCTCATATGGCATTTCATGTTTGCAAAATACTTTCAGACATATCTCATAGGACCCTCACCAAAGATCTCTTGAGGTAGGTAGGGAAGGTATCAGTAGCCATATTTTACCATTGAGGTCATTTGGGCTTTCTAAAATATCCTGGCTAATGGTAGAGGTTCTGTGAACATCAGACAAATGATCATTGAATATCAGATTTTACTGGACCCTAGAAATCACTCCTTCTTTTTACACAATTAAAAACAGGCTCAAAGTGACATGTCTAGTGATTTGGTCACTAAACTCTAGCTTAAATTTTCATTGAGTAGTTTGTTGGAATCTCTGCATCACATTTTACTTAGCTATTTATATAAAAGAATAGCTGGCATTTATATAATGCTTAAAATTTGAAGAATGATACACATGTATGTGCATATATGTAAATGCATATATCCATATATATGTTTATGTATATATTTACATACATTCCACAAAACCCCCAAACAAACCCCATGAAATAAATATTATTATCATCCCCATTTTACAGATGAGAAAACTGATGCTGGGAGAGCCTTGCCCAGGATCACACAGCTAGTAAATCAGACTTGAACTTGGATCTTCCTAACTCTAAACATGAGGTGACCTAATGTCCTAGTACATGAATACAACGTAAGCCACTTGAGGACAGGGATATAGCATGTTTTTCTCTTTGTTTTCGCAGCACTGAGTGCTTTGCACCGCTTAGATACTTAATAATTGTTGAATTGTTACAATGTGGCTCCTTACTGTGATATATGGTCTGGTGAGGTTTTTTCAATCCAACAGGCTCCTTCTTGGGTTCGTGTCACAGCAATGGTAGCAGCGATGGTTCTACCAAAGTGTCTCATACCTCCTGACTTTGCAAAGGCCTGCTGGGGATATCATGTTTTTTGACTTCAGGTAGATAGACAGTCCCGGGGAAGTGCAGAAGATCTCCAGGGACAGCCCATCTTCAGAGAGGCATTTGGATGAACTGCTATTACCGTGTACACTTGTGGATTCCTCATTAAGGGACATTTTATTTTTTCAGCTCGCATTCCAATTTCCTCCCATGAAGCACGACCTCTGGCAGAGAAGTGGGTGCTCTCTGAAATTCCTTGTCATGCACTGGGGTGGGGGTGGGGGTGAATCCCATCCACCATCCATCGCCCATTGAAAGGGCAAGAGGGGAATTCACAGCATGACACCATCAATGTGTCAGTCTCACCCTCTCTTCCCTCCCATGTGGCCAGAGATTAACTTTGCTGGTAAATACGCTTTCTGTTCCTCTGTATCTGTTACAGACTTCACGATTCACAGACTGCTCGGAAATTGGGTAAGTGTTTTTTTACCCAAACTTGAGTAACCGCTGTATAAATGTATGGTTGGAAAGTCTGGCTAGCACAGCAGACCACACAGTGATTCTCCGAGTGAAATTCAATGCTCTGGGTTTATTCGGTTTTTACCTAAGACACCAGTGAAGGAAAAATGGTTTTGGAAGAGATAAATCTCTTTCCATCCATTTCAGAGGGGTTTTTAATAGTTTATTGAACATTAGACATAGATAGGTGTGTGTGCTCACATGCACGTGTGCACACAAGTGTGTGTATCTTGAGCCCAGACCTAATATTCAGACTTTGATGTTTTTCCCTTTCCTATTACTTGTCCAAGCCAAGCTAAGGACAAATGGAGGATCCAGCGGCCATTTAGAAAAATAATGATAATTGTGCATAGACGGCTCTGTTGTTCAACAGATGTGAATTCTGGGATTTCTCACCCATTGCACTCACCAGGCAGAGACACGGAGCCAGGAGTCATTTGCTCCAGCACTCAGCTCTGCTATTCACTACAATCTGGGAGGCTTTTCACCAGGCATTCCCAGCTCCATTTTTAATCAGTCTCTTTCACCCCAATAGGCCAAGAAAAAGTTGTAAAGTCAGACGGCACCCTGGCATGTGTTCTGTGACTCGGAACAGAACAGATATTGTCTCTCAGTTCCATTTTATGCAGCTCTGATCTTTGCTGACCACACAAATGGTTCTAATCAGTTTCCAGAGGGACTTGGCTGGCATTTTAAGATGTTTGCTCTTGGCATTCTTGGGTAAATTCAAATTACCTTGAATGTCACCTTTCCTCCTGGTTCTCCCAGCTGAAACAAAAGGGAACGGTGAAGGCCAGAATTAGACTCTGTGGGTGTGCTTGATACATTTCCATTTTCCATTAGCTAAAATGCCTTTACTGAGCTGTGCTGGGTACTGGCTGCACAACGGATGTGGGAGCCTCTTCATTATGTCTGGAATGTTGGCTTGCACATTCTCTTGAGTTGGATGACCCTTTTCCAACATGGTCATGGTAGGTGCAAGCCAACAGATCCCGTCTTTAGTGATCCCTTCCTTCTTAATAGGGCTGGAACTGTCACTCAGCACCTCATGCAGGTGGGTTCAGGTGCTCACCTCCACTTGCCATGCTAGGCCATTCCAAGCAGACAATGGTCCTGCCAATCATGCTCTGGACACAGTGTAGATTTTCATTAGCCATCTGGGACTTCAATGGCAGCATCCTTCAATCATGGAGCCAAAGTGCAGGATGAAGTTAAAGACCTTTTATGCTAGGCTTTCATTGAGTAGTTTAACAAGTTTAAAAACAAAAACCAAACACAATAGCTCTTAGCTATGAATGAAAGAGAGATGTGTTGATAAAGCAGTACCCATGACTTTGAGTGAGAGAATGTGAGATAGCTAACATCACATTTGTTCTCTTTTTGAACTCTTTTAGAAAGCTTTTAAATTTGTTATTTGGTCGTTATTGTCATAGTTTCAAGGTTGAAAATAATTCTTAATTAAAAAAAATTCTGGCAGGAGAATGAAAAATCCTAGTTTTTGCATGAAGCCAAATGAAGCTGGGAAATGACTCAGTATATTTTTCAAATCTTCTAGAGATTTTTCTTTTCAACTGGGTAAATGAACATAAGTCGCTGACTTTCAGGGGTGTATTCAGCTGTGATTCCAAAACTCAGAAAGCCTCTGAGAAGCAACAATGCATTGGTGGATAGAGAGTCAGTCTTAAAGTGAGGAAAATCTAAGTTCAGGTCCCCGCACTGGTACATGAGTATGTGATTCTGGGCAAATCCCTTGACTTCTCAGTGCCCCAGACAACTCTTTAATACTCAGTTGCATAGAAGGTATCAGCCTGCATTAATAGAGGGAGTTTCTTCCCTAAAACTAATGAAATCCCACATCCAGTTTCTTTCCCTAAAAATGATCAGAGTACTTACATCTTTTGTTTTCATAGGACTTGCTTTAAAGCAGAATTGACACTCAGATAATGGGGGAGTCTTAAGCTCTTATTTTAATTCCATTATAGAAGAAAATTTGGAACGGTCTTAACAATCAGATCATTGGACTGTTCTGGTTGGAACAGGATCTTGGACTGTTAGCATTGGAAAGGATCTTAGGGCATATAATGGAGAGATGGGAATTAGAACCATCAAGTCTAATTATCTTTTATGGATGAGGAACCCGAGAGAAAGTAAGCTGATTGAAATCTTTCAAGAAGTGAGTACACGGGTCTGTAGATTGGACTTTTGGCTCCATGGCCATATATGGATGAGAGGATGAAGCCCTCACTGCTACATCTGAGGAAAAGTGTCACTCAAAGAGACGGTCAGCAAAGTATAATGACAGATTTATTCTTGACTTCTGTCTTGGAGGATTAAAGTCTCTTTGACTTTACAGGATCATACATAAATGTGACATTTAAAAGAAAAAGAATAGCCACAAATTGATAGATTCCCAACCCAATGAGTATTCTCTGATAGTATTTTGCTCTTTGCCAAAATGGTGGAGTTTGGGGCAGCTAGGTGGCACAGTGGATAGAGCACCAGCTCTGAAGTCAGGAGAATCTGAGTTCAAATCTGGTCTCAGACACTTAATACTTCCTAGCTGTATGACCCTAGGTTAACCCAATTGCCTTAGCATAGCAACAACAACAAAACAAAATAGTGAGGTTTTGGAGGAGGAGGAGTGGAGTAACAGTACTAGCCTCAATATATGTCTTCTTCCTAGTTCTACATGTTGTGTTTTATTATCTAATTTTCTAAGCTCTAAAGTCTTTTCAACTCTGACATTCAATTTCTTGTATAGCTATGTAAATGAAAAAATGAGGGCACAATACTTGGCATATAGTAGGTGCTTAATAAAAGTTTATTGATTGATTAATCTTTCATATCATAATATCATAGATTTAGAATTTGAAGAGATCTCAGAGGCCATTGAATCCAAATCCCTCATTTTGTTGGATTTGTTCAGGGTCACATTGTTAGTAAATATTTGAGATGAGGTTTGAATCCAGGACTTTCTGGGTCTTCCAAGTCCAAAGTCATATACACTATGCCATGATCTTTTTCAAGTGACTTTAGAACTACTGAACAGTCATTGAATCTCATATAATAATAATAGCTCCCAAATAATGATAATAGCAACAATAACAATTACTAGCATCTTCATAGCATTTTAAGGTTTCCAAAGCACTTTATACATGTTTTCTTGTTTACATTTTTGTACCTTTCTCTTTACACATATTTTCTATAGCTTAATTTTGGCCTTTATCACCCTTTGCAAAGACTATAGCAATAGGCTCCTGATTAGTATCCTGTGTCTAATTTCTAACTTCTCTTGTATCTAAAGCATTCTCTATCCAACTGCAAAAATAATCTCCCTATTAAGGAACAGGCACTACTCCTAAGTCTCTGTTGGCTCCCACTTGCCTTTAGAGAAAAACCGAATCCATCAGCTTGCATTTAGGTCTTTCCTTCATCTGGCTTCCATGCAGCTTTCTAGCTATTTCATATTATCTATCTTTATACACTCCACATTTTAGCCAATATGGGTTATTCACTGTTCTCTGAACTTGATGTTTTATCTTCTTTTGCTCTGTTAGGCACTGGGCTGGGGACAAGCTGTCTGCCATGCTTGGAATGTCATCCCTGATCAATGAGGCTTCTTAGGGTCTTTAGTTTCCTCTGAGGCTCAATCAGGTGTTGCCCCTGTGACAAATCTTCCCTATTCCTTCATCTGTCAAGGCCCTCTTCTTCCTCTAATTATCTTTAAATTGCTTATTTGTCTCAGGGTTGTATTCTCCAGTGGACTGCAAATTCAAAGAAGACAGGGATTGTTTTGTTTTTGCTATTTATATATTTGTGCTTTTGGCATAATACTAGGCGTCTAGTAAACACTTGTTGAATCAAAGCGTTTAGCCCCTCAATAGACTACTTGTAAAGATAAGTTGAAATGCTACCAAATGAGCAACCCATTTCTCATTCATGCACATGTACATCCAAACATGCACGTGCACAAACAGACTCACACATACATACCCACAAACACTTCCTTAATCCCAGGTCCTGTGGTTGATGTAGTCACAGCAAAAACACCCTGTAAATAATCCCCAAACACCTTCTTGGGCAAAATTACTTGCTTCCTTCTCTAGGAGGTGCCTTATGATATCAGTTGGGAAGAATGAATTCAACCCAAATCTCTCTGAGGGGCCAAACTTTGACCTAAACAATTTGCTGGTGTTAGGTTCAGCCCTTCATTAGTAAAAGATTACCACCCCTGACATACCTTGAGCCTCAGGCCACCCGGTATTTTCTACCCTTTAATGGAACATCCAGTAGTCTTGGGTGGGCCTTTTCAAATAGGATAGATTTTTTTGTCATTGTTAATCTTTTCTTGTAAAGGAGGAACCAACAGAAGTGTCTCCTTCCTGACAGAAACTATGGTCCTCCTGGGATGTGTGAGGTAGGAAAGAGCAGGGAGGACTGAGGACTGCTGTAGAGAAAGTGGGATGCTAATAGCCAGTGGATTGAGTTAATGATATTTTAGGTTGGTCAGCATTAAAAAAAAAAACACCAAAATAGTTTTTGTCTTTTTCCCCACCTCCTCTTGTTGTTATTTCTGGTGAATATACAAAATAAGGTCAGGAATTCAGACTAGGAAGGTGGAAGGCAAATGACCTTACTATTCTCACTTAGCTTTTGTCTTATTAAATTTCATATATATATATATGTCAATCAAAGTGGACAGAAGCTTTATTTTTTTTTTTACTTCAGCCTTCTTGCAGTACCTGTTTTTAAATTTTTTTTGGCAGAATCTCTCAATTTTTTTTTTGGGGGGATGCAGAATCCCCATCCATTTTTAAAAAAAGAACTACAAAGCGTTTTCTTTTCTTCTTCTTTTTTTAAAATTAGAATTTTATTTTCTCTCAATTTCATGTAAAAACAGTCTTTAGCATTCATTTGAAAAACTTTGAGTTTTAGATTCTTTCTCTTCCTCTTTCCTTATCCCCTCAGTGAGAAAGTAAGCAATTCAATATAGGTTATACATGTGTGGTCATGCAAAACATATTACTATATCAATCATATTGTGAAAGAAAGCATAGACCAAAAGAAAAAATCCTCAAGAAAAATAAAGTTTAAAAAAAGTATGCTTCAATCTGTTTTCAGACATCAGTTCTTTCTGTGGGATTGGATAGCATTTTTCATCATAAGTCCTTCAGAGTTGTCTTGCATCATGGTATTGCTGAGAAGAGACAAGTCATTCACAGCTGATAATCTTAGAACATTACTGTTAACATTTAACTTTGCTTCAGCTCATCTAAGTCTTTCCATATTTTTCAGAGAGCATCTTACTCATTATTTCATATGTTAAAATAGTATTTTATCACAATCACATACCTCATTGTTTAGTCATTCCCCAATTCATGGGTCAACACTTGCTATGTTCCTTTTCTGTCCTATTAGCCAATCTAATAAGAGTGAGGTGGTATCTCAGAATTATTTTGACTTGCATTTCTCCAATCAATAATGATCCAGAGCATTTTCTTTTTCATATGGCTATAGATAGCTTTGATTGCTTCATCTGAAAACTTCACATCTTTTGATCATTTACCAATTGGGGTATGGCTCTTATTTTTATAAATCTGGCTCATTTCTCTATATATCTGAAAAATGAAGCCTTTCTCAGAAAAACTTGCTTCAAATTTTTTTCCACATTTATCATTGCTAATCCTATTTCCCTGTTTATTCCATTCTCTTTTCTTTCACCCTGTCTCTCCTCAAAAGTATTTTGCTTCTGACTATTGGCTCCTCCAGTCTCTCTTCTCTTCTAACAATTCTTCACTCCCCCTTCTTATTTTCTTTTCTTTCTATTTTCTTGTGGTAATATAGATTTCCAAACCCAATTGAGTATGTATATTATTTTATCTTTGAGCCAATTCTGATGAGAGTTATCTTCCTTATCTTCCCCTCCAATGTAAAAGTTTTTTCTTGCTTTTTTTGAGACAATTTATCCCATTCTACTTCTCCTTTTCCATTTCTCTTGCATTCCTCTTTCTCACCCTTTAATTTTATTTTTTAAGATATCATCCCTCAATTCAACTCACACTATTCCCTTTGTCTATATAGACTCCTTTTAACTGCCCTGATAATGAGACAGTTTTTATGAGTTACAAGTATTGTTTTCCCATGTAGAAATGGAAACTATTTAACGTAAGTACCTTATGATTTCTCTTTCCTATTTACCTTTTTATGCTTTTCTTAAAAAGTTTATGGGGTATAAGGTGTGTTCAAGAAAGACTAGTATCTCTAGTATGCGAATGAATCCTTCTTAAAGCTGTTTTCTACCTTTGGTGTCTACTTGATTCAACTAGCTCTCACATATGGCTCCAAGAAGCTCCAAGAAGACAGTATCTATGTCAACCATGTAAAGACTTCCCCAAGTAGAGTGGATGGATAAGAACAATTTGTTCCAATGGTCATCAAGGTGACTGAAGCAGACATGGTGGAGTGCATACCATTTGTCCAGACATCAAAAATGCCAAGGTCATTCACTATATCTCAAGCCAACCCCAGCCATTTTGACTTTGTACTGCCTTTGGACAGTGATGACTCTGGAAGAGAGAGTGAGGCTGATAACTTTGTGCAATTCTGCCTCACTTAAATCTGATTTATGCATGAATCAACAGACACCCCCCCCCCATATCATTTTACCATTTTACTTATCTCAAAGACCCATTGTAATGGGTGAGTGATGAAGCAGTTGTTATAGATACAATGGAAGCTGTTTTAAGGGGCTCATGACAATACTATTGCTACTTTGGGAAAATGCCATGCCACATAAGTGCCTATGTTTCAATCATGATGAACCTTGATGAAGTTAAAGAAATATTTTATGCAGACCTGGAGACCCTTATCATCAATGTGCCAAAAGAGGACAAGCTTATAATTCTTTGTGATTTTAATACTTGAGTAGACTCAGATGACTAGACATGGCAGGGAATCCTTGGGAGGAGTGGAGTTGGAAGCAGCAGCAGCAATGGTCACTTATTACTGAAGCTCATGCATCTCATAAGCATAAATTCTTTTTTTTTTTTTTTTTTTACATCTGACATATCCATTTTTTAAGATTATTTATTTATTTTAAAGAAATATTCCTTTATAAATTATGTTGGGAGGGAAAAATCAGAACAAAATTGAAAAACCATAGGAGTGGGGAAAAACAGAAAAAAGAAGTGAATGTAGTATGTGTTGATTTATATTCAATTTCCATAGTTCTTTTCCTGGATGAAGATGACATTTTCTATAAAAAAAAAGAATCTTTTGGGATTGCCTTGTGTCACTTGAACCACTTTGATCATTGCCCATCCTTGCTTTTATTTGTACAAAGTAGTCAGGATTCTGCTTATTTCACTTAGCATCAATTCATGGAAATCTTTTTAGACTGTTATAAATCAACTATTTCATTGAATGCATTGAATGCAGTGGATAAGTTCACTTATCTTGGCAATATACTTTCCTGGGATGTCCACCTTTATAACGAGATTGCAAAGGCACTGTTCGAGGTATTTTGGTGTTTGGGAAGTGCCAAAGAAAAGTGTGGGAAAGGAGAGATATTAGAGTGATTCCCAAACTGAAGGTTGTGCTGGCCTCATTGTCATGTGCTTGTGAAACCTGGACAACATACTAGAACCGTGCCAAAAAACTTGTTTCCATTTGAACTGTCTCAGGAAGATTCTAAAGATCAGCTAAAAGGATAAGATACCAGATACTGAGATCCTTTCTCAAGCTAAACTGCCAAACATTCAAACTCTACTGAACAGAATGCAATTCCATTGGACTGGCTGCATTGTTTGAATGCCAAAAAGACTATTTTATGGAGGACTCATACAGGTACTGTGGTCTGTGAGCAAAGCAGAATTTAAAAAGCTCAGAAGAAATGCAAGATGCACAAACTTAGAGAATCCATCCCAAATGTTCACATGGACTATTTGTGCCTGGCTGGTGGCAGAGCCTTCTGAGCTTGTATTGGTCTTCCACTCTTCATTCTTTTGGTTTTGTTTTAATTGTTTTTTGATTTTCCATAAAGTCATTAGCTTCTATTTGCTTAATATTAATTTTGAGGAATTATTTTCTCTAGGGAGCCTTTGTACCTTATTTTCTGTTTGTCTAATGCTGTTATTTAAGAAGTATTTTTCTTCAGGAAATTTTTGTGCCTCTTTTTCCATTTGGCCAATTCTGATTTTCAAGACATTCTTTGCCTCATTGATTTTTTTAACCATTTGGCATAGTCTGTTTTTTAAAGATATTAGTTTTCTTTAGTATTTTTTTGTGTCTCCTTTATCAAGTTCTGAAGTTTGTTTTTATGACATTATTGAATCACTTTCATTTCTCTTTTCATTTTTTCCTACCTCTCAACTTAATTTTCAAAATCTTTTTCAACCTTTCCCATGGCCTGAGAGCAATTCATATTTTTCTTGGAGGCTTTGGATGTAGGAGTTTTGACTTTGTTATCTTCTTCTGAGTGCATGTTTGTATCTTCCTTGTCACCATAGGAATTTTCTGTGGCCAGAATGTTTCCCCCATTATTTACTCCTTTTTCAGTCTATTTCTGGATTTCTAACTCTTTATTAAAGTGAGGCTTTGCTTTCAGGGTAAAAAAGCATGGGGTCATTGATCTGAAGATGGCTTTTATCTTCCAATAATTGGAGGAGGAGCAGGAGCCTTAAATGGCTCTCCCTAAACACTGGATTTTCATAACAATTCTCCATGTTGGTTTGCCTATATATCTGATTGTTCTTTTTCAGTCTCCTTTGCTGAATCATCAGCCATGTTCAATGTGTGAATGTACCTCATGCTTATATCTTGGATTCTGTTCTCTCTCTTGTCTCTGTCTTTCTGTCTCTTCTCTCAATAACTTCATCAGTTCCTAAAATTTCAACTACCATCTTATGCAGACAATTTTTAGGTCCATATATACAACCCTAGACTCTCCTGAATTTCACCAATTGCCTATTGGTGATGTCCCAGAGACATGTCATACTCAACATGTCCAATACCCATTCTACTTCTCTTTTAATCACTCAAAATAAAACCTTATCTTTTCTTCCTAACTTTATTTCTTTCTTGGGTACCACAACTAGGCATGTAGTCAGCAATCTCAGTTATCCTCAGTTCTTCCCTCTATTTTACCCCCTTTTGTCCACTTAATTGTCGTTTCATCAATTATGTCACTACAAAATTTCTCGCATCTATCATCTTCTTTCCATCATGCTGTCATCACCTTCCTTCAAGGCCTTTCACCTCTCACCTGAAGTATTGCTACGGCTTCCAAATCAATCTCTTTTCTGCAGTCTCTCCCCTTTCCAGTCTACCTTTAGAACAGCTGCCAAATTTATGTCCCTGGAACACAGGTCTGACTGGGTTACTCCTCTGCTCAATAAACTTTACTAGCTTCCTATTGCCCATCGGAGCATATGCAAACTTCTCTCTTTGACATTTAAAGCAATATCACAATCTGACTATAGTTTATCTTTGGAGGTTTATTGGATATTAACTTCTTGTACCCCACCATCCAGCCAAATTAGGAATATGACGTTCCTTGTACAGAACGTTTCTTCTCTTGCCTTATGCCTTTGCTCAGAACAGGCTGTGATCCAGTCTAGCCTGTATTCCCATCCCATCTGTTCCTTTTGAAATTCTGCTCCTTTCAGAAAGTCTCAGCTCAAGTGCCATCTTTATGGGAATTTTTGCTGATTGCCTTAATTGCTAATACCTCCTGCCCCTATATAGTAATTTATGTAAATGTCTTGAGTTGACTAAACAAATGTTATTTCCCTCCAAGCTCAAGGGCAGAAGCTATTTCTTTTTTAGTCTTTTTATCACCAGTGTGTTACATGGTAGATGCTTAATGAATATTTGTTGAATGAGTGAATGAGTGAGTGAATGAAATGGCTATAATCCCCTGTCTCATATTCAGATCTTCATAATCTGGCCTTTATAAGAGAATCATCTTCCCAACTCATCTCCCACAACTCCCTTTGGGAGTCCTGATTTAGGTTAGAAACTTTGAGAGTCTTCCCCTCCCAGATATATAGATATAGATATAGCTATACACATACATACATCCACACACACAGTACATATATACATACAGGTATACACATGTACACATGCATGCACATACTAATCAAATCTGCACACAATACATATATACATGCACATATACAGGTATATACACAATGTAACCATCTAAACACATACACACATAGATGCATGTATGGACAAACCCACACATATACATATACACATATACACACATGTATATGTATAAGCATATATCTAAATGTATATGGTAAAAGAGGCCATTCTCTGCCTCATTTTTTACCTAGTCTTAATCACTGAATGGACTTTGCCTCAGTCAAACGGAAACCTGTTAAAGACCTTAGCTTCAAAAGGCCAAGGTCTCCCCCTGCATCCAGAGCCATCTCCAGTTATCCTGATCTATATCTGGCCACTGGACCTAGGTTCTGGAGGAGAAAGTGAGGCAACTGACCTTGTCCAGCCCTCCCTCTTTTAAATCCAGTTCACTTGCATGTTATGGCATCATCTCCCTGATGTCAGGGTCCTCTTCAAGAATGAAAGACAAACAACAATCTATCTCCAACCAAAACTCTCTAATAACACTCATCTGCTCCGTTTTCTTCCTCCTTTTTAAATCTGAGATTTGTAGCCCTTCCCTCCTATCTCTACTTAAGCAATTCCTACCCATTCCTCCAGGATCAAATTAAATCTCACCTTTCCCACAAGCCTTCCAGGGTCTCCCTGGGCAGATGTGAACTCTCCTCTTAGTTCACCTTCACAATCTGGTTCCAGTAGACTTCTTCAGGTGTATTGTAGAACCATTTTCTTCATCTATTCAGGTACCCATTTTCTACTGAACTCTCTGAGGACAAGAACTAGTTTGCCTTTCTTTATATCCCCAGGGATGAGCACAGTGCTTGACCTACGGTAGCTACTTAACAGGGGCAGCAAAGATGGCCCAGTGGATAGAGCACTGGGCTTGGAACCAGGAAAGTTCATCTTTGGGAGTTCGAATCTGAACTCAAACACTTTCCAGCTATTTGACTCTGAGCATGTCACACAGCCCTGTTTGCCTCAGTATTCTCATCTGTCACATGAGCAACAACTCCAATATTTCTCATAGGAAAACCCCAAATAGGGTCATGAAAAGCCAGGCATGACTGAAATGACTCAACAACAACAAAAGGAACTTAAATGTTTGTTGACTTGCTTCTACATTAAAGTGAATCTGACTTATTTCCTGTTCCCTAAACTCAGTTTTCTTCTCACTTCCATGTCTTTAGACAGGCTTTCTCTCATTCCTAGAATGCATATCCTCTTTCATCTTTTCCTCTTAGTATCTTTAACTTTTTTTATTATTCAACTCATGTGCCATCTCCTATGGGAAGCCTTTCCCATCTTCCATCTCTCTAGTTGCTACTGTTTCTTTACATACACACATGTATCATATATTATATGTCTGTATTGTATTTATCTATATTTTTTCTATCTCTAGCATCTTTCATCTACCTATTCATCTATTTATCAGCTGTCTCTATCATTTATCTTTCTCTATCACCTCTTTGTCTCTCTCTATCATCTCTATCTCTATTATCTATCATCTTTTTCATCTTTCTCTATCACGGGATGTCATCTCTATCATCTCCCTATTTCTATCATCTACCATCTCTCTTTCTATCATCCAGCATCTATCATCTCTCTTTCTCTGTCTCTGTTTTTCTCTCTGTCTCTCTCTGTCTCAGGTTTTCTCTCATCACTTATCTGTAGACCTATTATATCCTCCCAGTAAAATCAGTGTCTTGAGAACAGGAACTATTTTGTTAATTTCTCTTGGTATTTTCTGTTTCTAGTACATTGGTTTATATACACTGTGTGTTTAATAAATACACGTTGGATTGAATGGTTGGTTGTTGGACAGCAATTGGAACTTCTCTCAAAAATCCATCATTTTCCGCTTGGCTTGTGCTAAAACTCATTTGTATATATGATAGTATTTTGTTGTTCAGTCATTTCTGACTTTGTAACCACCATTTGGGGGTTTTCTTGGCAAAGATACAAGAGTGATTCCTTGTCCAGCTCATTTTATAGATGAGGAAATTAAGGGAAGCAGGAAATTTGTCCACAGTCATATAGTTAGTCATGTAGCTGAGATCGGATTTGAAAGCAAGTTTTCCAGATTCCAGAACTGATGCTCTATTTACTGTGCCACCTACCTCCCTTTGTATGATAGTATTATACCTCTTTTAAAACTTTAAACTTCTGTGTAGTGGATAGAGCACCAGCCCTGAAGTCAGGAGGACCTGAGTTCAAATCTAGCTTCAGACGTTTAACACTTCCTGGGTCTGTGACCCTGGGCAAGTCACTTAACCCCAATTGCCTCAGGGGAAAAAAGTCTTTAAGCTTTTTAAGAATAAGGACTGTGTCTTAATACTTTATATCTTATCTCTTAGTGCAGAGTCTTAAACATAATGACTGCTTGGTAGATATTAGTGGAATGAATGAATAAATCTGGAGCATAAATCAGAAGATATTTAAGAGTCACTTTATTGTGAAATTGCTGAGTAGGTCAGTAAAATGAAATCCTTTATGGAAGGATGAGGATAGGCAATTTTAACTAATAAACAGCAGGAAATGAGCTGAGTCTTCACCACAGGCACTGAATTAAAGTGACTAAAACATAGATCTTCCTTGTTAACAGTTTTGAGGTCACATCTGGCTTGAGACTGGAAATAACACTGCTGTACAAAGCCTTAAATGTAATATTTTCTTATTTGGATTGCTCTTGCTTTGCTATTGAAAACCAGGCATTTGTGAGTCGATTCAAATTAGTCTGCAATTGTTAATAGTCTATAACAACATGCAATATAGTTGGCAGTAGTAGAAAGAATACTGAACAACCAGGCAGAAGACCTAGGGTGCAGGAACCAGAGTCAGAAGGCATGGATTCAAAACCTTCCTAGATACTTAATATTTATACAATCCTTGGCAAGTGACTGAACCTGTCTGGGTGAAGTGGCTCAGATATAAAATGAGTAGTTGGTCTGGTTGGCCACTGAGATCCTTTTCAGCTCTAGATGTATGATTCTTTGAGCCTTGCCATTGCTGATTCCTAGCCTGATGACTTTGGGTAAAATCTCTTCATTTTTCTGAGCTCTGTCCTCCCCATTTGGGAAGTGGGGGGAAGCATTGAGAATGGCCAGGAAGAAAACATGGTATGGAAAGGTTTTATAAGATTGAAGGCTTATTTGTGTAATTTTTATGTTACCTGTAATTGCTAAATGGTGTGTGTATGTGTGTGTGTGTGTACATGCATTTAGACATATACAAACATACGCTTATTTGTATATACACAAATATTTTCAAAGGCAGTTCTCATGACTGGAATGCTGTCCTTCCTCATTGTATCCTTCCTGCAAGTCCCAGTTAAAAATGCAGCTTCTACAGGAAGCTGTTCCTGATCCTCCTGAATTCTAGTGACTCCCTTTTATTAATCATCTCCAATTTGTGTTCTCTATAGCTTGTTTGGACATCCTCTGCATGTTGTCTCAAATTTGAAAGCAAATTCTGCCTTTTGTCTTTTTTTGAATCTCCCATTGCCTACCACAGTGTCTGGCATGTAATAGGCCTTAACAAATGCTTATTAAATGACTGACATTTGTATATGTATGTATGTGAGTATATATTGTATATAATTAGATACATATACATATGCATTCATCTAAGTGAGCATATCTATATATCTTTAGCCCTTGAGCTTGAGACTTAAGAATGAGGTCAGTGTTTTTGGAGCCATAAGGAATCATTTGATTAATATCTATAGGACCATCTGATCCTCTTTTCTGTGTTTGGATTCAACCAACTTTCTCAGTCAATTGGAGCTGTCATAACATTAATTCAATTCTGTCTTTAAAGACAGCCAAAACAATTAAACTAGCTATGAATTTAGGTATCTCTGCTATTTAGATGTGTTCTTGATGAATGCATACTGTCTTATAGAAAATGAAATCCAGCATTTAGTTAATGATGGTTGGATGGGAATCATGTTGAAATAACTTCTCTATTGT
The DNA here is from genome assembly GCF_902635505.1 of Sarcophilus harrisii. Classification (NCBI taxonomy): domain Eukaryota; kingdom Metazoa; phylum Chordata; class Mammalia; order Dasyuromorphia; family Dasyuridae; genus Sarcophilus; species Sarcophilus harrisii. Next base: position 50,046,138 of record NC_045427.1, read on the forward strand.
TTAAGCAACTGCTGTCTCTTTGAAATTATTTTGGCTTCTATTTACCAGTTTTATTACCTACTAGGCTTATAAAAAAGTTTTTATTTCTATTTTTTTTAAAGTAAGAAAGAAGCAAATAAATCAATTATTAGTCATGAATTAGGGAAATCCTGAATTCAAATTTGGTCTCAGATACTTGTTAGTTGCGTGATCCTGGGCAAGCCACTTAAGTGCTATTTGTCTCAGTGTCTGCTTCTGTAAAATGTTTTTTTGTACAAATATAAATGAGATTGCATTTGTAAAGCACTTTGCAAACTTTAAAGCAGCATATAAATGAAAGTTATGTTAAAAATGTTAAACTATAAAAATCATTATAATATTATGATAATACATATAATTAGATAATATTATTATGTTGTATACAGATTTTAAACATTTCTATTAGCATAAGTAATATAAATCATAAAGACATATTGCAATGAATATAACAAATCATAATATAATAAATTATGGTATAGCAGATCATAATATAATTGTAAAATAAATCATAACAAAATAAATAAATAATAAATTGGTTTATAAATATCTAAATATTTATTAATAATATTCACTTTCATTTATATTGAATATTCCCATTTTCAAAGGATTTTCAGATCTATTATTACCTCAACCATTCATTTCCTCTGAAATACAGATCAGGTGTCATATAAAGTTTCTCTTGTTTCCCCTAGTTATTCTTTCTCTCATCCATAAATACCCACTGGTATATTCATAAATATTCATATATGTATATGCACACATGTGTGCAAATGCATGTGTATACACATACCATATACACATATGTACCACACACAAATATATGTGTGCATGTGCATGTGTCTATATATTCACACATGTGTACACATGCATCTACATGCCCACATGTAGTAGGAGTTGTCTCCATATACAGCCCATGTTTGTCATTGTGTGTGGCCCAAAAAAGAGGTTCTAGCTTCTCCTCCTCTGTTTTCTCCACTATCCCCTTTTCACCAAAGGCAGACTTTGATTCCTGCCAAGAGGGGAAGCAGTAAGTTGAAGCCAAAACACTCTGCTCTCCTCGGAGAGAAGGGGTAACAGACTAGAATTATATCTATCTGTATCTACTTATCCATATTCCTTAAGTGTAGGAGATGCAATCATGTAAAAGCTAACTTCTGATGACTTTTGTTGTTGCTCTTTTTCCCACCTTTGTATTCGGAGCTTGACCCCTTTCCCACCAAATGATACCAGGCCCACAATGAACTTATATATAGAAAATAACAAAGAGATGCATTTATTCAAATCATTACAAAACAGAAATCAGAGAAAGCGTACATAGGGGAACATATATCAAACAATGCAGAATAATGGAGATCTCCCATTGGGATGAGAAAACTCAGGTCAGTCAAGAGACAGCTCATCCTACAGTTTGTAGATTAGCAAACTGAAAATAAGGACATGATGTAGACAGTCATTTCCTGCTCAGTTTTTTACTTTTGCAATTTAAAGTGGGATTGGACTTGTCCATCTTTCTTCTTGAAGCTGGAAGTCAAAAGCAAAAGAATCCAAAGAGACAATGATTCAAATAAGCTAGAAGACAAGCAGATGGGGCTCCCTAGTACTCCCCAGCCCATTCCTCACTCAGAACATAGCCTTCATCTCTCCCCCAAGGAGGGGGATCCCTATCGATGGGCTTTGGGCCTGGGACTACATGAGCATCTTGTATCTCTCTAGTTTTAAAGATTTTTAACCTGGGGTCTTAGCTTAGTATAAAAATATATTTTGATTTTTGTATTTCAACAAAATTGGTTTCCTTTGCAAAATCCTGTATTTTTTTTCTTTTTTTTTCTTCCACTTAACATTACTCTCAGAAGTGGCCCATGACAAAAAAAGTAGCTAAGTACCTCTGTTCTAGCAGGGAGCAGCTCATTCTAGTACTTCTTGTCTCTTCTCTCTCCTTCTCATTCTTCTACCTGGAACATAGTAGGTTTTAATGGGTTTGAATTGAACTATTGAATGTCATTTGGGCATGTCTGAACTCTGAAAAGTGGTAAGGGCTGGCATTATTATGATTATTTTACTTTTTTAGAAGGGAACAGACTGGCTTCAGATCATTGGGCTAAAGGCCTAACCAGGCTCAAAATGCTGGCTTTCTGACTCCTGAGTCTCAAGCCTTTTAAAAATTATCATCATCACTTTGACTTTCATCCTGACACATAAAGCTTTTAAATGCCTTCAAAAGCAATGTTTGCTCTGAATTTTCCTTTTGGACCAAAATGGAAGCAAAGCTTCATACACAATCAAAAATTATCGTAAGACATTGGGTGACTCCAATGGGAGCCCAGATGGATTTGTCTCATTCTACTGTTCTAAGTCAGTCTCCAGGGGTCAGATAGTTCATATGTTACAGGTGGGGATTTTGCTGAGACTCAAGAAATAGTTCTGTTCAGTGAACCTGAAAGGCATCTGGGTTCATTCTTCCTTCCTGGCTTTTGTAAGTATCCGGCACGCTTTTGCATTTTTAAAGTGCCTTCATGCAAAATGAAAAGAAGATTTTTTCCCCTTCTGGGTGGGCAGGACTCATTTGTATAATCTTCCCCTTGCAAAGAACCTGCCCCACTCTAGCTGTGGGAGGCACTGGAGGCGATGTACCATCTGGTCCCAACCTACTCCCCACTCTTATCGATTCTACTTTTCAGCCTAGTTAGAACTTTTAATTTAAGCTAGGCTCTCTTGCTTCCAGTTCCTCTGCCTGGAATGGCCTCCCTCCCTCTCTCCAAACTTTATTTATTAAAATCCTACCATCCTTAATAGTTCAGTTTAAATCCTACTTTCTCTTTTGAACTACAAGTGAATTCTATTTTCTCCTTTGGCACTGTCTTTCTCATGAGACTGAACACACTTAACTCTGCATTATAGTATTTCTTTTAAAGCCAGAATAGATGTGAGAATAAAGAATTCAAGAACTGAAAGATAACTTAGATGAGCTCTAGTTCAAATTCTTCCTTTAATAAATAAATGGGGAGGGGTAGAAGTACCTTGCTTAACTTGGCAAATTGGTAGCTAATAAGCAAATACTTTTTAACCACCAAACATTTGGTAGCGGTATCCAAGATAGATGCAAAAGTCACACAGCACAATAGATTTAGATTAGAAGGAATGAATGTTTAAATGATATAATGTTTATTAGGTGTCATTCACTGTGCTAAGTGCTGGAGTTGTTCATAAAGGAAAGCAGGATGGTTTCTGTCCTCAAGGAGCTAATATTTAAATGGGGAAACACATACAATAAAAGGCAGATAAAAAGGAGAGAAGGGAAAAAAACTAGGATATAACTGGAGGCCTGGTTCTGATAAAATAATGTAGGGTCCAGGATCCAGAAATGGAGCCCAAGGCTCCAGTGGGATGGTAAAGAGGATGGGATAATGGCAAAATGGTGAGAAAAGCTGGAAGAGACCTTAGGGGGTCATCTGGTCCAATGGACTAGAGGAGAAAATTCAGATCCAAGGAAGTATTAATGAGATCATTCATTCAGGTTTTGTTCTTTTTCGTTCATATTCAAAGAGGACCAAAATGGTATCCCAATGTACAAGTGTGTCCTGTTGTGCTTGATCAGACCAATATAAACTCGGAAGTCTCTACCACAGGTTAAGCATAAATAATCCATATTCTGTTAGTGAACAGTAGAACTACCACTAGTTCCTTCAATTTGAAATATCTACCCTTCTTCCCACGGCTCTAGAGAAAACTCTTTGAATTTTACTGATTTGGGGCAAAAAAACCCAAAAAACCCAAACAAAACAAAACAAAAAAAAAAAAACCCAGGTGGCAAGTGAAGGTGATATAGTGGAAAGAGTAAAGGCAAGAAATCAAGGCACCTGGTTTTGTGGCAACTCCTTTCTGTGGTCTTTAGTCGCCTTCTCTGCAAAACAAACAATTTATAGAATGTAGAGCTTGTAAGGGCTCTTAGAGGTAATTATGTTCCAATTCCCTCATTTGACAGATAGGGAAACTGAGGTCCTAAAGGGCAAAATGGTTTGTCTGAAATTAGGCAAAGAATACTCATGAAATTTGGGATTTCAGCTAGAGAAAGTGCTCTTTCCACAGTGCTAAGGGAATCTCTCAGGTCTGTTCCAGTTTTAGCATTCTCTGATTCTATTTAATGAAACTCAACAAGGATCATCAGTATTCAAAGTTCTGAGGCCCCAGAGTTTCCTTGATCTATGAGACTCCTTCCTGACAATTCCCTTGGGGCCAGAAGGAGGCAGTTTCCTCCAACACCCCATCTTTATCTGGCTGGCTGACTCTCAGGCCACTTCTGTGCCTCTTCCTCTCCCAACCCCCCAAGATTTATGTACAACATCTGCCTCTTAGGGGCCTGGTAGATGTTCCAGACTTAAAGGCCCCAGCCAGTAGCAGGGCATTTAATGGCTCTTTTTCCATGGCCAAAAGCTTCCACTCTTGAGAGGGGAAGCAGCAGCAATCAGACCTTTTGGCCTGGCTCAAATTTCCTATTCCTGGTAGACTTATCACACAGTGGCTTCTGCCCAGCTTGGGTTTCCTCTTGGTGCTGTTAAGATTCCTCATCCTGTATAATTATTTCCTCATCCTGAGGTTCAATAGCGACTCAACAGAGCCAGAATTTGGGAGTTCATTCTTATTATGAGACCTCCCTCTTGTGAGAGTGAACTGGATTAAGACGGAGCCAACATCAGTTCCCTTCTCTGAAAATATTTTCCAGTGTCTGGTACATAAGGCACAAACCATAGGGACATTTTTTAGGAGAGAAAATAGTGGAAGGGCACAACTAGTTGAAGTTAGTTGATGAGAAAATGTCTTTTTTGAGAAAAAGACTCCTGAAGTTTTCAGTTTGTGATGAATCAAGGGCTCTCAGTTGATATGTAGAGACTCTTGGAACTAGAAAGAACATTAGGGATCATCTACCAAGGATGTTTTTAAATGCACAAATATATACAAAAGAAAGAAATTATATTGAAATACATGATCAAATTATTAAAAACAAAAAACAAAACCTCACAAAATATAGATCCGAGATCAAAAACTCTTGATCTAGCCTAACCTTATCTAATTTCCCTCTGAATTTTTCCATAAGTGGTTATCTAGCCTTCACTCAAAAAGCTTTAAGTGAGGGACATACTTTTAATTCTATGGCAGCTCATTCCTTGCAAAAAGAGAGGAAATTGAGGAGATTGGACCAAATAACTAATTTTAAGATCTTTCCTAAGCCTTACAGCATAACTATGCTTTGTATCCTGGGATATTCTGTTTTCTAAGGTTCTTTCAAGCTCTGGTGTTCTGTACTCTAAACAGAATTATGTTGGTATATATTTAACAATTGGCTTTAAGAGAAAAGGGGTTAATATTTTTATGATGCTTATTATGTCCCGAGCATTGTGCTAAGTGCTTTGATATAATTAATAATAATGAGAGCTACCTATTATATAGTGCTTATTGTGTGCCAGGCACCCATGACTCTAAAAAACCTAGATCTGATAGTCAATATTCTAAAATTCTTTCTAACTTTAATTTTCTGTGTTTTAGGGTTCCTTTTATCTCTAAGCTTTTGTGTTTCAGAAGACATAAAGTCACTTCCATTCCTCACTATGTTCTTAGGTTCCTTTTCTTTCTAATGTTCTATGTATCAGACTTCTTTTTGGGATTAACATTTGATGACTAACTCTGAGGGTGGTTTTGAAATTTCTTTAGGTCTTTTCAATACTAGAGAGATTCAATAAATAACCTTTTGAATCTGCCCATTTTCCTAGTCTTTTTCCTCAGCCAGGAGAAGGGGAAAAGATAGCTTTATTAGGAAATAGACTTGTTTGTAGTGCTTATACTTGAAGTATTTAATAACTTAGTAGTCTTGATAGGTAATTCTATAGTTGCAAAATCCTTTGTAACCTTTTGTATGATTACAAAGTCATACAGTGAGGATGTAATACTTTTAAAAAATAGTTAAAAATATCCCTCCTCCTTCAAATCTGGAGCTCATACTCCACTAGATAGAAATGGCATTTGTGGGAAGAGGGGCACAAAAAGTGTGTTATGATTGTAAGATATAAATGTGGGGCATAAGTGGCCAAGATTACTCACTTCTCCAATATTGTTGAGGCTGGAAGTCCTTTTTTTCTTGTGAAGTTCTCCTGAGATGAAGCATCTTTGCTGGAGAGAATTTTCATTTGGACTCCCAATTGTTCCTCTCTTTTGAGCTAGTCAGTTGCCAAGGGTAGTGCTCTTTTGATTCCATAGCTGGCTCTCTTCTCTGCTCCAGAGAAGTCTCAGTCCTTGAAGATACTTCTGTTATTCAGTGATTGTGCCTGCAGCCATGTGTGGCTGAAATCTCTTATGTATGCATGATTCTTGTCCTTTCTGACTCAGTTGGAAAGAACATTCATCTGGTTAACACATAACTCATCACTTTTTGTTATACCCTGTGACTATTGTCAACTGAATAGAATAGGATTGTGCACCAAATTTCTCCCCTTCTTATGCTCAGCTAACATCTTGCACTAAAGATGTGCAGACCACAGCAAATCATCTGGGTAATCTTTTTGGTATAGTCTAAGTGATCTAGTTCTAAAATTATAAAAAAAATTAATATTCTTCCAAAAGGACACATACCTGCAATAACTGGTACATCTAGGGTTTATATTAAATTTCAAATACCTGGCAATACAAATGAACAAATAGATATCATTTTACAAAATTCTCATCAGTTACCTTTTAATCTTGGTGCTCACAAAATCGTCCCCTAACCCAAGAAAAAGAAAGAAAATGGAAAAGGAAACTGAGATTTTCCTTTTATAGGAAAAGCTTGATTTTTACAGAGATGCCAGAACATGGGAATTCCCTATGGGAATTAGGAAATTGGCGTCACCTGTCAGATTGGCTAAGATGACAGGAAAAAATAATGATGATTGTTGGAGGGGATGCGGGAAAATTGGGACATTGATGCATTGTTGGTGGAGTTGTGAACGAATCCAACCATTCTGGAGAGTAGTTTGGAACTATGCTCAAAAAGTTATCAAACTGTGCATACCCTTTGATCCAGCAGTGTTACTACTGGGATTATATCCCAAAGAGATTATAAAGAAGGGAAAGGGACCTGTATGTGCACGAATGTTTGTGGCAGCCCTTTTTGTAGTGGCTAGAAACTGGAAACTGAATGGATGTCCATCAGTTGGAGAATGGCTGAATAAATTGTGGTATATGAAAATTATGGAATATTACTGTTCTGTAAGAAATGACCAACAGGATGATTTCAGAAAGGCCTGGAGAGACTTACACGAACTGATGCTGAGTGAAATGAGCAGGACCAGGAGATCATTATATACTTCAACAACAATACTATATGATGACCAGTTCTGATGGATCAGGCCATCCTCAGCAACGAGATCAACCAAATCATTTCCAATGGAGCAGTAATGAACTGAACCAGCTACACCCAGAGAAAGAACTCTGGGAGATGACTAAAAACCATTACATTGAATTCCCAATCCCTATATTTATGCCCACCTGCATTTTTTATTTCCTTCACAAGCTAATTGTACAATATTTCAGAGTCTGATTCTTTTTGTACAGCAAAATAACGTTTTGGTCATGTATACTTATTGTGTATCTAATTTATATTTTAATATACTTAACATCTACTGGTCATCCTGCCATCTGGGGGAGAGGGTGGGGGGTAAGAGGTGAAAAATTGGAACAAGAGGTTTGGCAATTGTTAATGTTGTAAAGTTACCCATACATATAACCTGTAAATAAAAGACTATTAAACAAAAAATAAAAAAAAGGAAATTGGTGTCAAGGGGGAATCACCTCCTCACCTTCAAGTGAGAAATTCAGTCATTTTGCCTTGGTACTTACCAGTAGAGACCTATTGGGCCCTTTGGAGAGTGGGACATTCACCCTCTTATTCTCCTACCAAGGAGCCCATGTGCTCTGATCTCAACAAACCAATCAGGATCTAGAGGGTATGGTCCTTGCTTTCTCTCCTTTCCTACTAAAAGGCCCCTCTGCTCTGGACTTCTATGTATAGAATAGTCTCAGTTGTTTCAGGGGTGGTGGTAAAAACTTTCTCTTAGTCCATGAAACACATAGGCAGTCCAAATTTCTCCAGGGATCCCTTCAACAGGATTTTATGTTTGATCCTTGAGTTGATCAGGAGCCACTTGAATTTATTGAGTGGATTTGTGTGTTTGATATAGTCAGGCTTTCTCTATAGGAAGATTAATTTGAGATATTTCCTCAAGACAACTTTATGAAGATAGTTAATATTTTTTGCTTGTGTTATTTTTATTCCCAATTTATAGATTTAAAAAAATGAAGGTTAGTAGTGTCTGAGGTTGGATTTAAACTCAGAATTTCTCAACTCCAAGTCTAGAACTTTGTCTACCATGCCAAAGCTTGACTACATCATGGAGAACCTTGAGGCAAGCCTAGGAAGTTCAGTCTTTACTGGTAGACCATAAGGAACCATTGAAAGGTTCTGAGAACGGGAAACCAACTGCTTTTTCAAGTCACTGTATCACCTATGATATAATCCCATGTCAGGGACTCCCAAGCCAGCCTGATAGAAAGTATATAAAACACAAGCAGAGAAACATTTGTTGCTAGTCATTCAAGCTGAATTTGAATGTTTTCTTGTAGTTGATTTGTAAGGGGGTCTAATACATACCCTTCTGATTTGCAGCTAAAAACTCTTATTTTTTTTTCTCTTCCTATTAGAATATAGCTCTATGAGATCAGAAGCTGTCTTACTTCTCTTTTTGTACCTCCTAGAACTTAGCAACAAATAATTAATACATATTTTTATTCATTTCTTCACTTATCAATTAATTAACTGGTTAATGAATTCCAAGGGGATCCTTTGTGAAAAGTGTATACCTGACCTCCCATTCAAATATTATGATCTAAAATATTCCTCTACACTAAACAGTATCTTCTTCTGAGGATCCCTGTGAGGTTCTAAACATTGTGATTTTTAACATTAAGAAAGGCCTGGAATGTCAGCCAGCAGTCATGGATGGAAATCTGCCAAAGTAACTAGGTGGCCTTCCTTGGAGTGCTGACAAGCAGGGATGAGTCCGTTCTCTATTTTCCTAGGTACATTCTGTTTTGTAAAGACATGGTGAAATGAGTTTCAGTTATCATAACAGTAGACCTCATTTCTATAGTTCTTTCTTCACAGTAGGCAGTCTGAAAATTTGGGATAGGGCTTAGTCTTAGGCTTCTATTGGGAGGAGGACTTTTTGAATGAGGGGACTCTTTTGACCAAGGTGCCTTCTACCAATTCCACCAAGACAATTGTGTCTCCTTTGGAGTTCTTAAAAAGGTGCTCTGTCAATGAGAGCTTAAGGGACTTGTGACCAGGATCACACAGCCAAGATGTGTCAGTGATCTTCCTTGCTTTGGGGACCCCTTTCTACCCACTACCCAACACTGCTTCTGAGGATAATAGTCCACATTTTACAGATGAAGAAATTGAAGCTTAGGGAGGGAAAGGGATTTGCTCATAGGAGCTATACAATTATACAGCTAGGAAGGAGTTTAGATAAAAGTCTGACTCCTCTCGTGCTGTTCCAGGAAAATTGGGGTCTGGTATTGACAGCATAATAGAGATGGAAATCAATGCAAATTCCAAAGCTGAAAATGTATTTATTTATATCCAACCTTTGGGGGTCAAAGGGAGGTGAGTTTTAGGTAAGTGAAAGGAGTAACCATTTCACATTGGGGAGACCTGCTTCATGGCTGAAAGGAAAGTTAGTATGAGATTCATTAGATTGTGAGCTCCTTAAGAGCAGGGACTGTTTTTTGCCTTTCCATTTATTTTCAGCACTTAAGCAGAGGGCATGACACATAGTAGGCACTTAATTAATGTTTATTAATGCGCTATATTATCAATGATTTGATAGGTAGTTGACTGTTCCTTGCAGATAATATGATGATATATTTAGAGAATCCTAGAAAATCCTCAAAAAATATCCTTGAAACAATTAACAGCTTTAGCAAAGTTGCAGGATATAAAATAAACCCACACAAATCCTCTATATTCTATATATTCATCTATATCCTATATATCTGTAGATATATAGAATCATCTATATTCTATATATTATTGACAAAATTCAGCAGCAAGATATAGAAAGAGAAATTCCATTTAAAATAACTGTAGACAAAATATTTAGGTGTCTACCTTCCAAGACAAACCCAGGGACTATATGAACACAATTACAAAAGACTTCTTACACAAATAAATTCAGATCTGAACAATTGGAAAAATATCAATTGCTCATGAGTAGGTTGGGCTAATGTAATAAAAATGACAATTCTACCTAAATTGGTCTACTTGTTCAGTGCCATGCCAATCAAACTACCCAAAATTATTTTATATAGCTAGAAAAAAAATGATAAAATTCATCTGGAAGAAAGGGCAAGAATATCAAGAGAATTAATTGGAAAAAGTACAAAGCATTGTGGCCTAGCAACACCAGACTTAAAACCATATTATAAATCAGCAGTCATCAAAACCTTTTGGCACTGGCTAAGAAACAGAATGGAATAGATTAGATACAAATGACACTATAATCAATGACTATAGTTGAGAAATCTCCAAACTCCAGAATTGACTCAAATTTATAATCATTCTCTAATTGATAAATGGTCAAAGCATATAAAGAGGTAATTTTCATAGGAAAAAATTAAAACTATTTCTAGTCATATGAAGAAAATGCTCCAAATCACTGTAGATTAGAGAAACACAAATTAAAACAACTCTGAGTTACCACCTCACACCTTTCAAATCGGCTAGGATGACAAGAAAAAATAATGACAAATGTTGGAGGGAATATGGGAAATCTGGGACCCTAATGCATTGTTGGTAGAGTTGTGAAATGATCCAATCATTCTGAAAAGCAATCTTGGAACTATTCCCAAAGGGCTATAAAACTGTGCATACCCTTTGACCCAGCAGTACCACTACTGGATCTATGTATCCCAAGGAAATCATAAAGGAGGGAAAAGGAGTCACATGTGCAAAAATGTTTCTAGAAGCTCTTTTTGTGGTGACAAAGAATTGGAAACTGAATAGATGCCCACCAATTGAGGAATGGCTGAATAAGTTATGGAATGTGAAACTAATGGAATATTATTGTTCTATAAAAATGATAAACAAGCTGATTTTAGAAAGATCTGGAAAGACTTACATGAACTGGTGCTGAATGAAGCAATGAGAACCAGGAATACATTGTATACAGTAACAGCCAGATTGTGCAATGATCAACTATAAAAGACTTGGTTCTTCTCAGTGGTTCTGTGATCCAAGGCAATCCCAATAAACTTTGGATAGAAAACACCATCTGTATCTAGAAAGAGAACTATGGATATTATATATAAAGTAATACATACTATGTTTACTTTTTCCTTTTTGGTTTTTTCTTTCTGTCATGGTTTTCCCCTTTTGTTCTGATTTTTTTTCTCCCAACATGATTCATAAAGAAATGTGTATTAAAAAAGTTAATATGCATGTAAAAATAAAATAAAATACATATGTGGGAAAAATAAACATGTCCAACATGTCAAAAAAAAATTGACCGTTCCAAAACTCTGAGACCAGAGGAATGTGTCCTTTGGGAAAAGGTAACAGTCTTATAATGTTAAGAGAAGCTTTTCCTTTTTTCTATTCTGTATATATTTATTGATATAAGTGTTGTTTTTCTTATTAGAATGTAAGTTCCTTGAGGACAGAGACTGTTTTTGTTTTTTCTTTGTGATAATAAATAATAAACAATGGTTGATTGATTCTCTGAAGTCTTTTTGGAAGATTTTAGTCAGCCATAGAATTTCTCCTCCCATTTGGAGGTCCTGTTTGTCCCTCTATTTTTTAAAGGGCCAGAGCTGGTGAAGGATATGATTATAATTCAATTGTTTTTCAGGTGTATCTGAGTTTTTGTGACCTCATTTTGAGTTTTCTTGGCAGAGATACTAGAATAGTAATTTCTTTTACTAGCACATTTTATAGATGAGGAAATATGAGGCAAACAGAATTAAAAGACTTGTTCAGGGTTAAATTGCTAGTAAGTATCAGAGGCCAGATTCCAATTCATGAAGAAGTGTCTTGCTGATTCTAGGCCCAGAGCTCTATCCACTGTACCATGAAGATATGTAATTGTAGCTAGTTTATTTAGTGCTTTAAAGTTTAGAAAGGGCTCTATGTTTATTACCTCATTAGAATTTCACAACAAACCCATGACAGAGATAGATGTTGGCAATGGGTATTACTGCAGTTTGGTGATGAAGAAACTGAGGCTCAGGAAGGGTAATTGACTTGGTCCATTGTTATTATCAGAGGCATTTTTGAACCCAAACTACTTTGACTCCGAGTCCTATACTCTGCCAACTGATGAATACAACTTTTCTTGATAAAAAACAAATGAAACCAAATCACTTCCAGCCCTCCCCCTCCGCCCCAGTCTATTTGGGAAAGGGCTTCCCTTCTCTTGGGTCTTGGATAATTTCTTTGTAAAATGAGTACATTAAGTAAGAGAGTCTTTATGATTCCTTCCAAATTCCTTCTCTTATTGATGACAAGATTTAAACTTTGATTTAATACAGTTAGTAAGATCATATGATTAAAAATAGGATCAATTTCACTATATTTAGAGTTGAGGAAACTGAGGCCCTGAGATATCGCCAAGGATATAAGGTAACAAGTAGCTGAGCCCAGGAATGGATTAAATAGGCAACACTATGAAGAGTATAGCACCCTTCAAAATCTACAAAGGAATAATGGAGAAGAGATTGGGGAAGGGAATAAGATAAGGTAGGGTGAAGAAACATGTGTGGATTTATGGCACTGGAACAGGGTGTGTAGATTAAGGGGAACGGGATAAAGGATGAAGTAGGGCACAGAAGGCTATGTCGAGTAATAGTAGTGGTACACACACAAGGTGTGTAGATCAATGGGAATGAGTAAGGGGGGAAGGGTAGCACAGGTTAAAGTAAGGTACAGTAATGTATTTAAATTAATGGGGTAAGTGGGATAAGGTATGTAGATCAATGGGAATGGGATAAAGAGGGAAGGAAAGAGTGGAGGGAAAAGATAATGGAGAGATCCATAGGTGGGGGGAAATTAAGTAATAGCAAAACAAATTAAAAAACAAAAACAAAACAGCAACAAAAGTAAGTAGATGAGGCAAAGTTCAAAGTCAGATTTTTAAATTTTAGAATAATTAACTGCTTGAGTGCAGGAGAGTGTTCTTGCCTTTGCATCAATGTCGGACAAATAGCAAGCACTTCATAAATGCTTGGTAATTATCTAACCAACACGGGGAGTCAGCTTGCTGAGTCCTTATAACCTACCGATTGGTTGGGCAGCTCTTGTTGTCTCAGTTATCTTTCACATAGACCACAGGGCCCATGTTCAATCTTATCAGCTCTGTTACACATTTATTTAGCTTTTATAATGTGCAGTGTGGCACAGGAGGTAGTCTTAGAGCTGGAAGACCTGTGATCCATACTGGCTGGCTGATTTAACCTCTTGATATTCTAAGCAATTCTTTAAAATTATAAACTGCAGAGAAGATGTCAACCCACATTGATGGAGAGAATCTCTTCATTTGAAAATTCTTGAAAGCAATGAAATCATAGGTTCAATCAAATCAGTCAAAAACATTTATTAAGTACCTACTTTATGTCAGGTCCTATGCTCTTAAGGTGGTACCCATCACATTCTCCTATTCTACACCTTGGAAGACACTGGCATAAGAGTGCTCAATTTGACATATCTACATCAAAGAAAATGCTGTGTTCTATGAGCAAAGCAGAATTGAAGTAGTTCAAAAGGAACATGAGATGGGCAAATTTAGACAGCTCTACTCCAAATATTTATATGGACTATTTGTGCCAACCTGTGATAGAGCCTTCTGAGCTGTGTCAGTCTGATCAGCCACGATTAGAAATGCTGTACCTTGACTAGTGATGTCATTTTGAGCCTCTTCAATCATGAATAACAAAAATCAACCAACCAACCAACTATATGAAAATCCCTGAGCTAAAATATTAGTACTCCTGGGTCCTATTCTCTTCCTCATTTCTTTCTTAGCCTTAAATGCTGGTTAGGCATTTGCCTCAGCCAAACTGAGACCCGTTAAAGACCTTAGCTTAAAAAGACCACTGTATCCGGAATCAACTCCAGTCATCTTGATCTATATATCTGGCCATTTCATTTCATTCAAATTCACTTGCATGTCATGGCATCTCCTCCCTAGCTCTAAAGCTAGATTCTGTCCACACAGCATATTATAAAAGCTAAAGAAATGTGTAAACGGGATGGTAAGGTTGAACATGGGCTCTTCCAATGGGTCACATGACTATACACTTGACAAATCACAGTCCCTATGACTAGGATCTATGCAAAAAATAATTGAGACAAAAGCTGCCAGGCAATCAACATGGTTATCTTTGAGAATGAAGGACAAACAACAACAAGGTGGGGGGGAGGAGGGGAATAATGAAACCTGAAATGGTTGTGTTATTTGAATACACATTGCATATTTCCACTGGGTTGAAATCAATGATTTGATTCATTTGAAATTTGATTCAAATGATTTTTGAATGATTCGAAATGATTTACTGATTTGATTTGATTTCAATTTGAAACGATTCAAAAAGTAAGAATTCAAATACATGAGACCACTCTAGGGGACTTCTTATTGTCACTGATTGGGACTGATGTTTATGATGCTACATATTGGTCCTCTGGAGGAAATGTGAGATACATGCAAAAAAGAGATTCACCCAAAGTCCTGAGAAAAATTTGATTAGGGTGAAGATGTCTGAGTTAGCTTTTATTTATTTATTTTTTTTATTTAATAGCCTTTTATTTACAGGATTTATACATGGGTAACTTTACAGCATTAACAATTGCCAAACCTCTTGTTCCAATTTTTCACCTCTCCCCCCCCACCCCCCTCCCCTAGATGGCAGGATGACCAGTAGATGTTAAATATATTAAAATATAACTTAGATACACAATAAGTATACATGACCAAAACATTATTTTGCTGTACAAAAAGAATCAGACTGAGTTAGCTTTTAACCTCCCAGGCTGGGTGGGGTTTGGTAGAGAAGGCATCCTCCAGGAGACATTTTCAAGACTATGTTTTAGATAAAGGGAGGGCTTGAGAAACTCAGTATTGATAGCAGGAGAGATCTTAGAGCAGGATTTTATTTTTTAGGCTTTTCTGGGTATTGGACAGAGTTGGCAGTCTTGGGAAGCCTTATGGACCCTTTCTTAGAATGATGTTTTTAAATATATGAAGTACTAGGATTACAAAAGAAACCGATTATACTAAAATACAATTACACCCTCACCCCCAATTTTAAAAGTCAAGTTCCTGCACCTTGTTAAGAACTCCTTCCTTGGAAGTTATGTAGTTGAAGCCCTTTCATTTTATAGATAAGGAAACCAAGGCCCAAGGTAAGAAAGGTACTCAACCAAGATCACACAAGTTGTCAGTAGCAGAACTGTGAGTCAGACTTGACTCTCTTTTCTTACTGCTACATTTAGCAGTTTGACTTGCAAACTGGATGGAAGATCTTGGGGTTAAGAGAGTCCATTCTGGGAATGGGTGATATCCACAAAGCCTGTGCAAAGGTAGGTTGATCCCCGCACCAGCTGGAGTCAGGGTCAGGGTCACATCTGATTGTTGACATTACATGGAGCCTTATCATCGCTTTGGGGCTTTTGGAATATGTGATCCTCCCAACCACACCTTCCACACTCTGAGAACACAGTGGGGGGAAAGGGTGAAACTTTTCAGCTTTAACTCAAAACACCCTGGTTCCTGTGGCTGAAGGTCAGACCTTGTTATTTGCATGGAACTGGTCTGGGTTGGAATGGAGAGGGGTGGGAGGCAGTTCCTGGCAGTTCTTACGTCCCCTGCTGCAAAGTCTGAAAAAGAGGCCAGATTCCATAATGCGGTTGATTTTCATTTCAGCATGAAAAAACTATTGCAGAATTGGCAAGAGAGAAGAGCATCACAACACTTAGAAGGGGCTTTATGGGTCAGCCAGCCCAACTTCTTACTTTTAATAACAAGGAAATTGAGGTCCGTAAGGTAGAAGTGACTTGTGTAAGGTCACACAATCTAATTCCTGTGATGACAAATATAGGGTTATTTCCACACTTCTTAAGCATGGGAGACTAATCTGTGAAACTTCTCTCCCTCCAATATGGAAAACTGGTAAGAGTGCCGTGGGTCCCTGTGTCATAGGATTCCCTATGCCAGCTAGGTAGTGACATATTTATAAATTTAACAAACATTTACTAAGAATCTCCTACGTACCTGGCATTATTATGTGCTTTGTTGTGGTCACATATCAGTCATGTCCAACTCTTTGTGACTCCATTTGGGGTTTTCTTGCCAGAATAGGTTACCATTACCTTCTTCAGCTCATTTTAAAGATGAGGAAATTGAGGCAAAAAGGATTAAGTGTACTTGTTCAGGATCTCACAGATAGTGTCTGAGGCTGGATTTGAATTCAGGACCTTCTGATTCCAGGGCCACTGTGCCACCAGCTGCCTCAGACAAGCTGATCTATTTGCTAACCCCTAAATACATAATATTCCATTTCTTGAACCTCTACTTTTACTTTTACACAGAGTGCATTCCCTTCTCATATCCCTAACTTATGTAAAGGTAGCAAGACCAGAGATGAAATGTTGGGTACAACAGGACAATTTGTTAAGACTGAAAGGGTCTGTACTAAGCCTTGAAAGGTAGCCAGTAGGTGAGGAGGCTTTGGGATAAGGGGAGAGGAGGGAAGGAGATTGTGAAGGACTTTCAATGACAAATAATGGATTTTGTATTTGTACTTAGAGGTCCTAGGGAGCCACTGGAGTTTATTGAGCAGCAAATTGATGAAGTCAGAATTATGCTTTAGAAAAACCCTTTAAAAAAACACCCCCCCCCCACATAAAAATAAAATAAAACAAATAATTAAAAAACCCCTTTGGGTGCCAAAGTGTGTTAGAAAGATGGGAGAAAGGGCAGACTAGAGGAAGGGAAATGAATGAGGAGGCTGCTGCAATAGTTCACATCAGAGGTGATGTGAATTTAATGTAAAGTAGTGGCTGGGATGGGAGATAAAGGGAAAAACAAATAGGAGAGAATGACTAGGGATTGCCATTGGTCCTAAGAAAACAAATTTGAGGGTCAGCTGTGACCAGCTAATACCAGCTAATACCTAATATAACCCCAGGACAATCTTCCTGGGACTCTGCCTTCTGCCATCCTTAAGCAAGGGTCTAATAGATAGCGAGAACCAACCCATTGCACAAACACATTCAGCAATCAACTCCATGATGTGGATTGAAGAACACTCAAAGGCCTACTCGCTCCCAAATGTCTCTATCCTCAAACCTCTTCCCTCTTGTGGCTATGTCTGATATAACATCTTTTGAGTCACCACTTTGTGATGAGACATGAACTACAAAGACCCCCATTGACATGAAGAGATAGGACAAGTAACAGGTGCCATGGACAATATATTCTATTGGGTTAATTGATCAGACCGAAAGCCTATGACCTAACATGGAACAGGGGAATGGTACAATACTACCAATTTGCATTTAAAAAGACATGATTAAAAAGTCCTTTTCATCCTTGGTGAAAAGTTTTATATTTCCAACTAGCCTGTGAGATGGGTTATTATTCCCATTGTAGAGATGAGCAAAGTATGGCAAGGCAAGGTGAAAGGAGTTGCAGAACTTGTTAGCAATGAGTCTTGATCTAGAACCTTCGGTTCTCTGACTTGAAATCCAGTGGATATTTTCCCTCCCACTACAAAGACAATTATAGTTAGCTATAACAGAATAATCTGTGAAGGAGTTTAAAGGAAATTTATAGGGAGGCGATGCTTGTATGCAAATAAATATAATACAAGGAAGAATATAATGGAGGGCAAAGGAGGGATACAGACAGGGTTCTGTAATAAAAATACTGTTCTGCTATCAGACTTTCTTCTGACTTGACAGAACTTCCCACCTTTGAGTTCTTCTTCTTTTCTGGATCGTTGTTCCCACCCAAGTGAACCATTGGTCCATAATTTTACGGTATTCTCCCAAAGGGGTGTCACGGGCCTCCCCATCAGATAACATATCTAATGAGTTTTCCTATGTCCCTACTAAGAGAGAGGGCTGAGGAAGCCTTTAAATGGCCTTCCCTACTTTTGGCCCCTGGATCTTTGCTGCTCTGCACCCTCCCTCCACCTCCCACTCCTTTTTTTTTTTTTTTAATTCAAGGATGTAAAAAGTCTATTCAGATCACCTTTTGGAGAGTTCTGGCCATTGAGACTTTATTAGTAGAATAAAAGCCCATAAAAAGAAACACCAAAACACCCTTAGAATTAAACAAAAAAAAATAATAATCTCATTCTTGGCAGAGCCAATGGAAAAAAATAACCACCTCAGCCCTGGGCTTTCTTGCTGGTAAAAGGTGGTTTTTGTTTATTTTTTTTCAAATTTCATATTTTCAAGCATTTTTTCTCCTTGCATATGAAAGATGCTTGACAGACTGATAAAACTGACCTTTCATCTTACAGGGGCCCCAGCTGGGAAAAGTGGAACTGAGGTTCAGCCTACAGAAGCACAGGACAATTTGCAGAGGATAGCCCTAGACCATGATTCTCCTGAGGACTTGGTATAGCCATCTTTCCTGAACTGGGGTCCTTTTCTTTTCCTCTTGCTTCAATGTCCTGAAATTCCCAGGTGCCAATCAAGTGCTAAGTCTTACATCAGTCTCTATGACATTTCTCACATCTCTTTCCTTCTCTCCTGCCAGAGAACCACAAACCTATCTGGGAACCTCAGCACCTCACTCCTAGATTATCGATTGTCTCCTGAGGGACCTCCCTGCCTTATTCCTCTCTGCTCTCCTCGTCTTCCATCCAAATGCCATGCGTATATTCCTAAACCACAAGTCTGACCATCTTATTGTCCTGCTCAAGAAGATTCAATGGCTCCCTCTTACTTTAGGATCAGATACAAACTTCTTTCCTTGACATGTAAAGCCTTTTACAATCTTCCTCCACTTTGTCTTTTCCTTGTTTATTTCCTACATTACATTTTAAAGAAACTATCCTATTGGCCATTTGCTATCCTGGACATTATACCTCTTGTCTTTGTACTTTTCCACAGTCTGTTTCATATGCATGGGATATGCTTCCTCCTCACCTCTTTCCCCTTAGAATCTGTATCCTCCTTCCAAGTTCAGCTCCAACATTCTCTTCTCTTTGAAAAATTCCCCGATTTTCCCATTTGCTAATCTCCCCCTCCAGTCCACTTATTTGCCTTGTATTTTCTTTGGACATACTTTGTATTTCCAATACAAACCCTTTGTAACTAAAATACTTTGTATCTATGTTCATGTTTTATGTAGTAGAATATAAGCCTCTTGAGGTCAGGTTCTCATTCATTTTTCTTTTTGTATTTCCACACTCATACAATATATAGTATCTACCTAT
Source organism: Sarcophilus harrisii (assembly GCF_902635505.1). Lineage (NCBI taxonomy): Eukaryota > Metazoa > Chordata > Mammalia > Dasyuromorphia > Dasyuridae > Sarcophilus > Sarcophilus harrisii. The sequence goes on from NC_045427.1 coordinate 50,065,680, forward strand.
TACTATAGTTACTTAATAAATATTTATTTATTGATTGGCTGGTCTATATCTAGTTCTTTTGTCTTCTTCATGTCTACTCCCCTTTGGACATACTTTGTATTTCCAAATACAAACACTTTGTAACTAAAATATTTTGTATCTATGTTCATGTTTTTTTTTTTAATATTGTAGAATATAAGCCTCTTGAGACAGGGTCTCATTCATTTTTCTCAGTATTTCTACACTCTCATACAATGTATAGTATCTATAGTATCTATTACTATAGTTATTTAATAAACATTTATTGATTGATTGGCTGGTCTAAAGCTGGTTCTTTTTCTTCTTCTTCTTCTTCTTCTTCTTCTTTTCCCCCGAGGCAATTGGGGTTAAGTGACTTGCCCAGGGTCACACAGTTAGGAAGTGTTAAGTGTCTGAGGTCACGTTTGAACTCAGGTCCTTCTGACTTCAGGACTGGTGCTCTATCCACTGCACCACCTAGCTACCCCCTAAAGCTGGTTCTTTTGCCTTTTTCATGTCTACCCCTGATATCTTGCCTCAAAGTAATTGGTCGGTTAACTACATGAAAATCTTCATTGCTCATGACTTGGCTGACAACTGCCCCCACTTCCTCACCTTTGTAGCCCTTTCTATACCTTATAGGACTCCTAAGTACTAATCCTTAGGTAGTATGTAGAGTGAGTTTATACAATATTTATTCAGGTTGGGAGGTGGGAGGGACAGAGCGGTCCTGTGTATAAAATAGGCTGGAGTTGTATTGGTGAAGGGAGGTGGGGAAAGGAAAAAACAATCTGACATTCCTTTGAGAGAGGTGTCATATCCCTTCTATCTGAGGCAGTGGGATGCAGTGGGTAGAGCCCTAGGCCAGCTAATCAGAAATATTTCCAGATTTTAACAAGACATCCCTTCAGGGTTTGAATTGTGATCCCTGGTGTGGTTTCTATGCCTCAATTATTCACCCTTCAATACTTTTATATAGTTTGACTGTTGAGAGGAATCTCTGCTCACCTGTCAATGTGATTTTTACTCCTGGACGAACCCGTATCTTACCTCATCGGCCCATTCCCGTCCCTGCACTGGCAACTTTCTCCCCCTCCTTCCCAGCAAGGACTTGCACATGTAAGACCTCTCTCCAGAGACTGATTAGGGTGGGTGAGAAGACAGGGCTTCTCCCAGACAAGTAGTTAAGGCCAATGGATTTTCACTCCTCCAGTCAAAGGAAACAGACAGCATTTTAGCCCCCTCTTCTATTGGTACGCTCTATAACTGAATAAGTCACTATGCGTTTCAGATCCTCAGGTTCCAAATCTGTAAAATATGAGGACGGGCCAAGAAAGTTTTCTTCCAGGCCTAACGATCTGTCTCCTCCTGCTTCCTCTTTTGCCCACAGGACTAATGGTCATTTTTTAATAGTTCTGATGTTTACTCAATGAGCAAGAAAAGAATTTTCAGATTAAATGATTTGAGAATTTCATGGTGCTCAGTTTCACAATCCATTCTATGGAATTTTTTCTTTTGGGTAAGGTTTCTGGCTTTGTAAAAATCAATTTTTGAAAGGGGTTGGGCCACATTATAATAACATGACCTGAAAAAGAAGTTCACCAAATGCTTTCTTATTTGACCCTCCCAACAGCCGTGTGAAGCAGTCAGTTCATATAAATGCAAAAGTCTATCATCTCCATTCTACAGATAAAGAAATTGAGGTCCAGACAATGAAGTAACTGAATCTCCCACGTTGAGTTTGTGGTAGAGATAAACTCCCAGATCTCTTGGTTCCCAGCTCAAAGTTCTATGAATTGTACCACTGTGAAAAGTTAAGTATCAGGGAAGGATTAGAATTCAGCTCTTCTGATAGTCAGTACTGTGCTCACCACACCAGACTGCCTTTCTGTCCTCCTCCATAGTATAAACTTGGCTTTTGGTTTATTGCTGAGAACTGTTTGATCTCTTTGAAAAGCTTCCTCATCCACATCCAGAAATGCCAGACCAGATCTTTAAGCATCTATATGGAAAACCTAGTATCAAAGCTTGGGCTCACCTCAAGTCCAGTAGAAGGGTCAAAGAAAACAAGATTTATTTCCCAGAGAAGCCAAAACCATGTTTGCTGTAACATCAGAAACCAATGATGGTGAGGTCCCTCAGTGGAAAAATACTTCCATCTAGCTTCTTCTATTAATAACAGTGGTCAGCCCATAAAAACCAATGTGTCACCTGCCTGAGGCCTGAGCTATCTCAGAGCCCTTTCATCCCCCCTGCTCGTGGCCCAGGGCCCTCTGAAATGTTTTTGCTCCATATTTTCCCTTGACGGGTTTGCAGGAAAGCCAATTAAATTATTAAAACTTTAATCACTTTCCTGTATATAATTATCGCCTGTAAAAGGACACTTTTTATTCGAAGGCTGAAAAGCTCTATTTTTTAGAAATGACCTTACTGGGTATGTGTCCTGGAGCATTAATCTGCTGTGGCTTTTTTTTTTTCAATTTGGTGAGGCTAAAATGGTGCTTTTTATTTGGTAGCTGGAGACTTTTTTCCCCCTTAGTCCTTCAAGGGTCCAACTGAAGGAAAACTTTTGACTTCACCAAGTGCTGAGGAAGGATATGAAGCATACACGCATGCATGTGTGTGTGTGTGTGTGTGTGTGTGAACATTTCTGTGTTTCACAGGTGCAATAATCACCTGGAATTCTGCAGAAAATAACCTTCCACAAGAGGAATGCAATAATTGGCAAGGATCATTATCGAATCATAGACATCTCAGAACTGGCAGAGGCTTTAGCACACAGTGTCACATAGAATGTCAGAGGTAGGAGGGCCCTTAGAACCCAGAATGTCAGAGGTGGGAGGGATCTTAGAACACAATATGGAAGAACTAGTAGAGGTCTTGTAACACACAGTGGTAGAGTTGGGAGAGATCTTAGAATACAGAATGTCAGAGCTGGGAGGGACCTTATTATAATATGTTCTTATGTGGCTGAGGTGGGAGGGACCTTAGAACAATGACAATTTCCCCCCTTCAGGGAGCTGGTTGTTAAACATTTACCAGTTTATTTCTGCCTCAAATCATCAAGAAAAGATTAAATGATGTTTCCCAGGTTCTGATGAATAAGACAATTTAGACTATAGAATCTTTTAGAAATATTATATTATTAATGGTAATTGACCTTTATATAGCACTTAAGGGTTTACAAAGTGCTTTTCATACCTGTCTCAGTTAAGACTCTTGTGAGATATGTATTGCAAGTAGTATCTTCATTTTAATATTGAAGAAACTCAGGATAAGGGAAGGAGGAAACAAGTATTAAGTACTTATTATGTACCAGGCACTATGCTAAAGTGTTTTTTTTTTTTTTTACAAATACTATCTCATTTAATCCTCAAAATCTCAATTAGAGGATGCTATTATTATTCCCATTTTACAGTTGAGGCAACTGAGGCAAATAGAAGTTAGTTGGCTTGTCCAGTGTCACACAGCTAATAAGTATTTGAGGCCACATTTGAACTCCCATCTTTCCAAATCTAGGCCCAATACTCTACCCACTGTACCACCAGCTGCTTCTCAGTGATGAGAGTTGACGGCCCATTCCCTACAGTGATGGAGCCTTAATTTAAACCCAGATTTCTCTTATGTGCAACTTAAAATGCCTAAAATGCAGAAAGCTTTGGCCTGGGAAAAAAATTCACTTCTGCGGAACACTTCATTTCCTGGATAAACATGCAACTATCAGAATTATTAAGCATACGTTTCTTATCTTGTGTGAAGGATCACAGAACTATTTGTAGAGATGAAATAAATTTCAAAGCTAGACAGTCATCAGGAAACAGGTAATATCCACTTCCCCCTCTTCAGTCCACAATGATTTTCAGTATCATATAACAGTCCTAATACCCATTTTTCTAGCACTCGAAAGTTCATAAACCACTCTCCGTCCTCATCTAACTACCAAGATAGGTGATATCAATGCTTTTTTTTTTTTTTTTACATATAATATACATGCTATTACACATAATATATTTTTAAAAAGATATAATCCCAATTTTACAATTGAGGAAATGGAAATTCAGGAAATTTGAGCATGATCACAAGGCTACTTAGTCTCAGAATCAGGATTTGAACCCAGGGTCTATGAATCTAAATTAGAACCTTAGGGTTTTTATGTGGCTATTCCAGGGAAGCAGAATGGCTTCCAGATCTTTTGTTCAGTTTATTGCTGTTCAAAGTGGAAACTGAAGACCTGGCTTATTCAAAGGGATGACTGTGGAGGGGAGAGCCCCTGGGGCCATTGGACCTCAGCCTGCCTGGCTGCAGACTAATGTTCCCAGTATCCCTGCTCATCCCACTAATCCCTGGGAATTTAGACAAACATGACTAATATTTTCAGAAAGTATGTCCAGAACTCAAACAATGAAGTCTTTAGTCATGTCCTTTGGATTTTCTTTTGTTCTGTTTCCTTTTGTCTTTCAGACTTTCCAAAGCTGTGTTTAAAGAGTGGTTAGGGAAGGTGAGAGGGAGGGTGTGGATTGGAGGAAGATCAGCAGGATGGTGTATCCTCTTCTGCCCTAAGAGATTCTGGAAATTGGGGGTCCAGATGTGGCAGGAGGAGAATTTCCTCCACTGTCCTGTTTGCCTCTTGAAAATCCTTTGCTGAGCTGGGATTCTCTGTTGAGATGGCCATCTTCTCCTGATTTTTTCCCTTCTCTTTATTACATGGTGTTCATTTCCAAATAGCACAAGCCCACCTGATGTTTCTTTAAGGTTCTTGACCTCCATTCCCAAACAAAATCCTAACCACATAATACTTCCCTCTTTTTCCCCCTCATCTACAAAATGTGGGGTTTGGGCAAAATGAATCATATGGGAAAATTATATCATCATATTGTATTGTTGTGTCCAATTCTTCATTATGTTGTATGGGATTTTCTTGGCAAAGATATTGGAGTGGTTTATCATTTCCTTTTCCAGCTCATTTTACAGATGAGGAAATTGAGGCAAACAATTTAAGTCACATAGCTAGTAAGTGTCTGAGGCTAAATTTGAGCTCAGGACTTCCTGACTTCAGGCCTGGGGTACTCTATTCACTGTCCCACTTAACTGACCCAGGGCTGAGGATATAACAGTTATCTAATGTTAGAACATTATAATGGCAAAGAACACAAATAATGTTTGGACTGGATCCAAAGACTGTGTTCTAACTCTTGTGCTTTTGATCAGTCAGTCAATCAACAAATAGTTATTAAGGCTCTGGGTTAACAAAGAAAGGCAAAAACAGTCCCTGCCCACAATGAGGTCACAATTTAATGGGCTCCTGGGAATGTAAGGGATAGGAATAAATCTAAGACTGTAACAAAATCACACAGAGTTATACAAGTGGAACAGATCACAAAGGTCATCCAGTTCTGCCTCATAATTGTATAGAGGAGACTGCTGAAGGTAGGAAAAAAGTCCCAGATTTAAAACTGAGGGACCTCAGAAATCAGTCAAGTCCGATCTCTCATTTCACAGCAGAGCAACTGAGGCTCAGAAACATTTCCAAAATTTATGACTAGGAAGGAGTCTCAGAGGCAACCAAAGCCCAATTACCACCTCTTAATTTTACAGACAAAGAAACTGAGAAAACAGAAATTGTCACTTTTAAAAAGTTACACAACATGCTAGTGCCTTCCCTCAATTGATTATATCCACTTTGATCCTCTTCAAAAATGGACTACCAACAACCACAACTATAACCACAACAATAACAACAATCTTCACTTGATTTTGTATATATTTTGTTTGATCACAGTTATTTGCATTTATCACCAAATGAGACATTTGTAGAATGCTTAGTTTTGCTTGGCACATAGTAGGCACTTCCTGGAATACAGGTGACAATATTAACTTAAGGATTGATTACTCAAAGTGAGATTCAGTAGAGAAATTTTCTCTCAGGTTCCCCGATTCCTGATCTGTGTCCTAATGGTATTGCTGTAGTGGAAAGACCAAAGGACTCAGAGGCCCCAAGAGGTTATATGGATTGCCCCCCACCCCAATCACATATCTTCTAAGCCACAAGACTATTCTCTTCCCCCAAACCAGTCTTTTCCCACTGTTTTCTCAACAAACCAAGTTCATGTCCAAACGGGCATCCCTGCTGAATGACTTCTTATCTCAGTGGCTGCTGGTAGCTCCAGAATGGTTGCTTACTCTTTAATCCTCAGGGCATCAATGATAGACCTGCTGAATATCCAGCACTGACTCTTCTTCTGGATCCCTAGACCTTAGGTGACTTGTTCTACCCCCTTTTTAAAACTCACAAGATGATGGATCTCTAATTTCTTGCATGTGAAATGAGGCTAACTACCCTATCCTTCCTTACCTTTCAGGTTGTGAAGAAAAAGAATATATTCATAGAATACATTTAGAAAAGGTTTTACATGAAAGTTATTATTATGAAACTTTTTTTGGTTCAAATAATTTATTACTTTTGGGCTTATTTGGGATCAAATTTTAAAGGTAATATGGTCTAGAAGAAAGAACTCTGGACTTGGCATTGCCAAGGATCTGTATTTGTATCTTGGCTCTGATGTCTAGTAGCTTTGAGCTCTGGGGAAAATTCTTTCCTCTTTCTGAACCTCAGTTCACTAATCTGTAAAGTGAACATGATTAAATTTAGCCTCAGATACTTACTAGCTGTGGGATTCTGGGTAGGTTCCCTAAGCCTTGTTGCTTTAGTTTATTCAACTGCAAAATAGGATAATAATGGCACCTACCTTTCAGAATCGTTGTGAGGTTCAAATGGGATAATAGACAATTATTAACATAGTGCTAGATAGTACAGTGGATAGAGTTCCTATCCTGGAGTCTCCTAGGGAGACTTATCTTCCCAAGTTCAAATCTGGCCTCAGACATGTATTGGCTGTGTGACACTGAACAAGATCACTTATCCCTATTGGTCTCAGTGGCCAGTCTCCTGTTACAACATATGGCCGAGACGTGGTTCTCTAGACAAGAAAAACGATTTGCAAAGTAGAACTAAAATGTAAACCTGGTTTCTCTGGCTCTCAAGCCAGGGCTTTCTCACAAGTGATATTGTATTCCTACTGCCTTATGTGACAACAGAACAGGACCTAGAGGGAACCAGATGATCTCTGAGAGCCCTTTCTAGTACTAGTCACCTATGCTGAGCTAGTGTGTTCTCCTTAGCAAGCAAATGATTCAATCTTGATGAAAATAAAGGTCAGATACAAATTTGCCACATATGAGCCTGGATGTCTCCTTTCAATATTAGCATTGGAATTTAATTTGGGTTATCGCTATGAAGCTTCTCTCAAAAGGCTAGGCAGGTAGGTAGGCAGTCAGGCAGGCAGTGTAGACTTCCAAAAGGGACCTTTTGCATCCAGAAGATGATTTGAAGCTACAGGGGTGAGATTCAGTCTCAGCTTCTGTTGGCCAAAAGTGGTATGGAAAAACATCTCACAATGGGAACTGGATTGGCCGAAGTCAGAGAAGAGGAAGTGGACCAATCCACAGTTCTATTTGGTTTTGGTGTAATATTTCAAAGTTCCCCATTTTGAAATTATTAGACCACCAAAAAAGTGAGCCTTGGCCAAAAATGACTGTAAAAGGTAATAATTGTTAATAACTTGGCATTTGCTTCTTCATCTGAGAAGCATGGTTTTGGCAAACGTGAAAGACAACATTGTAAGCAAATAGTGGAGGAACAGACGGACACATAAAATTGTTAACCACATCATAACTAAATATTAAATGTGAGTTTTTAATTCAATTTATAGTTTAAATAAGGATCTTTGCAGTGACCTAGGCTTGGGGGTTGGAGAGAAAAGCATCAGCTCCATTAAAAAAATCCCAAACCCAAAATGCCAGTGAGGGTTTGGCTATTTTAGAATTGTTGCAGTTTCTCTGACCCCACAGTGTTCTTGGTAAATTAATACAAGAACTTAATTAAAGCTTCAACCTTTAGTCTCAGTTGGGATTCAAGTAACCAAGTGTTGAGTTGTCTTAAAGCTTTTGTATGCACCATCTAGCTTCTTGGCTCTATCGATCAACAGGCATGGTGCTGGTCAACTGTTGGCAAATGATATACTCATTGAAAAGCCATTATTATCCTCAAGTCAAGTATTCTGTCTATTAGGGCTGCTGGGATTGGTGGTGTGGTTCAGCCCTGAAGCTGAGGACAGGAAGATCTTAGCTGGTTGAAAAATTTAAGAGTAGATCATGCAGTTGGAAAAAGTGTTGACATTGATGTAAACAAGTTTGGATTCTAGTTGTGTGATTATGGGTAAGTCATATAATCTCCACCTGCCTCAGTTTCTCTGTCTGTAAAATGATGACAATAATAGTACTAACCTCATAAATTGTGAGAATCAAAAAGATATTTGTAAAGCAACCATTATATAAATTATTATTATCATTATTATTAACTATCTTTCAGAGATAATTAACCTCTTGTTCATTTGTCTGAGAATGAATCAGTTGATTCTTGCCTACTGAATCTTTTCTTGGAATCACATAAGAGGAATAGAATTGTCATGTCATAAGAAAGCAATTCTTTGAAAAACAAAACAAAGCAAAACCCTCAAAACACAATGTGTTTTTGATTTCATCAATGTAAAAAATGTCATCTAATCTATCTTTTCCATCTATCATCTATCTATTCATCTATCAGCCTATCATCTATCATCTACCTATCTATCCTTCCATCTACATACATACATATATCTATCAGCCTATCTTTTCCATCTATCATCTATCTATCTATCCTTCTATCTATCTCTATCTATCCATCCATCCATCCATCTATTTATCTATCTATTCATTTATACATCTATCAACCTGTCTTTTCCACTTATCATTTATCTATCTATCTACTTACTTATCTATCTATCCATCTATCTATCTATCTACTCTCTTTTCTATCTATCATTTATCTATCTATCTCTCTATCTCTCCATCCTTCCTTTCTTCCATCTCTATCTATCTATCCATCCATCTTTCCATCTGTTTATCTATACATCTATCAACTTATCTTTCCACCCATCATTTATCTATTTATTTATCTCTTTCTATCTCTTCATCCATTCTTCCTTCCATATATCTCTATTCATCTATCTATCTATCTATCTATCTGTATTCTCCATCTATCTGTCATCTATCCATCCATATTTATCTCTCTCTCTTTATACACCCACACCCACACCCACACATCTCCTGTATGGATATATAGGATAACTTGAAAATAATTAATAAAGAGAAAGCTCTAGCATTAATGGGAGTTGGGTTTCTTGTTATCTGCAACTTGAAGGAAACTAGGAGTTAGGAGGCATTGAGAAGAAAGAGAATTCCAAGAATGGGGGAGAGTGAGTGAAAATGCATGGAGTTAAGATATGTATGGATTGTTTTGTGCAAAAAGGCTCAAGGAGAGCAGTATCAATGAATTGCAGAGTGCATAGTAAGGAATAAGGTGCAGGGAGAATGGAAAGACCATTATGAAAGGCTTTGAATACAATATAGAGGATTTTAGATTGGATACTGGAGGTGATAGGGAGTCACTAGAATTTACTGGTGCAGCTAAATGTACAGTTAAATGGTACAATGGATAGAGTGTCAGGTCTGGAGTCAGGAAGACTCATCTTCCTGAGTTCAAATTAGGATTTGAACTAGCTATGTGATCTTGGGAAGGCCACTTCATCATATTTCCCTCAGTTTCTAAAATGAGCTGGAGAATGAAATGGAAAACCTCTCTAGTATCTTTGTGAAGAAAACTCAAATGGGATCATGAAAAGTTGGACATGACTGAAATAACCTATGAGGTAAGGAGTTCTCTTTTGTAAAATTTGGCATTGACTTTCACATTTTGTTCTTTTGACTATTTTTGGAATTTTGGAAGAGGAGAGGGTTAGGGGAAAAGATAATGAGATCAGTTTGGGACATGTTGGGTTCAAGTTCATATAATTCAGTTCAAGACATATAATAGACAATTGGAGCTGCCAATCTGAAGGTCAGCAGAAAGATTAAAGATAAGTAGTATTGATAATGGTCAGCAAAGAGATGATAACAATCTATGGGAGCAAATGAGATCAAATATTGAGGGAGAAGAGAAGAGGGTCCAGAAGAGAGCTCAAGGGACACCCACTATTCATAGGTGTAACCTGGACAAAGATCTAACAGGTTAAAGATTGAGAAAAAGTCATTGGATTTGGCAATTAAGAGATCACTGGTAAGTTGGGAAAGATCAATTTCACTTAAGATGAGATTGGAAACCAGACTATAGAAAGTTAAGAAGAAAATGCAAAGAAAAAAGGTACATACTCCTATTATTGATATACTTTTCTTTCTTTTTTAACATTTTAATTTTTTTTCAAGGCAATTGCCCAGGCTCACACAGCTATTAAGTGTGTCTGAAGCTGGACTTGATTTCCGGTCCTCCTGACAAGGCCAGTACTCTGTCCATTGTACTATTTAGACTTTTCAGAGTTTAGCCACTGAAGGGAAGAAAGTTATGGGATGATAGCTAATGAGGATGGATAGATGAAGGGAAGGCTTTCTGAGGACTGGGGAGATCTGGGTGTGTTTGTAGGCAGTAGGGAAGCAGGCTGTTGGCAGGGAGTGACTGAAGATTAGTGAGAGTAGTGATGCTCTCAGAGGCAGTCTGCTAGAGAAGATGGGATGCACTGGGATGACTTGTGTATATAGTAATGTTTGTTTTGACAAGGAAAAGGATCACCTTTTCATGTGAGATCCTCCTGGAGGAGAGGAAAGTGGAAAAAGCCACAAAGAATGATGTGAAATGAGAAAGAAGGGATATGAGGGAGCTCTTCACAAATCACATATTTTTCAATGACATGAGAAAAAGTTCTCAGCTGAGAAGTTGGAAAGAAGAAGAGTCTTGGAGGTTTGAATAGGGATGAAAATGTTTTAAAGAGCTGCCATGATGTGCTAATTAAAAAGATATAAAAGTCTATAAAGAGTAGGAAGTATAAAAGCATATTCAATCAGAATGCTTTTGTGATTTTTCTTCATCTTCATTCACTATCATACGAGTAATAATAAAAGCAGCAGCTGGTGGTAGAAATCCATGTCTGAGTCTTGGAGGGGAACAACTGGCAATAGGATAAGGGTGCAAGATTCTCGAGAGAAGAGATAATGTGGAATTCTTTCCTAAACTACAATTCTGTATTACCACCTTGCTTTACTGAAGTAGATGTCATATAAGTATCTCAAATGCAAACTTAATATGTCCCAAACAACTCTTTTTCCCCTCTAAGCCATTACTTTGCCACAACTTTCCTAATCACTATCAAAGGTACAACTATCCTGCAAGACACCCAGGCTTAAAAACTTGGTGTTATCTATCATTTCTCTCTCTCTCTCTTTTTACCTCACCCCACATATTAGATCAGTTGCTAAATCTTATCATTTCTTTCTCTGAATCTCTTGAAAACATTCACTTCTTCACAAAACCACCAAGCCCCTCAGTGTGTATTCTTGGGAAGTTTTCTAAGTCAGTCATGTCAAACTCAATTAGAAATATGGGCCTCAAAAGGTCTGGAGAGACTTAAACGAACTGATGCTAAGTCCAGCTCAGCTCCTTATACATTTCCCTAAAAGGCTACTTTCCATTTACTCTCTGTTTATATAAACTATTTGTTTATATATACATACATACATATATATATATTTTTCACTGTCTATCTCTTTCTATCTCTGTCTCTCTTTGTCTCTCTCTCTCTCTCTCTCTCTCTCTCTCTCTCTCTCTCTCTCTATATATATATATATATATATATATGTATTTTCTATCATTAGAATGTAAGATCCTTGAGGACAGGGCTTGTTTTTGCTTTATGTTTTTTTTAGCCCCAGACAGTACCTAGCATATTGCATGGCAAAGAAGCACTCAAAAATTGTTTATTAATTGATTAGTATAAGTATATACAAGTTAAATATAAAATAAATAGGGATAAGTTTAGGGGCCAGACCTATGATTTCACTGGCATAGGAAAATTATTGTAAAGGATGCACCTTATACCAAAGAAGATAGATACCTTCTCTATGCTTAAAGAATTGCCAGAACAGAGTTATCAACCTGGGCTGCAAGAATCTACAAAATTTCCCATCAGTGTTTCTATCAGAGTAAAATTTAATCAGATAATGTTTAATAAAATTTAAAAAATAAAATGCAACTAGATAATGTTAATTTGTGTTTTTTAGTCAATGTGTGGGTCATATTTCTTTTTTAAAAAAATAATAATAGCTTTTTGTTTTTCAAAATATATGCAAAGATAGTTTTCACCATTCACTCTTGCCAAACCTTGTGTTACAAATTTTTCTCTCTCCCTTTTCCCCTCCCTGTTCCCCTACATGGCAAGTAATCCAATATAGGTTAAATATGTGCAATTCTTCTAAACATATTTCCACATTTATCATGCTGCACAAGAAAGATCAGACCAAAAGGGAAAAAAATGAGAAAGAAAACACAAGCAAGCAAACAACAATAACAAAAACGGTGAAAACACTATGCTATGCTTCACATTCAGTCCCCATAATCCTCTCTGGATGCAGATGGGTCTCATCATCACAAGTCTATTAGAATTGTCCCGAGTCACCTCATTGTTGAAAAGAGTCCTGTCCATCCGAATTGATCTTCACATAATTTTCTTGTTGCCATGTACAATGTTCTCTGGGTTCTATTCACTTCACTTAGCATCAATTCATATAAGTCTTTCCAGATCTTTTGAGGCCCATATTTCTATTTGAGTTTGACTTGATTGACTTAGAAAACTTCCCAAGATCACACAGTTAGGGGTTTTGTTTGGACCAAGTCTTCTGCCTCAAAGCCCAATGTTCTTTTAACTGAACCCCACTATGTCCTATAATATACTCTGACCCCAAACTGCCATGTCTATCTAGCCTTATCTCCCATTATCACACTACATAGATCCCACATGGATAAGTCTTCTTTCCTAGCATTTTTCCTACAAAAAGGTGAACTAAAAAGGGAGAAAAAGGCTATCAATGAGGGATAAGGTTACTAGTGAGGAGGAAAGGTTCAGATAATGAGTGCTGCCAGCAATGAGGACAGCATGAGATAGACCATTCATGAGATGGTGGTTCTGATTAGGGATTCATTACCTGAAAAGTAGACCTTGGGACAGAGGCATCCCAAGGTGAGAAGGCTCCTCGTGGGGACATGGAGAAGTCAGAGAATGAGTGAAGCTAGGAATGAGATTACATGTAAATTATGTTTGACATTTAGCTCTTCATTACTTGGCCTCATCCAACTTTTTATCTTACTAGTTATTTTCACAAACTCTAAATTTGCCTTCTCATTAACTCCATCTCCTGTCTCTGTGCCTTGGATCTGTCTTTCTCCTGGAAGTCACTCTCTCCTCACCTTGCAGTCCTAATTTCCTTAAAGATTCAGATCAAAAATCGGCTTTCCTAGCCCCTCCAGCTCCATTAGCAGGTTTCCCTCCAGAGTTTCTTTGTGTGTATTTTTAACTATGTATATGTGCATGTTTTCTCCCTTAATAGAATATAAGCTCCATGAGAACAGGGACTTTTGCTTTTGTCTTTGTATCCTCAGTGCCTAGCATGGTGTCTGGCATATAGGCTACATGTCTGTTGATTTATTGATTGATTAGAAGTTTCCAAAAAGTTTTTAGTGTAGTGTAAAGTTTTAATAGCTTAAAAAGTCACTAAGACTTTTGGATTGCCCTGCAGATGTGTGCATGTGTATACACACACAAAGATGTATAAATGTGTATAAATAAAATGTGTTTATGGACACATACAATATAAATACTAGTTCATCTCTGAACATACATTTATAATGGGTGTGTATCAACTCCGCAAATGTGAATATCTATGTCTATATGTCTGTAGTATTTCACAGGGTTGTTGTGAAGTTTGAACAAGATAATTTGTGTAAAACATTTTGGGACATTTAAAGTGCTGTTCAAATGCCACTGTAAATGATAATATAATAAAATTTAAAAATAATATAATTAATGTAATTATTATTGTCTGCATTATTCACCAGATTATCCAGTTGACATTCATACATCTACTTATGTATAAAGTCTTATACATTTGGTGCCCTTGTGACATATAAAGAATGTTTGTTTGAGAGATCTAGCTTCTGGGTAATTAAACATTTTCTTAATCTTGCTAGCATATAATTAATAAAAGGCTCAGTGGCACTCTTGAACGCCAAAACCCACTCAATGCTTATATGCTCTTGGAAGAGTGGATTATTTTTCCTGAGGATATCAATCGATTCTAATTAGTTAACAAGTAAGGAAAGAATGAATATTATAATAAGAGATGGGCTTGTTCTAATGAGGATCTGGGGCATGTGACTATGACAACTCAGTCTTGGTCAATGGGTATCTATACCCATGTCATCCTATTTAGGATAATCTAGACAAAAGAAGGAATCCATTTTTATGCAGAATTTTCTGTGTAGAACACAATGGACTAGAATCCACCAATTCACCTAAACTAGCTTTACCAATCCAGTGGAGCCTGAATAAAGATTTCAGCACCTTATCAGCTCTGCCTCTCAAAGGCTGACTGAATAGCTTACAGAGTTTGATTTCTAAATTCTAATTTCTAATTCTAACTTCTAAGTTCTAATTTAATAATTGGCTATTATAGAGGGAAATAATCATTCCTCTCATCCCTCTTCACTCTCTGTAAACCTCTTCTGCACAACTTAATGGCAAGCTTCCTGAGGGCAGAGAATTACTATATGACAGTAGTCATATATTCATTATTCCCTTACCATCATTCTTATCTGCAGAGTACTTGTTTAGCATTCTGTGTGGCATTTCTTGGTCCTCCTCAGAGGGAGATAATTAAACCCAGTATTTTATTTAAAAGAAAATGTCAGCATCCTTGGAAAGAACAATTGCTTGCCCATTCAGTTTAGTTATCCCTCCCCCTTCTACTCTCCTCCCAATCACATAAGCCCCACAATGGAGTGTTTTCCCAGTAAGGCTTTTGTTTTTGTTAGTGAAATAAGCCCAAACTGTTTTCTCAAGGCCTGCCAAACAGCTTAAAACATAATACCATTAAATTTGAGGTCCTACTGGGAAAAGCAATGCAAACTTAATTAAAGTTAACCAGAGTTTTTGCTCTCTCCAGATCCCTGTTTGTTGTGTTCAAGCTGGCTTGTAAAGATGGACTACCTCTGCTGATTATACTAGAGAGTGTTGAGTATGGCTGACAAAGATTCTGACTGGGCCCAGGTGTTGGGTGGGAATATGGAAGACAGAGGCAGGGAATGTTGTTTTGACATTAGCTGCCATCTTGAATTTTGTTGAGCTTCCCTAGTAGAGCCTATCCTAGTCAACAGTTATTATCCAGTCAATATAAAATGGAGATTTGAGTAATGATGTATAAGTATTAGAACTAAAAGGAATCTTGGAAATAAATGAGTCCAATCCCTCTATTTTAAAGATGAAGAAATTGAATCCTGGAAATGATTTGCCTAATGTCACATAAGGAATAAGAAATAGTTTAGGATTTGATCCTAAGTCCTCTGATACCAAATTTCAAGCACTTTCTTCTATCTGACATTGCTTCTTAAGAGTTGTTGGAAAATATATCCTCCTTTATTTAACCTGCTGATGAACCTGCCCTGCACTTAGCAAAGTTGATCTTTGGCTTCATGTATGGAGTCCACCATCAGCCTTTTGATTTATCTAGTTTTATAAAATCTGATAAAACTTGATGCTAATGGCTTGCCATTAGCAGAGGGATCAACCATGTAATCTATGGGCTGTATGTGGATCACAACACTAGATTAAAAAGTTATTCCTGTTTGATTTTATTATGTTGATGTATTTATTCATAAAAGAAAAATATGTGAAATGTGTGATTCTTCTAAGTTAACATGAATTTATGGGATTCTTATGTAGAGTTTAGTGACCCCCTTTTTTTATCTGAATTTGATGCCATTGAATTAGAAAATCCAGAAGCACCTCAGCATCACTGTTAATCTTTGGAGGAAGACTTT
Source organism: Sarcophilus harrisii (assembly GCF_902635505.1). Classification (NCBI taxonomy): domain Eukaryota; kingdom Metazoa; phylum Chordata; class Mammalia; order Dasyuromorphia; family Dasyuridae; genus Sarcophilus; species Sarcophilus harrisii. The sequence continues at coordinate 50,081,692 of NC_045427.1, forward strand.
GGAGGTTAGACAGCAGTGGAATGTGCATCTATTGTAGGAAATACATTGCCAGTGATCTTGTAATTGGAGGCTCAATGATCAATTGTTGGAGATGTTGCAAGGAATATACTGTAGGAAATGGTTTGATCTAGATAATACCTGTTTTTCTTCAGGAAATGACTTTGTTTTCCCTTAAAAGAAAGTAGATAATTTCAATTACCCAGATAATTACCAGCTCTTAAATAGAATGAACATATCCTTACTATAAAGGTCCTAACAGATAAAAAGAAAAAAAAATATGTTATCCATAACTTTAGCTCCCTATAATACATGGCAGTGACCTAAATTCAGCAGAAATCTGGATGTGAAGATTAAACTTGACATTTGGATGAATCAAAACAGGGAGGCCAAATATGTCATAGAGTCCCTTGGGGATTTCAAAGAGCTTATGCACAAATCTTATAACTTCTCTGAGCCTCAGTTTCCTGCACTTTAAAATGGCATAATAATACCTATTCTCAGAGATTTGCATGAGGATCAGATAAATTGTTTAGTTATTTTAAATGTGTCTGACTTTGCAAGCACATTTGGGTTTTTCTCTGCAAAAGTATTGGAGTAGTTTGCCATTTTCTTCTCTAGCTCATTTTACGGCTGAAGAATTGAGGCAAACCAGCTAAGTGACTTGCCCAGGTTCTCACAGCTAGTCTGTGTGTGAGGCTAGATTTGAACTCAAGTTTTCCTGATTCCAGGGTTGTCACTCTATCTATAACACCCTATCAGATAAATTAATCTGTGTAAATTGCTTTGTCCATCTTTCAATATTGTATAAAGGGTACCTTTTTTTGTTTTGTTTTTGTTTATAGTGGAGTGGAGTTATAGAGACAGAAAGGGAAATCAGAAGACCTGGGTTCTAGAATTCTAGACTCTGCCACTTGGGAGGGTAATTCCTATATCTGGGACTCATTTCCTCAATCTATAAAATGGGGTAAGAAGTTTACTCTAGCAAATAACATTCCCTATTCTCTATTCCATTCTGAAATTCTGTGTTCTAACATTCTCATACTCTCCATTTTAAGTTACTTTCTTGCCCTAATGAATAAACAAACATTGTTTTGTGCTTACTATATGCAAAGCACTGTAACATTTTCTGATCTATGTCTGATGTTGTCATGACTATGACCTGGATTGATAATCATAGATTTAACCTGTCAATATCTATATCTATATATTTATACCTCTATATCTGTATCTTAGATATGGAAAGAAGTCTAAAGGAAGTCAGGATTGATCAGGATGAGAACAATAGGTCGGATTGCTTTTAGGAAATTCTCATCATGAACTGAGGCTTCTCAATGAAACAAAAACTCATATTTTAAACATTGATATTGGCAACTTGGAGGTGCAGTGGACAGAGCACTGAACAGAATCAGGAAGATCTGAGTTCAAATTCAGCCTGAGATACTTACTAATTGCGTGACTCTGGGCAAGTCAATTAGCCCTATTTGTTTGCTTATTTCTAAAATAAGCTGGAGAAGGTAATGACAAATCACTTCAGTACCTCTATCAAGAAAATTCCAAATGGTGTCACAAAGAATCATACCTGATTGAAATGACTAAAAAGAATTATTGAGCAAAAAAATGGCTTGTTTTTTGTAGTGAGAGGGGAAGATAATCAATATGCCCATATGTTTTATTAGTTCTTATGTAACATCAGATAATGTAACATTATGTAACACCTCCATTTAATTGAATGACTTTCTTATGGTGGATTTATAGGAAGACATGGACAAGAGTCCCATTGGGAGAGGTAGGCAAGGATGGGTTGTGATGTGAGCATTGATAATGAGATCCTACATTTAGCAGAGTATCAAAGCACAAATGTTTTATAGTCTTTAATATAAAAATGCAATAAAATAATAAAATTTAACATAAATTTAAAGGAAACTGAGACTTTTAAAGTAAAGGAACAAGAAAATGAAAAACTTTCTTAAGGAAAGATTCTTGGAAGATGGTGGAATTGGTCAGTAAATTTCAAGCTCTCCAGTTTTCCCCACAAACAGAACAAATTTGGACCTCAGAGTGAACATAAACTGGTGAAAAATCAAGACGACTTGGGGGCAGAACTGAGGCCTCCAGGTACAGCTCAAGGTCAGAAGAAAGCCCTCAGGCTGGGGATTAACCCAAATGAAGTGCAAACACCTAGCTCCATAGAAACACCAAATGAAGAACCCCAAGGCAAGCTAGATTTGACTGGATTCTCAGCAGGAACACAAAAACTTTCACCTCTCACTTTGAGGATTTGGTAGTTTGAGTTTGGAAAGATTGAGGAAACCTCACCTGTTCAAGAATACTAGCCCACTTATGCTGCTGAGCCCTAGGCCTTGGGAGAGAAAGAATTAGCACATTGGCAGTGCAGAATCAGGGGCCAGGGACACTTTTGGATGTGGGCACTTGTAGGAGAGTGGAGCTCTTGGTTTAAGATTCCAAGTCAGAGGGGAGAGCTGAAGTGAAAGCAGAAGCACCATCCCTCCCACCCACGATTAGAGATGCTTACACTAATATCTCTTATTTTAAAAAAATGAACTGGTAAAGAAGAACCTAACCATAGAAACTAACTGCAGGAATAGAGAAGACCATGGTTCATCTTCAGTGGAAGACACTGAAGTAAAAAGAGCTTCTTCTACCCCAAAGAGTAACAGTAAACAATTCCCTGCCCAAAGAGAATTTATAGAATTCAAAAAAAACTTAAAAAAATTAAATTAAACACATCAAGGAAAAACTAAAAACTAAACAAACAAACAAAACAAAACAAAACAAAAAACAACCAAAGAAACATCCAAGAAAAACAAGAAGATTATGGAAGAAAAGTTATACAACTAGAAAAGGAGATACAGAATCTTAAAGACAAAAATAACTCTTTGAAAGTTAGACTTGGACAAAAAGAACTCAGTGAAGCTACTAGACTAAGAAATAAAACAGAATATAAAGAATGAAAAGAAAATAGAATTTGAAGCATAATATAAACAATAAATCTGGAGATCAGGTCATGAAGAGAAAATATAAGAAATATCGAAGTACCTAAAAGTTGTGACTAAAAAAAGAACCTTGATACAACAATACAGCAAGACATAATCCAACAAAATTGTCCTGGAATGATAGATCCTGAGGGAAAAGTATAAATAGAAAAAAATCCACCTGTCACCAACTCAAAGAGATTATTTGTGGAAAAGACATAGGAATATTACTGCCAAATTTTAAAACCCTCAGATCAAAGACAAAATTTTTCAAGAAACATGAAAAAATCAATTCAATTATGCTGGAGCTACAGTTAGAATTGTACAGGACTTAGCAACAGTCATGATAAAAGACCACAGGTCCTGAAATCATATGTACCAGCAATAAAAGAACTAGGCCTGAGGCCAAAAATATCAAATCCAGCAAAATTATCTATAATATTCAATGGAAAAAATGACATTCAATGAACTTGTAGATTTTCAGGACTTTCTTCAACCAAACTAGAACTTAGTAGAAAATTTAACATATTACAGCTAATATCCAAGATTAATTTTAAGGAACTTAACGAAAACCAGCTCATATTGAGAATGGATTAAATAGGCAACATTACAAAATACAATGAAAGGTATAATACCCTCTAAAATCCATAAAGGAATAAGGGGAGAAGGAAAGGAAGAGAGTGATGCAAAGGAAGGAGAAAAAGATAAGGGAAGGCTCCATGGTTGGGGGCGGTTATATAAAATAGTAAGGCAAGTTGAGGAGCAGAATGGAAGTAGAAGACTTAGCAGAAACAGGAAAGAAGAGATGTGTATAAATACTATGACGTAGACCAGGAGTTGAATTTTTTGGGAAAAAAAAAATTATGGCTAGTAGTCATTGATCTTAGACACAGTCCAGTTTAAAGATTCAATTAAGAGAGAATATGCCAGCCATATTAATATTGTTTTAGATGCATGTTTACATATGAGTAAGTGTGTGTGTATATATGTATGTGTTTGAATATATATAGATATACAAGCATGTTGCTCTATGTATGTGTGTATGGACATATATGCATATCTCTCTATATAAATATATGCGTGTGTGGGCTCTGTGGAAGAGTATCTATATATGTATATTGTGTGTATATGCTTGTGTGTGGGCAAGTATGTGTGTGTGTGTGTGTGTGTGTATCTAGTAAATATAGCTGTGCTTAACTGTAGCCTGCTTGGGGGAAGGTGGGAGGGATGAAAGGGGAAAAAGAACAAAATTAAAAAAAAAAAACATGCACAGCAGAAAACAAAAGAACAACCTACAAAGAAGTAAAGAAAAAAATGGACATTCATGAATATAATTTCTCTTACTGTTATATATCCTTTCTTGAAGTGGAAATTTATTGTTATATTTTGAATTGTTCCTGATATTCTTCCATTTTGCTGGGCACATGAAAATGTTTTGTTTTGTTTTTCTTTTCTGTCTTTCTATTTTCTATTAAATTAAAAAATAATAAATAATAAATAAAAGAAAAAAGAAAAAACTTTCTCCAAAGTAGTCTATAAAGAGTAATTATATCTAATGTGTAAATTTATATATCTATATCTATATATACACACACATATATCACTTAAGGTTTGCAAAATATTTTACATGTTATATTTGATGCTCACAAGAACTCTGGGAGTGAGATGCTGCTATTTATTCCTTTTACATATGATGAAATTGAGGCAGACAGCACATGAATGATTTGCCCAGGAAAGCAATTAAGTGTCTGAGGAAGAATTTAACTTACATATTCTTGATTCTGGGCCTAGTGCTCTATCCTTATTCTTTCTATTTGAGAGGAAAGTTGGGTTTTAGTCAGAATTACCCATTTTGCTTCCAATATTCAATTCACACATGGCTCCTCCAAATAAAATTGAGAATCCTAATTCTGACATAGAACTCCCCCCCGCCCCCCGTCTCTTCACACTTTCTAGCCTTCACTCATCTTTGCCTCATTCTGTACAGCTTGTCCAAACTGGACTTTTCCCTATTCTCAGAGGGCATGTCATGCTTCTTTATTCTCTCTCTTTGTTCCTTCTGTCAGGAATCCCTTCATTCTCCATTGGCACATCCCAAGATGTGCCTCTATGAAATCTTCCATGATCCTTCTCAGTCCCTTCTCTCCAATTCCCAAAGGAAATGATTCATTCTTTATCTGATTTCAAAGTATTTTGTGCTCTTCTTACACAGGTATCATATTCTTATATAAATTGTATTTATTTCTGTTTATGTCTAATCTCCTGTTATAGACTGTAAGGATCTGGAAGGTAGGGACCATGTCTTTGTCTATCTCCTAGGACCTTTTGGTATACTTATGATTATAAGATTTAATGCTAAAAAGAATATTAAACATCACCTATTTCAATTCCCTCCTTTTAGTCGGTCACTATCTATATGCCAGGCATTGTGCTAAGTGTTGTGGATACAAAGAAAAACAAAAGATGTTACCTGATTTTAAGGAGTTGAATGGTGAAGACAAGATGCAAGCATATATGCACAAACAAACTATAGAAAGAAGAAACTGGAGGTAATGAGCAGAGAGAAAATACTAGAATTAAGAGAAACTTGAAAGAGTAAAGATGGGATTTCAGCTGAGACATGAAGGAAGCCAGGAACAGTAGATGAAGAAGAGCATTTTAGGCATAGGATACTATGTTTGTGCCTAGAGTTAAGAGAGAGAATGTCTTGTTTGTGGCATAGCCAGGAGGCCAGTGTAACTGGATAGAAGACTATAAATTTAGAGAAGATTGTAAAGGGAAGAGAAAGGGAGAGGTTATGATGTTTTGAAAGCCAAGAAGAGAATTTTATATTTGATCCCGGAACTGATTAGGACCCACTAGAGTTTATTGAGGGGGAGGTTGAGTAGGGAGTGAAGAAGTGATCTCCTTTAGAAAGATCTCTTGGGTGGCTGAATGGAAGATGGATTGGAGGGAGGAAAGACTTGGGAGAGGCAGACACTATTATAATAATCCTGATGTGAGGGGACAAAGGATTGCATCAGCGTGGTGGCAATATTAAAGGAGATGATTCTTCTACTGTATGTTAGAATAATGAATTCATTAAAGTCAGCGACAGTTGTCCTGTTTTCTTTATGTTTCTTATACCTGTGTTTACTGATCATTTCTTTCTTAGTCACCTTTTCTAAGACATCATATTGTTGGCCTTCATCTTTTATCTTTTTGACAGACCTTGACCTAGCTGTCACATCAAATGAGCCAATATTTCTTTATACAAACCTTCTACTCCAAGCAGATTGGTCCATGAATTCCTACATATACACACAGGCACAAACAGACTCAAAGACATACACACACTGTGTGTTCCTTTCTGTCTCTGTGACTTTGCTTTCTTTCTTTATATATATATATATATATATATATATATATATATGTATATATGTATATATATACATATATATATATTCTTCCTTCCTTTCCATCTATTTGAATCTTTCTCATCATTCAAGATCCTACTTAATCCTATTTGGTTTGTCAAGCTTTCTCTGCCCCTCTCAGTCATGTCTTCCTCCTTTTAACTCTTATAGGGCTTAGACCCATTATATGCCTTTTTCCTGGTCCATTTTCTCTTCTCCCTTAGTGATCTCATCAGCAAATATGGATTCAATTCTCAAATTCTCAAATCTACTTTTCTATCCTTAACCTTTCTCCTAACTTCCAATCTCATATGTCCAATTGTCTATGGGGCACCATAAGCTGAATATCTTATAAACATCTTAAACTCAAGTAAAGTTCAAATTCAAATCCTTCTCTTTTCCTAACTTCTCTATTACCATTTCCCCTATCATCCAGGCTTGCAACTTAAGAGTCATCATAAACCTTGTACTACTGATTTTTTTCATTGTGAGGAAAGTTCTAAACCTTAAAGTACTTTAGAAATTTGGCCATTGTTTTGTGTATCTATGTCTATGCCTATCCCTATATTTTTGTTTATGTTTGTGTCTGTGTCCTTATCTTTCTGTATGTTGATGTCTATACCTATAGGATGTCTATGTCTATATATGTGCCCATGTATGTGTTTGAGTTTGTGTCTATTCCTATATCTATGTCTACATATGTGCCTGTGTCTATGTCTATGTCCATACCTATGTCTATGTCTATGACTATATATATTGATTCTTCCATTTAGAGCTCCTTAGGAATATATGGGTAGGGAAATCATGTCATGTAGCTCACTCTACGTTCTAAAGTGCCTTTAACAATACCATGCTTGTAATTAGTGTCTGTTAAATGAGTAATTGACCAAATGGTATCCTTATGGCCAGAAAGATAGCTCTAGGATTTAGGTGTGTGTACTTTTCATCACAAACTCTTATGTTCTACCTAAAATTTGCTGTCTTCCATACATACACACAGTATTCCATCTCCTGCCTATGTGCTTTTGTAAGGTTGCAAAAAAAGTACATATTTGGAATGCTTGCCCTCCTTACTGCTCCCACTTAAAATCCCTAGTTCCCTTCAGGTCTCAATAAAGTATTACTTCTGCCCTTCCTTGATTTCCCCTCCCACCTCATTTTTTATTAGTGCTCTTCCACTTTCCAAACTCCCCAAACTATTTTATATCTCTTTTGCATGTATAGCAGGAATAAGCCCCCATGGCTAGAACTAACTCACTTGAAGATCATTCCTCAGCTTTCCATTTAAGTTTTTGCTTTATATTTAATTTTGTCATATTTAATTTTTTTTGAAGTTTTTAACAATCCAGGGATATTTTGTGTACTATCCTATTAATAATTTTATAATAGGATCATTAATTGTTAACTAACTCAGTTCTCTTTCCCAGTTAAATATTCATTATTTAATAAATTATAGAAGTCTCTCTTTTCTAAAGTAAATACTTTAAAAATGAAATAAATGACAATTTCTTATGATTACACACATGTTAAAATCACTAAATAAATATATCTTTGAGCAAATGAAATAAATAATGAGCAAAGAGAAAGACAATTATTTACGATGTTTTGGCTATATGAAAGACCACACCCAGAATCACCTCAAAAATTCATGAAAACATACATTTTCTTATCTTCATTTGTAAAAACTCAGTTTTATACCATTCAATTTCTCTCATGATATTAAGTATCTTCCAAAAAAATCTACTTTTCAAGATAATGATGAAAATAAATTCCTCAGAAAATATTTCCTTTTTTCTCCTCCTTTCTCTCTGTCTTCTCCAGCTTCTCCCCACTCATGACAGAAAGCAATCTTTTCACTTTTCCCTCAAGCTGTTATTTTAATAGCCTCCTTCCATAGTTTATCTCATAGATCCTCATAGAGAAAAAGTTATATATAAACATATTCACATGCATACACACACATATTCACTTTCTGATTTCAGTGGGAGAAGTAACTCATGGCAAGACATTTTTCACTTATCCCCAGTGTTAGCATAAACTATCTTTTCCCCATAGCATTCCTTTTCCAGGTCTTTTCCAGTCCTGAAGTTAGGAGGATGTGAGTTCAAATTTGGCCTCAGTCACTTAACACTTCCTAGTTGTGTGTGTGACCCTGGGCAAGTCATTTAATCCCAATTGCTTCAGGATAAAAAGAAGATACAATAATGGTATCCATAAGGATCTCTCTCTCTCTCTCTCTCTCTCTCTCTCTCTCTCTCTCTCTCTCTCTCCCCTGTCCCTCTCTCTCTCCCCCCTTCCCACTACTTCCCTCAGTTTCTTTATTGGAAAAAATTCCAACTGATGCATTTTTATAAGAACTAGAAGTATATGTATATACACACACATGTATGTATGTGTATAATGTTTGTTTTTTTTAACTTACCCATACATATAATGTCTTATTAAAGGGGAGGTTTTTGACTTTGTATCCAGCATAATTCCTGGCACACAGTACGCACATTGTCGTTTTTGTCAAATTGAAGTGGAATTGGGATAACTGGCTTTTTGTCTCTTTCGTTTCTTATAGAGAAGCTCATCCCTTTTTTGGCTTCCTTTCATTAAACAATAGTTTTAGGATTTGACTTATGTTGCAGGGGAAGTCCTTCTTCATGCTCACAGAATCCTCACTTTTCAATAATGAGGATTTCCCTTACTAGTCCCCACAGTAGCTGTCTGTTTTCACTTTTCTCCTATCTCGGTTCTAACTGAGACAGTCCTCTTGGGGCTGCTATTTGTGAATAAGACAGGAAGAGCATATTGATCCCGGGAGAATTCAGATTGTTTTAAAACTGAACTAGATTCTGTGACCCCATCCCCACCTCAGCCCCAAACTTCCAAACCTGTCTCATATCAGGGGAGCAATAGTCCCAACATCATTATTAGTAAGAGGAGCAGATCCTCTCTCCTCTGGGAGGAATGACGCCCCCCACTTCTCCGCCTACCCCACATCTCCCCCCGATCATTTTCTGGACAACAATTTTTTTTAAGGGGGAGGGGAAGGGGAGGTTAGAGGGGAGGAGTAAACTCCTCCTAAATGGAAAGTTCCCATTTCCTCCGTCTGCTCTGTTCCGCTACTGGGGGCAAGTTCCCGCCCAAGCATCTCCATGGCCCCAGCCCTGGCACGGAGCCTAAAACTCCCGTCTGTTTTCCAGACAGGAAATATGAATCAAAATAACATGACATACAAAACAGTAATTAGCTTTTGTGTGTTAGGCTGGTAAAGTCTTAATGGGGAACAGGCCAGCCATAAACCCCTCTGCTACTCTCTCCTGCTCTCTCTCTTTCTCAAAATAATATATCAATCAATCATGCTTGTTCCAGAGAGTTGAAACCAGTGTTAGTAATTTTTCTGTGAATATTCCTTTAATTTTTCAATAATATTTAAATTCTTTAGATACCTTTGCTTTTTGCTCTAATTTCCTCAGTGTTTCTTGCACTTTACTTTGGCTGAACTAATGTTTTCTGTAAAAATTCTCTCTCTTGATCTTTTCTGGGTCTCTTTCTCTCTGTCTCTTTCCCTCTCTGTTCTCCATTCCTTCTCTCTCTTCCTTTCCCTCTCTCCTTTCTCTCCCCTCTCATTCCCTCCCTTCCTCCTGCTCTCTCTCTCTCTCTCTCTCTCTCTCTCTCTCTCTCTCTCTCTTTCTCTTTCTTTTCTCTCTCTTCCCCCACTCCTTCCCTCAGTTTCTTTATTGGAAAAAATCCCAATTGATACATTTTTATAAGGAATAGAAGTTTCCTGCTGTTATTGTTGCATATTCATTAACTAATGCTTTTGGCCTGTAAAATTAGTCCCTTTTTACTCTCTATGTTCTCCCACTCTTTTTACTACATCCCTAGATTGTTCCCATTCCCCCTCACATCTCTCCCTTCCTTCCTGTCCTTCCTGTTCTCCTTTCTCTTTCCATCATTTCTCCTCATTTCTTTCCCTCCTTTTTTTTTTTTTGCCACTGTCCTGAGCTCTAACCCATTGTCCTTTTAACTCCTTCAAAATAATTAGGGAGCTATCACTGAAATTAGGAAGTTATAATCTTGAGCAATTGATCTGATTGTCTTTTCTCTCCTCCCCCTTCCTTCCTTCCTTCCTTCCTTCCTTCCTTCCTTCCTTCCTTCCTTCCTTCCTTCCTTCCTTCCTTCTCTTTCTCCTTCCCTCCTTCTTCCTTCCCCATTTCCCTTCCATTTTCCTTCTTACATTTTTTTCTTGTCTTTCTATAAGAAATACTGTACTGATGCTTAAAAAAAAATCACGCAATCTTGATAGTTACTGTTGTTAAGAGTGGGAGTTCCTCTAGACCAAAGCTTCTTAAGCTGTAGTTTGAGATCCCATATGGGGTCATGTAATTTCATGTGGGGGGTCATAAAATTATGATTTATTATCAGTAAATGTTTGATATACCTATTTTATATACCTGTATACTAGGGTTCCCATAAAATTTTTTTCGACAAAAAAGTGGCTGTGAGTGGGAAAAGTTTAAGAAGTCTTATCCTAGATCCATGAAATAAATAGCTGCCCTCTGGGAACTAAATTGCTAGGCCAGTAAGTAGGTGGTTGGGAGAATAATAAGTACAGAAAATGCATTACATTGCTGTCAGTTCCCATTGATTCTAACTGCCTCACCAGTGTGGCCCTTTCATGTAACAAAGAAGAGCAACTTTGTTTCTCAGGTATTACCTTTTCTCAGCTATTATAGTGCCTTTATATTCATTCTTCTGGAAGCAAAGGCTTGAAATTCTGCAACAGTTGTTTTCTTTTAAATTATTATCTACATTGTGGCCATATAGATTATCCTGGTTCAGATCAGTTGACTGTGCATCAGTTCATGAAAGTTGTCTCAAGTTTCTTTGAATTTTTTGTATTTGCTGTTTCTTAAAACAAAATATATTTACTTAGTAGACAATGTTAGCATTTTCCCAAAATAACAAGCTCCTACTTTGCCTCTATTTATTTTCCACTACAAAAGTATTTCTATAAATCTTGGGGATACATTTGGCGCTTTTCCTTCTGTCTTTGCCTTCTTTGAGGTATGTGCCTGCTAGTAATTTCTCAGAGGCAGTAAGTGTGCACATTTAAGTAATTTTCTAGTATGATTCCATTTTTTCCATAAACAGTTTAACCAATTCACAGCTCTATCAATATTGTATTAATATAGCTATTTTCTTACCATTATACCAACATTACCATTTTCCTCTGTCAACTTCTAGTGTACGAGGTGAAATGTTAGTTTTAGTTTGCATTTCTCTGATTACTAATGATCTGGAGATGTCGTTCACATTTTTGTGATTATTTTTATTTCTTCTTTTGAAGACTGATTTGATTTCAATCAAAATCACATTGAAAACTGATCAGTTTCAATAATTGATTATTGAAAACTGATAATCAAACATATCCTTTGATTATTTTTTTATTGGAGAGTGCTTTCTATTCATATGATTTCTTAAAATTAGTTCCTTACATAGCTTGGATACCAGAACTTTATCAGAAATATCTTTTTGCAAAGATTTTTTCCCCTTAATAACATTTTGCTTTATTTTTTAAGTTGTCTTGATTTTGTTTCTGCAAAAACTTTTACGTTTTATGTTAGATGGACTATATTATTCTGTCCCTGATACTTACCTATATAAAGTAGGATAAGTAACTTAACTTCCTTAGAACTCAATTTCCTCATTTGCAAAATGAGAGGACAAAACTTTGAAGTCCTTTCTAGTTTTTACTTTTGGATCCTATGATATTTTATGACTACTTCATCCCATTTTTGGTAAAGAATTTTCCTGTTAGTCATAGCTGTACAAGGCACTTTCTTCCATTTTCCTTTAATTTTTTAAAAAATAATATAACATTTTATATTTAGGACACATGTTCATTTAAAACTTATTATGTGGTATATGATGTAAGGTCATGGTCAAAACACAATTTCTGTGAAGTTGCTTTCCAGTTTTCCAAGCAGTACTTATTGAATAAAGAATCTTTCTTTACCCTAGCAGTTTGTGTTCTTTGGTTTACTGAACACTTTGCTACCATTACCCCTAAAGTCTGCTTTCATGGTCAATTCATTAGTCAACTTTTCAAATTTTTAATCATTACCAAGGAGTTTTGATAATGATTACTTTAAAATATAATTTAAGAACTGGCAATGCAAAAGTCCCTTCAATCTTATCTTTTTCTTGTATTCTTTGAGATTCTTGATTTGTTATTCCTCCAAGTTACTCTGTACAATGTTCTCCTGGTTCTTCTCACTTCACTTTGCATGAGAAAATACAATTCTTCCCAGATTTTTCTGATATGATCCTACTCATTATTTCTTATAGCATAATAGTCGTCCATTACATTACTATATCATGACTAGTTCAGCCATTCCCCAGTTGATGTGCATTCTGTAATTTCCATTTTTTTTGCCACCACAAAAAGAACTGTTATAGATTTTTTTTTGTACAAATAGATCTTTTCCCCATTTCTTTGATTTCTTTGGGATACAGACCCAGTAGTAGTAATTTTGGGTCTAGTTTTAAATCGCTCTCCAGAGTGGTTGGACTTGTTCCTAATTCCATCTGTAGTTCCACTATTTTTCCACATTGCCTCTAGCATTTGTCATTTTCCTCTTCTATCATCTTAGCCAATCTGATAAGTGTAAGATGATATCTCAAACTTGTTTTAATTTGCATTTCTCTAATCAGTAGTGATTTAGAGCATTTTAAAAAAAACTTAAAAATTTTTTGATAGCTTTTATTTCTTCTTCTGAAAATTGCATGTTTATATCCTTTGACCATTAGTCAATTGGAATATGACTCTTGTTTTTATAAATTTGGCTTAGTTCTCTCTTTATATTTGAGAAATGAGTTCCTTATCAGAAAAAACTGTTAAAAAATTCCCCCCAGTTTTATGTTTGCTTTCTAAGGTTATCTTCATTGATTTGTTCATGTAAAAGCTATTTAATTTTCTGTAATCTGCTTTCCATTTTTTTCCAGTAGTTTTTTGTCAAATATTGATTTCTTATCTCAAGGCTCAGAGCTTTGGGTTTGTTAAACTCTAGATTACTGTGATGATTTACTATTCTATTTGTGTACCTAACCTATTCTATTGATTCACCACTTTATTTCTTAGCCAGTGTCAGATTATTTTGTTAATTATACCTTGTAATATAGTTTGAAGAAGCAGCTGGGGACATAGTGGATAAAATGGTGGCCCTACAGGCAGGAAGATTCATCCTCCTGTATTCATAATTGGTTTCTGACACTAGCTGTGTGAATCTGAGCAAGTTGCTTAATCTGTTTGACTCAGTTTCCTCATCTGTAAAGGGACTAGAGAAGGAAATGGTGAACTGTTCTACTATCTCTTTCAAGAAAATGTCAAATGAGATTATGAAAAGTTGAACATGATTGAAACAACAGAACAATGACTGACAATGTTTGAAATCTGAATCTTCTAAGTCTCTTTCCATAACATTTTTTTATTTTTATGGATTCCCTCGATACTATTGACTTTTTGTTTTCCAGATAAATTTTGTTACTTATTTTTTCTAGCTCTATCAAAGGCTTTTTGGGAGTTTGATGGATGTGGCACTGAATGGTAAATTAACTTAGGTAGAATTGTCATTTATATTAAATTGTCTTGGTCTACCCGTAAGAAAGGAATATTTCTCTAGTTGTTAAAATATGTTTTTATTTTTGTGAAAAGCATTTTATAATTATTTTCATTTAAGTTTGTCTTGGCAGGGAGAGTCTCGGCTATTTTATATTTCTTTTTCTATTTCTTTCTACTAGGTTTTGTTGGTAGTATATGTTGCTGTTCAATTATTTTTGCTTTGTGTTCAACTCTTTGTGATTCCATTTGGTATTTTCTAGGTAAAGATACTGTACAGGTTTACCGATTTCTTCTCCAGCTCATTTTACCAATGAAGAAACTGAGTCAAACAGAGTTAAATGACTTGCCCAGTGTCAAACAGCTAGAAAGTGTCTGAGACCAGATTTGGATTCAGGAAGATGAGTCTTCCCTAACTCTGGGTTTGGCACTCTTTTCATTGAGCCACCTAGCACTATGTTAATAATTGTATATTACTATATTTGATTCTCACAACAATCCTGGGAGGTATGTGCTATTTTTAATTCAATTTTACAATTGAAGAAACCGAGGCAGACAAAGCTTAAGTAACCTACTTAGATTCAAACAGCCAGTAAGTGTTTGAGGCTGGATTAAAAGAAAGGAACTGACTCCCAGTTAGGTACTCTATCTGCTGCATTCACCTAGCTACCCTGAAATTTGTTGTTTAGTTGTTTATTCAAGTCTGACTCTATATGACCTTGTGGACTTTTGTCCATGGGATTTTCTTGGCAAAGATACTGGAGTGGTTTACCATTTCCTTTTTCAACGTGTCTGCTTTTTGATAGATAAGGGCTAGAGGCACATAGGGGTTAAATGACTTTCCCAGAGGATACACAACTAGTAAGTGTCAGAGGCTGGATTTGGACTCAGGTCTTCCTGGCTCCCAGCCTGGAGTTCTATCCACTGAACTACCCAGTTACTATCAGTTTAGTAGTCTTTTAAAATCACTGGAGTGCTAGAAATGTATTTAGGTTGAGTGAGGAAACTTGCCCATGTTCCATGGATGATCTATAAAATAATGAATCAATTGAGAACTAAGAGATTTAAGTAGGTGATGTCCAGAAGGAAGAACTGTCCTGAGAATGAATTACTTGTGGTGGAAGGAAGGGTAAAGATCCTTGATCTTTGTTCCAGTCTTCTTTCCCCTAAACTTCTTTGGTCAGAAAAGGACCACATAAATATCAATGAGAGAGAGAGACAGACAGACAAACAGATAGACAGACATACACCCAACAGACAGACAGAGACAGAGAGAGAGACAGAGACAGAGAGACAAAGAGAGACACACAGAGATGGAGAGAGACAGAGAGACAGAGAGAGACAGAGATAAAGAGAGAGGATGGAGGGAGGGAGGGAAGGAGAGAGGGAAAGAAGGAGAGAGAGGGGAGAAGGAAAGAGAGAGGGAGACAAACAAACACACACACACAGAGAGAGAAGAGAGAGGGAGAGAAACAGAGAGATACACACAGAGACAGAGAAAAAGAGAAAGAGAGAGAGAGAGAGGAGGAAGAGGAAGAGGAGGAAGAGGAGGAAGAGGAGGAGGAGGAGAAGGAGAAGAAGAAGAAGAAGAAGAAGAAGAAGAAGAAGAAGAAGAAGAAGAAGAAGAAGAAGAAGAAGAAGAAGAAGAAATGGAGAAAGACATACACACACACACACACATACAAACACACACACACAGAGAGAGAGAGAGAGAGAGAGAGAGAGAGAGAGAGAGAGAGAGAGATCCAAAGAGACAGAAAGACAGAAACACAGAGAGAAGCAGAGGAAGGGTAGAGGGGAGAAATAATCTAGGTTCCTCTATCAGCGTCAGTCTTTGCTAACTGTTTGAACTTGGGCAAATCCCTTAAATGTTATAAGCCTCTGTTTCCTTATCTCTTTCCTTATCTATTCCCATCTATAACATGGGAATGGTATTTATACTGTTTACCTCATAGGATTATTATGGGAAAAGTATTTTGTAAACTTTAAGGCACTATAGAAATATGAGTTATATATCTTTATCACTTGTTCTCAACCGGGAATAATAACTCCCACCTAGTCTTCCTCATAGAATTGTTTTGAGACTTAAAAGAGACAAAAGATGTGAAAGGTCTTGGAAAGATAAAATTTCTCTGTCTCTGTTTCACCAGTTTGACTCTCTCTCTCTGTCTCTGTCTCTCTGTCTCTCTGTCTCTCTGTCTCTCTGTCTCTCTGTGTCTCTTTCTCTCTCTGTCTTTTTCTCTCCCTCTTCCTCTCTCTCTGTGTTTCCTTTTATGTGTGTGTGTCTGTCTCTGTTTTTCTGTATTTTCTGTCTTTGTCTCTGTCTCTCCACACACTATTTCTCTCTCTCTCTCTCTCTCTCTGTTTCTGTTTCTCTCTGTTTCTGTGTGTCTCCATGTGTCTCTTTTTCTCTCTTTTTCTGTCTTTGTCTTTGTCTCTCTCTCTCTCTTTCCTCACACACATGTATATGTATACATTGTACACACACACACATATATACATGTACAGGTGCATTTATATACAAGGGAGTATTATTATTGGTTGAAGAAATTATTGATTGGTCAGAAATCCTTAATACTCACAACTCTTATTTCTGGAAGTAGGATTAACTTTAGTAATTAGTGATTAAATTTGTCCAAAGTGGAGTGAATTGCTTCATGAAAAACTGAAATTCTCCTTAATGGGGGATCTTGAAGGGTTATAGAAGTTTCTTTAAAGGTGATTTTTGCCCAGATGTAAAATCGACTGTGAGTCCATGAGTTTGTTTCATGATGAAAGTAACAAGCACTGAATTTGAATTCCATTTGTGCTGAGGATAAGCTGTGTGACATTGGGCAAGTTATTCCCTGGACCCTGGCTTCTCCTTTTATAAAATGAGGATGTTGGAAAAAATTATCGGATGATCCCAAGAATTTATGCTTTCTTTTCTGAGATGGCAAGACTAGTTTGGACCTCCTTTTAAATGTATAATTCCTCTATTTGTGAAAAAAAAAGGTCAATGGCAATATGATTAAGTGAACAAAGAAACAACCTAGTGTATAGATTTCTGGGTTTGGAGTAAGTAAGATCTGAGTTCAAATTCTGTCTCAAACATTTATTGGCTTGTTATGCAGAGTAGGTCACTGAATTTATCTAAGCCTCAGTTTCCTTATCTGTAAATGAAGAAGCTAGATCCAATGGTCTTTGAGATAATTCCTTTCTCTAAATCAATGCCCCTTGATATCATCAGAACCTCAATCAAGATAAGGAATGCATCTCATCATCATCCTGTGCCCTCCCTGCAATGCTGCCATCTTAGTCCATTGAAGAGAACATGTTTATTTTTTCTGTTGCAAAATTCTTAGTTGAATGCATATTGTTCATTGAACATGGCATGTAGTTGCTGGCTTGAATTACTAGAACAATAATGCAAAGACTGTAAATAGGTCTTAGGATCTTTTATGAGAAAGCCATGTGATGCTTTTACAACCTTCACAAGTAATAAATGTCAACATCAATTTGATTATTTAGTGATTCTCCCAAGTGCCCCCTTCACCACACTTTCCTAAAAGGTCTCTCTCTCCTACCCACTTAGCTCACCAGGGAATATACCATCTCTCACTTCTCTAAGTCTTACCAAGAACTCTTGTCACAAGAATCCTATGATGGATGAAGTCCAAGTATCTTCACTCCATTTCACAGATGAGGAAACTGAGGCTTCAGGAAACTAAATGACTTGTCCAAGGACACATAGCCCTTGCACTCAGAATGCCTTGACTCCTAGTCTTGCATCCTTTCTCCTCTGTCTTCTAAACACTTTTCAAGTATTTGCATTTTCATTTTTAACTCTAAATATAGTTTTCTTTCTTTCAACAGAATGACCCAAGGATAACCGTTCCAATTGATTAAAGCATTTGATGGGGGAATCACTCAAGACTTAAGATCTAGGTTCTTGAGCCCTTTAGTCAAAATCCCTGAGCAAATTGAAGCCCAGGAAAGTTAAGAGACACCCAGAATCAGACTGGTAGGAAACAGCAGAGCAGAATTTGAACCCTGATTCCAGAGGCAGTGTTCAGTTCACCAATGTTCCTCTCCTGATTCTACACAACAGAGTTTCCTTGCAGGGGGATTGCATTGACTTGGAAAAGAGTCCCTATTTCCAGTGAGAGAGGAATAAAGAAAAATAATGATGATGAAAAGGAGGGGGTAAGAGGGAATTCTCCAAGAATAATTTCAATTTTTCCAGTAATATAGGAGGCAAGGTCCTTCACTGAGAGGGTAGAGAAGGACTACGTAGCTATGGGAAGTTTGAAGAGGATGATGAAAAAATTTGAGAAACTTTCTGTGGTGAATGGGATATCAGATAGATTAGGGAATGTATACATGAATTGTCTTACTGTGGGGAGAGCCTAGTTGAGATTATGTAAAATAAATTTTTAGTGGACCTAGCTAGCATAATTTTATGATTTTTTTCTTTCTTCAGTCACCAGCATGTGACTAGGAACTGGTGGTAGGTTGCCCTGGTTATGGTTCTAGATTCATAGCTTAGGACTCATCTTCTGAGCCTTTCTGATCTAGAGCATTTGCTTCAACTAGGTGGGACAGTGAATAGAGCACTGGATTTAGAGTCAGTAAGATCTGAGTTCAAATCCAGGTACAGATACTTACTGAGTGACCTTGGGGACCAGATCACTCAACCTCAACCTTAATTTTCTCCCTAGAAAGATAATGAAATAATAACACCTACTTCCCAAGATTGTTGAGAATAAAATGAGATATTGATAAAATGCTTTGCATGCCTTCAAGAATTATATAAATACTAGCTAGCAATCAGCCACCTCATTTTCTGGTGAGGAGACTAATGGCTGGAGAGAAATGGCTTCCCCCAAAGTCTCATCTTCATGTACACTTGGAAAAACTTCCAACCACTGCCAAGACGGGTGGTGTAAACTTTTGAGCTTGATTTAAATTTTTTTTGATAGGCTAGTGCATTTTATTCTCCCCAATATATTTTTATTTCATTAAATATTTCTTAATTATATGTATATTTAAAAAAAATCTTTTAAAACATTTTGAGTTCCAAATTCTCTCCCTCTTTCATCTTCCCCATCCTTGAGAATGCAAGCAATGAAATATCCATTTTGCTTGTAAAGTCATGCAAAACAAATATTGCTTGGATCAGCATTCAGACTCTATTAGTTCTTTCTCTGAGTATAGATAGCATCTTTTATCCTAAATCCTTTGTAATTGTCTTGGGTCATTGTACTGACCCAAATAGCCATTCATAGTTGATCTATTGTACAATATTGGTGTTGCTGTGTACGGTGTTTTCCTAGTTCTGTTTACTTCACTTTCTATTAGTTCATTTAAGTCTTTCCAGGTTTTTCTGAAACAATCTTGCTTGTCATTTCTTATTCTTCTATCATAATTATATACTATCACTTGTTCAGCCATTTCCTAATTAATGGGCACTTCCTTCTTCAATTCCCAATTTTTTGACACTACAAAAAAAAGTCACTCTAAAAGTTTTTGTATAAATAGGTCTTTTTCTCTTTGATCTTTTTGGTATATAAACTTAATAGTGGTATTGCTGAGTCAAGGAATATGCACAGTGTTATTGATTACCCTTTGGGCATATTTCCAAATTGTTGGCCAGAATGATTGCATCAATTCACAAACCTACCAACAGTGTATTAGTGTAGCAATTTTTCCACATCCCTCCAACATTGTCATTTTTCTTTCCTGTCATATTAGTCAATCTGATAGATGTGAGGTGGTAATTCAGAGTTGTGTTAATGTGCATTTCTCTAATTAATAATGATTTAGAGCATTTTTATGTGACAATGGATAGCTTTAATTTCTTTTTCTGAAAACTGCCTGTTCATATCCTTTGATCACATGTCAACTGGAGAATGACTTTTATTCTTATGAATTTGGCTCAGTTTTCAGTTCTCTATATTTGAGAAACAAAAAACGATCAGAGAAATTTGCTATAAAATCTCACCTGCCCCCAATCAGTTTCTTGTTTTTTTTTTTAAATTTTGGCTGCATTTTTTTGGTTTGTGCAGAAATTTAAAAATTAATGTAATCAAAACTATCCATTTTGAAACCTCTAATTTTTTGCCTTTTGTTTGGTCATAAAGTTTTCCCTTATCCATTCCCTTATACCCCTCTAAATATATCTAAATCACGAATCCATTTTGATCTTATTTTAGTACATGTATGAAATGTTGGCCTATAACTAGTTTCTGCTGCTTTTCAATTTTCTCAGCATTTTTTCAAATAGTGAGTTCTTGTCCCAAAAGCTTGGATCTTTGAGTTTATCAAACACTAAATAACTGTGGTTGTTTACTCCAGTGTACTGTGTGCTTAACGTATTTCACTGTTCTACCACTTTATTTCTTAACTAGTAACATATTGTTTTGATGATTACCATTTTGTAATATGGTTATCTGGAACTTCTAGAAATTTAGAACAGTTTCAAAGTGACACAGAGATAGTAATCAGTTGAAATTCCTTTTCAGGATCTTAGCCTGCACCAAAGGAAAGTCAGTTCATTCTTTCTTACTGAAGAGATTTTCCAAAGATTTTTAGACGTTGCATATAGGCTTTTAGGAGAAATGATTAGCGTGGACTAGAACTAAAAGGTATTTATTTTTTAAGGAGTTTTGACTATGTAATGGGGGTGAGGGAAGAGGAGGAGGAAGATGGCTTTCAGTAACCAAGCATTATTTTTTGAAAGAATCCTGGAGTCAAAGAATTGTAAGAGACCTTTGGGATCATTAAAGATTTGCTTCTAAGTAGCCTCAGTCTTGGGGTCAGAGGACCTGGATTTGAACCCCATTTCTAAGAACCATGATGATAATTCTCCAAGCCTCATATTCAATTGTAAAATGTTACTGATAACAGTCACTAGCTCATGGTTTGTCATGAAGAAAGAACCATAAAAATTAAGACATTATAGAAATGTGCCATTATTTTGATCAGATTCAAATTCAGTAGCCATTTATTAAGCATCTGTGAAGTCTTACACACCATTCCAAGCACTGAATGGAGGTACAATGAGAAACAGTTCCTGCCCTTGAGGATTTGACAGTCTAGCAGTTTACTTCTCTAATACCAATTAGAATCCATATTCTATCCATATACTTTTATCCATATACTTTTATAAGAGTACAGAATGCATAAGGTACATAAGGCTTTGGGAGTTCAGAAAAAAAGAGGGACAAGTTTCTCTTGGAGTGTCAAGGGTCTACATGGAAGAGGTAATATATGAGCTTGAAGATTTCAACGAAAGAGACAAAAATAGATCACATTTCTATATTGTTTTCAGGTTTATCAAGCATTTCTTTCAATAACCTCACTATCTCCTATAATGCAAGTTTTTTTATACCCATTTTGGAAATGAAGAGACTAAAGGCTTTGAAAAATTAAATGACTTACTGCTTATCACAAAAGTTTACCAGCATCAGAGCTAAGATTCCCAACCCTAGCTGTCTGATTGTACACCCAAAGCTCTTCACAACAGCACAAGGCAAAGGTAACGTCACCCAGCTAGAACACAGACTCAGCCCATGACTCTTGTAAGTCAAGAACACTTAGAGAATACACTAAGAGTGTCTCTGTTATAGATCCTGTTAATACCCCCCCCCCCCAACCTCCCAAGCTCCCAGCCCTGTCTCTGTTGAGAGCTTCAAGAATCTACCACATTCTTCATTGTGAAGATCAAAAGACATATGACACCAGAGCTGCCTGGGAGTCATCACAGCTGGCGGCCACAATGTGTGGTTTTGCTGTTGCTGGTATGTGCTAGCTTGCTGCCGGGGAACCACCTGCTTTGCTCCCTGGCCTCCTTGTATACCACAATTTATTTTTGTATCAAGGGGAAAATATATAGCATAATAAATTGTGTGGTTCTAGTGTTCAGTCAGCCATTTCCTTGAAGAGAGGGCTCTTAGCGTCTTCATGCCTATGAATCATTGTCTGCAAAGAGCGGCCAGTCCCCATAGTGGAAAGGGGGATAAATTTCTAACAACTTTTTCTCAAGTCGGAGCTGAATATGAATATTCACATATGGTTTGATTAAAAAAATTAAGACCTCAATAAAGCAATGATATCACTTTGCAGAGATGTGAGACAGGTCTAAAGAGTGTTTGTTTTTTAAAAAATGATTTGACCAACTTGGCAATTTAGACATTAAGTTTTCAAAACTCTAATAGGCCCAAAGTATATGTGTATACCTTATATAGCATATAATTACAATACCTATAACATCACAATTATATGTACATATATAGATAATATGTATATACTTATATAATTTGAATATTGTCACTTTCCAGTTTGTGAGATATACACTTTTTCTACCTATTTCAATAATAATAATAATTCTGTACTCCAAGTGGCTACATCCATATTTCTTTAATCTCTCTATTCCCCAAGTAGAGAAAAGTGAGAGAAATAGCAGAGAGAGAATAAAATAAACTCCCTCTCTTCCCTTCTTTCCTTCAGGAACCTTTGACTTACAACCCAGAGTCAATTCAAAGCACACACTTTAGTGAACTTAGAAAATACCTTCGTGACTTCAGCAGTTTCAAACTTCCTAAAGTTTTATGCTCCTAGCTTCCACCTGGCAGGAAGGCTCCCCTGAGGGTCACGGAACATCTCTGGTGTGATGGTTAGCCTGAAGGAAGACAGAGAATGTCTCTGTCTGTTTCCTCTTCAGCTCCAGATGTGAATGAGCCATTAATTTGACCGGTTTGGGATAAGTCTCTATAGAATGGGGTGCTAACCAAATCCTGGCCTTTGACCTTTGGGAATGGGGCAGAGGGCTTGGCTTAGTAAATGGTTAAGATAAGGAAAAGATAATCTCCTTACAATGCATGGGAAGACTTCCTGCACTATCTCAACTGGGGTGATGAAATGAAGAAAACGATTGCCTACAAATGAACTGATCTTAGAGTTTCACCTCTCACCTTAGCTTCTCCATACTTCTCCCCAATTATGGCAAAGATTTATAAAAATGCTTTTTCTATTCTTGATTTAATCACTGTGGTTGATTCATTATTGTATAGATTCTAGTCAAGTCAAGTCAAGTCAAGAAGCATTTATTAAATGTTTATTTTGTGCCAGAAAGGGTACTGAGACCTAGGATACAAATCCAATTAGAAAGAAAGATAATTTCTGCCCTTAAGAAACTTACAATTTACTGAAAGAAATTAATGAGAAACTTACATTCTAATGGGGAAGTTCCAGCTTTCTCTACCCCTCAGTAGACAGTTTCATGTGCTATGGCAGGAAAAAAAACCTCATCACTTGGTGGCTCGTTTTGTTACTGTTGAATGTCTCCTGACTTAGCTAATCTATTAATGCATACAAGGTTTCTATTCTTGGTTTCTATTCTGCTGGTATAGGATTCAAGAACTTGAAGCAACCTTTCCATTATGATGTGTTCCTGGGGTAGGATAGACTTTCAGTAAAGCAGTGAGGTAATACTATGGATAGAGCACTGTGCCCGGCATCAGGAAGACCTGAATTCAAATATGACCTCAGATAATTACTAGCTATATAACTCTGGACAAATCAGTTAACCTCTATGTGCCTTATTTTCTTCAACTGTAAAATGGGGCTAATAAGAGCATCTACCATTCAGGATTGTTTGTGAGGATCCAATGAGATATTTGTCAAATGTTTGACATATAAATACTTCTTTTTTTCTTTTGTTTCCTCCTCCACAGTGTAAGAGGCTCAAATGAGTTAATATTTATAAAGTGCTTTGTAAATTTTACAGCACTATAGAAATGTTAGTTGTTAACAAAAATTTTGGCAGCATTTGCCAATGGGGAAAAATTTTAAGTACAGGCTGAATGATGGACGATACCTAAGTCATAATAGGACTAGTTTTGATAATTTGGAAGAGTAGTAATAAGTCATTGAGTTGTTGCAGTCTTTGGGTAAGAGCTGAGAAAATAGTCTCATCAATGAAATCAATGATTCTTGGAGCATAAAGAAATGAGAAGATTATAGATTGCTATCAACCATTTGGCATATGATCTTGTCAACTAATTATCTCATGGATGAAAGAGTAGAAATTCCAGATAGTGAAATGAAACTTGGCATTCAAGCAATGTAAGGATTAAAAAAGGGAAAAGGTTCTTGAGATTTAGAGATGTTGGGAATGAACTTTTTCAGAGTTGCTGGACAATTTTGTAATAGACATATGAATACAGGCAATTCTCAATTTATAAACAGGTTGTATACCAAAAATCTGTCTGTGTGTGTGTGTGTGTATTTTTGAATTGAAAACTTACCAC
This sequence comes from Sarcophilus harrisii, assembly GCF_902635505.1. Classification (NCBI taxonomy): domain Eukaryota; kingdom Metazoa; phylum Chordata; class Mammalia; order Dasyuromorphia; family Dasyuridae; genus Sarcophilus; species Sarcophilus harrisii. Next base: position 50,105,984 of record NC_045427.1, read on the forward strand.
CACATAGAACCAATATTAAACCCCTGGTTAGAGTCTCCGGCTGCATCACAAATCCCATTTTGTAAACATAACACAGAAAGAGACTATGGATTACTCCTTCTGGCCTATTCCTTACTGCAGGATAGAACCAAGGCTCTTTGAGCTGAATCCTATAAGATTCCATCATCATAATTTTCATCACACATATGTAACATATGTAAGTTAATTAATTATTCATGCATTTTGTTAAATAACTGTGCAATAAGATTTTGGGGCAACTAAATGGAACTCTTCTTCAGGAGTTCAAATCCAGCCCCACTAACTTACACACACACTTACTAATGTGATCCTGGACAACTCACTTTTCCCTGTTTGTCTTCCATCTATATAACTGTTGTGGTAGATGATGCTGGTTCATCTTCTGGCCACTAGGTGGACTGAGTAGGAAGCATGAAATAAGAAGAAACTTTCTACAGATTGACATCACTCAATCTCAGAAAGACCTATACTTCTACAGAAGCTATCTGTACAAGCTAAAAATAGGTGTGGCTGGCATTCAAAAGGTCAGTAAATTTTAGGAATATAGGATAAAGCCACAAAAAATCATGTATAGTCTGATATCCTAATAATAAAGATCAAGAACATGTCATAAAGAAGAAACCCAATTTATAGAAACAAAAGCCATCAAATATTTAGGAATTAGCCTAGAAATTCACACAAAATGTACATGCCTATAATACACACCCACACCCACACCCACACCCACACCCACCCACCCACACACCCCTATACCTATAATCACTGAAGTAAAGGAAGACCTAAGTAATTGGAGGGACATTCAGCATTCCCAGGCAAATGAGATCAAAATAGTAAATACTCCCCAAACATTCAATTCTGAAATAAATACCAAGGAGTTACACCCTGGTACAATCAACTCAGTGGAGTGACCTGAATCCTGAATTTGGAGTTGGGATTAAACTTTGACTCTCTTTTTTATGACCTGTGATACCTTTGGAAAGACTGATTCTTTCTGGACCTCTATTTGCTCCTCTGTAAAATGGATTAGATGTTCTCTGAGGTCTTTTCTTGTCTATGAGTCTCTATTCTATTTCTGTAATTCTTAGACTATTGCCTTTTTCTACTAACAGTTCCATTTTCTTCCATTTTCTATTCCTATCTACCTATCAATTTAAGTTCTGGGACCCAAAGGCAGACTTTACAGAAGTTCCTTCTATGTAGACCCCACCCCTAGATTTTTAAAAAAGTATTAATCTTTTCAAGTTTTTCTTCTTAGGGAATCTCCAAACCCTGGAGGGACTGCTGATGTTATCTCCCTGTTACTTTGAAGGGAAATTTATTTCTGGGTTGATTTCATTGTTGCTGGGAGTTGAGACCCACTTCACACCTGAGTTAATTGTTCAGGACTGTTGTTACCCCAGATTTCCTATTGGAACAGAAGTTGTATCTCAGGTGATCCAGCAGTACCCAATTCTATTGAGAAATTGGGACCATTCCAATCCCTGGGATTTCTCTGCCTCTAAACAGCATTTGCCATCACTACCTAGAATTATTAGTTATCTATTCATCTGTAGTCTTACTCCCTCAATCAGATTGTGTTTTCCCTGAGGGTAAAGACTATGAAGATTTTCTTAAAAGACCAAGCAGTTAAGTTGAAAGAACTAGTTTGACACCTGACTTTGTAGATGATTACTTTTGTGTCTTCAGGAAAGTCATGGTGTTTTTCTCAGCCTCAGTTTCCTCATTTGTACATACATGTACAAATTATATACATGTAATACATGTACTTCATGCTGTGCATGATTGTTAAAAACAATAGTCTTTATTCTTAGAGTGCTTTAGAATTTAAAAATCACTTTCTTTAGAACAACCCTTGAAGGCAGTCTAACATGAGTATCATTGTTCCCTTTTAGCATTTTGATTAGAGGCATAGCTCTCAAGGGAACAAAACCTAGATTTCAGCCTAGGACTACATTTAATATGCTTTTTCCTGTACGGTAGAGCTTCTCATGTGTGAATTGGATCACATGATCAGCTGTCATTTTACAGAGGAGAAACTGAGGCACACAGAAGTTTGTAATAGTTTGTAATCATAAAACAATAAAATTAGGAATAATTATAATTTTATCACACTATTTGCTCCAAAAAATATTTGATTTATTGTCCAATTAAACAGAAAAATATAAATGGAGATGATGTAGTTCAGGTTTTGAGTCTAGTGCATAAACAGCTTGCCTTCCCATCTTCCTTGTAACTGTCACTTTTGGGCCATGCCTCGATTCCCAGCTGCTTTGCAATCCTGCAATTTATGCCCCATGCAGAGAAGGGGGATAGCATCGGGTCACTGCTGCCAGACCACCAGGCTAGCCTCAGTTCAATTAAAATTGTTATTCTCTGGGAGAGGGGAAGATAAAAGAGTGAGTTCAGAACTAATAAAAACTGACATCACAGTCAGCTCAACTGTAATGGAATCCCTCTCTAGAGACTGAGATTTATTGTTCTGCTCGAAAAAAAACTGTAAATAGCATTTCATTTGAAAGTGTGGCATGTGAAAAAAAGCTTCTGTGTAGGTTAAAGCATTTCTCCTCTTCCTCTTCCCCCACCCTGACCCCCAGCCAGCTCCTTTTCCTTAAAACTCTCAAACCCACCCTCTCCCCCCCTCCCAGAGAGGCCTCAGCTGGGACCTCAGCTAAAGGGAAGGGCTACTGCATTCACTGAATTGGGCCTCACCAAGTTCCCAGAATGTATGAAGTGATTTTGGAAACTGAGGGGAGTTTATCTCAGGGGGTGATGTAGGTCAGGGCCGGAGCCACTGCTGCTTCCAAGACTGTGGTGAGAATGAAATTTGGTTAACCCATGTCGCCACTGCGACCCAGTGTCATGCAAAGAGACTTGTTGTCTTTAAGAGTGGTTATCGGCAAAAGGATGCTGAGGGAGGAGAGAGGGAGGAAAGCATTTCTGGTGCTTTTCATTGTCATTGTATTTATTTCCCCAGAGGTCACACTTGGTTTACCAGTTGACCATCCAAACCAGCTCTCATAGTGACTTTGGATGATGGGATGCTTGAAAGTTTCTTGCCAGATACCATCAGAAACATTTAAGAAAAGCCTCCAATAAAGTCACTTAGTTCAATGATTTTCTTCTCTTATTTTTTATCAAAGGGTATTTTTTCCACCCTTGTGTCAGAAGCTCCTTCTTGACACAAAGGGGGCCATTATCCTTATTCGTTTTTTTCATACTCTTGGTTGCTTTGACTCAGATAATATTTGAATTTCAAATGTTTAATCACTAGCCCTCAGTATAGATGCAGTGAAAAGAGCACTGGACTGCGAGTCAGGAAGATTTATTTTCCTGAGTTCAAATCCAGCCTCAGATACTTAGTAGCTGTGTGACCTTGGACAAGTCACTTCACCCTGTTTGCCTCAGTTTCCTCACCTGTAAAATAAGCTAGAGAAGGAAATGGCCAACCACTCCAGTATCTTTGCCAAGAAAATCCCAAATGGAGTCACCAAGAGTTACTAAAATAACACCAACATAGTCAACAGCAGTTTCATGAAGTTTCATGAAGCTAAAACATGGACAGTCTTATTTAGAAGCTAAAGGACAATAATAGCATTCATATTTGTTATATAGAAAACATTTAATCCATAGGGGGTGTGGCTACTCAATTACCCAATATTATCTGTTGATAAAGACAGAGTGCTTGACTTACCTTGATGATAATGTGCTTTACCAATACCAATGACACTTTACAGAAAAATAGAGCTCTCTAGAGTTCTCAGAGAGTTGGCTATTTCTATTTTGTATCTTCACTCCTTTTGTGGGTGGCAGTACTCATCTCATTTGATTAGGGCAGGGATTCAACCTTTTTTGCATCATGGACCCCTTTGATAATTTGGTGAAATCTCTGGACCAATTTTAGAATAATTTTTTAAATGCATGAAATAAAATATGAGTGAAAAGGAAACTTGATATATTGAAATGCATTGATTAAGGATGTCTGAGTTAGGGCCATTAGGTGTGGATTTATCTAATTATAACCATAGCTTATGCTTCTACTCATTTGGAGACTTTCCTTTCCAGAGTTCTACTGAACCTTGATTCACATGAGCATAGAATAACAGAGTGAACCATACCAGCATGAATCATCTGAATATATCAGTCATTATCATGGAAGTCAAATGAATAAAATTAAATATATTAAACAACTATCACAGAGATGGCCTTTTTATGATTCCTCCCAGACTTGGACAGCCGTTCTCCATTTTGTAGGCACAAGCGAAATCCAAGAGATTTTTGAAAACAGGTCAGGTGCTTAGACTCAGGAGCTCCCACTGGGAGCTTAGAAATGTCTTTCATTCCCCCACTTCCTATATTAGGGTTAGTAATGCTGAGATGAGTTAACTTCCTTAATGATGAAGTGAGCAACTGTCCCCCAAGCTAGTCCACTCAGTCTCCTATAGGGTGAGAAAAATTAATTTTCAGATATCTTTTTCTTTTTTGTCACCCCTTTATTACTGGCTAGAACTTGCTAGTATGGCTGACGCATAGGTTTAGCTACAAGGTAATTCCAACACTCTTCACAACTTGCTCTATTTCAGTAGGATGATGAAATATATTCGGGGGTAGGAACTAGCACTGGAATTCCTCCCATGTCTCCTATGCTATTCTCCACTCCTCAAATGTCTACTCAGCTTTCTTTCCCCATTCAACTAGTTCCTCCATAACTGAGTCTTGATGAACCTGCCCAATTTTGCTTTTATTAAAGTCTGCTCAATTCCCTCCTGCTTTGCCTTCTTTCTTGCTGGTTCCAAGATCCTTTCTGTAAGGGTCCATTAGAACAAAGAGAAAATGGGGATGGATTAAGGATTAAGGAGAGTTACTGTAATTACAGTACACATCAGAACATACCCAGAGACCTGTAGAGTTTGTCATAAAAGTTTAATAATTTGCTTATTCAAATTTAAAAAGCTAGTTAGTATTGTTATTATGACTGTTGACTTGCACTGTGGTATTCTTTACAACCCACCAGTTACTAAAATTGTATGATTTCAGGAACATGAAGAAGGCATCTCTTCTAGCCTCTGTGCACACACACATATGTAGGTATGTATATGTATATGTATATGTGTATATATATTATAACTGCTTCCCTTATGATCAGAATAACTTCTATCTGGGATCTTCATACTTCCCAAAGTTTTGATTCTTATCATTATGCAAGTTTCCCTGGGAGAGACAAAGCTTTCATTTTTATCCCTCATTGTCCTTGATATCTAAAAAAAAGTTAATGTAGTGCTGCTACTCTGTTAAAATTTGTCCTATCTCCTTTATTGTTTTCATAAAACAATCTATATGGATAAGTTTTAGTCACATTTTATTCAGATAAATTAAATAATTTGTTATAATTTTATAACAATTTAAATAAATCTTAAACATATAATTAAAATACTACAAGGTATCCTAAATCTTAGTGTACATTAAAGCTTTAATAACTTATTTGCAAATATTAATAAAAATTATTTATAATTTTAATGCTTATAACTTAAAATAATAACTGTAATAACATTATTGTTATTTGGCAGTTTCTTACAATGTGTTGCTATTAATGATATTGCTATTCATAATCAACTACTTTATCAACTACTAATAGAGAGTAAGAATGATTCCCAATTTATAAATGATCAAAATTTATGAAAAGGCAATCCAAGTGATTTGAGGAAATCCAAGTGATCAATAGTCCAATAATGAGAGAAATGTACATCAAAACAACCCTGATGTTCTATATCAAATCAATCAATTGGTAAAATTAATAAAAAAAATAACAAACATTTGGAGGGCATGGGAGAAATAGTCACATTAATGCAGTCTTGATTATGAATTAGTTAGACCATTCTGGAAAACAATAAGAAACTATGTTCCCCAAATTCCTAATCTATGTGTAACTTTTGATTCAGTGATATATCCTTCCTAGGGATATACTCCAAAAAGAGGAAAGAAAGAAAAAAAAAACTATATATATATATGTATACATATTTATATAATGTATATATGTGTATATGTGTGTGTATATATGTAGATATATATACCCACATACATATCTTTATACCTATACTTAAATATATAATTATATGCATATATACATATCCATATTCATGCATATATATATATATTTATAGCAGCTTTTTATTATAAAAATCTGGAAACTAAAGGGGTGCCCATCAACTGGAAAATGGATGAACAAATGGCATATGAACATAATGCAATACTATTATTGTGCTGTAAGAGATAATGAAAGCAACAGATTCCTAGAAACCTGGGAAGACTTAAATGAAATGATACAAAGTTAAGTGAGTATAGCCAGAAGAACAATTTATACAAGTCAATCAATTAATCAACTAGTATTTATTAAATGCCAACTATGAACTAAGCCTTAAATAACAACATTACAAAGACAAACAATTTTGAAAACATTAAGAATTGTGATCAAGGTAAGGATTAACCATGATACCAGAAGATAGAAGATAAAAGGATGGTACTCCACTTCTGACAGAGAGATGATAAACTAAGGGTACAGGATAAGATGTTTTGGACATGACAAATTAGTGAATGTGTTTTTTTTAATCTATGTATGTTTTGTTTTGTTTTGTTTTTCTATTTTTAATATGGGAGAGAAAATAGTTTTTTTAATTGATTAAAAGTTAATTTGGAAAAAAGGCATATGTATGTTTTTCAAATGTCCTATTATAACCAAAGATGGCATAGTTGATTTCCCCATCTTTTTCTTTTCTTTTCTTTTTTGTATTCTGATAATTGATTAGAGAAGAATCAGATCTATAATAAAGGACTGCATGCATTTATGATTGGGGGACTTGAGAAAAATTGCCTTTTTAGATAATTCTACAGTGATTGATCTGTAGCTAGGAATGGAGTAAATTTAAGGTGAATATCCAAAATAGAATATAAATTCTCTTAGAACAGAGTCAGCCTTTTTTATGATCTGTAAAGTGATAGGATTATAGCTTCAGAAATGGAAGGTAACTCAGAGGCCATGGAATACAACCTTTCAGATGAGGAAACTGAAACCTGAAGGGAATAAGTGATTTTTCCACAGTCACACAGGGATTAAGGGGCAGTTACTCAGTTTCATTTTAAAAGGCAGCAAATTCTGTTTTAGACACAAGCTGTGTGAAACTGTTTCATCTGGTTTATACATGTTTGCTTGTTGTTTCTCCTATTAGATTGTAAGCTTCTTGAGAATAGTGCCTATTTTTTGTCTCATTTTTATCTCTAGCGCTTAGCATACTACCTGGCAAATAGTAGATGCTTAAAAAATGCTCATTGATTGATTGACTGATGTATCTATACATGAGTTAAATAAAAAAGAAACTATTAATTTTGATCATTAGGTGGCACAGTGGATAGAACATTGGTCCTCGAGTCAGAAAGGCTCATCTTCCTGAGTTCAAATCTGGTTTCAGACACTTACTAACTGTGAAATCCTGGGCAAGTCACTTAACCATGTCTGCCTCAGTTTCCTCATCTATAAAATGAACTGGACAAGGAAATGGCAAACCATTCCAGTATCTTTAACAGGAAAACCCCAAATGGGGTAAGAAAGTCAGAATGAAAAGAAAAATTAAAATGAAAACAACAGAGATTCAGACTCTGCTTCTCTATTCTACTCCAAGCTCTCTTTTCCCAAAACCTCATCTTTCAGGAAAATTTCCCTCTTTGATGAACAATATTGTAAATTTTCTAAAATTAAGGTACTGATAGGAGGACCATTTAATTGGAACACTAAAAAAAAGGAGACAAGACCAGGAGTTAGGGGAGATGACTAATTCATAGGCTGACAGGTTTTAAATTATAGGGTTTCAAGTGAGAAGAATTCTTTAATAATCTTAAATTTTACTCTTCTATTTTACAGATAAGGAAATTGAGGCTCAGAGAATCAAAGATCACTCAGGTGATTAAAGATCTGACTGCAAGGGCAACATGCTATTTCTAGCTGTAAACTCCAGATACTGGTTTAATAATTTTAGCTCTACAAGGGTTAAGTTTCTCTTTATTAAGTTTCTGCAATTACAGATTTGGGGCAATAGACAGTTATAGTTGTCTATGATTTTCTGAGTTCAAAAGAATATGCTCTGTCCTATTTCCATTTGTATTATCAGAAATTTCTGAAATTTTTAGAGCAAACACATATCTCTTTATTTAAGAAGACACACTTTAACTTGATTAAGAATTTAATGATAATCCTTTTGTAGAACAATTTAATAAAGCAAGCAAGATTTCTAAGATAGACTCATCTTCCTCAGTAATTTTTTTACAATTAAATTTTATATTTTAATGAACATTTTCTCTTCTTCCTCACTACTAAAAAAAGAAAAGCAAAACCAAAATGCTTTTAATAAATATATGTAGTCAATAAAAATGGCTAGCATTTAAATAATTCTTAAATGTTTGAAAATTACTTTATAATGTTATCTCATCAGATCCTCATAACAATTTTGGGAGGTAGGTGCTATTTTACTCTCATTTTACAGATAAGGTAACTGAGGTGAGAAAAAGTTAAATGATTTATCCAGAATCACACAGCTAGAAAATATCTTTCTGACCCTGTGTCTAGTGTTTTATTCCCTACATTACCTAGTTGCCTAATCAATCAAACCTAATTCTTATATTAGACATGTCCAAAAAAAATTTTGTCTCATTTTGCACCCTGAGTTCATCAGCTTGCCGTCTGGAGGTAGGTTGCACTGATCCATTGGAAGTGTGGTTGGTTATTGTGTTGATCACAGTACTTTAGTCTTTCAGAATTATTTGTGGCATTGTCCTTGTATATACATTGTCCTCTTGGTTCTTCTTAATACTTACACATTTTCTGAGATTTATCTGAAATCATCTTTTTGGTCTAACCTTTTTTATACAATAATCTTCTGTTTTGATTAATTTTGAAATATTTCTATTCTTATAATTTTGCCTTCACCTTGATATTTTTAAAAGAAAGCTGTTATTTCTGTCCTTCCACAATCCTGTCATTTTTTTTGGAATTTGTACATTGCACCCTAATAAAATATAAACTCCTTGAGGTTAGACACCAACTAATTTTTGTGTGAGTACACCAATTAATGTAACATGTCTGTTACATAGTAAGCACTTACTAAATGCTTGTTAATTGAGTGATATCTGGACAAATCAACAAAACAAACAACCTATAGAGATAAACAATATGTCAAACTAAATACAAATATACACATGCATAAGTATATGGATATATACATATGGATAAACATTGAACAACATCACTTTGAGAGGAATCTAATTTAATGTGATTGCTTTAGTTGGCATAATAGAATCTATGCATCCAAATAAATATTGCCTTTTCAAGTAATTCATGTGACTAAGACTGGAGCTTGTAGTGGATTAAAAACTTCAAATGGATTACAAGTATGATTCCACTGCTCCCAAAGCAATCGTCAATCCATACTTGGCTTCCTCCAGTCTTTGTGCCCACAGAAAGCTTTGCTTCCTATTCAAAATGTATCTTATTGTGCAAGTCTTTGCTATGAAATAAATTATTAAAAACATGTTTTAATTAGTTTCACTTACATTTTTTGGTGATAGATAAATTATATGTTAATGAACTAAAGAAACATAATGTTTCCATTGCACTTTGACAAAAGTATCCTTGTTTTCTGACTGTGAATTCTGCAGAATTTGTTTCAGTTGATTATTTCAAGCATTATGATAAAATTACTAGTTTGATGACTTAAGTAATTCTAATAATAATAATGCGTCCAGTTAAGTGATATTGTAAAATAAACTTTTACATGTGTGGTATGTACTAGGTAGAGACTAATATTTCATAATGTATACCAAGATAAACCCTAAATGGTTACATGACTTAGACATAAAGATAACATCATAAAACAAATGAAAGAAACAAAGAGAAACTTTCTGTTAAAATTTTTGATAAGGGAAGAATTGATAACCAAAAAAAAATAGAGATCACAAAAGGTAAAATGGACAACTTTTTAAAACATAAAGCTAAAAAGTCTTTGCACAAACAATATCCATGCAGCTAAAATGAGAAGAAAAGCCAGTAAATGGAAAAAAAATTTGCAATAAGTTTTTCTGACAAAGGTATTTTTCCAAGATACAAAGGGAAATAATTCAAATTTATAAGAATAATAACCATTCCTAATTTGATAAAAAATTTCAAAGAATATGAAAAATTTTTTGAAAGGATAAATCCAAACTATCAAAAGCCATATGAAAAAATCAACTCTGTAAATTACTAATAAATAGAGAAATGCGAATACAAGCAACTCAGTAGTACTACATCATACTCATCAGATTGGCAAAGTTAATAAAAAAGATATGTGATATTTTGGTGGGGTTATGAGAAAACAGGTAGATCAGTGCCTTGTTAGTGGAACTGTTAAATGGACCAGTAATTTTGGAAAACAGTTTGCAACTACACCCAGAAGTTCTCCTTGATTCAGTGACAACATTGCTAGGTTCATACCTCAAAGAAATCAGAGAGAAAAGAACCAAGTATAGCAGCTCTTTTTTGTGGTTGAAAAGAACTGGAAAGTGAGGGAGTGGCCATCAATTGGGGGAATTACTGAACAAATTAAATGTGATAGAATAGTATTCTGCTATAGGAAGTAATGAAGGGAACAGTTTCACAGAAACCTGAAGACACATGAACTTATAAAAAATAAAGTAAGGACTATGAAAACAATTTATGGAATAAACACACTTTGAAAGTTTTAAAAACTCTAATCAATTGCAATGACCCACAGTGATTCCAAGTGACTCATGATGAAACATACTATCTACATCCTTTCTATTATACTACCCATTACGAAAAAGTGATTGACTCAGATTGTAGATTTAAAATCCTATATATTTTTGGATATAGCCATTGTGGGAAATTGTTTTGCCTTAGAATTTTATAAGGCTATATACGGTCTGATTAGTGCATCAGAAAGCAAGGCTATCATTTTTCTCTTTCTAGGACTTATCATTCTCTTAAATACTTTAAGATTACATTAGATTTCTTAGATTCTCTATCACATTGCTGATTCACACTGAGTTTGCAATTAGCTAAAATTCTAATTTCTTTTCAAACTCCTTTCTCACTTCAACCCCTTATCTTCTACTTGTGAAGCTGATTTTCTTTTTCTTTTTCTTTTTTTTTTTTTTTGGCTTTTTATTTTCAAAACAATGCATAGATAGTTTTCAACATTCATCCTTGCAAAACCAAGGTTTGTTCCAATTTTTTCCTCCCTCCATTCCCTCCTTTAGATGGCAAGTAATCCAATATATGTTAAACAGGTGCAATTCTTCTATACATGTTTCCACAATTATCATGTTGCACAAGAGAAATCAGATTAAAAAGGAAGCCATGAGAAAGAAAACAAAAAGCAAGCCAACAACAACAAAAAGGAAAACACTATGCTGTGATCCACACTCAGTTCCCATTGTCCTCTCCCTGGATGGGCTCTCTTCATCACAAGTCCATTGGAACTGTTGAAAAGAGTCACATCCATCAGAACTGATCATCACATAATCTTGTTGCTGCTGTGTATAATGTTCTCTTGGTTCTACTCACTCCACTTAGTATCAGTTCATGTAAATGTCTTCAAGCCTTTCTGAAATCATCCTGATGATCATTTCTTATAGAAAAATATTATTCCATAACGTGCATATGCCATAACTTATTCAGCCATTCCCCAACTGATGGGCATCCACTCAGTTTCCAGGTCCTTGCCACTACTCCAAACATTTTAGCATAAGTGGGTCTTTTCCCCTCCTTTAAGATCTCTTTGGGATACAGACTCAGTAGAGACACTACTGGATCAAAGAGTATGCACAGTTTGATAGCCTTTGGGGCATTGATACAAATAACTCTCTAGAATGGTAGATCAGTTCACAACTACACTAACAATGTATTAGTGTCCCAGTTTTCCCACATCTCTTCCAATATTCATCATTATATTTTCCTGCCATCTTAGTCAATTTAAGAGGTATGTAATGGTACCTCAGAGTTATCTTAATTTGCATTTCTTCAATCAATAGTGATTTAGAGCATTTTTTTCAGAACTAGAAAGAGTTTTAATTTCTTCATCTGAAAATTGTCCGTTCATATCCTTTGACCATTTATCATTTGGAGAATGGTTTATATTCTTAAAAATTTGAATCTTTTTTTCTATATGTGAAGCTGATTTTCTGTGGAAATCTTTACATGCATCCCTATTAAGAGACTGCAGTAGCTGAGTTATGTAGTGGGTAGAATACTTGGTTTGGAGTAAGAAAAACCTGAGTTCAAATATAACTTCAGATACTTACTAACTGTGTGAACCTGGGCAAATGACTTAACTTTATTTGCTCATTTCCTCATATGTATAATGAATGAACTACAGAAAGAAATGACAACCACTCCATTATCTTTTCCAAGAAAACCCCCAATGGGTTCATGGAAAGTTGAACAAAACTGAGTTACAAGTGGCCCAAATGGGGCCAGAACCCATCACAGTTTTCTGATTTCTAGGCCAATGTTCTCTCTCCTATTCAAGTCTCATTTGGACCTTAATGGTCGAAACAATCTGGGAATGCTAGATTTGACAAAACAATGGACTGAAACCCGGCAAACAATGGAAACCATTAATGGTGGCTAATGTCAGGCTTCATGAGTCAATTGCCCTTCAACTCCTCCCAGGATATGAGGCCTCAAATTTCCTTGTGGTTTGCCTTTCTGCTGCTGGTTCTCTACTTAGAATAATCCATACACATTATCAGTGAAAGAGAACAAACGTCCTCCCTTGGATCTCTGGTCCTCCCTGCTGCCAATAACCACAGTACTTCTGTATTGGCGGCAGCCTTTGCAAAATGGACTCTTTCCAGCCAAAAGTCCCAGGGAGCAGTGGTGAGCCATTAGAGATTGTGATACATAAATAATTTTGGATTCCACCCAGAAAGAGAAGGTCTGTTCTCTCTCTCATTCTTCAATGCCCTCTATGTTCTTCCAACAAATTTGGGGGAGCGTCCTATAAATTCCTTGTGGTCACGCTTGAGATCCAGGAGCTGATTCTGTCCTGAGACTCTACATTCAACATTTTAGCCTTTCATTATCTTATAGCAGGGGTTCTTAACCTGAGGTCTGTGAATTAAGAAAAAATATTTTCATAACTATTTTTCACTATAATTGGTTTCTTTGAAATCCTATGTTTTCTATTTTATGCTTTTAAAAACATTAATCTGAGGAGGAATCTATAAGTGTCACCAGACTTCACATGTGGCCTATAATGTAAAAAAAGTTAAGAGTTTCTGATCTAGCCAAAATCCCTGATTTTTCGGTGTAGGAAACTGAGGTCTTGAGATCTGAAAGGGACTTGCCAGAGGTCTCACAGTTATTATTATCCTCATTAGACTGTGAGTTCCTTGTGTTCAGCAGGGACTATTGTTTGCCATTTTTTGTCCCAAGTGCCCAGCACATAATAGATGGTTAATAAAAGTTTTTTTTTTTTTTTTTTTTGACTTGAATCCTATCACATTGTACCTTAAAAAAGTGGTAGGATTGAGACAATGGAGTCTAGTCTGGTACCTGATAAAGTCTTATACCTGAAATCCAAGATTCTATTTCCATTTTAACTATAGACTTGCTATCTAGACTCTAGCTCTTAAATTGTGGTATTGTAACTGAATGCGGGGTTATAAAATTATGATTTATTATCAGTAAATGTTTGATTTATATACATAGTCTATCTACCTATATACTTGGGGACATATAAAAATTTCTTAGGCAAACAAAAAGGATTGCTTGTAGAAAAAGTTCAAGAAGCTCTGGTCTAGGCTACACCAAAAGCATTGCATGACTATAATAGCTACTCCAAAGGAACTATATGGATATTGACAGATATTGCATAGATATCTCAAGAGCCCAACATATTCGACCAGAGAAACATTCTACAAACAAACTAAAAGTTCTCATTTCTCCTTGTCAGTAGTTTGATAGATGGTCACATGGAATTGATTGGAGGATTCTATTCTCTCTGTGCTTTTCCCTCCCTACCACTTGTTCTGTTTCTTTTTTTTTTCCAGAGGTATCAAGGAAGAAAGATATTCATTCAATCACTAAACATTAAGAATCTACAGTATACCCAGACACTGTATTAAGTGCCATGCATTTTCAGTCATTTTCAATCATGTCTGCCTCTTCTCCATCCCGTTTGTATTTTTCTTGACATTCTTACTAGAGGACTTTACTATTTTTGTTTCCAGTTCATTTTACAGATGAGGAACTGAGTCAAACAGAATTAAGTAACTTGTCTAGGGTCACACAGCTAGTAAGTGTCTAAAGCCAGATTTGAACTCAGATCTTCCTGATTTCAGGTTTTGTACTCTATCCACTGCATAAGCTGGTTATTGATACAAAGAAAAAAAAAACCTCAAATATCCCCTGCCTTCAAGAAATTTAAATTCAATTAGTCAATAGTCAACAAATATTTATTAAGTCTCTGCTTTGTACCAGGAACATTGTTAAGTGCTGGAGATATAAAGGAGATTTTTGAGCTAAGTGTGTGCTTGTGTGTGTAAGTATTTGTGTATGTGTATGTCTGTGTGCATGGTGAATAGGTAGATTGGACCAGGGGATGCGCTGGCACAGAGACAGGATGGACATTATAGAAAATATGTACAAAATAAGTTTCAAGTAATGTGCTAGTGAGAGAGAACTATCAACTCTAGAGGTCAAATAAGAGGTGAAACTTGAGACCACTCTTAATGGAAGCTGAGGATTCTAGGAGGCAGTGATATGGAGGGCATCCATTGAAGATTTTGCGAATAATCTATTCCCCAGCAAGGCTTTGAAGACAAGAGAAAGAATGATATGAGATAGAGAGGGAAAAAATGGACCAGTCTGTTTGGCATGTGGAATTTGTGAAAGGGATTAATATATGATAAGACTGGAAGGTAGATGGGAGTTAGATGTAAAGGGCCCCTAATTAACCAAAAAGAAGAGGGATTTATTTTTATTTCTAGAGGTAAGAGAGAGATGCTCAGTGGTTCAAAGTTGAGACCTAGAAGAGAGAGTAATTAGAAGCAAAGACTTGTGTTGAAGAATGATGTGGGAGTTACGTTTGGGAAAGTAGACTGGGATCAGATCACGGAGAATCAGTTGAACTGAATTGCAGTGAGTTAAATTAAACTAAATTCCACAAATATTTTTTTGAAATCTCATGTAAATAGGGCAATGTAGACCTTTGGGCAATCAAGCTTAGTCTAATCTTCCTATCTAATCCTTATCACATCTAGGATAAAAATATAAGCATTGACATTTGACTTCACAATCTGTCCTCATCTTACATATCCAGCCTAATTTTTCACCTTCCCAAACTCTATAATCTGGACAGACTAGCTTCCCTCTATTTTTCATTTATAGCACTAAGCTAGATAATGTGGTAAAAAGAGCACTGGGCACAATGCGGGTAATAATAGAACCAACCTTCCAGAGTTACTATGAAGATCAAATGAAGTAATATTTGCAAAGCACTACATAAATGCTGGCTATTATTATTACCTCTCATCTGTGTACCACCATTTCCCACCTAGCTGTTCTCTTGAAATATATCATTTTCTTTAGGAACTCATCTTCCTGTAAGATCATGTCAACTTTGAAATTCTCTTACCTTAGTACCCCCTAGCTCTGGAACCTTTCCTTCTGTTGACATTGGAAAGTTCCTCTCAAATCTTCCATTTAATGAGGGGACCTGGCCTGTCCTCATCATTCTGCACTAGTTAACAGGGATTCATCATATCCTCAAGTCTAAATGCCCTATCTCTATCTCTCCCCATCCCTTACTCTCTCTGTGTTGGTCCTCTGTTTCCTACCTCCATCTCTCTCTCTGCCTGTGTCTCTCTGTGTCTCTATGTCTCTGTTTCTTTATCTGTATGTGTGTGTCTGTTTCTGTCTCTGTTTTTCTTTCTCTCTGTGTGTTTCCATTTCTGTATGTTTCTGTCTTTGTGTCTTTCTCTATTGCTCCATTTCTCTGTCCTTATCTCTGTCTCTCTTTCACTTTGTCCTCCTATCTCTCTTTTACTCTCTATCTCTGACTTTCACTCTCATTCTATCTTCCCTTCTTTTTCTTCTCTAATTTTCATGCTCTAGTTCTTTCTCCCACCCTCTCCTTCTGTCCCTCTGTCTCTCCAAATATGTTTTTCTCACCCTTTCTCTTTCAATCTGTCTCTCTCTTTCTCTTTCCCCTGGACATTTTAACTTCTTTTATGTCTTGTGGATTAGATTGTGGGTTCCCTGACAGGCCACAAACTTACTTTTTCCTTCTTTGTAAGTGCTTAGCATAGTGCCTGTCACATAGTAGGAATTGAATAAATATTTATTCACTGATGCATTGACATTTGCACTGTCTATAATCCATATTTTCAGCAAACATTCTTCCTCTTTACCTCTGCTTCACAGAATACCTCATTTCCTTCAAGCATCATTTTCTGAATGAAACTTGGTTTCCTTAACTCTCTTCTAGAAATTCAAGTTAGGAACTGCTTCTGGGAATATTATAGAATAAGAAAGAAAAGTTCTTACCTTCAAGGTTTGCCCTTTGATGTATCGATTAGACCAAAATAGAGAAATTTGGAAGGACAGTGAGTTTGAGGTGGGGGGGGCAAGAGAATATGTTGAGATGTATCTAGAACATGCTGTTTGAAGTATCTAACAGGCAATTGGTAAAGCTCAGGGAAGAGATTAGGACTGAGTATATTGGGAGAGCCAACATTCTTACAAATACCATGCAAAGAACTGAGAGTCATTGAAATAAAGATCATAATTAAATCCAGAAGAGTTGATAAGGGTATAAAAGATAGTGTATAGAAATAAAAAAGCATTAACAGTTAGTCAACAAGTACCCAACCAGAAGTCCTAAGTGGTAAAAAAAAGAATTCATGCTATTGTTTGCCAACATCCAAAGGATGCATGGAACTGTTTGAAAATAGTAAAATCATGGAGACTCCTCCAAAACACTAGCATAAGAATTCCTAACTTGGGGTACATGAACTTGTGTAAACATATTTGAATAATTATCTTTCATGATAAATGGTTTCCTTTGTAATTCTATGCTTTTTATTTTACACATTTAATGACATTATTTTCAACAGGGTTCCACGGTTTCAGCATACTGCCAAAGGAGTCCATGACAGGAGAAAGTTTAGGAATATTTATATACCTCTATGCTGTTCCCATCTACATAGGTATTCTGGATAATCATGCAGGAATCATTCTTGCCTGTGTCCTCCAATATATTTGCATTAGGAGTGCATCTAATATTCTTCTTTATTGACATTAGGAAGGCGCCAAGGGAGCATATGGGCTGTCCCTTTATAATCGAACAATACTTTGTCTTGGAATTTTGTACCTATAGCTAATGAGATATTAGAGAAGAAATTCTCACCTATTGAATTATTTATTATAAATAAAACACATTAGAAATATTCATCTGTGTGTCAAAGTATGTCTGTTTTTTTCCCTTTTTTTTTTTTTTTTTTTTTTTAGTTCTTGATATGAACACCTCCTTGACCTCATTTTGATAATGCTGATTTTGATGATGACAATTAGGAGTACTATCAAGATGAAGGTTATGGAAACTATCAGGATGGTAATGACATGGTTGATGGTAAGAATGGTGATGGTGGTGACAGGCATGTTGCCCCTGCTGATAATCCCAATCATGTATTTGGGATTGTTCACAGCAATTTCCTATTGTTTTTCACCAACCTTTTCAAGAATGACTCCTGTTCTAGACATCAGCTTAATTCATATCGTCATCCTATTTAGACCTTGGATCGTTTTTATCACCTATGCTTATGTGTGAGCTCTAAATATTTTCCTTGTGAAGCACAAATTCTCCTTCTTCTCCTCCTCATACACACTTGGGAAGATCAGAAGTGACCCGTTAATTAGCACCACATTTTTTAGCGAGCTGCCTCTTGCCAAAAAAGAAGAAGGCTTGGAAGACATGGAGATTTTATTTTCATGTTGTTGGCCATGCATGGAATCCTGTCAGGGTTGGGTTGTATTCATTTCCTTGATTGGCACTACATGTAAATGAATAGCTCACATTTCATCTATAATCTGATGTTTGGAATTCCCATCATTTAGGCAATGGGTCCTGAAAGAGTACAGGGGTGAAAATTCTCCATTTCCTTCAGAGAAAATGAAAAAAAAAAAAAAAAAACTTGGAGTTTAGCATTGAATTACTGAGGACCAAGCATTTTGCCTTTAGCACATGTAGACAGAAACTTTTGTTACATCTCTGGGTGTCTGGTAATAAAAGCAGAGTGTTGGAAAGAGTACTGGACTGGCAGTCAGGAGATCTGGATTCTAATCTGACCTTTGCTTCTTGTTACCTATGTAATCTTGGGCTAATTGCTTTTGCTTTTGGTCCAAGTATCCACTGTATCAAATGAAAGAATCATAGATTTATAGTGTCATAGATTTAGAGATGGAAGGATCTCAGAGATTATTCAACCAGATAAGCCCTTTCATTTTATAGGTAAGGAAACTGAGGCTTGCTCATAAAGGTTAAGTGACTTGCTTAAAGTCACTTATCAATGGGTGGAGAAGGAGTGATAAAGAGGAAAAGTCAAGTTTTGAATTCAGGTTCTTTGGTTCTAGGAAGCAGCTAGGTGGTTCAGTGAATAGAGCACTGGGCCTAGAGTCAGGAAGACTTGAGGGAATTTAAATCAGGCTTTAGAAATTTACTAGCTATGTGACCTGGGCAAGTCACCTAACTTTCAGTTAAGTGCCTCAATTTTCTCATGTGTCAAATGAGTTAGAGAAGGAAATGATAAACCACTTCAGAATCTTTTCCAAAAAATCCCACATTAGGCTATGTGGGTTGGATATGATAGAATGACTGAACAACAACAGCAACCTCTTGCTCCAGATTCTGTTCTTATTTTTTCTTTCCATCTCTGTCATTTGCTACCTCTGTGAATGATCAAATGCTTCATTTGTAAAGAATTTGAACTTGATAATCTCTAAAGTGCCTTCTAGGAAATCCTATTAGAATCTTGTTATTGTCCTATTATTAAAGTAACTCTAAGGTCTCTTCTCAAGTTTTCATTATTTTCACTTTATATGACAACATCCTTCAATTATCATTATTATTAATTGTTTTCAGTTTTTAATTCTCTTTCTTCTTCCCCTTTTTTCTCCACCCATTGATAAGGAAAGAAAGATGATACTCATTAAATATATGAAGTACCCTTTCACAGAAGAAGATAATAGCTTTTCTTGATCATGCAGGAAATCCGTGCTGGGGAAACTCAGTACTATGGAAAGAACACTGATCTTGGAGTCAGAGAACTTCCTTCCTTTGATATTTACTACCTATGTCATCATTATGGTGGAGTCAAGGTCCAGTATGTCCAACTATGGCTTATGAGATCAATACAAGCTTGGAAAGCTTTACCACAAAGGACACATAGTCCACAAAAACATTTGGAGCAGATATTTTAGTCTTCCTTGAGGACAAAGGATAACCATTAACCAAACAGATTATCTTTGTGTTCTTGGATAAATCACTGAACCTTACTGAACTTCAGTTTATTCATTGTAAATTTAATGATTTGGACTAGATGGCTTCTTCCAGGTCTAAATTTGTTATTATCATTATTTATTATAAATGTTAGATTAGTTTCATTGTTAGCTAAATTTATTATTATTATTAATAGCATTTATAAAACTCTTTATAAAATTTCATAAATTTTAACTTTATAAGCTTATAACTTTATAAATATTAACTCATTTTATCTTAATAATAATGCTGGGAGGTAAGTGCTATTATAGCACTTTTCTTTTATAGAAAAGGAAGTAAAGCAAACAGGGTTAAGTAATTTACTCAGAGTCACAAAGTTAGTGTCTGAGATGGGATTCAAACTCAGATTTTCTCCACTCAAGGTCATTGCAGTATCTACTGCACCATCCCACTATCATCTAACTGGGAGTTCTTTTCACAAGAGCTGACCATGATGTCTTTGATATGCTGTTTTCATTGCTTGAAGCAACATGATTTAGATCTCTTTAAGGCCCCAAGTCCACAATCTTAAATGTAACTAGAATAACATCAGAGTCAGAAATCATTCTTGGGGAGAAAGCAATGGGAGATGTTATATAGGATGGCGACATCATTAGCAAAATTGCTGATATCCTGGTTGCTTCTGGCCCTTGACCATAAGCATGGCAGCAGCTGGAGTGATATTTTGCCTCTTTTCTCATTGCTCCTGTGGAAATTTTGACCTTGGTCAGAATACACAGACCCTGATGAAAGCCACTTCTCAGGCTGAACTTTGAGAGAGCCTGCAGTGAGGCACACATTAGTTATTGGCTCACACAGACATTTATGGCACCAGGAGGGCCATGAAGAATTGGTCTTTCCCAGAGACTGAGTTATGCTCAAGGACTGAGGCTGGGATTTAGCCTCCCCCCCAACTCCAAATGAGCTAAATAAACATTTGGCTCCTATTTTATTACCTTTGGGAGCAGAGCCCTGGCTGAGATGTTATTCCTAGTGGCTTTTAGGAGGACAAGTCATTTAGAAGCACTGTGTGTGTGTTTGTGTGTGTATAGGGGGGGTGCTGTTTGTATGTCTGCAAGAACACAGATCTCACTATTTTTGTTACGCTCAGCAACAACTTATCACCATCAATGTATCTACATGTGAAATTCAATGATATTTCCCCCCCCCTTTTTTTTTTGGGGGGGGGGAATCATAGATAAAGAGGGAAGGGCCCTTTTAAGACTATTTAGTCATAAAATTCAAATCCCCAAATGTCAAAGCTGAAAGGGACCCAGGTGGAGATTTAGTCCAAGTTGCCCTTAATGTGATTGAAATGGGCAGTTATTTACCCCTTGTCCCAGTTTTCCACTCTAAGATTGAGCAGGACAAGGTTAATCCTTCTTTCACACTGCAGGCCTTTGAGTACTTAGAGTTTTCATCACCTCCTCTTTCCATCCTCCCAACATGGTGCCCCCTCCACTCTGATCTCTTCCAACTACCTCATTGTAAAAGAGTAGGAAATTGAGCAATGACTCACCCATACTGAGTTAGTGAATTAGAGTCTCTCTTTTCCCTTAGTCTAGTATTTCTTCCCATGTTCTTCAATTACAACTTGATCATCTTCAAAGTATATAACCTTGTTTGACCAGAACTTGGTTCTGCTCCCAAGTTTAACTTCAGGCCAGTTCAGCTCTTTTGACTTTGCTTTCCCTAGCTGGAAAATAGAGGAAGAGGTTGGACCAGTTGACCTTTAGGTCCCTTACTGAATTGAGTAAGAATCCCTTAAATCAAGTGGGGAGAGAGAGGAGTACATAATATTGGTCATTAAAAAGTACATGAGACTTGCCAAGGTATCTACTGGGATATAAGTATTTGTTTGTCAACTGACTATTTTCTCCAAATGATTAGGAAATTAAGAGATTGTGCCACTCAAGAGTAATGGAATCCTACAGAATAAAGAATGAACTATATTCTTCATCAGTTCACAGAACTTCAGGGTTAGAAGGCATGTTAGAGCTCATCTAGTACACCTTATTCCTGAGTAGGAATTATCCAGATGTTGCTTGAAGAATCCTTAGAAACTCACTACTGCCTACTACCCATTCTACTTTTGGATAGATCCATAATAATGAAATTTTCCTTTACTATATGACACTAATATCTTCTCACCAATTTCCATACGGCATACCTAGTTCTGCCCAACGAGTCAAGCAGGACATGTCTAATCTCTTGTCTTATATGTTTGCACTTATATAGGGTGCTTCTTCACCTTCTATCTAACATGAAAGAGACCTTTCTTGGATGATTTAGAAGCAGAATAAGGGTCTTGTTGGTCCAGAGGACAAAAGACTGGCAAATACTACCAAAGCCTTCATAGTTGCTTCTGGGCCTTGATCATCAACTACCATCCAGACTTTTGACTATTAAATTTGATAGAAAATTGCTGTGCTGCTCCCCAACCTAACAGAAGAAGGATACATGGAAAGGGACCAGGGAAATTTGCTATAGGGAACCTGCAATTTCAATTAGAGAATGTTGGGTTTCTTAGTCCAAGGCCAACATTATCATAGGCACTTTGGTGCCTGCCAGAGTACTTTTTTCTTGGCAAAGGAACTAGAATTCTGAGCCACAGGTCTTAGAATCATGGTTCAGATAAAATGATTATTTTTTTCTTTTCCCCCAGATAAACACCCTGCATTTCTCTATCCTCTCATCTTCTTCTTTGTAAGACCTCCTCCCATGACTTTTAAAACTTCAAACTCCTGGAGGTGCTTTTCATGTAAACTCACACACAGCTTTCTGAAGGATGTAGTTCCAAAGAGAAAAGAGAGTTCATGGGCAAATAGGCCTTTTTGTGGGATCCCCTGAAGAGCTGTTGATTGATTTGAATAAAATGGGAAGGAAGGTTCTAAAGGAACCATTTTCCCCTCCTAAAACCATATATTTTCTGTAATTTTTTTCAGATCCTATACTTTCCTTTTGGGATCTTTGATATTTGTTATGTGTATTTTTATTTCTTGATTTCTATCCCTTTAATTTTTTTTTTTTTTTTTTTTTTTGCTTTGAAAGACATAAGAAACATTTCCTGATTTCCTTTAATTTTACTGCCTTTCTTCTGTTGATCACTTTCAATTTATCTTGCTTATATTGTGTTTGTACAAAGGTGTCCTTATTTTATCTCCCCCAATACATTGAGCTCCTGAAGGAGAACTATTTTTTTCTATGTATCCCTATTAATTAGCACAGTGTTTGGCACATGGTAGGTGTCAAATGGTAGGTAATAAGTGCTCATTGATTAACATTGGTCTTCATATAGAGTTCCTTCTGATGGGGTTCACTCCTTTTCCTGCTTCCTTTTCTTTGCAACATATAGAACAGGATAAGTTATATGTATGTGTGTATTTGTGCATATGTATATATATATGTACATATTATATATTATACACAGTTATGTGTATATATACTTATATGTGTATTTTAAATAGTTCAAAATTTTATATAATATATAATATTATATATCAGCATATATGCGATATATAACAATATATTAAACATTTAAAAATAAAATATGCATTAAAAATGAAAAATCAGTATTTATATATGAATATAAATATACATATGTATGTGTTGATTTTTATATTCTGAAAAATATGCAAAGGAAAGAAATTCATTAATTTTTACACTTTTTCTCCTTCAATTCCTCTCCTTCTACTCCCAAGATACATATGGGAACACACACACACACACACACACACACATACACACACACACACAATCTTGATTCTCAAAAAAACAGCTTGATTTCTCTTTAGAATAGTCAAATCTTGACAGCATTCTTGGAGGATTCAATCAATGTGTGTAAGATAGCTCTGCTCATCAGAGTCATAGAGGTGTCTCAGATGGAATATTCATACTTGTGTATTTCCAAGTTGCACAATTTCATAGTTAAAAGGAAACTCTTTGGCCATCTATTTCACTTCAAAATATGTTGTGAATGATGATACACTTGGTTTACCTTCTAAACATGTTTGTAAGTCCTATATATGCACCCAATTTCCCCCCTCCCCCCAAATGGTCACCCAGTCTTTGTTTGAATGCCTTCAATGAAAGGGGGACTAAGTAATTCTCTTGATGACTCATTCCACTCTTAAATAGCCCTAATTATAATACGTTTTCTTCATACATTAAGCTTAAATTAACCTTGTGATATATGGCTCCAAGTTCTTTCTGTGCCCTAGGGCCAGGGAGGACAAGCCTAATCCTTCTTCCAAAATTGAAATTGAAATTCAGATCACTCTTTTAAAGAGCATAAATAGCTCTTTAGCCAGGGGAGCTGAGAGAACAACATGGCTGCCTTCTCATTTTTCAGAACAACACAACACAGAGGTCAGGGGGAGAGAGGCAGCAGGAACCAAAGACATTGAGAATTCTGTGTCTTGCAGGGAGAACTGTGTAGGTCTGTTTTCTCTGGCTCTTTGCCTTTTTATTTATATGAACCCATAGCCACCTTTCACAGTATGAGGCCAGCCTTCCCTAGAGACTACATTTCAGAAGAAAATCTGTCTGAACTTAGAGGCACAATGTCACATTACCTCCTTCTGGTCATTTGCCTTTGTTATATGCACGGGGTAAAGAATGTAGTTGGCAACTTAAACAGTCTCTGTGTGTGTGTGTGTCTGAACGTGTATGTGTTTGTGTGTATGTAAGGAGTTGAGGAATAGGAAAAATCCATTCTCTCTGTCTGGCAAATAATTCACTTTTTTTATTTGGTCTTATCATAGGATCATAGAATTTGAAGCTATCAGTTAGTGGATGAGGAAACTGAGGTCTACTCCAGATTATCTATCTAGTTAAGTAAACTTAAACCCAGGCTCTTTGACTTTTTTTGAGTTGTGATAATCTAGAAGGTCTATATTTTGTGGTCATACAGCAGCAAAAATCCACTCCTATAAAGGATTTTGTTAGGACTACCATTGTTGGCACTGCCTGCTTGGATCTGAGTCCAAGAGAACCTGGCGAACTGAGAAGGATCATTTCAGTGGGCCAAATTGAGCTTCTTTTATAAAGTAGATCCTATCCAAACACTTACTCTAATGAAGTTTCATCCCTGCAGGATGGGCTTGAAAAAATGCAAAGGCTTGATAGTTGTCTGACCAAAAAAGCAGGACCTCCATGGTGGGGAAGGGTGGCAATTTATCTATTTAATGAATCCACAAAACCCCAATAACCAACTTTGGATCTGTATATGTCTCTAATGGATGAATCTGGTGGATAAAACCAAAAACACATGGTAGTCCTTGGAATGGATTCTCCATATTAGTGTTCTGTTTGCAGAACCAGCATTTATTAAAAGAGATTTGTTCTTCATCTTTGTTTCTGGTGTTAGATATTAAAAAAAAAATTACACTCCTTTGGGCAGAGCCACCTGCAGGTGAGGATATGATATTGTATATGGACAAAGGGAAGGGAAAAGAAAGAAGGAAAGAAAGAAAGAAAAGAAGGAAGGAAGAAAGAAAGAAAGAAAGGAAGAAAGAAGGAAAGATAGGAAGGAAGGCAGGAAGGAAGGAAGGAAGGAAGGAAGGAAGGAAGGAAGGAAGGAAGAAAGAACTGTTACCCAGCCAACCAGTTCCAATTGGGTCCTCAGTGGGGCAGCTCTACTCATAGAGATTGTTGTTTGTCCTTTATTCTTGAAGTGTGACCATGACAACAGAGAGGTGATGCCATGAGATGCAAGTGAATTAGAAAGACTGTGTAGTCACCAGTCTCACTTTTTCTTCCAGAGTTATCTGGGTCCAGTGGCAAAAGATTAAATCAGAACAACTGGAGATGGCCCTGGACACAATGGGAGACCTTGTCCTTTTTAAGCTAAGGTCTTTAATAAGTCTCAGTTTGATGAAGGCAATGCATATTCAGTGATTAGAGCTAGATAAGAATTGAGGCAAAGAATACCATTTTTTTTTTTATCTAGTCAAAAAAAGTTTCTGACATAAAAGATTGTAGTGTTTAGCTCATAGAGTTGTTGTGAGATTAGAAGTAAGATTAGAAAGCTAAAGTGCTTCAGAAACCTTGCTATGTAGAGAACAGCAATTATTATTATTTCTTTTGTTGTTGAGGCAATTGAGGTTGTTGAGGGGTTAAGTGACTTGCTCAGGATCACACAGCAAGGAAGTGGTAAGTGTTTGAGGTCAGATTTGAACTCAGGTCCTTCTGATTCCAGGGCTGGTACTCTATCCACTGCATCACCTAGCTGCCCCAGTCAGCAATTATTTTTAAACATTTTCCTAAATTTTGTAGTTCTAGAATTTTTTGCCTTTTAAAAATGAAATCCTTTCAAATACATTTAATGAATCAGAGATAGTACCCTCCCTTTTAAATTTGTAGATTATGTTCCTCAAAGAATGGCTAACACAGCTTCAAGGTCTTCTTTTATTCCACAATCCTAACATTATATAGTTCATGAGTCTTCACTGATGTGTTAATCATTCAATAGTCAGATAGATGAAAAACTACCTTAAATCAAAGATACTTAGGACTATAATAATACAGTAAATAACAAAGTATCTCCCACATAAAGCTGGGGCTCAATCTCCTATAAAAGTACTAAACAGTAACAGGAAGGATGGATGCACATAATGATCACGATTAAAGAGATTAAAGAGATTCA
This sequence comes from Sarcophilus harrisii, assembly GCF_902635505.1. Classification (NCBI taxonomy): domain Eukaryota; kingdom Metazoa; phylum Chordata; class Mammalia; order Dasyuromorphia; family Dasyuridae; genus Sarcophilus; species Sarcophilus harrisii. Next base: position 50,132,228 of record NC_045427.1, read on the forward strand.
ATGAACAAGTATAACCAGGGAACACAAGTGAAAAGAGGAGATAACTTACATATCTAAAATATAGGACCCTGGATGTCTCATTGTTATGTCTCTAGGGTGTTCCTCATTGGGTAGAACAATTTGTTTGCTCAAATTTTTCCCACTAAGCTTGCTCAGCTTATTCTCTGCAGGTACCTTGCTTCACTCTATCCAGTTTCCGGCTCAGCTAAAATCTTCAAGTAGGGTATTTCTAGAATTGTCAGAAAGAATCATATTCCAGTCAAACCAACCTTTCTCACATATGACATCTTGCCTTTTATTTTTGTGCCTTTGGACAAGTCATATTCCCTTTTCCTGCCTTCCCCTAGATTGTGGTTATTTTCCTCTTCCTTTCCGATGTCTTCACTCTTTTAAGACTCAGCTTCTAAAGTAGACTTGCAACATTTCCCTAGTTGTTAGGGCTCTCTTCTTATGTCCTGAAATGACTTAATATTTATTTAATTCAAATTATATAATTGCTTATCAATTTTCATTTTATCCCCTCTTAATGGCTTGTAAACTTCTTGAGAACAGAGATTCTTTCCTTTTTGTCTTTGCATACCCAGCATAATACAATAACCAGAACATAGTGAATTTAATAGATGATTACTTAATTAAATTTAATTGGCTCAATGAATTTATGTAAATTCCATTAGTTGTAAAATAATTAGCATATCCTTTAAACAACAATAATGAAGTTAATTGATTTGCCTTTTAATTAGGTCTCTCTGGTGATACCTTGATCCACAGATGACTTCTTTACTACATCATGGCATAGAAGTAAGTGTGGATTCTCCATATTTATTCAAACAGGGCACAAACTTTGAAAGATTCTTCCATTCATCAAGTATGGCTCTAGCAGTGATCTTGAGATGAGCTTAGTTATATTTGGAAAGATTAATTTCCAGAGATTTGAATGCCAAAAGAGGAACTTAGGATATTATTTAGTAAAATATGCAAGGACATAACATGACCCAGCACAGGAAATATACATACTGATGAAATAATGTATCTTTTGAACTACTAGAATTTTTCTAGAAATAATTTCTTGATAGAAAAGCAAAATACTATATTGGAGGGAAATTGTAAAATACCCAGGCTAAGACCAGTAGAGGAAAATGTTCAGAGGAGGATTTTGGTATCTCTTAAGTCATCCCATAGCTAACTACCTACTTTGCCAAGAGTGGGTATACTTTAAATAGTGGACAGAAAGATAGAGGACTCTAGAATTGGAGACCAACTTAGACATGATTTTGCCTAAATACTTGTAGAAGTTATTTAATATCTAAATTAGCAAGTAGAAATCTAGAAACACCATTCATGCTTAAGAATTATTTAAGCAAAAGTCCTCTGGCTGTTTTCCTTGATTTTCCACTAAACCCTTCATTATCATGTGGATATGACTTTATATGATAATGTAAGTAATGGCAATAAAGAAAAAGTCATATAGAAATGCTTTGTAATATATAGGAGGCAGAGTCAAATTTATTTACTTATTTTTTATGACTTTTTATTGACAGAACATATGCAAGGATAATTTTTTACAACATTATCCCTTGCACTCACTTCTGTTCCAACTTTTCCCTTCCCTCCCTCCATCTCCTCCCTTAGATGGCAGGCAGTCTTATACATGTTAAATATGTTATAGTATATCCTAGATACAATATATGTGTGCAGAACCAAACAGTTCTCTTGTTGTACAAGAAGAGTTAGGTTCAGAAGGTAAAAATAACCCGGGAAGAAAACCAAAAATTCAAGTAGTGCACATTCATTTTCCAGTGTTCTGGGTGTAGCTGATTCTGTACATCATTGATTAATTGGGACTGAATTAGATCTTCTCTTTGTCGAAGAGATCCACTTCCATCAGAATACATCCTCATACAGTATCGTTGTTGAAGTTATAATGATCTGGTTCTGCTCATTTCACTCAGCATCAGTTCATGTAAGTCTTTCCAAGCCTCTCTGTATTTATCCTGCTGGTCATTTCTTACAGAACAATAATATTCCATAACATTCATATTCCACAATTTACCCAATCATTTTCCAGTTGATGGGTATCCATTCATTTTCCAGTTTCTAGCCACTACAAAAAGGGCTGCCACAAACATTTTGGCTCATACAGGTCCCTTTCCCTTCTTTAGTATTTCTCTGGGATATAAGCCCATTAGTAACACTGCTGGATCAAAGGATATGGACAGTTTGATAACTTTTTGGGCATAATTCCAGATTGCTCTCCAGAATGGTTGGATTCATTCACAACTCCACCAACAATGCATCAGTGTCCCAATTTTCCCGCATCCCCTCCAACATTCATCATTATTTTTTCCTGTCATCTTAGCCTATCTGACAAGTGTGTAGTGGTATCTCAGAGGTGTCTTAATTTGCATTTCTCTGATCAATAGTGATTTGGAACACCTTTTTATGTGAATAGAAATAGTTTCAATTTCATCATCTGAAAATTGTCTGTTCATATCCTTTGACTATTTATCAATTGGAGAATGGCTTGATTTGGCAGAATCAAATTTATAAAAATACATGCCATTTTCCAGTTGATAAATGGTCAATGGATATGAGCAGGCAGTTTTCAGATGATGAAATTAAAGCTATCTAAGGCATATGAGAAATTGCTCTACATCACTTTTGATTAGAAAAATGTAAATCATAACAACTCTGAAACACTACCATACACCTATCAGATTAGGTTGTTATCTAAATAATAAAAAGGAAATAATATTATCTAAATAATAAAAAGGACAAAAAGGAAAAGTCATAAATGTTGGAGAGGATGTGAGAAAATTGGGACATTAATATGCTATTGGAGGAATCAATACCTGATCCAATCATTTTAAAGAACAATTTGAAACTACAGCCAAAAGACAACCAAATATCCTTTTATCCAGCAATACCATAACAAGGTATATATCCAGGGGTAACTAGGTGGCACAGTGGATAGAGCACCAGCCCTGAAGTCAGGAGGACCTGAGTTCAAATCTGACCTCAGACACTTAACACTTCCTAGCTGTGTGATCGTGGGCAAGTCACTTAACCCCAATTGCCTCAGCAAAGAACCCCAAACAAACAAAAAACAAGGTTATGCTCATTTCACTTAACATCATAAAATTATGGTGATGCTCATCAATTGGAGAATGACTGAACAAGCTGTAGTATATGAATGTGATGGAATATTTTGTTCAATAAGAAATAATGAGCAGACTGATTTCAGAAAAACATGGAAAGACTTGTATACACTGATGCAGGGTGAAATGAATAGAACCAGGAAAACATGACACACAGCATCAGTTAATCAATAGTTATTGATTAATTATTAATGACTCAGCTCTTCTCAGCAACATAATGATCCAAGACAAGTACAAAAGACTCCTGAAGGAAAATGCTCTATCCAGATAAAAAACTGATAAACTCTGAATGTAATTTGAAGCATATTTTTTTACTTACTTTATTCTTCTAGTGGTTTTTTCTTTTGATCTATTTCTTCTTCCACAACTATGACTAATAAGGAAATATATTTTACATGATAGCACATGTGTAAACTACATAAAAATGTCTATCATCTTTGAAAGAGAGGAGGGGAGAGAAGAGAAAAATCTGGGACTCAAAATCTTGTAAAAATGCACACTAAAATTTTTCTTGACATGTATGTAAATGGATAAAAATACCATTTAGAGCAAAAGAAAACTTTATGAGAAGGTAAATAAAATTTTTGAATCAGAGAAATCCTCAAAATCCATTCATGAGCTTTAGAGAGATTATCATCAAAATTGGTGGAGGGAGTCCTTGCAAATGATCCTTGAAGGGCTGAAGAAATGGGGAAAAGAAGTCAGTGGGAGGGCAATGCTAACACTTCAGGTATTCATGGTTTCCTTTATTGGAGTATTTTGTCCATAGATATAGATTACAATACTTTTTATAAGTTAGAAAAGAGTCTTCAAGTTTTCCTGACTTCAGTTCTTCTATTCTATCCACTGTTTCACCTAGTTGTCCAATGCTTTTATTATATTGGGGGTAAATAGCAGGCGTGAAGAAGAATATATTTGCAAAGCATTTTCAATATAATTCCAGGATTAAAGGCAGGACTAACAAATTGAAAATGGGGGTCCGGAATCTTGAGATTCTGTAAGGCAGAGGGAAAAGAAAGTCCATTCTATTCATGGGGAGATAAGGGTCAGCCTCTGCAAAGACACTAAGCAGAGAGAGAATTCTAAGTATGGGAGTGGCAAATAGTCCAATTTGGATGAAATGAAAGAGAATTATGTGCCATAAGGGAGGCTATGAAGGGTTTTCCAAGACAAATATATGAGTTATATTTTAATGTGGAGAAATGAGGGAGGATTTCAGTCTTGAGCAGAGATGTAACAAGGTCCAATTTGTGTTTTAGAAATATCAATATCTATATTTATTACCCTGGTCTGATTTTTCATGTAATTACCATTTGGGAAGTTTGTCTTTGCTGTTTTTTAGTCATCTCAATTGTGCCTAACACCTCACAACCTTATTGGGGATTTTCTTGGCAGAGATAATGGAGTGGTGTGTCATTTCCTTCTCTAACTCATTTTTTTTTAAATAGATAAGGAATTGGGGGAAAACAGGGTTAAATGACTTGTCCAGTCACACAACTAATAATAGTTGTTGGAGACTGAGTTGGATAAAGGAAAAAGTAGCGTCTAGGAGACTAATTAAGAGAATTACAAAAACCTGGATATTATTTATGCTCATCTTTGAGCCTCACAACACCCTTTGAAATGGATTCCTTTCTTGTTTTTGTTTGTTTCTGTCCCCTTTCTTTATTGACAGACATAATCTGCTTACTCCAAAGAACTATATAGGGACCTATATTAGAAGAGAGAGATTCCTAATCAGGTTATTTGATTTGGAGAATTTAGAGGCATTCTTACTAATTGTAAAATAAATTGTCACTAGCAATAAATGCCCATATTTCTTTTTTCCCACTTAAATTTAATTAATTATTTTTAAAAATTAAAGCTTTTTATTTTTAAAACATATGAATGGATAATTTTTAAACATTAATCCTTGCAAAACTTTGTGTTCCAATTTCCCCTTCTTCTCCCCATCCCTCCTCCTAGATGGAAAGTAATCCAATGTATCTTAAATATGGTAAAAAATATATGTTAAATTCAATATATGTATACATATTTATACAATTATCTTGCTGCACAAGAAAAATCAAACCAAAAAAGAAAAAATGAAAAAAAGAAAATAAAACACAAGCAAACAACAATAAAAAGAGTGAACATACTATGTTGTGATCCACACTCAGTTCTGACAGTCCTTTCTGTGGGTGTAGATGGCTTTTCATCACATGATCATTGGAACTGACCTGAATCAGCTCACTGTTAAAAAGAGCCGCATCCATTAAAATCTATCATCGCATAATCTCCTTGTTGCCATGTACAATGATCTCCTGGATCTGCCAATTTCACTTAGCATCAGTTCATAGTACTCATATTTCTTCAATGTATGGATCTGAATGGTCATATTCATTGATGTTTTTAAAAAAAATGAGTACTTATATCAAGTAACTATCTGTTTATAATTAACCATTTAGTCAACAACCATTTATTAAGTACTGTTATATCTATGTTTGTGTGTGTGTATATAAGAATTGACCACTTCTCTCTGTCTCTCTGTTTCTCACTTCCTCTGTTTCTCTCTCTCTCTCTCTCTCTCTCTCTCTCTCTCTCTCTCTTTTTCTCTCTCTGTCTCTTTCCAGTGGTGGACAAATTCAATTTATTATTGACTCATCTTGACATAAGGCTTTTTTTTTTTTTTGGTTTATTTTGTTTTTCTTATGTGGACTATTTCTAGCTCTAATATTCTGTGATCTAAGGAAGGGGTTTTTCATATTGGGTCCATGGACCCTTTGGGGGAGTGAATTTCAGGGATTCCATGAAATTGGATGAGAAAACAATTTTATCTTTTATTTTACTTGGTTCTAACTGAAATTTAGTATTTCCTCCAAATTTGAATGAAAAGAACTGCCTCACCACCCTCCCCTTCATAAATTTGAAAAAGGATCCATAGATTTTACCAAACTGACAAAGGGATCTTTAACACAAGGAAGATTAAGAACTGGTTTTTATCTTAATATCCTGGTCTAAGATACAGTTCAGTCTCGATAGTCTATATTCTAATATCTCTTCCATTTCTAAAGGAATTCAATTCCAGCTTAATGATAATAAATAATAACTAGAATTATATAAAGCATTTGAAAGTCTGTAAAGTTCCTTACAGATATTATATCATTTGATTCTTACAATAATCCTGGGAGGCAAATGCTATTATTAATCCTCATTTTATAGATGAGGAAATGAGGCAGAGAGAAATTAAATAACTTTGACTTGCTTAAAGGTCGCATATAAAGTAAGTGTCTAAAGCTGAATTTGAACCCAGTCTTCCCAGCTCCAGATTTAGCACTTTATTTACCTGTTTGATATTTTGTATTTTAAGATACTCTTCAGTTCTAGTGTGCAAAATTGTCCATCCAACTGGGCAATATGAAATTTTCAACTACATTATGCTCCCAGTGTAGGTTGCAAGACTGATCAGATTTTTTGAGTGACTAAGAATTGTATTCAAGAAATTCTAAAATATCCATGGACTTGCTTCAGATGCTCCAAATGTGGTAACATAGAGGTTAGAACTTCACTTTGTTTTTTCTTTCTATAAAATCTAATTTCTTTAAATGTTAAATTAAGTGGAAGGTGTGGACTAAACAATTTCCAGGTGTCAGTGAAATCCTGCTTTTGTCTAACTTTCTAATGTGAGGATTAAATTAATGGCCAAAAGATTCCCCCCCCCAAAAAAACCAAAAAAAACAAAAAAAACCCCAAATGTTTTCTCTAATTATTGCATCATAGGAAGTAAAGCCATCCCTGGAAATCAAGGAACTAGAATGTTCACTTCAGATTCTTCTCTCAGTGGAAAGCACTGGGCAATGACTTAGGAAAGCAAATATATGGGGAGGAAGAGGTGATATTCCAGACTGGAAGCTCATAAACATACATACAATTAGCCTATTACTTTTCTTCTGTCACCAACATAAAGCCCCCTCTGCTACTCCATGCATCTTTTCAAACAATAATAACCCGAATTTACATAGTACTTTATGTGAACAAAGTACTCTTACATGGGACAAGTCATCTGGTTTTTACAGTGATGCTATGAATTAATGCTCTTCCCATTTTGAAACTGAGACTCAAAAAGACATGTCTCAGGGAGGTGGTATTGAATAGTAGAAAGAATATTGGATTTGAAGTCAGATCTAGCCTCATATCCTGCTCTACTGCATGTTAATAGTGTGACTATGGACAAGTAGCTCATTGCATCTCACTTTCATTATCTATGAAAAGAAAGGATTAGATAAAATGAGATTTGATGACTCATCTGGATAATAAGCAGTGAATCCGGGTACATTGTGTTCCCATAGAATGTGAACTCCTTGAGGGCAGGGATGCTTTCATTTCTGGCTTTGTATCAACAGCTCTTGATACAATGCTTGGCCCAAGGTAGGAATTTAATAAATATTTGTTGACTGATTGATTGAATGCTTTGATGACTTTTCTTCTATCATTTAAACTTTATTTTCCCATATAAAAGTTTGCTGCAGAATGAGGTGAAGCATTGTCTTATCTGGTGGGGGCCATTACTCCTTAAGAAGAGGCTTGAATTTTAAGGTTAATTTCACCGGGACACGTCTATTCTTGCTCATCAGTTCCATTCTGAGTAGTTTTGTGGGAATTATAGCAAGCAGGAAATCATTTCTATTATGAGACAGGGAACACACTGATTGATGGAAGCTGATCAGAGTAAAAGAGAACCTTTGGCATGGAGAATCCTTTCTTTTCATCTGTCACTTGAAGAAATTTCTCTGACAATCAGAGTCTTCAAGACCAGCCTGAACAATAGAGGTCTTTCTACTTCTTCCTCCCTGCTGACTTGGGTTCACACTGACAAAGTTCACTTGGTATGTAATCCTCAAGGCATGCATGGATGGTGGCAGCCAAGTTTAGAGAGATATATCCCCGTGCCAGTGAATTGGAAAGAAATGACTCTTTGGAGCCAAAACATTGAAGGTGGTCCCCACAGCAGAGATCAGGACAGTATCTGATTGGCTGTGTCCACCTTGGAGGTGTCTAGGTTATAAAAAGGCTAAAAATAAGGACCCTTCCTCACAGCTGCTGCATCTCGGCAGGACCTTTGATAGTTCCAGATGACCATGGTTCATCCAGGAAGGTTTTGTAAAAACAACAAATCTTTCTTTCTTTCTTTCTTTCTTTCTTTCTTTCTTTCTTTCTTTCTTTCTTTCTTTCTTTCTTTCTTTCTTTCTTTCTTTCTTTCTCTTTCTTTCCCTCTTTCTTTCCTTCTTTCTCGCTTTCTTTCTTTCTTTCTTCTTTCATTCCTTCCTTTCTTCCTTCTTTCTTCCCTTCCTTTCATTTTTCTCTTCCTTTCTTTCTTTCCTTTATTCCTTTCCTTCCTTCTCTCTCTCTCTCTCTCTCTCTCTCTCTCTCTCTTTCTGTCTCTCTTCTTTAAAAATATATAATTTAGACAAAAGTTATTGTGGAAAAAATATCATTATTACCTCTACCTCATATCCTCCAACACATGCTCATTTAAATGCATAGATTCACAAATATTTGCATATATACTTTTGTGTATAGCATGTGTGCATACACATACCCACACAATACATGCATGCATGCATGCACACGTGCACACACACACACACACACACACACTTTTCTGAGTTTGTGTCACTCCTTTATATTCTTAGACACCTCCCAGACTTAAAACATAGACTCTCAGACATGGAAGGTATTTCGGGGGCATCTAGTTGAACTCATTCCTGAAGAATGAACCCTGTCTGCAGCATTCTTGACAAATGGCCATTTAGTCTCCATTTGAAAATCTCCAGGGACAGGGAGCTCACTGCCCCAAGGTATCCCATTCCATTTTTGAATAATTCTAATTGTTAGAAAGATTTTCCTTAGTTAGAACCCAAGTCTGCCACCTCCTATTATTCGTCTTTCTACCCTCTGAGTGCAAACAAAATGAGTCTAACATTCCTTTCAAATGCAAACCTTGAAATATGTAAAGATCAAGATCACATTTCCTCCAAGTTTTTCTTCTTCAGGTTAAATATCTCTAATTTCTTTGACTGATCCTCCCATGGCTTTGAGGCCAGCATCCTAATTACCTTCCTCTGGATGGACTCCAGGTCATCAATGTCCTTTCTAAAGGACCCTCAACTTGACAGAATAATTCAAAAATGGTATGAACAAGACAAAGGACAATTAGCCAATCATTCCACAAGCATTTATTAAGTGACCATTATGTGCCAAACACTGTGCTAGGCAATAGGGATAAAAATGTAAGCCAACCAAAAAATTCCTTATTCTCAAGGAGCTTATATTCGAGTGAGGGAGAGACAATACACACATTTATATGTGTAGAATAGATTTAAATTATATGTACTGGTAGACAGCACTTACTATGTGCCAGGTACTATTCTAAGCAATTTATACATTTGGGACAACAATCTTGGGAACCTACTTTTATAGATGAGGAAACTGAGGCAAAAAGAAGTTAGATGATCTGCCTGGGGCTACAAAGCTGGAAAATGTTTGAGGTCAGATTTAAACTGAGCACTATCCTTATTTCAGGTCTGTTGCTATACTCATCTAGCAGTTCCTTTGAGGTAGTTAAAAAAAGGTAGGGAAGGCATTAAAGATTAAAGGTTATGGGAGTGGTCAGAAAAATATTTTCTGAGTTAGAAGGAACTGAGAGATTCTACAAGGTAATGGGAAATGTAGAATACAGTCTTGGAAGAGGGATCCTTAAGGCAAAGGCACAAGGATGGGTGATGGAGTGATGTGTGTGGGGAACAGGGAATTCAATTTGGTTAGGTTGTAGAGAATGGAAATGAGGGTAATGTACAGTTAGGACAGAAAGTTTGAAAACATTGTTTTTAGTATAAACTGTAAACTCTTCAATTTGGCATTTTAAATCCTTCCCAACCTGGCTAATCTCCTTCCCAGGTCACACTGCAACTGTATATTGGTATATAACATCCATTGGAACCTCTGTAAAGTCAAACTCGGTGCTTTTCTTTTTATTTACCATACAAACTATAGTAATGAGAATTTATAACAGACAACATCATTAGTGGATGTGAAGACTTGGAAGGTCCATATTGCTAGTCAAAGTGGGGATTTTAATTACTCTTTGGAGAGGGAGAGGGAGAGTGGGGGAGGGTTAGGGGCAAGAGGATGTCAGCAGATGCTCATCTTCCTAAGGAAAGCCTCTGGGGAGGGACACAGGAAGGAAGAAGGGGTCAGAAGATGTGTCAGTTTCAACTTCCTTTAGTGTGGCAGTTTCCTGGAAATTGATGCCTTTTGACTACAGGCTGACTAGACTACAGGAAGTCAAAATCAAGGAGAAGTCTCACAAAGACATTCCACTTTGTGCTGGGATTTGAGACAAAACATTCTCAGATAAGCAACCGCTCCATCAGTCACTGTCCATAGTGGCCTTAACGGGAGATGCTGGTAGGCTGTGATGTAACTCTAGAGACTTGTGGGAATGGAAATTTGTTACCTTTTTTTTTATTTGTTTGTATTGCATCTGTAAAAATGGGAGAACGTTATTGAGAACCAGCTGGTCTATTTCTAAGAATCATAACAGCGAACTTGATGCTCACTAAAGGGAACTTGACTGATAACTTGGAGAGGAAATATAGCAAAAAGAAAAGAATATTAGACAAAGAATTGGAACCCGTAGATTCTTATCATGTCTCTGCTACTAATTAGCTAATGACCTTGTTTATTTATTTAACCTCTCTTTTTATTTTTTAAGGTTCTTTCAATCTCTTTTAAAAAGTTCCTAGAATTGAAACACACAAAACCCCATAATCTCCTTATTTTTAAGAGAGTTTTCATTTTCATTTTTGGTTTAGACCTATTATTTTCTCAGTGTCATCAAGGACTTATGGAATTTCCATTATGGAAACTTTTTGTACTAATGCAAATGGCAACTTAGTCAATTAAACACTTTTTCAATGCTTACCATGTTCCAGTAATGAGGAAACAAAAAAAATTAATAATCCTTGATGTTAAGGATGCTATTTTTTATCAAGGGGTTTATATTATTAAGAATATACAGAATAAATATAATTTTTTATTGGAAATTTATAGTCTTAGGGTGTTGGGGACATCAAGAAGTAAGTGACTTGATATAGTAATGCAGATCTGTGTTGGAGATAAGGGCTAACGCAAATCTTCCTGATTTCATGGTCAGCTTCTCCACTATATTAATTCTACTATTCCTATAAAGTATTAGAATGTTCCCATTCTGTAGATAAAACAACTGAGGCCCAGAAAGATCAAGTGACTTAAGGAAAGCAGCTGTGAATGAGGAGGCAAGAACCTTCTATGTGTTCTTGCATAATGAAATTATTCTCTACCAAAAATATTGCAAATTAATAAATTAAGTTTTCTGTTTGAAATGGCACATTCTCAAGAAGTAATTGGCTCATTAATGAAACACTTTCTTGAATAGCTGAAATTTGTTACTTAGAGTTTTGCATAAAAAAAGTTATTAAGCTTCACCAATTTTTAAAAATTGTTTAATCAGATATAGTATGCGTATTCTGAGTTTGTGGTTGGTTTGTTAATGAGGAAAGATTCCTCAATGCTTTCTTATAATGATATTCCCATCTAGACCTGTTATTCAAAAATTTCACTGTCTTGGTCCCCTTTGATCTGGTGAAATATTGTTGTTTGTTCTTTGTTCTGGAAGAGGACCATGACATCAGGGAGGTGACACCACGACATGCCAGTGAATTGGATTTAAGTGGGAGAGGACTGGGCAAAGTCACCTGCCTCACTTTCCCTTTCAGAGCCATCTGGGTCCAGTGGCAAGATATAGGTCATGGTGACTGGAGATGGCCTTAGATGCTAGGGGAGACCTCGGGCTTTTTAAGCTAAGATCTTCAACAAATCTCAGTTTGACTGAGGTGGTACTAAGGCTAGATAAAAATTCAGGCAAAGAATCTCCTCTTTTACTTAATCAAAAAGAAACTAACTAACTAAATGAATAAATAAATGAATCTGGAATGGGAAGAACCTCAGGGTTTCTGGTCAAAGTAGAAATGGCAGGTATTTACATTCAATCTTAGTCAATCAGGACCCAAACAATGATCAAATGGGGCTTGGCCTAGGACCTTTTGGTGGCCAGATCTTATGACAGTGTGTTTGGCTTCTAGGAGTGAGTGGAGCCCAGGGTAATATCAAGCTTCTGAGATGCTCTGGGGAGCTCATTAGACAAAGCCCAGTATACGGGGATTGGGGAGGCAGAGAGGGCCTCTCCCTGAGCTCTCTTTGCCATCTGGCTTCTGGGAAGGCTCTCAGCTTGAGCTTTGTTTCTCCTTAGGACCCATGCTTGGCATCTATTCATTGAAGTTCTAACGCACGTTTCTAGCGTTTGGCACTGATTGTGTTTCAAAACTCCAATAACACTTCAGTCAGTCCCTCACTAAATCACTCTCTGCATTAAACACTAGATTAGAGCTGTTTGGTCACAGGATTTACAAGTCTTTTCCCGAATGGCTAAAATAGATCCTCTACTTCCCTACGACATATAATACAGCTGTCGTATATTGCCTGAGTGAATGAGTGAGTGTGGGCAGGCAGGGAAAGGGCCTGGCATTGCGACAAGGAAGGAGCTAGAAGAGGCTGAGCAATTTAACAGTAATACGTCTAATGCCTTCCTAAATCTGTCCAATTTGTCCTCAGCATTAAGCCTGACTGAGGAGTGGATGAATTTCTTGTTCCTAGGGAAACTGAGGCATGAGCAACTTACTGGGGTGGAGGGGTGATAAGCATACAGAAATGGCCCAAGGACTTCATCAGAGTGTTTGTGAAATTCTGAGAAATTCTTTGGCTTAGTGAACCTAGGAAAAAACATAATATTTCCATGTCCTGAGCCCCAAGCAGTCTGCCTGGCAAGTCCATGCACCCTATAGGTCTGCCAAATTTCTCTTGCCCAAGTCATGTTTTCTCTCCTGCTCTCTTTGATGTGAAGTAAGAACACACAATTGTGTTGTAAACAGAAGTGCCAGTTTTTCTTTGGTTGGGTCTTTGGGATCCTAAGAAACTTTTTTTTTTTTTTAAGGGAGTGTGTGTGTGTGTGTGTGTGTGTGTGTGTGTGTGTAGGGGTCGGGGTGAGAAGGAAATGGTTGGGCCTTTGCCAAAGTAACCAGCTAACTTCCAAGACGTGTCTGTCAGTAACTGCACTCTGGAATTTCCTCTGTATGTACTGGTAAGTTCAGTTTTTCCATAAAGCCCAGCCTTCTGTGAGAGGAAGGAACGCTCTTTGTAAAGGTACTGACAAGGATGATGGCCCCTTCAAATACTATCATCCTTGGTAAAGGGGCTACTCATTGATGTCGTCCCATAATTCTACTTGCAACCCTTCCCCAAGCTGGTTACCTAACAGACGACAATAAAATGGTGCTGGGGTTTTAAATATTCTACATGGGTTGGGCTGTCTTGGTTGAGGGCTGAGGGCAGTCTGGAGTCCTGCACCCCTCCTCCACTCGACTCAATGGCAAAATTTCTTTCCCAGGAATTCTTTAAACACCATTGTGTTTATGTCAATTTTGGCCTTGCTCTGCCCTGAGCCATATACATTTTTTAAAGTGAATTGGCCTCTCACCTCCCAGGAATGAATTCTCTAACCCTGCTCTTCATTGTTGATGTCAACAGTCTAACGATATTCCTGGTGGGTAGCTAAATTTGCCACTTTTCTAAGACGTTTGACCTAAATTTTACCCTTTATTGGAGAGAGTGGGAAGGGAGGTGGATTTCTTACCAAGACAGAATCAGTTACTGGCTCCATTCTATTAGTATTTAAGAGAAGTTTATACTTTGATACCAGGTTGTCTTGGGAAATGGAGCTCCTGCTGTCTCATGAATCTGATTATGGGGTTCTGGTGCCTACAAAGGAGTTCTAGAATGGAAGTCAAGGGGTTATACAGAATTATGAGAAGGAACTTCAAGGTATCTCAATCCCCTCTCCAGTTTATATAGATAAGGCAACTGAGGCCTAAGGGAGATTTAGTGATTTTTCTGAAGGCTATATGGATAAAAATAATAGTCAGGATTCAAATCTAGTATCCAAATCCAGCATTATTTCTCCAAATTACATTGATTCCCTAGGTTCTAGTTTTGGGTCTGTTCCTAGCTCTCTACATAGTTTTGGGTAAGTCATTTCCCCATGTGGGTCTCAGATCCTTCATCTGTTAAATGAGAAGGTGAGATGATCTCCAAGATTCCCTTCAGCTCTAGAAAATTAACTTGCAACCCTAGAATGTAACTCTTGTAAGATGACTTAATGGGAATTCCCAGGATGTTAGCCCTCAGGCGATAGCTCTAATGCAATAAAAAGAATAATAAGAACTCATGTTATCATTTAAAATGATTAAAAAAAAAAAGATTCCACACTCATCACATATGAACCTCAGAATAACATTAAAAGGAAAATAGTTCAAGTATAATTTTTTTAAAAAATGAAGTCTTATTTTTGCTTTTTATATAATAAGCATTTCTCCTTAATCCTCATGGAACCTTTTATACATATATATATATATAATCAAGCTTTATATATATATATATATATAATCAAGCAAAGCCAATTAGGGGTGGCAACTCTATTTGATAGGTATTCCGCATTCATAGTTTCCACCTCTAAATGGAGGTGAGGAGGTTGTCCATTCTTATCAATTCTTCAAGGCCCAGATTGTTCTTTATAATTTGCCAGAGTATTTTATTGTGGTTCAGTTGACTTTTAGAGTAGTTCCTGTTTAGATAGGCACAGTGGATATAGCGATGGACCTGAAGTTTCTAGCATTTGGTACTGTGTTCAAATCTGGCCTCAGAAACTTACTGGCTCTGTGATCCTTAAGTCTGTTTGCCTCAATTTCCTCATCTGTAAAATGAGCTGGAAAAGGAAGGTTGGCAAGGTTATGTCTTTGTTTTTTAGTATGCTGTCTAGATTTGCCATAGCTTTTCCTCTAAAGAGCAAGCATTTTTTTTTTTTTTAATTTTATGGCAGTAGTTATCATCTGCAGGGATTTTTGAGTCCAAGAATATAAATCTGACACTACTTACATTTCTTTTCCCTCTATTTGTTAGGAAGCAATGAGACCAATTGCCAAGATCTTAATTTTTTTTAATGTTATGCTTTAAGCCAATTTTTACACTTTCTTCTTTTACTCTCATCAAGAGGCTTCTTCATTCCTTTTTATTTTCTGTCATCAGAGTAGTATTGTCTGCATATCTGAGATTGCTGATGTTTCTCCTGGCAACCTTAATTCTGGCTTTTGATTCTTCCAGTCTAATATTTCACAAGATGTACTCTGTATATAAATTAAATAAATAAGATGATAACATACAGCCTCGTTGTACTCCTTTTTCAATCTTAAACCAATCACTTATTCCATGTTTGGTTCTAACAGTTGCTTCTTGGTTTCCATGTAAGTTCCTCAGAACACAAGTAAGATGATCTGGTTCTCCCATCTATTTGAGGACTTGCCACATTTTGTTGCGATCCATACAATCAAAGACTTAATGTAGTTAATGAAACAAAAATAGATTTTATCTGAAACTCCCTTGCTTTCTCCATAATCCAGTAAATGTTGGCAATTTGGTCTCTATTTCTTTTGCCTGTTTGAAAGTCTGTTGTTCTGGTTATTTTCTGTTCACAGACTGCTGAAGCCTAGCTTGCAGAATTTTGAGCATTATCTTGCTGCTAGGGGAAATAAGCACAATTGTTTGGTAATTTGAACAGTCCTTAGCATTGCCCTTCATTAGGACTGGGATGTATACTGATTTTTTTCCAATTCAGTGGCCACTGTTTAGACCGTCTACTGTAAAAATTCTCCAAAAGGATTCATGGATAGATTTCAGGGAGTACATGAATGTGAATGGGAAAAAAAAATCACATTGTTATATCAATATAATTATCTACTTTCTAATTCTATTTATTTCATTTAATGCTTTTAAAAGCATGATTATGAGAAGGATTCCATAGGCTTCTTCAAATTGCTAAAGGGGGTCCATGTCACAGAAAAGATGGAGAGTCTTGGTTTTGCATAGTCTCCCCAGTCTTATTGAGGATAAATCTAAAGTTCACATAGATCACCTGATTAACCACCACACATGTGGTATGCAACAGACACTAGCTTTCAAAACAAGTCCCCCAACTCTAAACATTACATTTTTTATACTGTAACTTAGATTGGATAGATTAGTAAGAGAAAAAGCCAGAGCAAAAGGAGAATAACAGAGGAGAAAGTACTTCTTGTCATAGACATACAGAGCCTAAAGCCACCCTCAAATCAGGGATACTAAGACTGAAATTCTAATTGAAATGCTCAAAAATGAGTTAGTTTCCAGGACTAAATATGCTTTAGAGATGTGTCTTTTTCAGCTTTGATTTGGATAAAATGGCTACCAGTGTTTTGCACAATGTCTGGTACATAGTACGTGCTCCATGAATGTTTGTTGACTGGCTGACTGACTGAGGTTTATACTGCTTCAGAGATTCTGTGATTTCTTATACTCAAGTTTAAGCTCTTGTGATTTTGCACAGAATACTTTTTTCTTTGACTGAGAAAACTCGTTTGGTCTTGGAACTTGCTGCCAATCCCCAGAAGTAGCTGACTCTTGGCAAGTTCTCTGAATGCAAGGACTGAAGAATTCAGAAATATCTTTGACTATTTCCTTGTCCCCTTCTGCCAAATCCATTCAATCATCAACTTTCCAAAATCATGAAAGTAAGTTGTAGAGTGAGGAAGATATGTTTTGGATCATGAAAGAAGGGCAAGGAGTCTTTTAGACTCTTTATTCCACTATGGAATATACTAAGATAAAATTCTAGATGAGTCAGTCAAATTCTAGCCAGATAAGTGAAGTGTTCTCATATTAGTAAAATAAATGCAGGTATGACAAGTTGTACTTGATAGTTGAAATGTTCTTCCTCCTCATTTTTACCTCTTAGAATTTATTTCAAAGCTTAATGCAAATATCACTGCCTGTATAAGGCCTTTCCACGTCACTCTAGAAGTTAACATCAGTTCATTTTCTTCCTCCCATGAAAAAACCCAAATCATACCTAACACTAAATATTCTGGTTTGGAGGAGAAACTTAAGCGGATATAAGTGGAGAAAATTCTTCAGATCAAGGTAATGAGATTTTAATGACCGTCACCAAGGATGTTTACCTTCTAAGAAAAACTTTCTATTATAAATTGATCAATACTGTCCAACCTTAAATAATGGTTTTAAATAGTTTTAAAGAGATGGAACAAAACTGCATGAATACCATATTTTACTTAATTTTCAATTGTGTAGGGTATAGTTTGATCCACAGTTATCCTCATTTTGGTTCAACTCAATTAAACAAACTGTATCAATTACTTTCTATGTGTTGAGTCCTGGATCTATCCTCCAGGAAATCATATTCCAATGGGGATACAATATGTAAACAGAAAAATAAGTATAAAATAATTGAAAGTGCAATTGTGTGTGTCAGTAACTGATTTCTTAATTCTTAAAGGATATTAGCTACAACTCCTGACACCTTTTCAATGGCACTGACTCCTTTTCTGAGATAGAGAAATGATCTACCCATTGGCTATATAAGTAGGAAATCTCATCCTTTTTAGAATTCAGTAAATGATGTGAAATACATAAGAAAAAAATCTCATATAATGTAATATTCTGGATGTTTTTCAGTTCTTAATTCTCTGATCGTGATATTATGTCTATGGGTTCTGGTAATAGACTTTGTGATAGATGTTGGAACACAGGTCTAATTACACTAATTGAGGTTTATCACCATATAGATTCAGGGGAATGATTAATTGTTTTCCCCATTCATGCTTCCTCATTAAGATAATCTACCGCAGTGGGAAGAGGTTGGTCTCTGCATCCATGGAGGAAACAGCCAGCATAATAAAATCATTGGCTTTTCAAAATACATGACATGCATGCATAAAGAGACATGATATATATTCCCATATGCATATGCTCAGGAAATTGGGAGATGAGGATAGGGATTGATGTCAATTTCAGAAAGAACATGGCTCAAATGTTGGTGGAGCTTGTCAAGAATTATTGTTAATAATGATTTGCTGGTATGAAGACTCTTAGCATATTAAAGTTTGAAGAAGTCCTTGAGATCACTGAGTCACAGAATTTAGAGCTAGAAGAAACCTTCTAGTCCAATCCCTTAATTTTATGATTGAAGAAACTAATCTCAGAGAAGTCAAGTGATTAGCCCAAAGTTACACTAGTTGTTTGTGGCAAAACTGAGATTTGAATTCTCATTTTCTAGCTCCCAAATTTGTGCTCTTTCCATTACATTTCAACCCCCTCATTTCTATAGAAAAAGAGGAGACCCTTAAATAGGATGTGGCTTGCCCAAGATTACACAGTCAGTTCTTTCCACAATTTAGAAAAAAAAAAAACCCAAAGACTCCTCCCATTGCAGAGTTTTTTTTCCCCTCTTCCTTTTCTGCTTCCCCCTGCCCTCCCAATTTCCTGTGTGACTGTAGTCAAGTCACTTGACTCTGTCTCAGTTTCCTCATCTGTAGAATGAATTGGGAAAGGAAATGTCAAACCACTCAAGTGTCTTTGCCAAGAAAACCCCCAAGAGGTCACAAAAAGGTGGAGAAGACTGAAAAAATAACTGCAACAGTTTGGAAGAGAAGTTAAGACTTCTTTCTCTATAATGCCTTTTCCCCCTCTTCTTTTCCTGCCTTCTTCCTTCTGCCCTCCTAGATTCCCAAAGGATGAAGGAACTGATGGACAAGGATCTATAGGAGTTTGGTCAGGGCAGAGATGATTATTATTCTAGTTTCTCTTCTTTCCACTCCAAGTCCTGAGCATAGTTGTCCAAAGCTGATACAACTGTTGCCACAGCACTGGGAGAAACACTTAGCATCTGAGTTGTAGAACTCTGGAGGTGTAAGCCTCAGAATAATATTTATTACAAGCTCTTCAAATGCTTGGCTTCCATTGCTGGCTTGTTGTTAATAAAATCATCTGAAAGCCATAGTGTAGAACTATTCCAAGGAATTCCAATAAAACTGCTTAAAAGGAAAAAAAAAAAAGGACCGACGTGCTATATTTGAAGCAAAACTTAAATTATTGCCATCAAAAGCAGCCTTCCTGGTGTTTATTTGGGATTTAAAAAAAACCTTGTGACAGCTGACATCTCTGTCAGCTATTTACTGAATGACATTTTTGATCTGCAACTAAGACCTTATAAATAAATGAAAGCAAAGAATTGAAAGCAAAAGCAGCAAATGTGACTGTTTTCTTCCTTTGTAGATGCTGAGTCAAATATTTAATAATAAAAACATGAATCAGTGATCACATTGAAACGCTAAAAATATCATCAAAAATAACTTAGATTTAAGAAAAGGTGTCTTTCTACTTTACAAGACTAAATTCTGGTTATTTTTTGCTGTGCACCAAACAATCCTCTGGTCCCCATGGATGAGTTCAGTGAATAATATTTGACTGTGCATTCACCCAGGGTAGGTGTGGGAGCTTGCTATTTGTAGGTATCAGAGGCAAGGTGGAATAGTGAGGGATGGATTTGGAGGTTCATCTTCATCACAGAGGAATCTACTCGTAGGGGATCTTGAATCTAGGACTCAAAAGGAATTCTGAGGCCATCTACTCCATTTTATAGTTGAGAAAACTTGAATTTTGGCAAGGGAAGGGATTTACTTAAGTCTACTTTCTATTGACTGATATGATTTCACTTTTACCAAGTGCTTTTCTCACAACAACTCTGTGGGTTAGGCAATACAGACATAATTATACTCATTTTACAGATGATGAAACTGAGGCTCAAGAAACTTGCTTATAGGCACACAGCCAGCAAGTGTCAGAATCAATATTAGAGTTCAGTTTCTTCTAGGTCTAAGCAATTTTTTGTTTTCATGACACCATCTTTCTAAATGCTGGTAACTTGTCCAAAATGCTAGGAAAGGGGGTCTGAACCATCAAAAAGAGTTTCACATTCTATAGTCAAGTATGGAAGGGTTGAGAATTGATAGGAGTTTTTAAATACAGAGTTTATGTATGTACATACATATGTATGTAGGTGAGTGTGTATGTGTGTGTGTGTGTGTGTGTGTGTGTGTGTGTGTGTGTAGATATATAGAAATAGATAGGAAAGACCATGGCACATTGTTTTGTTGGATTATAGTATTTAGAAGAATTTGTTATAAATTAGGGCTGGAAAAGTGTGATGGGACTAAAACTAAGGGTTTATTAAGTTTTTTTGGATCACACTAATAGAACCTATAAACTGTTTCTTAAAATAATGTGCTTAAATGCAACAAATAAAATACATAGAATTATAAAAAAACCAAATTATATTTATCAAAATATATTTTAAAAATGTCACTGACCCCATGTCAAGATGGAGAAAAGTTATAAGTACTTGTTAAGCACCTCCTATGTGAGAGATACTGTGCTAAGTACTTTACAAATATGATCTCATTTGATTCTCAAAAAACCTCTAAGAGATAGGTGCTGTTATAATTTTTAAAAATTATTTAAATTAAAAATTTTTTTTTGTTGTTTTTTCTTTTTTCTTTCTTATTTTGGTAGGTGCTATTATTTTTCTCATATTTTTTTTTAGTTAAGGAAATTAAGAAGTAAAATGACTCAGTCATGAAGCTAGAAAGTATTGAAGGGCAGATGTGAACTCAGCTCTTCTTGCTTTTAGGCCCAGTGATTACACTAACAAACTGTTTCTTTTAGGAAGCCTTAGGGATGGATTACTCACTAAGGTTCATGCTCAGGATCTTATGTTTCTAGAATAGAAGACTTCAAATTATTTTCAAAGTGCTTTAAAGTTTACAAATCACCCTACTGAGAATTATGTTATTTGTTTTTAACAATGAACCACTAAGAATGCAGAAGCTTTATCTAAAAGATAATTTTGCAGAGAAGACAAATGCTCATTCCGTGGTCAGAAGTGGCATAAGAATATTGTCAAGATATCCCTGAAAAACTGTAGCACTGACTATGAGCACAGGAAAAGCTGGCACAGTACTATCCAGCATGGCAGGTCAACACCACAGAAGTCTGTATTCACTCCATGGGCAAAGCAGAATGTCATGCCACAAGGGAAGCATGAGCTGTGCAAATATAGAGCCCCTCCCACTCTATGTTCTAATGGACTCCTCTTGCCAGATCCATGGTAGAACCTTCCCAACTCATATTTGTCTGATCAGTCACCGCTAACATATATCATATCCCAACTCCAATATTGTAATGTCATCCATTTTCTTTGAAATAAAGGATGAACAACAATGATTATAATCCCATTTTATGTTTAAGGAAACAGACTGAGGGAGACTTATTGGTTTGTCCAGGGTCAAAGAGTTAGTAAGATACTGAGATGAATTTTGGGCTTAAGTTCTCCCTGCTCCAAGTTCAGTTCTATTCACTCCAATTTCTTCTTTTTTTTACACTCCACTAAGCCAAGGTGCCTTCTCCTTAATGATACAGTTCTATCACTATTTTTTTTTTATCATAACTAGATATATTCTGCATTCTTAAGTACAGGAGATATCCACATTATAGAAGGAAAAACATTTGACTTGGCTTTAGGAAAATTTACTTTTAAATTTCACCTCACTGACTTGCTGCCAGAATGACTCTTTGTAGATCAATTGATCTGTCTAAATTTTGATTCTCTTCTATGTAAAATCAGGATGATCAAAGTGACCTGTTCCCCTTACAAAGCTCAAATAAGACAGAGTAAATAAAAGATTTCATGATGCTCAAAGCATTGTAAAAATGCTTATAATTTGTATTAGCTGGATGATTTCTGAAGTTTCAACTCTATTGAGTCATCGGTTCATTTCTTTTGGCCCCTTCTAAGAAGAGTGAGATAGCAGGGTTTGCTGTTCAATGAATAGTTCAAGTCAGAAGAGCCCCAGGGGCTCCACAAATCAGTCTCAGGAGGTATGATCTGGGCTGGAACTCTTAAAGAATGGCTGGCCTATTCCTTGAACTCTCCACTCACCCATGAATGCAGGCTCTTAAAGTCCCGCCACCTCCTTCAGAGGGGGACCCACACCAGATGGTGCTTTGAATGAGGGAATTTCTTCAAGAGGAAAATGTTTATGGATATTGGACAGGACTATGAGATCCCACCCCATTGGAATGTAAAATGATTTGGAGGAAAATTCTTTGAAAAGAAGACATTCCCCTTGGTTTTTTAAATACAAAAGGGATACGTTTAGGTTTCACTGGTGAAGTTGGGCCTAGAGCTACTGTAACTTTCAAACACTGAGTCTTTCTGTTTGTTAAATAAACACTGAAAAGACTAAAGGAAAGAATACATTTTAATATGATAGCTTGGCAGCAATATGTACTCAGAATCCTTCATATTTCATTGCTATTCAAGGAAAAAAAACACCCCACCGACATGCTCACAAAAATAATGGCAACCTTTAGAAGAAAGAAAAAACCCTAACCTTTTTCCCAGCCAAAACTTACAATTCAATTCAAAAGGCATCTACTAAGTACCTGTACTCTGCAAAACAAGATAGGGACAAAAAGACAAAGATGAAATAGTTTCTGCCTTCCAGGAGTATACTTTCCTCTTTACATGATGATAACATTTATAGAGTATTTTAAGGTTGCAAAGCATTTTGCACATGTCATCTCATTTGATTTCCTCTCAATCCTGTGAAGTAGACACTATTCTTATCCCTATTTTTCTAGATGAAGAAACTGAGGTACAGAGATAGTGATTTGCTCAGATTCCCACATTTAGTAAGAATTCTACTGAAGAATTCATAGTCAGATCTTCTTGGACTCCAATGGCAGAACTCTTATCTACCATGCTTTTGAAAACATCAAAAAGTTACATAATTGCTAGCCAGTACTATTACTGTTAATTATTATTTTTGTTACTAATTATTGGAGGAAGAGAAAATGGTACCTTAAGAAATCTGGATAGCTTTATATGGGCATAGGATTAACAACATCCTATATAATTAAAAAAAAAAAACATTACCTCTTGAATCCACAAAACCTGATTTTAGTCCAGGATTTGCCATTTTGTACATGAACTTGAGCTTCATTCAATATCTGAGCCTTAATTAGGATTTGTCATCTGTGTAAGTCAAGTCTTTGAGTATCAATTCTTGATTATAATATGGGAATATAATATGGGGAACTGAAATATCTCTAAGGTCCCTCAAAGTTCTTGATTTATGATTTTGTGGCTAAAACGAACTCCTTGAAACTAAAGCAGTAGGAAAATGTAGGAAAATGCTGTGAAGACTGAGTTAGAACCCTGAATACCTTAGAATCAGCCGGAGTCAGGATAAGCAAAAGTCCTTAGTCTTTATTCTTGGTCTTTAGAGGTAGAAGTGAAGGGAATGGACACAAGCTCTCCACGACCTCCCTTTTCCTTGTCTACCGTCAAAGTGACTCTGGCTTGTTTTGCTCCACCCCCTAATCCCTCCTACAATTATCTGTCTACACCAAAAGATCTAGTCAGCACAGAATAGTGGGAAGGGCCATTTTCCAAGAATATGCTAATACAGTATTGCCCAATCAGTAATTAGCCTTAAGTGCTGGGTTGTCTGATTCCAGTGCGCATATTCAGAGTTTCAGCCCTTTGTAAAATGCCATCATTGAATATATATTTAATCACTACATAGTCTGCTTTGAAGTCTGAAGAGAGCTTCCTTAGATCTAGGGCAGATTCTATTTACTTCCCTGATTCCTTGTTGGGAAGCAACACACAGTGTCTTCCTTATTTGAATCAGGGCCCTCAGTTATTATCAAGTTCAGAAACTCTGTAGTTGGTGAATTGGCTTTTCATAGATTATACTCAATTGATTATCCAACAGCCCTTCCTTTTTGCCAAAGAACCCAGTTTCCCAGTAGTAAATAAGTAGTTGCAATATATTTATTTGGGGGACCAAGACCATTGTCTGAAGCTATTTTACTGTTTGATATGGAATAGTTTTTCCATTGTTCCACTAACTGGTGTCTTGAGCATTCTGTTAGCAGATTTAGCAAAACTATGACTTTGCTGAACCTCTTCACAATAAACCCAAGTATTATAAAATTTCTATTGTTCATCAGAATTTTTTTGAGGTGATGTGGTAAGTTTCCTTCAGTTAGCCTTTTTCCTGGTATAAATGTGCTAATTAGAAATCTTCTGAGATTTCAAAATTGATAATTAAATATGGCGGTATAGTTTAAACCTTTCTTTTTGACTGACATCACTTTTATAGTCCTTCCTCCTTAGTTATTTGTGTATTTAATCACCTAAGACAATTACTGCAAAGTTCATAAACTTCAGTGACACACTTTTGTGGAAGTTCCAAACTTTTGGATAGCCTCATTCCTGGTAGTATTTTATACATGTACTGAAAATACCATGCATTGACTCCATTGAGTTCTTTCTTTTGTCTTTGGGGATTCCAGAATGTTAAGCAATTTGTGGTAGAAATGCTCAGACTGTGGGTCTCCCTGAGGGTGATAAGGTGTTGTTCTAGACTTTTTGATTCCTGCCAAAGCCAACACTGCCTTAAGTAGTTGGCTTTCAAAGTCTCTACCTTGATTAGAGTAGGTTCTGGCAAGGAAGACATATACAAAGAAATTCTCTCATAATACCTTAGAAAATGTTGATGCTTTGGCTGAATATGTCTGAGCATGTGTAGTGAAATGCTTTGTCACTAAGATTTTGCTTATATTTTTCTTTTCTCTTTCCAGAGATAAAAATTCATTTCATATAGATTTCAAAGGCTAGTTCCTAATTATAGTATCCAATGGCACTAATTGATAGGACTTCATTTTTGCAGTACTGAACACTAGTCTCCATCTTATATAAACATGTTACTATTTGGTCCAGGGAAATCCTTACTAGCTGAGGTGTTCTGTTCATCTAAGTATCCAAAATCATCAAATAATGTAAAACAACAAACTTTAGGCAGCACCAGCTACTTCCCGGTATTGATGGGGGTTGGATAGTTAGGTAGAACACTCAATTGAATAGCTCCAACTTCTGCCAATGTTTCCATAATAATGTACCTTAAAAGTTTGGGTCTTGAAGGTCATTTCTTCACTTTCTGACTGATATCACTTTTAATAGTCCTTCTTCCTGAAGGATAGTGTTTAATCACCTAAGACATTCACTGGAAAGTTCATAAACTTCAATGACACACTCTTGTAGAAGCCCCAAGTTTTTAGATGCATTTTGATGTGATAAAGATCCATGAGAGAAATTACCTTCACTTCCATGACTAACATAGTTCAAATGAACTCACAACATTTGGGAAGGGCATTTAAATTCCACATTGGTCACCCCTGACCCACAATGCATATTGAACTCATACTTAGTTAATACTGATACCCATTCAACAAGGAAGCATCTGACTTAGACCTAGTGAAGAGAGATGTCAGTATATTATTATAAGTTCATACTTTAAGTTGATCACTATACATGATCTCCATACTACTTGATGTTGCCAGTTTCAAAGGCAACAATTTCAATTTGTGCATGGGACAAGAAGACAAATTGTAGGTAAGTTCTTTGTTGATGAATGTATTAAATCTTTGGTGAATAACTGATGACTGCTCCAAAATCATCCAGGCTTTCATCAATGTGCAGCACAAAGGGTTTTCTTGGATTGAAATAAGTCAAAATAGGTACATACTTAAGGTAGTTTATCAAGTCCTTAAATGTCTATTTGTATGTCCCATTTCAATATTCTCCAAATGGTGTTAGAATTTAGATCAGAATATATTTTCTTTTAATTCAGTTTTTGCTTTGTTCCCAGCATAAACCCATAAAATAAAGATTACTGAGCAGCTTAATTACATAGTACCCTTATTCCCAATTTTATAATAACTCAGAAATTCTTAAAAAAGTATTTTGTTCATGAAGATTCTTTGGACATAACCAGCTGACAATCACTTCTTTGTTCTCTGAATCAGTACTAACTCCTGAGACACTATATATATATGACCCACATACTTGACAGAGGCTCTGTAAAACTGGCACTTATTAGGTGACAGCTTTGAAAAAGTATGCTCCAGACAGTCTAGCACTTTCATTCTTTCATTCAACAAACCAATCAATCAACCAACAAATCTATCACTCCACAGATATTTATTAAGTTCTGTCTGTAACATAACAAGATAAAAATGAACTTTCCTGCCTTCAAAACATTGACATTTTAATAGGGTGGATATAGGGCTGACAACAATTTCACAGATAAATAAATGCAAAATATATAGAAAGTAAATACTGAGTAATTTTGATGGGAAAGGCAGTTAGGTACAACAGTGGATAGAGCACAGCAGTACTCATCTTCCAGAGTTTGAATCTGGCCTCAGATACTTGTCACTAGTTGTGTGACAGTGGATGAGTCACTTAACCCCATTTGCCTCAGTTTCCTCATCTGTAAAATAAACTGGAGAAGGAAATGGCAAACCAGTCTAGTATTTTTAACATGAAAACTCAAAATGAGGTTATGAGGAAACAGGCACAATTGAAATAACTGAACAACAGTAACTTTTGGTTGAGGAAAGGAAGACTGAGAGTGAGAGGGGCAGAAAAATCTTATGAAGGAGTTGAACTTCAGCAGACTATTAAAACAAGCTGAAGATTCTAAGAGGGAGAGCTGAGTAGGAAGAAATTTTTAGAGAAGTTGTGTTTATGGAGGAATGGAATGTTGTATGCAAGGATGCTACCATCCTTGCAAATTATTAAGCTTCATCTTTTCTTCCTCTCCCAGTCTAATTCCTAGAAAAAGTTCTATAATTCAATGGCTTCATTTTCTCACCTCCTTCCAGCTACTTAAGTCTTTGCATTCTGGCTTGTGATTTCCCCACTGTATTGAGGATGCTGTCTCCAAGGCCACCAGTGATCTGTTTTTTACTAGGTCCAATGACCTTATAATGTACATCATGTTTCTTGATCACTCTGTAGCATTTGCAACAGCTCACCACCTTCTCCTCCCAGGTATTATTTCCTTCCAGGATTTTCATAATATTACTTCCTCCTAGTTCTTCCCCTCCTATCTGATCAATTTTCAGTTTCTTTGCAGTATCATTATCCATATATTTTCCTTTCTTATATGTGTGAAGTACACTAGAATTTCTTGGGTCTACCTTTTTACCTTGCTGTAAAGGAATGAAACTCTGAGTTGATGCACTGAGGTCAGACAACCGAGTACTTAAGGCTAATTACCAGTTGGATAATATTCTATTAGCATATACTTGGAAAATGACCTTTCCCACTATTCTGTGCTGGTTCAATCTCTTGGTGTATACAGAAAATTGTGGTAAAGATTAAGGGATGGAGTAAGACAAGCCAGAGTCACTTTGGCGGTAGAAGAAGAGAAGGAAGGGCGTGGAGATCCTGCATCCATCCTGTTCACTTCTACCCCTAAAGACCAAGAATAAAGAAATACCAAGGACTTTTGTTTATCCTGACTCTGGCTGATTCTAAGGCATCCAGGGTGCTAACTCAGTCTTCACACCTTCCATCCTGTGTATGTGTATGTATGTATGTATGTATGTATGTGTATGTGTATATGTACACACACACATATCTTGTAAACTCATCAGCTTTAATAGTGAAAACTGATAGAAAGATAAAACTATCTTTTTCATGAAGATAACTTCCATATCTATATCAGTTTTAATCTTTCTCTTGAGTTTCAGTCTTGAATCTCCAAGAGTCTACTGAGTATTCCCACCTCCATTTCCTATAGACTTAATTTCAATATGACTAAAACAAAATTCATTATTTACCACCTAAAAACCATCTATCAATCTATTAAATTTCCCATTTCTATTGAGAATATCACCATTTTTCTAGTCCCCTCTCTCCCTGCACACAAATGTCAAATTAATATTTCTAAAGAACTGATTTGCTCATGTTTCAGTTTCAGTTAATCTCTATTTGTTTAGGATAAAATACAACCTTTTCTGTTTGGCTCCAATCTATCTTTTTAAGATGATTACAATTATTCTTCTTCATATACTTCATATACAGTATACTTCATATATAGTTTCAGACTAATGGATTTGTCTCTGGTACGTGGCATTCAATTTTCCATCTCCATGCACTTGTACAAGCTGGCTGCCATGTCAACCTCCCCATGCCTTCTGAAAGTCTTCATAGATCAGTTCAAGCACTTCCATAAGAGGCCTTTATTTATATTTATTTTGTCTGTATTTTACCTATAACTACCTATATGTATATTGCTCCCTTTTCCCCCACTAGAAAAATTGAAGCAATTTGAAGGCAGAGACTTTTTCATCTTTGTGTTTATATATAGCTCCTGGATCATAGTAGGTGTCAATAAATACTATTGAGTTTATCAGTTCCAGCAAAAATAATACACAATACACATTTACCAGATCAGGACAGAATCAAGGTGTTTTTTATTTTTGACAATGCCCTTGACTACTTCTTCTTCTTCTTACCGTTGACTACTACTACTTTTTCTTCTTCTGCTGCTGCTGCTGCGGTAATTGGGGTCAAGTGACTTGCCCAGGGTCACTCATCCAGGAAATGTTAAGTGTCTGAGGTCAGATTTGAACTCAGGTCCTCCTGACTTCAGGGCTGGTACTTTACCCACTGTGCCACCTAGCTGCCCTGCTCTTGATTTCTTAAGGAAAATCAAGCTCATGTTACTGTGCCCAAACATGGTAGTTTAATGGTACTTAATCCATAGAATAATAGCCTTCTGTATTGACAGTAAAGATATCTTGTAAATATGTTTAATGGAATGATTAGAAAATGATGGCCATTTGCTATCCATGGTCCAGTAGGGCAGTATACTTGTAGTCAGTTCTGCACAAGGACTCTTTGAGTCTAGGTGGAAAGGTTGCATGAAAGATGAAAGATCGGTTATGAGTTCAAGTTTATAGTCTTCAGGCTTGGAGATGACCCCTGTCCATGGTTCTGACCTTGTTTCTAAAAGCTAATCTAGTTTTCTTTACCTTCATGTCTGATTATTATTTATTTATTTTTTTGAGTGCATTTAATGTCCAGCCCACATTTCTATCACCTCTTCTTCCATCCTCTGTATTGGTGTTCTTTAATCAGAGTGCTGTAACCTTTGGACCAAGAATCCTTTATTTCTCTTTTCCAGAGTTCTTGTCTTTTTATTTAGGTAATCAGTGTTTTTTTTTTTTTTTTTTTTTTCTTTTCTTTCTCACCTTGCTTCTGTTGCCCATGAACACAAAACTATTTTGAAGGTCACTTTTAACAACTCTCATTCTTTTAAAATATGATTTACACTCAAGTAATATTATCCTAGCAATTCATTATATTCAATCTGTTTAGCCCTTCCAAATTCAATCAATTGCCCTCATGGCTACACCTGTTCAGGTCTTACTTGAGACAATCTAACATTGTCTACTTCTTTTGACTTCATAGTTCCCTTGACTGCTAGAATCCCAAACAAGCTCTCCTCACATGGTGTGAACACAGAGGAATTCTTTCCTTCATGCTGGTTTATGTTGAAGAATTAAATATAAATTCATGGTAGATTCTCTGCAGGACCAAATTGCATTTCTTGTCTTTGTAAGCATTCCAGTACTGTGAACTCATACTCTACTGATTTCAGACTGCATACCAATTACAGCTGAAGTCCCTTGACTCTTTTCATTAATCTACCCTATTTCTTTATTTCAGTCACTTGTCACTGCAGCAATATCTCCATGGCATGTCCTATCCAGAACTTGAATGGTTCCTTGCTAGACAGGACATCTCTCCTCAGAAGAACTGTAACATGTTACAGTCAAATTTTTATGCTGGTTTGGATCCAGCATGCTATCTACTTTCAGATATCAACTTTGTCTCATACACTGATTTCATAACAACTTTAGACATTTTCACTTTTTACAGAAAAGAAACTAATTTCATTTTTATCTGATTTTTAAGTGAAGAAAGGGGAAACAATGAGCATTTCTTTCAAATTTTGTCTCTAAGGGATTCTAGAATATGCCACTGTTTTAAGTAATTTTTAGACCATACCCAGGGCTTTGTCTGCCTTCTTCTAACATTTAGAACATACTTCACATCCTCTCAAACCATGGACTATTCCACAATGAGTTTTCTTTAAAAATATCTTTAGCATGAGAAGATATATCTGATATCAAAGGTACTTCAAAGTAATAATGTTCAAATCCTTTTCACCAGTGCTCTGAAGATGTAATATCAAGCCTGCTCATTTTAGCTTAAAAGATATTCACACTGTACTCAGCTAAAGAACATATATTAATGACTCTACCTACGTATTTTACCATTAAAGTTACTGAGTAAATTATGTATATTTAGGGTGTAACTGAGATGCTTGCATAAATTCAAAGTCTAACATAGCATTTTTTTAGTCTTTAAACTTTCTTTTTAATGGGGAAATATTGCTTTCCACCTTCAAGAGCTCCATTACAATAAAAAGAAAAAGAAAATCATTATAATAAATATGTATAATGAAATAAATAAATTCTCACTTTGACCACTTACAAAAAATATATGTTTCATTCTGCACTCTGAGATCCTCACGTCTCTGTCAGGAGGTGGGTAGAATGACCATCAGTCCCATGGAATCATGGTTGGTTATTGTGCTGATTACAATTTTTTAGTATTTCACAGTTTCTTGTTTTTTACAGTGTTGTTATTGTAAATTTTTTCAGCTTTTGCAGCTTATTTCACTCTGTATCAACTCATACAAGTCTTACTGCATTTCATTGCAACTATCCCTTACATAATTTATTATAGCAAAATAACATTCCATTAGATTAACCTTTCACAATTTGTTTAGCCATTACCCAATTAATGAGCACTCCATTACTATCTAGTTCTTTGCTAGAATAAAAAGTTATTATAAATATTTTTGTTCATATGACCCCTTCTTTCTTTGATCCTAAGAGTAATAATAGTAGGTACATTTGAAGGGCAAAATCCATGAAATTTTAGCCCCCTTTTGGCAGTAGTTTCACATTGTTTTCTTTCCAAAATGGTTGTAACAATCCCCACTTCATCAACAAGTGTTAGTGTTAGTATATTTGCTGATAGCCCTTCCAATAATTATAATTTTCTTTCTTTTTTTGATAAACTTTTCCAGTCAATTGCTATGAGATGTAGATATGAGAGAATCTCTTAGTTTCTGATTTGTATTTTTTTAATCTTTACTAATTTGGAAATTTCTTTCAATTTGGCTATTGTTAGCCAAAATATTTTCCTTTAATAACTTCCACTCACATTATTTGACCATTAATTAATTAATTGGGGAATGGTTTTCATTCTTATAAATTTGAATAAATTCATATTCCTAGAAATAAGATCTTTATCAGAGAAGCTTGCTTCAATTCTCCCTCCCCACTCAGTTACCCAACTTCCCTTTCAATTTTATTCAATTCAATAGACTTGATTATTTAATGAAAATTTGATCATAAACTCTCTTCTTAGATATGAAAGATAATTTTCCTCTTGTTCTTTTGATTAGTTTATAATGTTACTTTAAATTTCTAAGTCATGGGTGAATTTGTCCTTAATCTTGGCATATGATGTGAAATCTTGGTCTGTACCTAGCTTCTTTTCGTCTGCTTTCCAGTTTTCTCAGCAGCTTTGCCTTAATAGTGAGTTCTTACACTAGTAGCTAAATTTTTGGCTTTATCCAACATTAGGCTAATGTGTTCATTTATTTCTGTAGGTTATGTACCTAATCTGTTTCATGATCAATCTCTGTTTAAGTACTAACTTATTTTGATGATTGCTATGTTGTAGTATTGCGGAAAATCTGGTTTTGGCAGGCACTTCATCCCACTCCCATCATTTCTTTCAAGATTCTAGACTTTTTGTTCCCTCAGATAATTTAAAAGTTTTCTAGCTTTATACAATAATCCTCCAGTAGTTTGGGTGATATATGCTTGAACAAGAAAATTAAGTTTAGTATTATTGACATTTTATTATAAATTGAATCTGACTACCCATGAACAGCTTATGTTTCTTCAGTTATTTAAACTTGTGTTTAATTGTTTAAACTGTGCCTTGTAATTGTTTTTATATCGTTCCTATGTGTATCTCAGTAGGTAGAATTCTACATATTTTATAACTGTAGTTATTTTAGTTAGTATTTCTCTTCTTTTTTTGCTTGTTTTATTAGTAACATATGGAAAAAAATGATGATTTGTGTGACTTTATTTTATATTTTGCATCTTTTCTGGAGTTAATTTTTGTTTTAATTGACTTTCAAATTCTCTAACTAAACTATCATGTCTTTAAAATATGATTTTTTTCTTTTCTTAAAACCAATTTTCTTACATAATCATTTATAGTTTCTATTATTTCTCCTATTATATTAAATGATGGTGGGGACAGTGAATATCCTTGCTTTACTCCTGATCTTATCAGAAAAATTTCTTTTTATTCTCATTATATAAATTACTAGCTCTTGGAGACACACACACACACACACACACAACCATATTTAAGAAAGATCCCATTTATTCCTGTGCTTTCTAGTGCTTTCAGAAGAAATAGCTTTATTTTTCCAAATGATTTTTCTATATCTATTTACATAATGATATGATGTTTGTTGTTCTGCTTTTCTATGTTTCTAAAAAAAATTGAAATAGACCTCCATTTTTGGTTTAGATACAACCTGAGAATTTTCTTTTTGAATTTTGATATTTTATTTTTATAATAATTTAAATTTTTATTTAAAAATTATTTTAAGTTCCAAATTCTCTCTCACCTTCCCTCTTCTTCCCTTTTTTCTGAGCTGATAAGCAATTTGATATAAATTATACATGTGCAACCCTGCAAAACATATTTTCACATTATCATTTTGTGAATAAAAACAGAAAAAATCCACCACGAAAAATATAGAAAGTAAAAACTCAAGAGTATGTTTTGATCTCACATTCCACCATTTCTTTCCTTAAAAGTGGACAGCATTTTTCATCATAGTTCCTCCAGAATTATTTTGGATCTTTGTATTGCTAGAAATAGGTAAGTCATTCAGAGGTGATCAATATACAATATTTCTGTTGCTCTGTGCACTGTTCTCCTGGCTATGCTCATTTCACTTTGCATCAGTTTATATAAGTCTTTCCAGATTTTTCTGAAAGCACAATTTCTTATAGCATAATTTCATCACAGTCATATACTACAACTTATTCAACTATTGTCCAATTGATGAGCATGTTTTCAATTTTCAATTCTTCATGACCACAATAAGAGTTTCTATAAATATTTTTGTAGCTATAGATCCTTTTCTTTTTGTTTCTTATCTGTTTGGGGTACAGACCAAGTAGTAATATTTTGGGGACAAAGGTATGCACAGTTTTATAGCCCTTTGGGCATTGTTCCAAATTGCTTTCCTGAATGATTGGATAAGGTCACAACTCCACTAATGGTAAATTAATGTCCCAATTTTCCCACATTCTCAACATTTGACATTTTTCTTTTCTGTTATATTAGCCAATCCATTGGTTGTGAGGTAGTAATTCAGAGCTGCTTTAATGTGCATCCTTCTAAATAGTAGCATCTTGGAGCATTTTATTTATTTATTTTTATAAAGCTTTTTATTTTCAAAACAAATGCATAGATAGTTTTCAACATTCACTTTTGCAAAACTTTGTCTTCCAAAATATTTTTCTCTCTCTCTTACCCCACTCCCTCCCCTAGATGGTAAGTAATCCTATATATGCTAAATATGTTCAATTCCACAATTAGCCTAATGCACAAGAAAAATCAGATCAAAAAGGAAAATAAAATGCAAGTAAACAACAACATATCATGATCCACATATAATTCCCATAATTCTTTCTTTGGGTGCAGATAGCTCTTTCCATCACAAGACAATTAGAACTGACCTGAATCACCTCACTGTTGAAAAGAACCACATCCATCAGAATTTATCATTGTATAATCTTGTTGGTGCTGTATACAATATTCTTTTAGTTCTACTCACTTCAATTAGCATCAGTTCATGCAAGTCTCTTCAGGCTTTTCTGAAATGATCCTTTTGTTCATTTCTTATAGAACAATAATATTCCATAACATTCATTCAGCCATTCTCTAACTGATGGGCATCCACTCAGTATCCAGTTCCTTGCTTCTACAAGAAGGGTTGCTACGAACATTTTTGCACATATAGATCCTTTCCTCTTTTTATGATCTCTTTGGTATACAGACCCAGTAGAGACATTGTTGGATCAAAAGATATGCAGTTTGATGGCCCTTTGGGCATAGTTCCATATTGCTCCCAGAATGGTTGGATCAGTTTACAACTCCACCAACCATGTATTAGTGTCCCAATTTTCCCACATTTCCTCCAACATTCATCATTATCTTTTCTTACCATCTTAGCCAATCTGAGAGTTATGTAATGGTACCCCAGAATTGTCTTAATTTTCATTTCTCTTATCAAAAGTGTTTTTTAATAGGAATGGGTGTTGGATTTTGTCAGTTGCTTTTTCTGCAACTATTAAGATAATCATAGGATTTTTGTAAGTTTGTTTATTGATAAAGTCAATTATTTAATAGTTTTCCTAATATTGAACACCTTGCATTCCTGGTATAAATCCTACTTGATTATGATGTATTATCCTGGGATAACTTGCTATAATCTCTTTGCTAATATTTTATTTAAGATTTTTGCAGCAATATTCATGAGGGAAATTGGTCTATAATTTTCCTTCTTTGTTTATAACCTACTTAGTTTAGATATCAGCACCATATCTATGTCATAAAAGGAATTTGGTAGGACTCCTTCTTTGCCTATTTTTCCAAATAGTCTGCATAGTATTGGAATTAATTGCTCTTTAAATGTTTGATAGAATTAACATGTTAATCCATCTGTGCTTGAAGATTTTTTCTTAGGAAACTGATTAATAGCTCGTTCAGTTTCTTTTGTCTAAAATGGGACTATTTAAGTAATTTATTTATTCCTTTGTTAATCTGGGCAAACTATATTTTTTGTAAATATTGATCCATTTCACTTAGATTATCAAATTTATTGGCATAGAGTTGGGCAAAATAGCTCCTAATTATTCCTCTAATTTTCTCTTCATTGGAAAATTCATCTTTTTCATTTTTGATACTAACAATTTGATTTTCTTTTTTAATTTTTCTAATCAAATTAACTAATGGTTTGTATATTTTGTTAGTTTTTTCATAAAACCAACTCTTACATTTGTTTATTACTTCTTCAATTATTTTCTTGCTTTCAATACTATTAATTTCCCCTTATATTTTCAGAATTGCAAATTTGGTATTTAATTATGGGTTTTTAATTTATTCTTTTTCTAGCTTTTTTAGTTGCATGCCCAATTCATCGATCTTTTCTTTCTCTATTTTATGCAAGTTAGCATCTGGAGATATAAAATTTCCCCTAAGAACTGCTTTGAGTGTATCCTATAAATTTTGATATTTTGTCTCATTATTGTAATTTCTTAGATGAAATTATGAATGTGTCTATGATTTATTGTTTGACCCATTCATTCTTTAGGATTAGTTATTTAGTTTCCAATTAATTTTTTGTCTATTTGCCCCTGGGCCTTTATTACATGTAATTTTTATTGCATCATGATCTGACAAAGATGCATTTACTATTTCTGCCTTTTTTTGCATTTGATTTTGAGGTTTTTATGCTCTAATACATGGTCAATTTTTGTGTAGGTATCATGTACAGCAGAGAAAAAAGTATATTTTTTCCCATCTCTATTCCATTTTCTCCTAAGTCTACAATATTCTAGAATTCTAGTATTCTAGAATACTATCTACCTCCTCATCTTCTATATTGTGGTTCAATTTCTCTAGTTCTGAGACAGTAAGGTTGAGATTCTAGTATAGTTTTGCTGTCTAATTCTTCTTGCAGCTCCCTTAATTTCTCCTCTGGGAATTTGAATGCTATTGCATTTGGTGCATATATATTTAATATTGATATTACTTCATTATCTCTGGTATTCTTTAGCAAAATGTAGTTTCCTTCCTTATCTTTTTAAATTAGATCTATCTAATAGGGAAATTGTTTTCTTTGGTTAGTTTTTTTTTATTTCCTTTTGTATTTGGCCAATTGAATTTTTGAATGAATTGTATTGTTCACTGGATTTTTTCCATTTTACAAATTCTGTTTTTCAAGGAGTTGTTTTATTTTTCCATTTTATCAAATCTGTTTTGTAAGGAATTATATTCTCTTTCCATTTTGCCAAATTTATTTTTAAGGAGCTTTTTTCCCCAGATGATTTCTGTGTTTTCTTTTCCAAACTCTCCTGCAAAATTCCTTTTCCCATTTTTCTTCTAACTCTCATTTAAGATCTGTTTTGAATTCTTCCAAGCGAGCCTTGTGAGGTGGAGACCAACTCACATCACCCTTTGGGACTTCGTTTGAAGATATTTTGCTTTTATTGTCCTTAGGGTTTGAGGTCTGTTCTTCCCTGTTTCCATGAAAGTTATCCGAAAAACAAAAGTTATCAGAGCTCTTTTTACTTTGCTCATTTTTAAGGGCTGAAATCTGCTCTTAGGGCAAAAGGAAAATTGTCCTAAGCTTCCTTTACAGTCAATAGAGACTTCACACTGCCCTGGGGCTGGTGCTGCTAGCTTACTATGATGCCTGGGCATGGCCAAGTCTCGCATTATTCTGAGGTTCAGGGGATCATTATTTTTCTTTTGTAGTTTCATTGGATGTCTCACAATAGCCTGTTGATCTACTGGCTTCTGAAGCAGGACAGAGTAGCAAATGCTACTTGTTATGGGAACAACCTGCTAGTGGCTGCTGGATGTTATGAGAGCCACTTGCCAGTGACTGCTGGGGATCCAACTCAGACCAGCAGAATGGATCCTTTCATGTGAGATGATAATGATACAAGGAGACTGAGAGGCAGTTGGATTTTCTGACCTCTTTATTCTTCACTCTTCCCTCCAATTCATTTCATTCCCAATTCACAAGTAACATCTGTGTCAGTAAAGGCTGATTTGCAATTCCTTCAGGGTTGTTATGATTCACAGCTGTGGGGAATTTTGGAGAACCAACCTGCCCCTTCACACTTAAGCATGGTCCTCAACAGCTACTATATTTTGGCTAACAGTTTCCTGATAGATTGTGTGGAGGCCACTCCGCCTTTGTCCCTGCACTGTGCCTGCATTTGGTTGCTTCTCCCCCATCCCTATCCCTACCCCCACCTAATTGAAACAGATTTTTTCTGAAGTTCTTTTTTTTAAAAGATATTTTATATCTTCTGCTGAACATTTGTTTCACTCCAGATATTTGTGAGTTCTGTCACTCTAAAACCAGTTTAGAGGCTTGCTCCCCAGTTTAGAAAATTTTAAAATATGACCATAGATAGTTTTGATTTTTTTTATTTGAAAAATTCCTGTTCATAACCTTTGAATATTTATCAAGTGAGGAATGACTTGTATTCTAATGAATTAGACTTAGTTGTCTATATATTTGAAAGATGAAGCCTTTATCAGAGAAACTTGATGTAAAAAATTTCTCCTGTTTTCTGCTGTTTTTCTAATTTTGGCTGAATTAGTTTTGTTTGTCTGAAACCCTTTTAATCAAAATTATCTGTTTTATATTCTGTAGTGCTATCAATTTCTTATTGATAATTTCTCCTTTCTTGTTGATAAATTTTCCCCTTCTTCATAAATCTTACAGGTGAAGTATTCCATTTTCTCTGAATTTGCTTACATCACCTTTTATGTCTAAATTATGTTCCTATATTGGTCCTATATTGATCCTGACTTGATATATGGTATGAGGTGTTGGTATATATCTAGTTTCTACCAAATTGCTTTTCAGTTTTCACAGAATTTTTGTCCCTAAGTCTAGATCTTTATGTTTATCAGACATAAGATTAGTATAATAATTTCCTACTCTTTGTTGTGTACCTAATATCTTTCACTGATCTACCATTCTATTTCTTAGATAGTATCATGTTGTTTTGTTCATTACTACTTTTTAATATAGATTGAGTTCTGATGGTGCTAAATCCTTTTGGTTCACATTAAAAAAATTAATTCCTTTGATCTTCTTGATCTTTTGTTCTTCAAAATGCATTTTCTCCTTAATTTTTCTAGTTTTATAAAATAATTGTTGATTTTGATTGGTGTGGCATACTAATTTAGATGGAGCTGTCATTTTTATTATACTGATCTGGTCTACCCCTGAAAAATTTAATGTTTTTCCAACTCTTTAGATCTGACTTCATTTAAAAAAGTATTTTGTAATTGTGTTTACATAGTTCTTGGATTTATGTTGGCAGGTAGACTTTCAAATATTTTATATTGTCTACAGTTATTTTAGAGGGGATTTCTTGTTCTATCTCTTGCTGTAAGACTTTGTTAATAACATATAGAAATGCTGATGATTTATTTTATATCCTGTAGCTTTGCTTAAGTTTTTAATTATTTCAACTAGTTTTTAACTTGATTCTCTGAAAATCTCCATATATGCTGTCATATAATCTGCAAAGAATGGTAGCTTTTTTTCTCAGTAATTCATTTTCTTTTTT
This sequence comes from Sarcophilus harrisii, assembly GCF_902635505.1. Taxonomy (NCBI): domain Eukaryota; kingdom Metazoa; phylum Chordata; class Mammalia; order Dasyuromorphia; family Dasyuridae; genus Sarcophilus; species Sarcophilus harrisii. Next base: position 50,170,885 of record NC_045427.1, read on the forward strand.
TCTTCCCTATTCTTCCTTTTCTTTCTTTCTTTTTTTGTTATATCTAGCATTTCTAGTATAATACTGTATTAGTAATGATAATGGGTGTATTTGTTTCATCCCTGATCTTATTGAGAAGGCTTCTAGTTTATCTTCATTAGAGATAATATTTGGTGTTGGTTTTAGATAATATTAATTACAACCTGGTCACTTTATTAATCTCTTCTTTGATTTAAGAATTTCTACTGGTATCTAATTGGGGTTTTAAAATTTGTTATTTTTCTACTTCTATCTAATTGGCATTTAAAAATTTGTTTCATGTTCAATTCATTGTTCTTGCTGTTCTTTTGTTACAGATTTTGTTTAGATATATAATATTTTTTTCTTATGGATTGCTTTGACTACATTTCCAAAAAATTGTCTCATTCCTGTCATTATCTTTAGTGAAATAATGTTTTTGAAATATCTTCAATGACCCACCACCAATTCTTGAGAATTTAATTTCTAGTGAATTTTCAATTCTGACCTCAGTTCTCTTTTTGGAGATAGATAGCAGGTTTCATCATGAGTTCACTGGAGTTGTTGTGGATCATTGTATTTCTCAGAGTAGTTAAGTCTTTCACAGTAGACTTATATATTATAATTATTATATATATTTTATTATATATATGTAACATATATATAATAAATATAACATTATATATTATATTATTATCTATTATTATAATTGTGCTGTCACTGTGTGGAGTGTTCTCCTGATTAGGTTCATTTCACTTGCATCAGTTCATATAAATCTTCTCAGGTTTTTCTGAAACCCCTTGTCATTTCTTATAATACAATAATATTCCATCACAATCATATACCACAATCAGTTTAACCATTCCCTAAATGATGATTACTCCTTCAATCTCCGGTTCTTTGCCACCAGAAAAATAGCTACTGCAAATAATTTAGGGACATATGGGTTCTTTTCCTTTTCCTTGATTTCTTTGAGATTTAGAGTTAACAATAACATTTCTGGGGCAAAGATAATGCACAATTTTATAGGGGTATATTTCTAAATTATTCTTTAAAATGGTTGTCTAGTTTGCAACTTCACCAATAGTGCATTGATGTGTATCTATTTTTCCACATTGTCTTTAGCATTTGTTATTTTCCTTTTCTGCCGTATTGGCTAATCTAATAAGTTCGAGGTGGTATTTCAGAGCTTTTTTAATTTATATTTTCTAATTGTTAGTGATTTATAGCAAAGGTTCTTAATCCCATAGGGCATCTCATTAATGAATGTTGGGGTCATAAAATTATGATTTATTAGCAGTAAATGTTTGATTTGTATACCTATTTCATATACCTATATACCCAGGGTTGCATAAAAATCTCTTGATCAAAAAGGAATCACAAATGGAAAAAGTAAAAGCATTTTTAGAGCATTTAAAAAAATGATTATAACATAATTATAATCATCAGTTCATATCTTTTGATCATTTATCAATTGAGGAATGGCTCTTATTTTCATTAATTTGATTTCCCTATACATTTGATAAATGAGACCTGTAACAGAGAAATTTGCTTTAAAATTTCCCCCCAGTTTTCTGCTTTTGTTCTAATTGTGGCTGCTTTTTTGTTTTTGTTTGTTTGCTTGTTGTTGTTGGTTTTTGTATTAGTTAAAAGTGCTACCCATCACTTGCCTGATCCTGCTCAACAATTACCATCAAGCACTGAAAATCTCAAACATAAGCTCACAGTTATTCTCTCTACTCAAAACTGATGGAGGGTGATGGGGAAAATGCCAAGTTCCATGATTCTCAGGAAACTCTACTTTCCCCCCTAGAATTGACACCTTTTGTGGGTGGCAGCACTCATTTAATTAGTCAGTAGGTATAGCCTGTATAGATTTGTTTAATTAAGTTTTTAGCTCAGTCATATCCCTTTTCTATTTTTTTCTCTTTTACTGCCTTTCATTCAGTCACACAAAACTATGGGTTAGCTGTATATATTTCTTTATTTATACTCCCTGAAGCAAAAGAAATAAAACTCATTATATTAAAACAATCACCACTTGGGCTACAATCCCATGATTTCTCCTTGACCAAGATAACTCTTAATCAGTTAAAACCTGGGAATTTCAGGGGCACAGTTAGGATACTTAGCCTAGAATTCTCTTTCAGTCACTCTTATTAGACACTAGCAAATGTCTTCAATATTATACTCCATCAATGTTTTATTTTTTTCCCCCTTAAAGATTAGGGTCTAGTCATTTGAGGAAACTTAGGATCTGGGATACTGATTCATTTTCTTTTTCTTTTTTCTCCCTCATGACTCTGTTGTTGGCTGTGACTTTCATCTACTTTTCCAAAACTAAGCTATAATATAAGCTATATTATATGGCACCCTAATTTTTCTTTCATTAAGTGCTTGTCTTTAGTGAACTGGTATAGCGGTCAAGTTCTAGCATAGAGAAAAGTCCCAAATCCATGATTCTTCTCATTGTTTCAATAGCCATAAGGTCATAACTAGAAGAGACTTTACAGTACATTTAGTTTAAAATCTTTATAGATGGAGAAACTGAGGCAAATCACTAAGTGACTTGCCCAGGATCAGACAACTAGTAATAAAATATCCTAATTCCAAGTTCACCCCATTTTTGTGAATGAGGAAACTGAAACTCTCAAAGATTAAATGACTTCCTCAATGTTATACTTTTTTAGGGGCTATTTCTGATCCTCCTATTGCTCTATCCTTCAAGGCAAACAACCAGGGTCATTGCTGAGAGAGGAGTTAAACCATTTGGTTTTGTAATCCTTGAGATAAGCAGTCTTAACTTCCCTTTGGCATTTTCTACTTTGAGTTATTTCCTTTTCCCATCCATTTTCTTTCCCCATTTCTTTCTTCAAGAACTTAACCAAATCAACTTGACTCTAAAAAAGGAGTGTCAATAGATTGCCCTGTTGCTCCATTCATCATCTGTTCTATTTCCCAGGCCATCACTCCTTTCTTGGCTAACAATCCCTTTATACATTTTGTTTCCTCCATTAGGATTCAAGCTCCTTGAGGATAAGGAATGTTTTGATTGTGTATTTGTATTGCCAGAGCCTGGCAAAGCACTTGAAGCATGTAGAATTGCATAATAAATGCTTTTTATTTGTTCATTTATTAATTTAGACAGTAAGTAGTTGGAATTTAAACTTCCTGTCCCCAATCCCATGTTTCTTCTACTACAATCATATTTATTAGCCTTCAAAAACTACTTTGATCAAAAGAATTTCATTATTCCATGACCAATTTGCTGGTTAGTTTCTCTGAAGAGGAGTTAGGAGTTGGAGGTGTCATATTCAGATCATGGCAAACTTGAGGACATCTCACCTCACTGTCTCCCAGATCTTGCTTTCAAGAGCTTTGTATCCTATCTGTGTCTAAGAGAAATGTGGATGTTATTAGCCTTAATTTGAAAAACGATAAGCCAGGAGAATTTACTTTTCAATACTCTATTCCCATTTTGGGACCTCAAAGGGGTATCTCTCCTATCCACAACTCATAACTATCTTTCAATCCTCCTTTATTCTGTTAATTCCAGTCCTCCAGACAATTGAACCATTAAATTCTCCAACTCCATAGAACTGTGAGTTGGAATAGATTTTAGGGAAACAAATTAGTTTAATCTCCTCATTTTACAGATCAGGAATTTAGTGTTGTGACCTCAGAGAAATAGCTAGGAAGTTTTACTTGGGGCAACCGTCATGAAATAAATTTTTAGTTGTGAGCAAAGTGCAACTCTACTTCGGTGTGAGACAGCCCCTAGGGCAGAGATTCTTAACTTTGTGTGACAGACTTTTCTGGCAGGGTGGTGAAACCTATGGGCTTTTTTCTAAAGAATATTTCTTAATGCATCAAAATAAAATTTTACAATTTTATTATTGTATTGTATTATCAATATTGTATTATTATTGTAAGGATTATAAAAGAAGCCAATTATTTTGGAAAACAGTTCTCAAAATAATTTTTGAAAGAAATTCAAAGATTCCAGGAAAAGAACCCTTCTTCTAAGGAAAGGATGGGAAGCAACTTTGGGGGAAGTCCATTACAGGAAGAAGTGGAGCATAGGGTTGAGTGAGATACTCATTCAAGCCTTCCATCTGGTAGTTTTCTATCATGACAAATTATTTTTGTCATCAAGGTGCTAAGCTCTGTTTCTAGCTGCTGAAGGACTGAAACGCTGTAAGCCCTTTAGCTTTCTCCCTGGGGGAAAGCCCTAGCCATCCCACTTTAGTTATAGCTCTGACTTACCCAGTGTCAGACAGTGACAATAAATGTTTGTTGATTGACTGTATATCTGTTGTGCAATAGCCAGTAAACTAAACTCAGAGATGCTTATTCGCAGAAAGTCTGTGTAGTGGTTTATTTGCTGGTGAGAGCAACACTCAAGTACTTGCTAAGTTTTTTTGAGGGAATGAAATCTATATAGAAATCTAAGAACTTCTCCTGGGCCTTGAGTCTGGAAGAATTCAAATTCAGCCTCAAACATTTACTAGCTGTGACAGTTTCCTCAATTGTAAAATAGGGATTAAATAGCACCCACTTTCCAGGATTGTTGTGAAGATCAACTAAAATTATATTTGCAAAGTGCTTTGCAAACCTTAAATGATATGTAAATACTAGCTATTGCTATTGTTGTTATTAAGAAAAAAAAAGAACTTATGATAGGAGATGGTTTTCCTTCCCATTTAATTCTCACAACAGTCCTATTAGAAAGATAATACAAGACTTGTGCTTTTTCCCCATTTTATAACTGAGGGAACCTGAGTGTCAGAAAGTTAAATTATTTATACAGTCACATAGCAGGTAATTGATTCTCAGGCTAGTTGACTGATCAAGTACAATAGACTTCCTCTTGTGGATTTAGCTCAGTGTTCTCAGAAAATGTTCAGGAAATATCTGTGGTTTAATTTTTATCCCTTCCCCAAAGAGTCCTGCTCTTTGGCAGTGATAAGTCATAGGGGATTAATCCTTAGGGCTCTGAATCCAATCAGTTTCTAGTTCCTATCTCCACCACCATTCACAATCACCCTAATTCAATCCCTTACCACCTTTCTTCTGGTCTGCTAGCATCCAGGGTCTCCCTTCTCCAAACTGTGTTCCACACAGTTGCCAAATTGATATCACTAAAGCACAGGCATGGTCACCTGACTTCTCTGCTTAAGAAGCTTTAGTGGGTGTTTAAAATACAAATTTATTTTCTCAATATCTAAACTCCTTTACAATCTGATTCCAACTTATCTGTCCAGGCTGGTAATGCATCCCTCCTCTTGATGCACTCTATTCTTGACTGTTGCTTACCCAGGACGTTGTATCTCTCTATGCTATCCCTCACTTCTAGAATGTTAGCCCTCCTCATCTTCACATTTTGGCACCTCAAGCTCCCTGCAAAGTTAAGAACGACTTTTAAGAGTATTTTCCTGTTTTCTTTATTTTTACTTTTCTTTATATTTACTTCTATTCCTGTCTGAACAGTGGAATGTAAGCTTCTCTACAGCAGAGATTGCCTCATTTTTGATCTTTTATTTCCAGTGCAGCTAATTGGAACAGTGGATAGAGTATTGATCCTGACCATATGCCTGCTTCAGTGACTAGTAAACTAAGTTCAGAGATGCTCATTACCAGAACGCCACATGGTGACCAATTTGCTGGCCAGAGCAACATGCAAGTACGCATTAGTTGTCAAAGGGGAGTGAAATCTATCTAGGAATTGAGGATCCTTTTCCCCTTCCATTGATCCTTGAGTTCAAATTCAGTCTTAGAAAATTTAATAGCCATGTGACTTTAAGCAAGTCATTTGCTTCAGGTTCCTTAGCAAAATAGAGATAATATTACCCATCTGATGAAGTTGAGGATCAAATGGAAATATCTGGAAAGTGATTGGCACACAATAGGTAATTAGTTAACAGGGATTGACAGATTGATGTCCAGCTCTGTTCTTTTCTAACTGTATAACCTTAGCATTTCTGAGCTTCAGTTTCTTCCTCCACAAAATGAAGAAGCCAGACTAGGTATTCTCTAAAGTCTTTTTTTCAGCTCTAAGTGCTGAAAATTTTAGGAAGCAAAATTTAGTGGGAAAAAGTCCCAGACTGGGATTTAGGAGCTCAGTTCTACAGTTCACCATATGAGCTTGAGTAAGTCAATCAGTCAACAAGCATTTATTAGCACTTATTTTGTGCCAAGCAATGTGCTTGGCCCTGAAAGCTACAAACACATACACACACACACACACACACACACACACACGCACACACGCACACATGCACACACCCACCCACCCACACCCACACCCACACCCCCAAAACCAAAAATCAAATAGTTCCTAACCTCGATAAGCTTCACTTCTCTTGGGGAGCACAAAATAGGGGAAAATGCAAAATTCATATCAAGTAAATCTGGGGTGGGGTGCTCAGCAAAGGGCTCATTTGCAGGTGGTCCCTACCCATATCTTGCCTTCCTCATCTGTAAAATGGGAGTGATTTTACCCCAGAGTGTGGTACTCACTCTTCACCAGTAAGTGTCTGCCAACTTTGTCTACCTGTGGGGCTCATCCTGGCCAAGGTCTGTGGAGACTCTCCAGCATTCTGCATCTGTCCCTGGGTACAAGCTTAATTTCATGTGCCCCACGAAAAAAAGCAGAGCCCTCATCTTAAGTTGGCATGGGGAGTGAAGGGAAGCTGATTCAGAGGTGTTGGCCGGGGAGGGCTTTCCTCAAACGGCCTAGGGATTTAAATGGACTGAAGGCCCCTTCTTCACTCCCAGCTCTTTAGCACCTGGGTGAGAACTAATTGTGAGGGCAGTGCCCATTTGGAAAAATGAAAGCCTTCAGTAATTGAGGTCAGTTACTGTGACTGTTAACTGTTAGCATAGGAGCATTTTACAAGCTGTCAGGCCACCTACTTGGGATGGGGGTGGAGGAGGGAATTCCACCATCTAGCTTAATCAGGCAGTCTGTTTTCTTTCCAGATGCTGTGTCTTAGAAGAATATCTTCAGAAGAAGCATTATTCACAGTTAAATATATACATATATAAGTATTAAAACATAATACTTGTATATCATATATACATGCTTATATTCAGACACTATATAAAACATGCAATATATAACATATATCTATATGTATATACATACATAAGCATATGTATAAGTATTAACATATGCCTATATATAGAATAAATACTTATATATGCACTATAAAATGCATGCAATATACACACATATATGTATAGATACATACACAGTACACATATAAGTATTAAAATATAACATTTACATATTGCATTTACATTCATACATATATGCACTATATAAAACACATGCCACACACACATATGTATATATACATAAACATATGTATAAGTATTAAAATATAACATCTGTGTATAGAATAAATGCCTACACATACATGATACATACACTATACAAATGCATGCAATATACACACATGTATGTATATATACATACACAGTACACATATAAGTATTGACATGATGTTTATACATTGCATATACATACTTATATATGCGTGCATTATATAAATAATGCAATATATTCACATATACATATATATATATATAAACATATGTATAAATATTAAACATAACATCTGAATGTAGAAGGAATGCTTATATATGCAAATGTAGGTACACACATATATGTATATACATAGTATATATTAAAATATAATATCTACACATTGCATATAAATGCATATATAAATACTATATAAACACATGAAATATATACACAATACTTGTATGTGTATATATGTATATATACATAAACACACATATGTATATATAAGTATTAAATACAATATCTGTATATAGAATAATTGCTTATATATGCATTATACAAATACATGCAATATACATACATATATGCATATATACACAATACATATATAAGTATTAAAATATACTATTTATATATAATATACATGTTTAGTTATTCTATATAAATGCATGCAATATACACATATATACATAAATATGCATATGTATTAAAATATTATATATAGTACACATACTTATCTACAAATACATGAATCATATACATACAATACTCATATATACATACATGTGCACACATATAAGTATAAATATACTATTTATATATCGTATAAATGTTTATATAAATAAATGCAATATATACATACATGTACATATGTGTACCAATATACACACATATCAAGATGTACAATTTATATATAGCATAATGCTTATACTATATAAATACATACAATATTTACACACACATAAATGCACATATACCTGTACACATAAACATTAAAATATTATATATATATATATATATATATATATATATATATATATATATATATATATATAGTTTACATGCTTATGGAAACTATATAAATATACAAATATCTACATACATATGTATACATATATACACAAATATACACACAATCAATTGAATTAAACAAACATCTATTAAGTGCTTCCTATATGCAAAGCACTATTGAAAAAGAATAAGATGTGGTTTATACCGTCAAAGGAGCTTACTGTCTGCTTGTGAGTGTTGACCATAGGATCAATGATTCAAAATTTAAAAAGTTTTTTTAAAATTAAAATTAAATTTCTTTTAAATCAAAGTTCTTTGAAATTTAAAAAGGATCTTCAAAGTCATCTAATCCAATCTCTTGTATTTTAGAAAAAAAAAATGAGATCCATCTAGGGAAAGGATCTTGCCCAAGATTCACATGGTAGAAAGTCAGAACTAGTTCAGTCCATCCTCGTTATCTTATGGATTAGGAAACTGAGGTGTAGGCAAGTAAAATGATTTGACCAGAGTTACAGAGGTAGATAGTTTCTGATGGGGGGTTTGAATCCAAGCTTTCTTGACTCCATGCCCAGCCTTCTATCTACTATACTATGGTGAGGGAAGACATTGGGTACCATAGAATCTTCAGGTTTAGAAATGATGATGCTCCACACTTTCATTTGTAGAAGTTGGAAATTGAAATTAGTGATGTGAAGTGACAGAGCTTTTCATGAGAAATCTAAGACTAGGTCTCTGGTTACCTTGGCTTTTCCCACTCACTATATGGATGTTAGAAAGTTTAGTGATTGCCACTCAGACTGTTTCCCCAGAAATGATTGCCATTTTGTAAACACTGTTATTTGGGCAAAGTTGCTTCAAGTCTGTGAGTCTCTGATGCCTCCTCTGTGAAATATTTGGGTTGGACAATGAGATCTCTCATATCATCCAGGATTTATACATTATGATTTTTCTCTTCTCTTCTCTTTCTCCAACTGCCTTTAGTGGTGTCATCTTAAGATCTCAGGTTGCAAAGCAAAAGATATGTATGAAACACATGTAAGAAAGATGAGCATTTTATATAAATATTTGAATTTAAGCAAGGTTCTATCAATATTATTAACTGAATTAAATTTTATTATTCTCTGTTGTTTAGAAGTTTATTTTTTAGTAGATATTTGAAATGAGAAAAAAGATATATTTTATGAAAACCATAAGATGAAATCTTGAATTACCATGAAACCATCTTGATAGTATTTATCTAACCCTTGATAAATGCTCATATTTAGCACTAAATGAGTTTATCCTTACAGGTAATTTCAGCTTATTTTGAACCTAGATTAAAAAATGAATTAAAAAAAATAAACGTAATGGGTAAGGAAATTGTCTTTTGAAAAATAAAACAGTACAGAGATGTACTAACTCAGTTGTATCATTTAAAAAAATCAAATTAATTAACTAATTAAAAAAGAGTGACCCTAATGCTGTATTGTTGTGTTTGTTTTGCTTAGTGAGTTTAGATAGTATAGACAGTGAACTTGGAAAATAATAAAGACAATAGGTTTCAAAAAAGACTTATTTTTGGACACAGCTACAGTATAGACTTATTTTTCTCAATTAGGTTTATTTGTTTAGAGTTTTTTCTTACATTTGTTTTTTTTTAAGTTTTATTTCATTTTTAATTTATGGAATAAAGCATTTCATAACATAATATAAGAAAAAAATGCACATATGTGAAACTGCAACTCTGTTACATAAAATTTGCTATTTCTTTAAAATGTATAATGAAGTCATCATTTAATTTTTTTTCTTACCCTTTCTCTTTCTCCCTTCCCTATGACTATCAATAGACACTTGTTTTTTTTAATTGGGGGAAGCAGTATGTTAAAAGGAAGGATAATTAATAGTGATGCTCCCTAAAAGAAGGCCATAGAAATATTTTTAAAATGTACAGAAGAGAACAGGAAGAAACAAAGTCCAATAGGACAATTTTGAAAGTTATGTACAAAATTATTACATACTTAAAAAAAAAGCAAGTGGCAGGATAAGGAATTTAATATATGATCCTTTTTGTACTCTGTGGATGATGATTGTTTTTGAAGTTTAAGTACAGAATAAAAAAAATTAAAGTAAAAGATAATCACAAGACATACTTTCCCCTCAGTTCCTTCAAAAAATCTTACTCTGAGGCCTCATTGTGGCCAAGAGGTGGTTCTGGGTTCTGGAAATCTATGATGACAGAATCCAAGTCTAGAAAAGTCTCTTATGCTAGAAAAGTTTTCAAAAATAATTTTGCAATAGACTCTGCTTTCCAAGTACCAGTCTAGATAGACAGGGGGAATATCTTGAATAATATATTGTTTACTTAGAGGTCAATTCTTTTGTCAATGTAATCTATAAAGTGAAAAAAAAGATGAATTGCGAAATGGCTCTAAATCCTTTGTGGACTCCCTCAACATCTGCACGATAGTGAGAGAATGATAGAAGAGGGGCAAGGTATTCCAAGAACCATGTAGTTTTTAGATTCCCTAAAAACATTAACAAAGCTAATGGTGCCCTAAATTATACAATCCTTGTCCAATGACCAATGAGTCCTGGAAGATCTGAATCACATCAGTCTTGACACTCTTGCTATGAATAAAACCAGAGCCGAAAAAGAAACATGGAGCTAAATGGAAAGATGTTCCTTTTGGGAAGGTGAACAAGGAAGTTGGCAGAGTTGGTTCTACTGTCAATTTAGAGGCAATAAGAAACACCATTATGGGTGACATTGGCCATCTCATATTACAATGCTCATGGTGAGTATTTGCAAAAAAGACCACCAAGAAGATAATTGTAGTTTAAGTACCACCATCTGTTCTTGAGGACGAAGAAGAAAAGAAATTTTACAAACAACCTGATAAGACCCTATGGAGTAAATTGGCATATCCTTTAATATTCTGTGACTTCTGTGTGTAGGTGGGCATGAGGATGGATGACAAAGAACAGGTTGAAAAACATGATTCAGGAGTAAGAAAAAAGAGAGCAAAGACTTGTGGACTATAAAGGAGGTTTATACCTATATATTATTAACATTTTCTTCATGGCACTGGAGATAGAAATTATCAAATAATACAATAAAAAAAATTTAGCAGGCAGAAAAATGTATGATTTCTAGTGTGAAGTTATTTAAGAATCAGTTATTTTTGACTTGTTAAAAGGAAGATTAAAAATTAATAGCAAATAGAGAATAAAAATAAAAATAAAAGAATAAAACTAAAAAAGATATGGAATATAATTGAAATTTCAGTTTGACTCATTTACAAATGTTGTTGAAAATATGTAGAAGAAAGGACAATGATAAAAACATTCACCATTTCCTAACCAAGTTTAATGAATATGAAACACTCACCACCAGAACAAAAGACCCTACAAATTGCTTCAGATAACAAGCACTTGATTTTTTGGTCAAGCAGAGGTGTAGAACAGGCAAGAACAATATCGGTTCAGATTATAAACTTATTTGTAAGATTTTATTGAGGTAGATGTTGCAAGATTATTAGCAGCAGCATGCCATAAAACAGCAAGAGGCAATGGAAGCAAGAGTAAGCTTGCAAAAAGTTTGATGTAACACCTAATTAAGAAAAAAAAAACTGATGGGAAAAAAGGATGAAACTAGAAGGAGAATGATAAACAAACTAAGAAAGAAAGACTTCTACAATAAATTGTTTCACATCAGTTATATTTGGGCACTAACATAAAAGTTCCAGAACTACAGCTAGAAAAAAAAATAGAAACAAAACAAAGATAGTAAAAATAGTTGCACTATACTTAGTATTGATAGAAAAATGTTGCGTTGGAAGTACCACAATTTTGAGAACATTGAAGGATTGATTCTAAAAATAGTTGAAAAGGGGGATGATAATATAAATATATTAATCCCCACTGCAAAAATAACAGTGATTTTTACAAAATCTCATCTAGATTTTGCAAGTGATGTTCTATAGTATATTTTTATTCTTACTCCTTTTTATACTATTTTTATTTGCAAATGTATTCTTTCCCCTTTTCCTACTCTGAGAACCCCATTCTGTGGAAAAAATAGGAAAAAGAAATGTAAAAAAATTAAAACAATGCAGGAAAATCGACCAGTGAACCCCCAAAGGCCCTAATATCAGCAAAGAGAGGAAATTGTATTTTCCTATCCATTCCATGGAATTAAGATTGCTTATTATTATTATTTTGCAGCATTCATATTTTTTATGGTTGTTTCCCCCATTTATCTTGCTGTAGTTACTGCTTTTATGCTTCCATTTATTCTTCATTAATTCATCTGTGTTCCTCTTAATTCTTATTGTTCATAATTTCTTTTTTAGTTCTTTAGCATCATCTCTGATTCGTTATGACTTATTTTCAGTTTTCTTTGAAAAGCTGCTGAAGTTCTTTGTCATTTCCTTTTCCATCTCATTTTATAGATGAGGAACTGAGGCAGAGTTAAATAACTTGACCAGGATCACACAGCTGGTAAGTAAATCTAAGGCCATATTTGAACTTAGGAAAATAAATCTTCCTGACTCTAAGTCCAGTGCTCTATCAACTGTTTCACCTTGCTACACCATAATTTCTTAGGATAAAATAATATTGTATTGTCTTTATGTACTTAACTGCTTATTTACTGATGGACATATAAGTAGAGCACATCTTTGCAGTCACACAATCGACTGAAAGATGTTGAGAATACAAGATCTAAAAGTACTGTTTGCAACATTTGATTTGAGAGAACAAAGGATTGCCTTAAAGGTTTTCTATAAGATGGCTCTCCTGAAGATGCCAAATTCATTTAAGATTCTTAGAAAAATACAATAACAGAGGTAACTTTGATGATTTTTTTTAATCAGGAGAGACATAAGAAGGAGAGAAATATATTTGCTGGAGATGTTTGCTGCTTTTAACATAGGATTCCCTATAGGTAGTCACTTTGTCTAGATGCTTTAGTTTGTGGGTGATAATATGCTAATTTCTTCAAGCCATATGGAACATTGTAAGTCTTCTAAATGGGAATCACAATCATTTAACTGAATTTAGCCTAACTATCCATACAGGAAAGAAACATGCATGAAGAATGCCTATAATATACCATTCTATAGACAAAATATAGAACTGGTTTAGCAGCCTATAAACATTGGATAGACATTATGTATGGAAAGTGATCTGAGCCTACGATGCAATAAAAGAAAAGGGCTGGACTACATTTAGAAAATTGTACAGTGCTTTAATGACCCCAAGCTGGTCCCTGAAGCAAAGGCTCATCCCTTTAATAATATTTTTCTAGTTATACTATACAGTTGTGAGTCATTTAATACCACAATCTCTGTAAATTAAAGTTATGAGTCAGTCACCTAAAGGCCAATGGAGAGGCACATGGTCAGTGTGAGTAGGACACAATTCATCCTCAACAAAGAATTATAGGGAACCACAAAGATGCACAATAGCTAATGTTTACATAACCCTTTAAGATTTTCAAATTACTGTACAATTGTTATCTCATTTAATCATCACAACAAAACCTTGGGAGATTGGTGCTATTATGTGATCCCTCTAAGAATTGAGGAAACTGAGTCTGGGAAAAGTTAAAATTCAATAAGGTCCCATAGCTAGTAAATCTCTGATGCTGGATTTGAACTCAGGTTTTCCTGACTCTAAGCCTGGTACTCTATCCACTGTACCACTTAGGTCCCCAGAATGTGGTAGGCACTTAATAATTCTTATGAATACACTGGCTTTTTGAAAAAAGGAAAATGGAGCAGTATGGTTTAAAGTTTGTAGCCCTGACCTCAGAATCATGAAAATTAATGGGGTTCATGTCCTGCCCGACTTATGCTGACTATGTGACCTGGAGCAAGTAACCTAACCTTACAAATAATTATTCCTTTCTTTCTTCTCTTCTTTCTCCATATCCCAGGCAACTCAGGTATAGACTGATTTCCAAATTGTATTCAGAAAAGCACTCTCCTCACTACAGCGTTCTCCACATCAATGAATAAATTCTAGACCATGAAAAATGGAGTGGAAAATGTGAGTTCCTCTATTTTTTTAATCTTAGCAAGGAATAACAACTAATGCATGATCTCTTTTCCTCCTTGGCATCTACCAATGCTCTCATATCTGGAAGGAGACTTCTGGAATAATGGATGGATGCTCTGTGAAAGCTTATATGAAAAAGATAAAGAGTGACCTTGGATGTGAGGCAGAGAGCTTGCAGTTTGTACCATTGGAAGGAGTACCTACTTTAATGAAGTTGTGGATTCATCAAAGTATCCTTCAAGAACTACTGGGATTCATGAAGAATTGGGTGAGGGATAGGAATGGTCAGCCAGTCAATTAATATCATTTTAAAGTACCATATACTACAAAGCTCTGGGGAATACAAAGAAAGGCAAAAGACAATCCCTATTCTTAAGATCTGATGGTTGAACAATATGAAGACAGGTAAATCACAGAGTAGATAAATTGGAGATAATCAAGAGAGGAAAGTCACTTGAAATATGAATGATGAAGGAAGTTAGGGAGTTAAGTAAGTAGAGATGATATGAGGAGGGAGAACATTCCAGACAGCCAGGGAAAATGCAGGGAATGAGGAGTATCTTGTCTGAGGGACAGAAAGGAGTTTATTGTCACTGAATCAAAGAGATGTGTGTGTGTGTGTGTGTGTGTGTGTGTGTGTGTGTGTGTAAGGAATAATATTATTAGAAAGACTAGTTTAGGAGGAGTATCCTTTTCTATAAATTTTTGTTTGAAGGGATTATGTGATTTAAACAAATAAGCTGAGGACTTACGGTGACTGAGCAAGGATGTTGATGTCCTTTTGTTTTATTTTCCACAATCATATTCATTTGTATTTGTAGTGGTATCTTCTGTTAATTGGTGTCACAAATGAAATTGTTGACACATATAACATACAAATTGTTGGCTTACCTGAATTTATAGAGTGAATCCTTTTAAATGAGTTAGATAAATGTGTTGTATAATTTTGCCAGACTCATTTATCATGGAAATGCTTGGAACTGTGGGGGCTAGTTTGAGCCTTTGCCCTCGGTGACCTACCTCTCTTTGGACCTCAGTTTTGTCTTCTATAAAAATGATAGGGTTTGGCTAGATGAGACCCAAAGTCCCTTTTCTCTCTGATATTCTATGATTCCATGACTGTGTCATCCATTTCAGGCTTGGAGGCCATGGGGTTAAGCACATTTTATGAGCACTAAATCACTTAAGATGGAAAATAAACAAGTTATGGGGTCTAGATTACATCAAGAATGAGTAAAATGGCATAGATAAAAATGAAAACCAAGTGAAGATTTCACCCAAACTGAACCCTGAGAGGGTTAGAGAAGTTCAATTATCCTTTGTAGCCAAGGTCAGCCATCAAAGCATGAAGAGAGAGTGGAGCAGGAAATGCTGGCTTTGTGGTGCTTTGGATAGAATCCAAGAAATCCTGAAAATTTCACAAGGATTCTTATTCTCATGTGAATTCAAACCTGACTGACTTTACCCAAGCATAGGACTTTGAATAGAATGGAAACTCAATAAATATTTGTTAAATTTGAAATGTCAGTCCAATGAAGTCCAAATAAACTTTGAATGGGGACACAAGTACCCATATATTTAGAAAATATTAGTTAACATTTATATAATCCTTCAAGATTTGCAAAAAACTTTGAAAATATTTCTGAGACTCATTTTATTCCTATAACAATCTTGAGAGTGCTATTGTTATCTCTTTTTTACAGATAAGAAAATGGTCTGAGAGGGATGAGTCCAGAGTTACACTGTGAGTAAATGTCTGATTTGAACTGAAGATATGATTCTGATTTCAGGACTAGCATTCTATCCCTTGTACTATCTGACTGCTTTTTAAAAATCTACTTAAAGGAATGTAATTAGATTTTTCCACCCAATGTTCTCTATACCTTGACTTCAAAATAGTCCTTCATTGGTGACTCTTTGTAGCATTTAAACTCTGGTGGGTTCTTGTATATTGGAAAAATCGAGATTATGGTGCCCAGTGATGGATTATTAATCTGTTTTCAAGTTTCATTCAAGGAAAAGCCTTGCTTAATACAGAGGTGGTCCATCACTCAAAAGTTAACCATTAGACCATGCATCTTTGGAAATAGCAACCAATGTGATTTCCCTAAAATGTAGGTCTCATCATATCAACTTCCATTATCCAATATCAATTCTAAAAACCTCTGTTTGACATTTAATGTTTTTATGATACAACTTGGTCCTTTTCTACCTTTTCATTTTTCTCATATCCTACTCTGCTCCATATATTCTAGGGTCCATCCTCACACATGCTATTTAGTTTTGCATTGTCTGTCCCCAGTGCCTGGAATGCTCTCCAACCTAATTTCCACTTCTTGACATATCTAGTTTCCTTCAAGACATTTCAAATGCTACCATCTTCTGGGGACCTTCCTGTTCAATTTCTTCCTTCTTTCCTCTTTAAAATTGCCTAATATCTACTTTATGTGTATCATGTTTATACCTAGTTATTTCCAGGTTTTATCTCCATTAGAATGTAGGTTCTTTGAAGGCAGGCCCTTGTGATTTCACTCTTTTAATTCCATTGCTTATTTTAGTACCCAACACATGCTAAAGAATGAGCATTATTTAGTGCTCAATAAATACTTGGTGATTGAGTGAGTGAACAGACACTCAGGAAATAGATGTTACTATGAAGTGGTTTTTGCTCTTGCTTGGCTCTGTTTTGCCTCTCTAGTGGAAATACAGTGACAGAAGAAACCAGCAAAAGACATAAATGGGAGAGAATTATATAGGAGGAGAGGGTGTACATAAGTTATTCTACTGAGATACTAAGGGCTAATTGAATTTAGGGTACCACAGGACAATGGCACAGCATATGTGACTTCTATATCCTCTCTCCACTGCTTTGCACAGTATTATGAACATAATAGCTATACTTCTTAAATTGACTAACACCCATGCTAATTACTTTTTTTTTTTTTATGGAGAAGAAAATAATTATCCCATAGCTATGTGGTTAGTGGAGAATAGTAATTAAATAATACGGAACAGATTTATATAGTGGAGGAATAAAACTGGTGTAAGACTTAAGAGACCTGGACTCCAGTCCAACATTTTTCACAGAACCTGGCACACAGCAAATACTTAATAAATGCTTGTTGATTGAGTGATTGATGGTAAGATGCTTTATAACTAAGGGCATGGAAAACATATAGTAGTTATGTAATAAATATTCATAAAGTGTAGCTAGATGGTTCAGTGAGTGGTTAGAGCATAACACTTGAAGTTAAACAAACAAATACATATATTCCACCTTATATAGATATTTACTAGCTGTGAGTAAGTGGCTTACTATGTGCCTCAGTGAAATATGGATAGTAATAGCACCTCCCTCCCAGTGTTGTCTTGAATATCCAATGAGCTAACAAATATAAAGGACTTTCCAAAACATAAAGTATGATATAAATGCTTACTATTATTATTATCAGGAAGTTGCAGCTTCAGCTCTAATATTCTAGGATTCTCAATCCTGGTAATAACTTGTTAACTCTGGTTAGCTGTAATCAAACACAAATCATGTTCCTGAAGCTGTTACTCAGGGAAATGCATTAAATTAGTTTGTGTTCTATTATACTGTGCTTTCATATTACATTGCATAATATTTTACATAGCACACATAGCCTTATTTATACTGTCATATTCATTTCATGACCTTGCAATTTAAAAAATATCACTCTAACTCCAATTCTTTTCTTCCTGAAAAGTTTGCTGGTAATTTCTGGTTGGGTTCTTGCAATTTGGCTGTCAAAGTTTCTTCAAGAGCCCATTGTTCTTCGTTGCTGCTTAATTTTTATTTCTTCAGTCAGGATAAACAGCCCTCATGAGACATCTGTTTAGTTTCCAAGGGGGTCCTGGTTTGAGGAAAGCTAGCCATTGATTGCAATCTTAGAAAGCCTCCCACCCCCACCCCAATTCCCCCAGCCCAGCTGCTCCAGAGCAAAATAAAACTGGTAACATGTGCCTCTAAATTAAACTTTAAAACAATATCCTTGCCCATAAAAGCCCCCAAATAGTACTTCTTTATGCACTCAGGGCCAAGAGGGCTTTGGCAGTGCAGACTGCCAATCATTCTCCTCTTAGCCCAAGAGCCCTAATTACAAATGTGCTTCAGTGAGAGGCTGTTTTTCATGGGAATCATGAGAGATGGGAGCAGAAATGGTGCGTCCCCATCCAGCAAACTTTTCAGAGGGTGTGATCAGTATGGAATCTTTGGAAGCCTTCAAAACTAGCCTTCCTGCTGTCCTACTGTAAATCAGGTACTCACTGTCAAAAGTGAATTAGTTTGGGCCAATACCATTCCAATGAAAAATCTGAGAAGATAGCCTTTCCTTGGAGACAGAAGGATGGGATCTAGAACTAGAAAAATCCTTGGACATGACCTATTCTTGTTCTGTCTTTTTAAATAAGTGGCAACTGAGCTTCAGAGGATGGGAATGTTTTGCTCAAATCACAAATTAATAATTCACGAGGGCAAAATTAAAAAAAAAATCAGTCAACGAGTATTTGCTAAGCACTTACAATGCATTGGGCACCCTGCTCATCCCTGAAAATACAAGTTACTCCCCATGAAGAGTTTAAATTCTAATGGTTTAAAGAACATATAAATTATCAGATAGATCTATACAGAGTGGTGGGAGGTAATCTCAGAGTACACAGACACTGATAGCATGGGGAGAAAGTGGGGAAGGACCACTCAAAAGAGGTAGGGGTTTTGAAACAAGACTTGAAAGCCAAGAAACAGAGGGGAAGAGGAGAGCATTCCAGGTATGGGTAGGTGGCCATTATAAAGGCACAGAAAAACAGGAATCAGAGAGTTGTGTTTGAGGAACACTGACCAGTGCAGCTAAATTTTAGAGTACATGGAAGGGAGTAGAGTATAAGATGTTTGGAAAGGTAGGAGGAGTCTAGGTTATGAAGAGCTTAAAATGCCAGACAGAGGAGTTTACATTTGATCCTAGAGGTATTAGGGAACCATTGGAATTTATTGAATGAGGGTGGGGAGGTTATATGGTAAGACCTGAGCTTTAGGAAAATCACCTTAGCAGCTAAGGGGAGGTTGGATTGGTGTAGGGAGTCTAGAGACAATTAGAAGGCTATTGTAGTAGTTTTAGGGAGAGGTGATGAGAGCAATTGGCTGTATAAGCAGAGAGGAGAGGGTATATAGAAGAGATACTATATAAAAGATCCATTGTATTTATATCCCACTACCATGGTATGTTCCCAATTACTGCTATCTTCAACCAACTGCTATCTTATGATTTTTCACAGCTCTGTCTCACTTAAATCCAATTCATTTGTAAATTAAGACAGGACCCTTATGATATCACTGGCCCTCTGAGAATGAAGGATGAATAACAACAATATAAAAAAAGGGAAATTTGAACATCAGTTTGTCCTCTTGGCTGAGGATGGGGAATTGCAGTATAGGCACTCTGATCCTGGCTCCTGTAGAATAATGAAATTAGGGAAGGATGTATGAGAAAGAGCACTGGTATGGGAAGGAGATTTGGGATTTGTCACTAGCTTCTTATGTCATGTAGGGTGAGATGCTAGTTGTTCTCACAGTGGTTGCATTTATATTTGCCATAGCAGCTGTAAGGTCTGAAAAAATCAGCAGCAACAATAGAAGCTTCAAGAAATAGAATATACACAACTTGAAAAAAAATCATAACTTCTCTGAAACTCAGTTTTCCCATTTGCAAAATGAGAGAATTGGATTCTTTTGAAATATTTGAACTTATATGGAAGAAGAATCAGGTCTTGTTCTATTCAGTCTGAAAGAGCAACACCAAAATTAAGGGAGCAAGTTACACAAAGGCAATGCTTTAGTTCTATAAAAGGAATAATTTTCTTTTTTCTTTTTTTTTTAAACAGGCTAGTAGTAGTTCATTGTTTACAAACTCCACCATCTTTTCATTTTCAAACAATCTACAACATTTCTGCTTATCTCTATATTTCTTTTTTTCTAATAAGTTTATTTTTAAATACACATTGTTTTATGAATCATGTTGGGACAGAAAAATTCAGAGCAAAAGGGAAAAACCATGGGAGATATAAAAAAAAGAAAAAAGTCAACATAGCATATGTTGTTTTACATTCAGTCTCCTTAGTTGTTTTTCTGGGTGCAGATGGCAGTTTTCTGTCTAAAGTCTGTTGAGATTGTTTTTGATCACTGAGAAGATCCAAATCATTCATAGTTGACTATTGCACATTCTTGCTGTTATTGTGTACAATGTATTCTTGCTTTTGCTTGTTTCACTCAGCATCAGTTCATGTAAATCTTTCCAGGCTTTTCTAAAATAAGCTTGCTCATCATTTTTTATAGAACAATACATTGCCTTCATATACCACAACTTGTTCAGCCATTCCCCAATTGATGGGCATCTACTTATTTGCCAATTCTTTACTATCAGAAAAAGAGCTGCTACAAACATTTTTGCACATGTGGGCCCTTTTCCCTCCTTTATGATTTCCTTGGGATACAGACTTAGTAATGGCACTGCTGGATCAAAGGCATACAGTTTTATAATCTTGTGGGAATAGTTCCAAATTGCTCTCCAGAATGGTTGGAGCATTTCACAACTCCACCAACAATGCATTAGTATCCCACTTTTCACACACCCCATCCAACATTGTCATTATCTTTTCCTGTAATTTTAGTCAATGATGGGTGTAAGGCGATATTTCAGAGTTGCTTTAATTTGCATTACTCTAATCAATATTGATTTAGAAGGGAATACATTTCTTAATAGTTAAAATTATATGCAGATAAAATGGGTTGTTTTGGAAGGAGCTAAAATTTCCATGTCTGGAGATTTTGATGTCATAGAAAGAAATCCTGCTCAGGATTGAGCTAGATAGGTTGAGCTGGATAGCTTGTGAGGGTCCGTCTATTTGTAGATCCCTTAAAATTGTGAAATTCTGCAATTTTTGAGAAAAGAATATATATTTTTCTTTCACCTTAAAATTAATTACAAAAACAACATTGAATATCAATGCAACAATACTGTTTGCATTTAAGTCAGTTCATTTAATCATACAAAGCATCATAAGACTTTTTTAGTCAGTTATTCTAAGTTCCTGTCAGGATTGTTTGTTCTTTCATTCTCATTTATTTTTTCTTATATATGGTCACATGCAAGAAATAGAATTACATGTACAGTTCATAATCTAATTTATGGTTCTTTTTTGCATGATTGCATAAAAGTCCTTCCAGGTTCTTTCTCTAATCCTTGTTATTGTTAGTAATCATACCACAATTTTTCATTACATTGTTGTACCACAATTATCATTCATTCCTCAGGTTGTTGGAATGTTGATTGTTCCCAATTTTTAATAATTCCACTTAACCCTATTCAGAAAATATTGGACACAACTCCTTTGGTGGGGGAGAGGATTGGTTTTGATAACATTTTCAGGATATTCTCCAAACAATAGCATCATTAAACTATCTAATCTCTGTAACTATTGCTGTATATCTCCATATTGTTCTTTAAAAAGAGTACACAGGTTTTCAATTCCAATAGCAATGAGTGAGTGTATCTTATTCTACGGCAAATATGCCAGCACTGAGCTTCACTGCTTATAAATTATATCATTTCAATAGCTGAGATGAAATTTTACAATTCTTTTGAACGTTAGTGAAGTTTAATATTTTTTCAAGTACTCATTAACAACTATTTGTGTTTCCTTCTTAATAACTATTCACATTTATTAGTCATTTATCTGTTAAGGACTAGGAATTAAAAATGTGATGTTCTAACAGCTCCTCATCTATGTTTACATTTCAAGTTTTATAGGTCATATTTCTGGAAATATTTTACCTAATTTGTTCTTTTTCTTTTAGTTATGCTTTTCCATCACAGTCAAGCACATTTCTTTTCTCCCTGATAATACCTTTTGCTAACCTGTAAAAAGTTTTTCCTCCACTACAATTTGATGCTTTATTCCATTTTCCTTCTCTTTATATTAAAAAAAATTAAAGTCTCTCATATAGTTGGAAATTTGGGGGGTCATCAGGATTAAGATGTAGGTAAAAAGTTGCTTTCTCTGCAGATTGCTAATAAGTATTCATAAATACATTTTAAAAAATACTGAACCTTTTCTGTGGTTTTGATTGTTCTATAGATTTATCAATCTTTTCTATGCATTTGGTCTGTTTCACTTAAATATTTATCTGTTCTATTTTCAGTACCCAATATTATTGGTAATTGCCTCTGATTTCTTTATATTTAGTCTCATACACTTAGATGTTTTTCTTGTTTCCCTGTAATAATCATAAGTTCCCTGCAAGTAGGTGTTGTTTCTTTCTTTATATTTCTATCTCAATGATTAACATAGTTTTTAACTCATTGGAAGTGTTTAATAAATGCTTGTTGATTAACCTTTATATGTTTTAATGTTTTGGGATACAATACCAATTTTCCTCTAGTGTTGCGAATTTTGTGCTTGTTAAGTTGCTTGTTTTTCCATGTAATCATAATTTAGATTTTTTATAATATCCAAAAGAAACTTCTTGGCATTTTGATTGGTATCATAATAAATATATAAAAACAGTAAGAGTGAGCACTCTCATGTTGTACCTGTTTTCAGTGGGAATATCTATTGCAAAGATATTTTTGTTTCTAAAGTAAAGAGGGGCAGCTAGGTAGTGCAGTAGACTTCAAGGCAGGCTTGAAGTCAGAATATTCTATCCCAAAATCAAATTTAGCCTCAGAAAGTAATTAGCTATGTGACCCTAGGCAAGTCACTTACACGTGTTTGCCTCAGCTTACTCCTTTGTAAAATGAGCTGGAGAAGGAAATAAAAAAAATCCCCGTCTTTGTCAAGAAAATCTCCAAAGGGTCACAGAGTTGAACTTAATTGAAAATGACCAAATAACAAATAACAAAGAAAAAACTATTCCGTAGGTTGCTCTTTGACTGAAAAGTAAATGATACTTTATTTATCTCTTAGCCAAGATATGCTATGATTCTTTTATTTTTGTAAAGAGAGGGAATATACTATTGCAATGAAATAGTCAATCAGTAAATAGTTATTGAGTATCTACTATTCATTTATTAATTCAGCAACTATTTGTTTTATAACATTTAGAACTGGAAGGAATCCAAATGATTGTCTAACCCAGTCTCATTTATCCAAGTTGAAGAAATCAAGATTCAGATAAATTCACATGTCCAAAATCAGAAGTTAAATGGCAGAGCTGAATTTGAAATCACATTTTCTGACTATAAGTCTAGTGATTTTTCAACTATACCATATATGCAATGCACTGTGTAGGGAGAGGAGGACTAACACATTTAAGACATCGTTTCTTCTTTCATGGTGTATACAATCCAGCAGGAAGGATATACTACTCAAAAATCATATTTATGTAGTATTTTTAGGTTTCCAATATACTTTATACGTATTATGTAATTTGATCAATACATATAGATACAATTATACATAATATGTGTACTATAACTGTTGTTCAGAATAGGAGATAAGAAGAATTTGAGAAGTGAGAAATTATGAGAAATTGGAGACAGGAAATATAATTTTGAACTGCAAGAAAGGAATTATATAAGAAGTGAAATCAATGAAAGTTTCAAGAGAAAAACATTATTTGAACAGAGGGATAAACTGATTATTTTTTGAATTGAGTATTGAGTTATAAATTCATCTTCTATACATTGACTGAAAGGATTTTCAGGATAACTCTTGGAACACTGGTATTGTTAGTGAGGTCATGTATCTTGTCCTGTTATCACATGATTCGATTTCTTTCTGTTGGACTCTGTTATTTGAAAGCTTTTTATTTCATGTAGTTTGGAGATCATGATTGCTTTATCCTGCAATGTCTATCAAGAATGTTTTTCTTAAATTGTTATGGATCAGAATTCTATCTGGGCAGTTGTGGGCAGTATTTCTGGCTATAATGATATTCCAGTTACAGCATAGTTTATTTGTTGACTTCTTTAGCATATTTTTGGTTTTGTTTATTGGCCATCTGGCAAGGATAGCAACTTTCTGGTCTGTATTTCTCCTTCTCCTCCTCTTCTTTCTCTTTTTCATTCTGTTCTTCTCCCTTTTGTTTCTTCAAGGTAGTATATGAAAATACCATGAAAGTGTACACCAAGAGAGGTATACAGTTACCTTAATTGGCACACAGAAATACACAGAGGTATAAAAACTAAGAAGAAGGAAAAATTGCTTTTAGTTTGGTGTATATGTGTGATGGAGATGGAATAGCAATCAGGAAGACTTCATGGAGGAAGCTGTTTGATCAGCTGATCTTAATTTCCAGGGGATCTCATCATAAATGGAGGCTGAAAAAGCTTAAATGACTTGCTCAACATTATAAAACTAGTAAATGGAATATTCAGGACTCAAAATTAAGCCATGAAATCATGGGATTTAGAAGGGACCTTAGAATGTATCTGTTCTAATCCTTCTGGCCTCTAGGTGGTTCAAATCCAGCTTCAGACACTTATTACCTGTGTGACCTTGAGCAAGTCACTTCACTCTGTTTGCTTCAGTTTTCTCATCTGTAAAATGAGTTGAAGAAGGAAGTGGCAAATCGCCCCAAAACAACAACAACAACTCAAATGGGCTTACAGAGTGTTGGACATGACTGAAACAACTGAGCAAGAACAATAAAATCCTTCCAAAGAAACTAAAACTCTGAGAGGGACTTGATCATGTGACCAAGTGATAGAATTATGATTCAAATCCAGGCCCAACTCTGTATCAAACTCACATTCCCTTACATATTGTCACCTTCGTCATGCTGAAATAACACCCTGTGAGTAGAATATTCTCCTTGGGAAAGTATAACATTATGCTTGTGGCAAAGCCTCTTGGGTCACTGTAGGACGTCTCGTCCGTTCATGGTTCAATCTTGGTCCCAACTGCTATGTTTAAACTCTATTCCCAACTGACCAGACTCCTTGCATCCAGTAGTATACACTGTCTTCACACATCTTATGCATTTAACCATAAAAAGGAACTGGTGTAGTTTATGACTAGGCTTCATGCTGCGTTCAATTAAACCTACTGTTTCCAATCAGGTTTAATGTGAGGATAAAGTGAATGCTCCCTGAGATTTGAGAGGAGGATAATTTGTCAGTAATAATAAGTGTAGACAAACAGGATGTTCTACAGTGCATAGGGCTTGATTGGAACCAAATGTGCTCTTAGGGGCTGTCTCCAAAATACCCATAACAACTATATGAGGCTTAGCCCTATGATTGCTGCCTTGGGTCAGGTATGACACTTCTGCCGTACTAGTGGGTGACATTCAAAATCTTTCCCAACTCAGGATGGAAAAACAGAGCCAATGGGTGGATTTCTTCAGGATTCCTTCTCATGCCTTCCTTTTTTTTATGGTTTTTCTAAGTGATTCAGAGAGCTGTCAATGCAAGGACAGGGAAGAGCCACATCCTAACACCCTTTCTCACAAATCTTTATTTGGATTGTTGCAAAGACCACAGCTCTGCTAGTATTTCCTCATCTGTAAAATGAAGAGGATGAATGTGTTGACCTCTAAAGTACTTTACACTTTACAGCTCTGAATACACACTCTTATAATTCTATCCTTACCTCTTCCAATTAGTTCAAAGCTAAAATTCCCATGTTTTATTCACCATTTCTGACAACTCCAGTTTTGTTGGTTTATAAGTCATTGTCATGTCTCATATCATTATAGATTCTTATAGTCAATGAACTGTGAGGGATAAATAATTTAATTCCATAAGCATCATATATATATCTATTCCACCATGATAAGGTACTATT
This sequence comes from Sarcophilus harrisii, assembly GCF_902635505.1. NCBI lineage: Eukaryota > Metazoa > Chordata > Mammalia > Dasyuromorphia > Dasyuridae > Sarcophilus > Sarcophilus harrisii. The sequence continues at coordinate 50,197,046 of NC_045427.1, forward strand.
CAAACCTTTATGGACAGAAAGATTATATTTAAATGCTTCTTCTCTTTTAGAATGTAATAGATTGTAATCTCTTTGAAGGCAATATCTTTTGTCTTGATAACTCCAGAGACTTCTCAGTACATAGCACATAATAGACCTTTAAGATATTTTTAAATTGGGGATTGGTAAAGGGAGGGATATAGCTCTTCAGAGTTTACAAAACATTTTCTCCTTAAGAGCCCGGTGATGTAGGTAGGCCAAGGATTATTGTTCCCCTTTGACATATGAGGGAACAGTCTAAAAAAGTTAAGTGATTTGACCAAAACCACAAAACAAAATGGCAGCAA